>NC_090651.1:169113362-169718362 GCF_040937935.1 Hyperolius riggenbachi
AACCCCAAAGTTGGAATACACACAGAAAAACATGTGTACTCGGGATAGGGCGTCTGCATTTCCCATCTTTGCTCCTGGTCTATGTTTTATAGTAAAACTATAGTCTTGCAAAGTAAGAAACCAGCGGTTTACCCTTCTATTTGTCTCTTTCTTCTGTGCCATCTATTTGAGAGGAGCATGATCAGTTATTAAATCAAAATGACGACCCAACAAGTAATATCTCAATTCTCTAGGGCCCACTTTATAGCCAGACATTCCTTTTCTTTCACTGCATATTTCCTCTCATGTTCATTTAATTTTCTACTTAAATACACAATAGGGTGTTCTTCCCCATTCTGTACTTGTGACAATACTGCTCCCAGGCCTACATCCGATGCGTCTGTCTGAACTACAAAGTCCTTGGAAAAGTCTGGGGAGTACAAGATTGGCTGTTCACAAAGGGCCTTCTTCAAGACCAGAAATGACTATTCTGCCTCTGGAGACCACTTTATCATCACTGAGTGTTTTCCTTTTGTAAGGCCAGTCAAGGGCGCTGCAAAATTTGGGATAAATCGTCTATAATAACCAGTAATGCCAAGAAAAGCTCTGACCTGTTTTTTTGTTTGTAGAGCGTGGCCACTCCTGTATGGCTGCAGTTTTCACTAATTGTGGTTTTATTGCCCCACGACCAATAGTGTACCCAAGATATTTGGCTTCCTCTAACCCAATGGCACATTTTTTTGGATTGGCAGTAAGGCCTGCTTTGCGGATAGCTGTAAGAATAGCTCGAACACGTGGAAAGTGGGACTCCCAGTCAGTGCTATGTACAACTACGTCCTCTAGGTAGGCTGCTGAATATTGTTGGTGGGGTCTTAAAATTCTGTCCATGGCTCTCTGGAAGGTAGCAGGGGCATTTTGTAACTCAAATGGCATCACTTTATATTGAAATGACCCCTCAGGAGTTACAAAAGCTATTTTTTTCCTTGGCATTTTCTGTCAGGGGTATCTGCCAGTAACCTTTAGTCAAGTCTAAGGTGGTCAAATACCGAGCTGTTCCCAGTCTGTCAATGAGCTCATCCACCCGGGGCATGGGAAATGTGTCAAATTTTGTCACTGAATTTAATTTCCTGAAATCGTTACAAAACCTCCAACTACTGTCTGGTGGGACTGGACCAGTCACTATTGGATTCCTCAATTACCCCTAACCCAAGCATTTTTTTTACTTCGTCTGTGACCGCTTGTCTCCGTGCTTCCGGTATTCTATACAGCTTAAGTTTGACACGAATTCCCGGTCCAGTAACAATGTCATGTTGTATTACTGTAGTCTGGCCAGGTAAGTCTGAAAACACGTCTCTATTTCTCTGCAGGAATTCTCTTACCTCCTGTTGTTGAGAACCAGATAACGTGTTGGCAATTGTCACTTCAGGAATTTTAGGGGCTTAAGTACACCTCTGAGAGGCCACTAGGGTGGTCTCTGCTGCTAAAGAGACACTGTCTTTCCACCGTTTCAACAAATTTACGTGATATATCTGTTTAGATTTTCTTTTATCAGGTTGATAAATTTTGTAGTTTACCTCCCCAACTTTTCCAATGACTTCATAGGGCCCCTGCCACTTAGCCAAGAGCTTGCTCTCTGCAGTTGGGACTAACACCAGTACTCTGTCCCCAGGTGAAAAAGTGCAGACTTGAGCACTCCGATTGTAAATTCTACTTTGGGCTTCCTGGGCTTGGGCTAAATGTCTTTTCACAATAGGCATAACTGTTGCAATTCTATCTTGCATCTGTGAAATGTGATCAATAACACTTCTGTGAGGTGTTTTTTTCCCTTCCCAGGTCTCTCTTGCTATGTCCAGTAGCCCCCTAGGATGTCTCCCATATAATAATTCAAAAGGGGAATAACCTGTGGAGGACTGAGGAACTTCCCTAATAGCAAACATCAGGTAGGGAAGAAGACAGTCCCAATTTTTTCCATCCTTATCGCTGACCTTTTTTAATATGCTTTTCAAGGTTTTATTAAACCGTTCCACCAAGCCATCAGTTTGAGGATGGTACACAGAAGTTCGCAACTGAGTCACCTTAAACAATTTACACAGCTCTTTAGTTATTCGAGACATAAAAGGGGGCGTACGTTAAAAAGGGGCGCTGGGAAAAAAGGGCGCCGGGTTTTTAACGATAAGCATGGATAACGTTTAAAAAAATATTGTACTGTTTTTCGTTTAAAATTAATGGTTTTTAAAGTTATAAATCATTAAATAATGTGCATTAAATCGGCAATTGTAAAAACGTTAATCTTTCGTTTAAATAGTGAACCGTATAATAACGTTTAAAAAAAAAAATTACTAAGTAACCCTCCCTGTACCTACCCCTAACCCCTAGACCCCCCTGTTGATGCCTAAACCTAAGACCCCCCCTGTTGGTGCCTAAGTAACCCTCCCTGTACCTACCCCTAACCCCTAGACCCCCCTGTTAGTGCCTAAACCTAAGACCCCCCTGTTGGTGCCTAAACCTAAGACCCCCCTGTTAGTGCCTAAACCTAAGACCCCCCTGTTGGTGCCTAAACCTAAGACCCCCCTGTTGGTGCCTAAACCTAAGACCCCCTGTTGGTGCCTAAACCTAAGACCCCCCTGTTGGTGCCTAAACCTAAGACCCCCCTTTTGGTGCCTAAACCTAAGACCCCCTGTTGGTGCCTAAACCTAAGACCCCCCTGTTGGTGCCTAAACTTAAGACCCCCCTGTTGGTTTTTTCGTTTAAAAATAATGTTATATAAAAAATGTACTGTTTTTCGTTTAAAAATAATGTTTGAAAAAAAATATTGTACTGTTTTTCGTTTAAAAATAAAATTTAAAAATGTATAAATCATTAAATAATGTGTAATCATGAGAAACAGTAATAAAACATTAAGTCTCCGGGCGCCGCTTTTAAAACGTTAATTTTCTCCGGCGCCCTTTTTTCCTATCGGGCGCCCATTAAACGATATTTATTATAGGAGTGAATGGCGGCGCCCGATTTGTCCACAAGCCTCAGGCGCCCGAATTTACTGTTTCCTAAAAGGGGTTCCTTGATCTGTAAGAACTTCCTTAGGGACACCAACTCTGCTAAACACATGGAGCAATTCACAAGCAATATTTTTGGCAGATGTATTGCGTAGAGGTATGGCCTCAGGATAATGTGTAGCGTAGTCTAGAATCACTAGAATATGCTGGTGGCCCCTTGCGGACTTGGGAAGGGGTCCGACAAGGTCCATAGCTATTCTTTCAAATGGCACTTCAATAAATGGCAGTGGCACTAATGGACTTCTTAAGTGAGGCATAGGTGCAGACTTCTGGCAAACAAGGCAGGACTTACAAAAACTTTCAATTTCTTTCTGTACCCCAGGCCAATAAAACCTTTGCAAGACTCTCTCAGTGGGTTTTTCAATACCCAAGTGACCACCCAACAAGTGCCCATGAGCGAGCTCCAGTACCAGTTTTCTGTGTGATTTAGGTACCAGCAACTGTTGAACAATGTCATCATCATTTTTTTTTATATATTCTGTAGATTAAGTCATCATTACTAACGAAATAAGGAAAACACAACCTATCCTCTGGTTGGACAGGTTTACCATTAATCATCACAACATTTTTCCATGCTCTGACAAGGGTAGGATCTTTTCTCTGTTCTGTACCAAAGTTTTCTTTATGCACATTAAGATCAACCAGCTCCAAACCAACCTCTTGGTTAGAGGAGGTCTGGCTATCTTCGCTGGCAGTAGGGACTTCCCCAGACTCCTCTAGTTCTCCTGCCATAACAGAGAAAGGAAAAACTGGAAGTTCCTGGGAGGAGTCTTCTGTGCATAACTGTTCTGCAGACCTCAGAGGTTCTGATTCAGAAATGGGGATCAGACCTGGAGAGTCCCACAGTCCCCAAAATGTTGGAAAGTCCCTTCCAATAATTGCATCATGTAATAAATGAGGTACTACTCC
The DNA here is from genome assembly GCF_040937935.1 of Hyperolius riggenbachi. Lineage (NCBI taxonomy): Eukaryota > Metazoa > Chordata > Amphibia > Anura > Hyperoliidae > Hyperolius > Hyperolius riggenbachi. Next base: position 169,117,304 of record NC_090651.1, read on the forward strand.
AACTACATGATTCCCAGTCCCCAATGCAGTTCCAAATGCAACCGTTGCTATGGGATACTCTCGGGTATCCCCATGAATGCACACTACAGCCACTTTCCCAGACTGGAAGTTTTCAGGGCCAATCACATCAGCATTGATCAAGGTTATTAAGCTCACCGGGTCCAGCAAAGCAGTGACATGCTTACTATTCACAGATACAGTACACATGTGTTTTCCAATTGCTGACATGGCCGTACATGAAACCGAAGCAAACAAGGACTGCCTCCTATCTCTGAAAGAGAAATCACACTGCATTGGTTCATCAGTTAAAGGACAGTTTGCAGCCACATGTCCAAGTTCATGGCAACGAAAACATTTAACAATTTCCAAGTTAGGCCTGTGGAGAGGCCCGCGATTCCCAGGTGTAGGACGCCAATCTCTAGGCTTAATATCAACATTTCTTCCCCCTTAATCTTTACCATGCTGACTACCCACTTCCCCCAGAACAGTCTGGATACAGTGGTTTTGGGTGGAAAGTTTGTGAGCTTGCAGGGGAGGCAGTCAAGTCCTCAGCCGCGAAGTACCTCTCCACTAGTTCCACCAGATAATCTGCTTTTGTGGGATCTCCTTGGCTCACCCATCTTTGCAGAGAAACAGGTAGAGATCTTAAATAGTGATCCATGACCACTCTTTAAACTATCTGGGGCCCAGACAGAGACTCCGGTTGCAGCCACTTTCGAACCAAATGGATAAGATCAAACATTTGTGACCGTGGAGGTCTCCCAACTTGGTAGTACCAGCTGCTAACCCGCTGTGCCTGTACAGTCAGAGTAACACCCAGATGGGTTAAAATCTCAACTTTTTGTAATCCGCAGCATTCGCAGGTTCTAAGTCGTAGTAGGCTTTCTGCGCTTCCCCAGGAAGCAAGGGGGCCACCAGTCCAGCCCACTGAGTCTGAGGCAGTTTTCCCTTTCAGCTGTCCTCTCAAAGGTAACCAGAAAGGCTTCTGGATCATCCTCTGCAGTCATCTTGGACAGGAATCAACCCACATGGATAGCTGAGTGGTCATTACCAACACCTGTAGTCGTATCAGGAGACCGCTGTGCAAGTCCCTGCACCACATCTGTGAGAGTTTTCTGATCCTTTTCTGCATCGCTTGCTAATTTCAAAAACGTTCCTGTGTCTGCTCTTGCACAGCCTTGATTTGCTGCGCAGTTTGTGTCTGCACCGCATTTATCATGTCCCGATACTGGGTATTTGCTTACTGCTGTGCAGCATTTGCTTGTTGCAAGGCTGCATTAGACAACACCAACTGTTTTACCAGTTCGTCTATCATCTTTGCAATTCAGGTACTGGCTCTTTGAATAGCACTTATCCAGCTGCGTGCCTCCTCCACCATATGTGAGAGGGGGAATACGTAGCGGGTGCTAGGCTCCCTGGGGTGAGCAGCCTTTTCAGGTATAGAAACCAGTCCAGAGGCTTTTCCTTTAAACAGTGGTGTGTTTATTTACAGCTATACACACAGGTGCATAAAAAGGTGCTTGAAAAAACAAAATAAATTCAAAAACAAAACCCTAGCCGTGTCTCGGCTCTAACTATACAATATACCGTGTATACTCGAGTATAAGCCGAGTTTTTGAGCCCCAAAAAGTGGCCCAAAAGTGGGGGTATCAGCTTATACTCGAGTCACTAGCCTTTGACTACCCCCCACTAGATTGCCACCCTTCCCTAGTTCAAAAAGAATGCATACAGAATGGATTTTAAGAGCTGTGCTGTACGCCGTGATCACCCATCTCTCTTCCCGCTACCCTTCTGCCGAGCTGAGCAATATACTCTGCTTTAGGCTGCTCCGGGCCACCAACCCGCCATACGCACAGAAGCATGGTCACCCCTGAGTGTCTCTTTTCCAGTTACCCTTCCCCAGAGCGGAGCGATACACATTGTTTTCGCCTGTCCCCGGGCCACCCACCTGGCATATTCAGAGACGTGCACAGCAGAGTGTTTACTCACTCATCCATGCCGCCTGCCGCAATCTCGTGTGTATGACATCCCGCAGTGGCGCATGTAATGAGAGGCATCACTGCAGGACGTCATACATACGGGACCATGGCAGGCAGCGTGGACGGGTGAGTGAACGCTCTGCGGTGCACGTCTCTGAATATGCCAGGTGGGTGGCCCGGGGACAGCCGAAATCAATATATATCGCTCCGCTCTGGGTAGGAGTAGCGGTGAAAGAGACTCGGGGGTCACCACGCTTCTGTACATATGTTGGCTGGGTGAGTGGGTGGGTGGTCCGGGGCAGCCTAAAGTAAGGTATATTGCTCCGCTCTCAGGAAGGGTAGCGGGGAGAGAGGGGTGACCACGGCGCACTGTTCTAAAGATCCATTCTGCACTCATTGTTTCCAAACTAGGGAAGGGTGGCAATCTATAAATGTAAGCCAGAGCATTTGGACATCAGATGTAGAGTGTTGTATTGTGACAGTTGCATGTCATGTCTATTCCTCCATACCCTCTATCATACTGCAATGAGCTGGGCTGCTACAGTTGAAATATTTGTTAGCTTAGAGCATTGTGTCAGGAAACTCAGATTTCCATTTTATTTGTATACACACGCCAATTCTGCAAAGGATACGAACACCTCAAACACCTCAAATTAGAGAAGCAATTGAAGTTTAACCACCTGTCATGTAGCTGAAGCTGCCACATTCAGGATGCTATATGGCTGACTGATATCTTGTATTTATGCATTTTATATTAGGCGTAGTAGTCTTGAATGATTCTCCCCAAGTCCCTGCAGAGGTGGTGAATGCTCTGCTGGTGCGGCATTTCCTACACCCTGGCTTATACTCGGGTCAAACCTTTTTCCTGTTTTTTTTTTTTTTTAACAAATCAATTTTTATTTTGAAAACACAGAAAAAGGCAGTACAAAAAGAACAGCATTATTCTCCTACAGTCAGGAGGATACATCCAACCTTCAGTATAGTATTAATAACATAGCTTGACAACAAGGATCAATAATAGGAAGTAGCATAACTTGGTACAGAATCGCAGTAAAGTATCAGTTGCATTTATAGGCAAATTGTGTACATGAGACACCTATGAAAGGACCAAGTTTCTGGTTATTAGTGCTAGTAGTAATAATATATGCATAATGCAGGAGAACAACACTGTTAGAAAGGGGTTTTCCTGTTTTTTTTAAGGAAAAGTTAGGGGGTCGGCTTATACTCGGGTCGGCTTACACTCGAGTATATACGGTATACAGTTATAACTATAGACTGAACAAGCCTTATGCTTTCTTAGTCACACTGCAACAAATGTTTTTAAACAGACCTTTTAGTTCCAGTCAGACTCAACCTGTCTGCTCCCCAGGTTACAGAGCAATGAATGAGAGCAGGGCTTAGCTATTTAACATAATCCACCTCCTGAATACTAATTAATGAATCAATCGGATTCCTGGAGTGGATTACAGCTCCCTGTATGCAAAGGACAGAAGTCTGGGTGATATATAAACTCCTGACAGGACTTTTCCAGGCTCTCTGTTAGCCATCCTGCTACAATATGTATATATATAGTGTGTATATATATAGTGTGTATATATATATATATATATATATATATATATATATATATATATATATATATATATATATATATATAAGCCAAGGGATGAACAGCACAAACCGAATTTTATGCAATACTATGCAAAGCATGCACGCAGCACTGGAGGTCCCCAGACTCCATAAGAAATATATAAATACAGAGGGTGCTGCAGCACACAACAGGAAAACAGTGACAGGGGCTCTTGGTTACGCTTTAACGCGTTTAAGCTCACCAACTGCGCCAAAGTGTCCCCGATCTGGTGAGTCCTACTCTAACCAGGCAAAAATGCTAGTTTTTATCAGCGTTCTAGTGGGAACCATGCCAAAAGCCCAGGGGTCAGCTAAATGGGAGAAATGAAATTAAAAACACCTCACCTTCTACTAGCTACTAACTGAACTTTTAACTGACCCCTGGGCTTTTGGCATGGTTCCCACTAGAACCCCAATAGTTTGCCTCCAGTACAAGTAGCCAGCTGTAGGTGCATCCAGTATAGGTAGTCAGCTATAGCCTCCCTTCAGACAATGCATGTGCTAGCCGCAGTGGCGGCAGATCACTCACCATCTCCACACGTTCCAGCGCTGATGTCACTCTTCTCTATCAGCTTCTCCCCGCCTCCGCTCCATCTGTAGTTAGAGCAGGGCTACAAGAAAATGGCCGCTGATGTCCACAGTTTAGTGCAGGTATGTCTTAGTGATGTGTAATGTGGATACATATTTTCCTCATTAATGTACAATTTATTAGATGACCTAATGTATTCACTGTATCATTGTTCATGCAACTGAATATACTGGCCCTACTTTCAATAAATACTTTTTTATGAGTTTCAACCCAGGAGAAAGTTTTAAGTTAACTAAAAGGCTGCACAAGTAGGTTAAAAAGTAATACAGTATAACTTATTCTGAGTATTTCCTTGCTTGTTGGGGGTGTAAAAGGTATTTTATTGATAAGGTGTGAAAATATCTCCTGTTTGAAAACTCAGGAGAAAAGACAATTATGTGTCTGTTCAACAGCACCACAGAAGATATAGACACTGTATAAATACAAATTAATAATAATCACAATGTAGCCCTGCATAGAGGAGGCTTCAGGGATCCTGATAGGAGAAGAAAACTATTATTGATGTACAGATAAATGGTGGAGCTGGAGGTGGGCAGAATGGCGATGGGCACACTACTTGGACAAATGTTAGGAATGATTTGGTGGCATTATAGACAGGGAGAATCGAACTGTAGATAAATGACTATTGCAGCCATAAAACGGTTTGTAACCTTTGGATATTTTTGTTTTTGATTCATTTTAACTGCAGATGTGTTGCGTTAAAACTTTTCAGTTGCAGCATATTATATTCAGCTTAGGGGTGTAACTACAGGAGAGCTGCAACCCAGACCTGTGTGGGGCCCCCAACTACTAACCTTCCCAACTCCCAATAAAGGGGTCCATCGTTCAGATCAGATGGCCACACGCAGGGCCGGATTTAGCACTAGGCACTATAGGCACGTGCCTACAGGCGCCATGTGCTTCAGAGGCGGGGCAGGTAGCAGCGCACGCAAACCTCCCCAGCTGTCCCCTCACTCTTACCATGACAGCGCTGCCACCCCCGCTCCACATCCGGCCCTGCTGTGCATTGGATGCTACATCGCTCCCGCTTATCCCAACTGCGATGCCGCCCCACTCTGCTCTACATCTCTCAGACTCTGTCAGCATTACAACCCCTCCGACAGGGGGAAGGAGCGGTGTGCATAAACTTCCATCGGGGCTCTCTAGGTAGAGTGTAGCCGCTCAAGCTGAGCTTTATCTCCGGAGAAGTGTGACAGGGAGCAGGCTTCAGCTGTTTCGCGCTGCTACGGCTACAGCTGGAGAGAGAGTGTGGGATGTCCCCCCACCTCACGAGGAAACTTCAAAGGCTGCCTGCGCTAGTAAAATATTTTTTTTACTTCTTTGGGTTGTTGGATTGTGCGGAGGGTAGAGAGGGGAAAAGGGGCATTGTACAATGTGTGTACATTGTGGTGTGTGCCAGAGTATGTGTACAGTGTATCTGTGTGCCAGAGTGTGTGTTGTGCCCCCACAGCGTGTGCCAGAGTGTGTGTACAGTGTGTGTGTGTGTGTACAGTGTGTGTACGTGTATGCCAGAGTGTGTGCCAGAGTGTGTGTACAGTGTGTGTATGTGTGTGCCAGAGTGTGTGTACAGTGTGTGTATGTGTGTGCCAGAGTGTGTGTACAGTGTGTGTATGTGTGTGCCAGAGTGTGTGAACAGTGTGTGTATGTGTGTGCCAGAGTGTGTTTTGTGTCCCCACAGTGTGTGCCAGAGTGTGTGTTGTGTCCCCACAGTGTGTGTGTGTGCCAGAGTTTGTGTGTCCACAGTGTGTGGGTGTGCCAAAGTGTTTGTGTGTATGTGTGTGCCAGAGTGTGTGTCTGTGTGTACCAGAATGTATGTGTGTGTGTGTGTGTGTGTGTGTGTGTGTGTGTGTGTGTGTGTGTGTGTGTGTGTGTGTGTGTGTGTGTGTGTGTGTGTGTGTGTGTGTGTACCCACAGTGTGAGCGTGAGTGTCTTTGTGTCCACAATTTGTGTGCCAGAAGGTGTGTACCTGCAGTGTGTACAGTGTGTATCAAAGTGTGTGTGTGTGTGTGTATTTATATCAGAGTATGTGTGTGTGTTTTGTTTTTTTAAAGGCATGCTTTCTGGGGAAAAGAAGGGGGTTGTTGTGGGTTGAGGAGGTATTGTAAAGGCCATTGGCTGCTTAGTAGAAGCACTCCTTGGGGAAAAGAAAGGGTAGTCCATAAGAGGTAGCCTTTATGGAGGGGGGGTGTCTAGTCTAGGGCGTACATATAATTAAGCCGCCCGGGAAATATGGGAGCAGGGTAAAGTGGAAAAACGGCTCACCCTACTCCTGTAAAAATATTACATATATGACGCTTTTCTCCTAGTGGACTTAAAGCGCTAGAGCTGCAGCCACTAGGTCACACTCTATAGGCAGTAGCAGTGTTAGGGAGTCTTGCTCAAGGTCTGCTCACTAAATAGGTGCAGCTTACTGAGCAGGCAGAGCCAAGATTGGAACCCAGGTCTCCTGTGTCAGAGGCAGAGCCCTTATCCAGTACACTATCCAGTCCTGTGGCTTTAATTACTATTTCCCCTCCAGACTGCCATGTACTTTGGGGAAATAAATAATTCCGCTTCCAGCGATTGCTGGTGGCTTGATTGCACTGTTTTTATAGTAATTTGGGCTCCAATTTTTAACGGCGCCCAAATTACTGTCTGAGCGCCACTTTAGCCGTAATTCCTATTACGCCTATGGCTGTGGCACTGTTTTACTTGATTCATTGTCTAGGCTGCAAGCAGGCTTTTGTAGCGTAAAAGACCATCCCTGCTACCTGTCACATGTGTAAGTTTACAGGCAGACACTGGCTGGTCCCCGTGCGCCTCTTCCTCAATCCCTGCTGTATGTGTCCCTCTCTGGCTTTATTAATGCCTGTATTTGCTGCTGTATGGGTAACGCTCTCATACGCAAATACAGGGGATACATGCTTCTATAAAGCCAGAGAGGACACACACAGTAGAGATAGAGCAAGTCCCGGGCCCGGCCAGTGTTTGCCTGTATACATGCACTTGTGACTGGCAGCTGTTTCGTGCACCACCATGCTCTTTTATAAAGACAGCATGCTCTATATTTGGTAAAATATACATGGCAAAAAGGGGTGTGGTCTGTGCTAAGGGGCGGGGTCTAGGGCGCCAGAACTTCTTTGCCTATAGGCTCCTGAGCTGTAAATCCGGCCCTGGCCACACGTGTTTTATGACCCTTGCAAGATGGACCTCCAGGCTGTGAAAGTCACCAAGGGTAGGAGAGACAAAGGGCATGAACATTGGGGGGCCCCATTAAAGTTTTGCTGGGACCCCATGATTTGTAGTTATGCCCCTAATTCAGCTGCCATTGAAAAATGCAAATGCATAAAACCTTATGGCACAAACACAGCACAACTGCAGAACATGCACACGTTAACACAGTGCACTGCAGTTGTTGTGCGTTTGTACATATTTGCCAGAAAAGGGATTAAACATTATGTATAAAAAAAAAAAACATCAAGTAGATAATTTTAAGAACATTTTAAAAGAATGGATAACTTACCCTGTAGGGATGAATCAGTGTCCGTATGCATCACAAAGTTGGGTGCATTTGAAGTGTTTAGAAGATCATGATTCTGAGGCTTGGACTGCATCTGCATCGCATAATGATTTGCATTGCTATCGGTCTGTGAATAGCTTGCATCTTGCCATTTGTAAAACTGCTGAAAAAGATTTAAAGAATAATGGATTTGGGAAAGTGAATTCAAATATTCCTACAGTTTAATCCTGCTTAACCACTTGATGACCCAGCCTTTACCCCCCCTTAAGGACCAGCGCTGATTTCGCTGATCTGTGCTGGGTGGGCTCTACAGCCCCCAGCACAGATCAAACACCAGGCAGAGCGACCAGATCGCCCCCCCCCTTTTTTCACCACTAGGGGGATGATGTGCTGGGGGGGTCTGATCGCTCCTGCCTGTGTGTGGCTGGCGGGGGCACCTCAAAGCCCCCTCCACCGCAGGATTCCCCCTCTCCCTCTCCTCCCTCCCTTCCCCGGAGATCGGAGGCTGCACAGGAACGGATCTGTCCTGTGCAGCCTCTAACAGGCTCCTGCCTGTCATGTGACAGCGATCCCCGGCCGCTGATTGGCCGGGGATCGCTGATCTAGTACAACGCTGCTACTGTTAGGAGCATTGTACAAATGTAAACAAAGCGGATTATTTCCGCTTGTGTTTACATTTAGCCTGCGAGCCGCGATCGGCGGCCCGCAGGCTATTCACGGAGCCCCCCGCCGTGAATTCACAGGAAGCAGCCGCTCGCGTGAGCGGCTGTTTCCTGATTAATTAGCCTGCAGCCGCAGCACATATCTGCGTCGCTGGTCCTGCAGCTGCCACTTTGCCGACGCGCGTTATGAGTGCGCGGTCGGCAAGTGGTTAAAGATAAACTAAAGGCAAAATAGTTAATTGAATCCCATAGCAGCATTGTTATGCTGCGAGGGGCGCATAAGAGTAATTCGGAGCTCCACCAATTCCCGGACCCCGAATTACACCTCCTTCTGAGTTGCGACAACTTGGGAGGGGGAATAGTATTTAACTCTGCCGGGGAGTTTAGCGGCAGCAGGGAGAGACATCATTCGGCTCTCCCGGCGCCCAACTAACCCGCAGCAAACTAATACGTACACAACCTGAAGCCTTGAAAAGGTAGATAGAATACTTGCCACTGTAGAGGATGCTCTGGATGCTCCAGAGGATTCTCCAATCCTCCACGACACCTCCACTGTCGGGACCCTCTTCATTTTCACAACTGCATACCCTTCCTTGTGAGAGTCTGTCTGCACTGCACAAGCGACAGTAAGGTTTCCGCCTGTGCAGGCACGGGTGGCATTCTGCACTTGCCCAGTGTGGCTGCGAGCCATATTCAACATTAATGTTGAATATTGTAAAAAGAGTCCCAAAGCACCAAGACCAGGTTATGTGGACTATTTCCCCAAATGTAAGCACACCAGAGCGGATATGATACACTATGTATGTTTTTCTTTCAGTTATTCAGACTTACTGGGATGAGGTCATCACATTTACAAACAAGCTGAGCAAAGATATACTCACCAAAGACCCAGTTATGCTCCTGTTTAACTCCACTGAGGAGGCCACGCTGCCCGATTTAGTGCATATTGTTTTGCTAGCAGCTCACAAAACCATTTACAAAAGGTGGATCTATGCTACCTTTCCATCTATTTGGGATCTGCAGGAAGAACTGAGATATATCATGTTCCTGGACAAACTGGAAGCCAACCTCCATAAAGAAAAAGGCATACAAAAAATCTTATGGCGTTGGAAAGCATTCCTCCTGTACACTATGTCACCACATGACATAAAAGCTTTGGTCTGGATGCAAACTAGTTTCTGCTGATTCCTCCTTCAGGAATGGGGTCTCACCTCGGAAACTCTGGAATTCTAGAGTATTAGAAAAGAGGAGAAAGTGACAGGGGGGAGGGGGCAATTACTTGTGCAAGGGGGAGGGATCGGTTTTTCGTACGGATGAGAATCTGTTGACTATATAAGCAACTGTTGATTTGCTGTTTTAGCAAAATGTATATCTTCTGGCTTAAATTGTGAGAATGTCAGATGCAGTCACAAAGTACAGTTTGATCACAAAATATGCTGTTTGGGCAATGTGAGCCTTAGGGCCCTTTTACACAGTACTTTGTGAAAAAGATTTCAGTTAAAACACATATATTGGGAACTGTGGCATAGGAAAACATGGACATTACTTTTAAAATCAGTTTTCTTTCAGTTATAACTGAGAGCAGCTGACTTATAAGTGTAAAAGTGCCCTAACACTGCACACTGCACTATAAAGAAGCAATGTAAAACATAGTGATGTATGTGTGTACAGTTTGTAAGTGTAGGGTATATGTACAGTATGTTAAGTCTGTAAGGGAAAAGTATATATGTTAACAAGTGTATTTTATATGCGTGCAGAGTGTGTGTGTGTGTGTGTGTGTGTGTGTGTGTGTGTGTGTGTGTGTGTGTGTGTGTGTGTGTGCAAGTGTAGGGTATATGTGCATACAGTGTGCATGGATGGGAATGTGTCCATGTCATAGAAGAGGGTCACCAACAGCAGTGGTAAGCTCAAGGAGGACCTGGGAAGCCTCTGGACCATCCATAGCCTTCCACCTCCTACTTCTTAGGTAATCATTTTTTGTGTGTTGTTTTCGTCACAGGTTTACTTTAATGTATAAAATATTCAAGGCATTACAAAGAAATGTGTCTTGGAACCATTACCTTATCAATAGACTCCTGCCCTGTTTTGAGAATCTTACTCTTTTCTTCATCCAACGGGCTTGATCTGTGACAAGTTCTCTTCAAGGACCCTGCTTTTGCCTGTCCTCCCATACCTGCTGGATGTTTCACTTTTGATCCTATTTCATTAGCTGTTTTTATGGTACAATTTGAATAAAATGTGCAGTCTCCTTTATTGTGTTCCACAGAGTACCTCTCTGTGTCTTGATTCTGTTTTCTTTCATCTTTAAGAATTCTAAATTCTGGTGCTCTCTCTTCTTGTGCTTTCTTCTCCATCTTGAAAACCAACTTGGTCGACATGACACTTTCCTCTGCAACTTTCAAGTTCACCGTTTGAACACAGACCTTTTGCTGCACATTCCTGCAATAATATCAAGAGGTAATTAAAAAGTGCAAACTATACAGATGTGATCTTCTTGTTGAATGAATACCAGATGCTCAGAGACTGAGAAGGAAACGTAGAAAATGCTGCATGTGAACCCAACTGTCATATGGAGTGGTTTTTAGGCATGGTCAAAAAGTGGATGCAGATATAACACATTGCTCCATTGTAAATGTTTTATTATATCTTTGCATGGGACTACACTGAAGATATGACACATTGGTACAATGTAAAGTAGTCAGAGTGCAGCTTGCATACATGTACATTGCCAGCAAAATAACTCAACACACAGCCATTAATCTAATCTAAACTGCAGCAAGCAAAGTGAATACACCCCTAAGAGAAGAAGTTCAAAATTCTGCCCAGTTAGACATTTCCCCTCCCTGGGGTCATATTACTTAGTGTTACAAAATCTTAGGTGTTAATGGGGAACATGTCTGTAAAATTTTGAGTAATCGCTCTCACACTCTTTCATACTGTTTACTGGAAGTTCAACCAAGCACCTCATGGCAGAGAACTCTCTGAGGATCTTTAAAAAAAAACCAAACAGTGGCCTAATAGGACAGGTTCCACTCAAAACAGGCCTTGCCATTGCTGACTAAAGAAGTTGAGTGCACATGATCAGCGTCATATCCAGAGGTTGTCTATTGCAAATAGAGTGCTATAAAGTGCATTGCTGCAGAGGTCCAATGGGTGGTGGGGTCAGCCTCTCATTGCACAGACCATAAGCACAGAGCATACACACAATGGCCTAGAGCTGAACACTGCCATCAAATACTTTTCAGAGTATTAACTAGATTTGTTATTTATGAAAAAACACACTCAGTCCTGGGACCAACTAGAGTGGTTTCAGCTATGCTTTGGAATCGCCAGTGATTCCAAAAATGCTAGGCTAATGAAAGTCAATAGAAGTAATTACTCAGGAGCAACTTGCCGGAAACACAGTCAGTCATTTTCGGAGGGATTTCATAGGGGAAAGCAGAGCTCAAATTGCTTTATCTGAAATTGCTCCAGAAATTGCTCTGCTTTAAAGAGGAACTGAAACCAAGGATTGAACTTCATACCAATCAGCAGCCAATATCGCCTTTCCCACCAGAAATCCTTAAAGGAGTCATCAGGCAATCCTAAAGGAAATAAGTGCTACTTACCGGGTGCTTCCTCCAGCCCCAAGCTCCCAGCATGTCCCTCGCCGCAGCTCTCCCTTCAGCCGTTCGCCGCAACTCCGTCCCGGTCCCCGGCGATGACGTCAGGGCAACCTCCAGGTCAGCCTGTACTGCGCCTGCGCGAGCGGCGCTGTCAATCACCGCCACGTGGGCTGGAGTGGATTGCGCAGGCGCAGAACTACTGGAGGTCGCCCTGACGTCATCACCGGGGATCGGGACGGAGCTGCTGCGAACGGCTGAAGGGAGAGCTGCGGCAAGGGACATGCTGGGAGCTTGGGGCTGGAGGAAGCCCCGGGTAAGTAGCACTTATTTCCTTTAGGGTTGCCTGATGACTACTTTAACTTTCTCAAACGGATCATCAGGGGGCTCTGTATGGCTGATACTGTGGTTAAACCCCTCCCACAGTGTAATGTCAGCACCTAGGTACTGACATCACACTGTGGGAGTCTTGTTGCATTGTGGGAAATAACAGCTGCAAAAATAGCAGCATCTCCTTCCACAGATATCACCTTCCAGAAGTAAAGATGCCACCATGTGATACATTTCAGAATGTAAATCAGAGAGAAAAAAGATTTTACAATGGGCAAACACTGATAAACCCTTTATAAATAATTATTGTAAACATTTGCACTTTTTTCACTATGTTATTTTCACTGCTGTTCCTCTTTAATTAGCAAAATTGCTCTAAAAATGCTGGGTCCCAGGCCTTAGTGAGTTTATCTATAAGGGAGGCATATACTGTTAGACCTTTTAATAGATTAAGCATTAGATCCAAAAAAGGTCAAATCTTATTAAAACAAAAATATCAAAGTGAAATTCTAGCTTTGTTAAATATGCATGTATCACTGGTGATATTTTGTAATTTAGTGTTATTAAAAGGATCTTTAAATGTTACTTTTCAGCTTGCTGTCCATGTCTAGAAAGTCATGGATGCTGAAATAGAAATCTTTTCCTTGCATGAAATCTGTACTGTTTAGTGTTATGTGTAAAATATAGAGAAGACTTTAAACAACCTAGTAGCAACCAGGGCCGGATTTACCATAAGGCACTGTAGGCACGTGCCTACAGGCGCCTGATGATGAAAAGGCGGTTCACTCCCCTCCCTGAGCACCTCCCATCCCCCTTCCCTATGCAGAGTCCTAATGAGAATTTATATGAGAGATTACTCAACCTGCTCTCTGCATTCTACTGACAAGATCTCCCTTCAGTCAAGGGCACCTCTAGCTACTTAATACTGAGGTTCCCCTAGCTACCTAATACTTGGGGCACCTCTAGCTACTTAATATTGAGGGTACTTCTGGCTACCTAATACTAAGGGACCTCTGTAGTTACGTGTAATGGGCAAGGGATGAAAGGGAGAAGGGACAGCCAGCACACTTGTGGTGCGGTTCAGTGGGAGTTTGTAGGTTCATGGAGGGCGAAGTCTAGGGTGCCAGGAGATCTGTGCCTATAGGCTCCCATGAGGTAAATCTGGGCCTTCCTGCATGTGAGATCAGGTGAACACAACAAACTGTATTGCAACTCTGGAGGAGTATGGCTTCTTCTAAACAGAAAACTGACACATCCAATAGGCACTTTGCTGACCGTGCAGGGAAGCTGAGCATGTGTCCCTCTCTGCAGATCTCCCAATTGATATTTGATAGAAATAGCAAGAGAGCAATGAACCGGAATGCCATTTCTTTGGCCGAATAGAGCAGGAGTTCTGCATGACTGAAAGCTGTGTAGCTTTGTATTGAATTAAACTTGTTGTGGAGGCGATGTGATCAAAATTAAGGGTACTTTAACCTTTATGTACTCGATTAGATTATTGAAGCTCATGCATTTTGCAGATCAGGAGGGCACTATTATTAAAATAGTACAGTACTTTTTGGCATTTAAGATGCACTTTTTCTTCCCCCAAAATTTGCTCCTCCCCCATGTGTCCTCCTCCGCCCATGTGTATAACTATCAGAATTGGCAGCTTGGCTCACCTAATCCATGGCACCCGCGGCGATCACAAAACAGACTTCTTCTCTCCTTCACTGCGCCTCTAGTGCTGGCTTCTGCTGATCTTGGAGGAGAGGTCTGTGATCGTCGCAGGAGTCATGGATTAGGTTAACCAAGCTGCCAAATCTAATAGCTATACATGGGGCAGAGGAGGATACATGGGAAGGAGCAGAGGACAAGTGGGGAGTGTGGAGAACAAAGGGGGGAAGAGGAGGACACATGGAGACAGAAAGGGCAACACTGGGGACTGGGGCCTGCCTGACTGAAACCTGGCTTTCTGAACCAGTTGGCCCCACCCTGGAGGCTGCCGTGCCAACAAACTATTCCGTGATATACTGCAACAGGAAAGAACGCAGGTGAGGAGGGGTTGCACTTTGCTTTAGATCAGCTTTGAAAATCAGACCACTTACTGTAGGTCCTACCAACTCGTTTGAATGCTTGGGGGTGCAACTTTCAGCTGAGAAAAACATTAACATATTGCTGATCTACCGCCCACCAGAAAAACACTCAGACTTCCTTAAGGAACTTGTAGACCTCCTATGCAACCTAACACTGGAACACCCCAGATGGATTGTTCTTGGAGATTTCAATACATGGGTGGATGACTCCTCTTCAAAACTTGGAATAGAGCTACCTCGTGCCTTACATGAACTGGGCTTCCTCCAATCAATCAGCTCTGCTACTCACAGGAAAGGCCACACTCTGGACCTTATATTCCATACTGGGCTGTCAATAGCCAATGTGGAAATTAATCCTGTTGCCTGGTCAGACCATCACACTATCCACTTCTCCCTCTCAATACCAGCTGTCAAACACCAGGTCAAGAATCAAATAAAATATCGCCGCTTAAAAGGGCTAACACCTCAACATATCCGAGATAACCTTAGCTTTGATGAATTGACTGACTCCAGCTTGGACCCTGATACTCTGGTGTTTAAATACAACAAATGTGTGTCCTCCACCTTTGAGACCATTGCTCCTCTGCGCACCAAATATCTTACTCCACACCATCATGCACAGTGGTTTGATAACGCTATAAAAGAGCTGAAAAGACAAGGCCGAAAACTTGAGAGACTGTGGCGCAAATCTCAGTCCCCAGAAGACAAACATGCCTTAATCCTCCACTTGAAGAGCTACCAAAAGGTAATCACGGGAAAAAAATCATCCTTTCTATCACAAGAGATTGCAAATGCAGTTAACAAACCAGCCCAACTGTTCCGCACAGTGGAAAAACTCTGCAACCCGGCATGTCAAAAACTTAACATCGAGTCTTCAAAGGACCTCTGTGACCAATTTGCCCATTTCTTCACAGACAAAGTCTCCGCTATAAGGTCCGACATCCAACTTACAGCATCTGAGCCTAATATAGCGCCGAAGACCATTAGCCGAGACAATGTAACACCTTGGTCAAACTTCAAAGAAATTGATGAAGAAGTCACATCAAGCATCCTCCTTCATGTCCGCCTAACTACCTGTGACCTAGATCCTGGCCCAACACAGTTCATGTTGAACTGCCCCGACCTGTTCGTACCGGTATTCCTAAAAATTGTTAACTGTTCCTTAAAATCAGGGATATTTCCTGCTTTACTGAAGGAAGCAATCATCAGGCCTCTCCTCAAAAAACCCTCCCTGGACCCAGATGCAATGACCAGCTACAGACCTGTCTCTAACCTTCCCTTTCTGGGCAAGCTAATTGAAAAAGCTGTTTACCTCCAGCTAGAAGCCAAAATCCTACAAAACAACAGTTATGACCCATTCCAGTCTGGCTTCAGGAAACACCACAGCACTGAAACGGCCCTCATCCAAATATGCAACCACCTGCTCATGGCAAGAGACAGAGGAGAGTGCTCCATCCTCATACTGCTAGACCTTTCTGCAGCCTTTGATACAGTTGACCATGACATCTTGATAAACAGGCTACAGGAATACTGCGGCATTGATGGCATAGTTCTTCAGTGGTTCCAATCCTTCTTGAGTGGCAGAACCCACAAAGTGTCTATGGGGCCCTTCCTGTCTACCCCTGTATCACTTAGGTATGGGGTGCCCCAGGGCTCAATCCTCTCTCCCCTGCTTTTCACGATTTACATGTTACCGCTGGGAAAACTAATCCAAAAACATGGCCTGACATACCACTGCTATGCAGACGACACTCAACTATATCTTTCCTTCAAGCCTGGTGTGACAGACCCAACTCTAACTATAAACGCCTGCTTACGTGAACTACAGCAATGGATGAATGACAACTGGCTGAAACTAAATGCAGACAAAACTGAAGTCCTTCTGATAGGAGGGCAGAGCATGATAACAAAACAACTTAACTTGCAGTCTTCACCACTGGGAATAGGAGGCACGGATCTGCGCAGCTCTGATCATGTGCGTAGCCTGGGAGTTCTAATTGATTGGGATTTAAAGTTCAGAACTCAAATCTCTGCTGTGGTGAAATCATCCTATTTTCACCTGAAGAACATTGCAAAAATCAAGCATCTCATACCCCCAGAAGATCTGCCAACCTTAGTCCACGCCTTCATCACATCCCGACTGGACTACTGCAATGCTCTCTACACCGGCCTTCCAAAAAAGGTCTTGTACCGACTACAGCTGATACAGAATACTGCTGCCAGACTGCTAACCAACCAACCCCGTCACTGCCACATAACGCCAGTCCTGCACTCCCTTCACTGGCTACCTATAGAATGGAGGGTCCTATTCAAGATCGGCCTACTGACATTTAAATCCCTGAATAATTTAGGCCCTGGATACATGAAAGATATGTTGCAGCTGCGTAGCAATCCCCGCATTCTCAGATCAACAGGTTCTAATAATCTAGTCATACCCAGAGTCCACTTGGAAACTTTTGGTCCCAGAGCCTTCTGCCATGCTGCCCCTACGTTTTGGAACTCCTTACCTCAACAGATCAGGACAGCTCCATCCCTGGACGTGTTTAAATCCAGACTGAAAACCCACCTGTTCAGTTTGGCATTTGCAGAAATATAACTTTTGTTGTGTGAATACTTCATCCTACTAATTACTGAATCTGAGAGAGCCTAAGCGCTTTGAGTCCTATGGGAGAAAAGCGCTATAGAAATGTTATTGTATTGTATTGTATTGTGAGGGAACACTGGGGACAGAAGGGGAAACATGAGGGACAGAAGTGTACACATGGGAACACAAAAATGGGGGGAAAATCTACAAAATGCTCCTAGACCGCGGACACTCCTGGACCATCACTGCACCTTTAGTGCCAGCTTCTGCTGATCTCAGAGGAGAGGTCTGTGATCGCTGCAGGACACATGGATTAGGTGAGTCAAGCTGCTGATTCTGATAGCTATATATGGGGGCAGAGAAGGTTGCATGGGGTGGGCGGAGGAAAAACAGGGGTAGCGGAGGATAAATGGGGGCAGAGGAGAAAAAAGGGGGGAAGAGGAGGACACAGGGGGCAACAACGGGGACAGAAGGGAACACTGGGGACAGAAGGGACACACTGGTGACAAAAGGGGATACACTAGGGACAGAAGAGGACATACTGGGGACAGAAGAGGACACACTGGGGACAGAAGGGGACACAATGGGGAAAGAAGAGGACACATGGGGACAGAAAGTGAAACATGGGGAACACAGGAGGACATAAAAATTGGGGGAGAAAATCTACAAGACACTCCTGGACCATGGACGCACCAGGTTTAGTATATATTTTCCCCTGTTTTTTGCCGTCTAAACCTAGGTGAGTCTTATATTCAGGAGTGTCTTACACGTTGAAAAATATGGTAATTGCTGTGTGCTTTTCACAGTGCTGCGATTTAATTGTAACCCAATCACAAAAGTAGTGCCTGCAGCATTTTTCCTCTGTTTGCATCTGTGTTAAATAAATAGGAGTGTAAGAAAATTGCATAGTAATCTCCCATTAAAAATGATCCCCCCTTT
Organism: Hyperolius riggenbachi; assembly: GCF_040937935.1. NCBI lineage: Eukaryota > Metazoa > Chordata > Amphibia > Anura > Hyperoliidae > Hyperolius > Hyperolius riggenbachi. The sequence continues at coordinate 169,135,192 of NC_090651.1, forward strand.
TTTCCCATTGGAAATCACCCATTATCGCATCAGAACATGCGTATTGAAAGTAGAGGATTCCACTACTTTGTGATTGAGATTTTAAGTGTGTACCGCGTCTTAATCAGATTTCAGGTAAAATTTGGTAAAATAATGTAGCTACTGATGCGGTAGTTCAACACGATTCATATCCAGTAGATACCAGTCCTTTACCTGATCTATCAAAAAATCTATGAAAAGTTTATGGACAACTAAGCTTGATCTTCCAATTTTAACCTTTCACACTTCATGGTAATTGTTTTACAAACAGAGCAAAGACAACTGTCAGATAACAACTGTGTACTTGTGAAATGGCAGAAAGAAAACTGCCACATAAAAAAGAGCATATCTAGAAATTACCACCTTATTTTCGCTTCCTGCAAACACTAATTCCTGCCCTTTCCCTTTAAGAAACACCCACTTCCTGTTAAAGCCACCAAAAACCTGGAAACAAAATGCATTCAAACACAATGCAACACACTTTAAAAGACTTCAGAAGACATGAAAAGCTTAAGCAGGTCATGCTGGCGTTCATTAAAAAAAAACAACTATAGCGTTTGAATGATATGCTGTGCAGAAGCATGGCAGAACCCCTTGTGAACCTAATGGTGCCCATACATGGTACAATTTCTTCATTTTTATCGATTAGATAATTTTGTTCCATTGTTCCGTTAGATCGAATATAAAGATTTTCCCAACATGTCCGTTTGGATTTTTATCTAAAAAAATTGGATAATCGTTTGTTTGTCTTGATAAAAAAAAATGTGATTCAATCATTTTGGTTGAATAAATGGTAAAACCAAATGTTTTTATTGTACCATGTACGGGCACCATTAGGATGAAAATCTTTTAAGAGGCCATGAGTACAAAGGAAGACGAATACAAACAGTATAGATGACAATACCTTATGTTAGATGGGCTTATTTTGGCATCTGAAAGTTCAGAATGTAACTTCTCCAAAACATTTTCTTCTTCATTAATCAAATGATCTTTGGTTAGCTGGAATGTTAAATAATGAAAACATTTTGCATATTGAAAACTGCATTGCCACTACATGCAAAATTATACATTTCATAGATTCATCAGCAACCTGTCAGACTCACCATTTTATGTGTTTATTCGGATGTTTTGTCAGAATTCTAGCGGTTTTATTTATGCATGAAAAGCTGTCATATGTGTATGTTTTAAGTTTTAATGTTCTATGTAAAATTTCATTGTTTTTTAGGGGGGGAAAAAGGGACGGAGAAATTCGTACCGCGGGGGGTAAAGTGGTTAATATTGCATTTATTATCAGTCTGACAGCACAACAGACAAAGCCAATTAATGAGCAAGGTTTTGCATGAATGAAAGATTGCATTACTTTTAATTTTGATTATAGATTTTTTTTTCTCTTTGGAGAAATATAAGAACAACAAATGGAGATCGCTAATTATCTGCCATCATTTTCCTGCATGTCAGAATTCTAGCGGTTTTATTTATGCAGGAAAAGCTGTCATGTGTGTATGTTTTAAGTTTTAATGTGCTATGCAAAATTTCATTGTAAACTGTAACGTTAGAGTACTTTTTAAAAATATTGCTCTGTGACTTCTCAGCATATTCCAAACAGTGAAACTCATAATTATTATATTATTTTAGTTACAGAGGCTAAAACATTCTTGTTTATTGTACAAAGCATCTTTCAAATGTCAAGGTTATAGATACTGTGTACTGTGTGAGGACTGAAAAGAAGAAGTTTAAAATTCACATTACTGCAGACATACATATATACATTTGCTCAGTTATTACACATAAATATTATTAATCTAAATATGAATAATCAATACATTCCTTCTAAAAAAAGAAATAGTTATTGTAAACCCTATATAATATAATATAATACTTTGAAATACATTTAAATGCTGGATTCTGCAGTGAAAGTTTCAAAACACATTAGCTGTGTTCCACAAAGTTGTTTTGACTATGAAACATTTTGGAATGTAAACACTGAACTTTGAAAGGTTGTCCCGTATTTAGGACAATTATGCCACCTGGCGGTTTCATAGTTTTATAATTAATATTATTACTACAGCTTGATATTTACATGATGAAATGCTGACATCTGCCGGGTGAAAGTATTATATTTATTTCTTCATCAGAAAGACAAATATATGGAACAAGATTTTATATTATTAAGTTTTAATATGCAATTATATCTTATATGATTAATTGTTTTAAGAAGAATTATATAATACGTTTTATATTTAAATAAGTATATTCGAAGCCCTGTATGTTTCAATAAGCCTTAAATTGCGGAAGACTCTTACTGGTCTGTGTTAGTGTCAACCTGACCAATCTTATGTCTGGGAAAGGACAGACACATTCCAAACTAATTAGTAGAAGGACACATTATCAGAAATACATCATACATGACATTGTTATTGTTTTAAAGTCCAAATGTCTGGGTCAAATAAGTCAACCAGCAGACAAGACGGCTGGTGACGTCCATTTTTAATTAACTGCGTCAGAAATGACCTAATCAGAATGTGTAAACATTGCAAACCTACATAGATTCTCACAGTTAAGATAATTAAGGTATTCAAAACAAAAAAGTGTTATGGGTATTTTAAATGTCAAAGATAGCAAGCTGCGCACGGAAGTTTTAGCCAATCAGAACCTGGGATTTAGGGAAATTCCAGATTAGGCAGCCATATTGCATCCAATCCCTAAAAAAGTAAGAGCTGAAAGCTCATAATTTGCACTAGCCTACCAATCTCCTGAGAAGACACATAAGGCAGAAGCTACCTTCCCACATGTGGTTCTAGATGCTGAAGAGATGACAGAGAAGGGGTAATATGCTTAATATTCTGGTGATTTACTTTATTAATTTTTCAGCATTAAAGGAATTATCAGGCAAAAAAAAAATGAGTTTCACTTACCTGGGGCTTCTCCCAGCCCCATGCAGCCATCATGTGCCCTCGCAGTCACTCACTGCTGCTCCAGACCCCCGCCGCCAGCTAGTTTTGTTTTTGCCGACCGCGGAGTCGGCGGGCCGCATTGTGTACATTTTTACGCATTCCGCTGGTGCAGGAACATTAACACATACATTTTTACGCGTTGGTAGTTCAATACGTAAAAACTTACGCATTAAACCACTAAATTGTAAAAATGTATGTATTAATGTTCCTGCGCCAGTGGGAATGCGTAAAACTGTACGCAATGCGGCCCGCCGACCCCGAGGTCGGCAAAAACCAAACTAGCTGGCAGTGGGGGACTGGAGCAGCAGTGAGTGACTTTGAGGGCACAGGATGGCTGCATGGGGCTGGGAGAAGCCCCAGGTAAGTGAAACTCATTTTTTTTTTTGCCTGATAACTCCTTTAATTTCTGTTAAGATGTTAGCAAGAAGTTTTTTTTAGAAACTATTTTTTATGCTATTTATTTAAGAAGAACTACGAGTTTTACACAGCTGCTAGATACACAGCTATTGATACAGATGAAACTACTTTTGAGCTTATTCTACATAACACAACTGTTATATTCTTTTTTGAATGTACTTGGAAGATTGATGAATGCTTGGCTATAAAGGCCATGATAAGATGGAATACACTACTTGGAACTGTTCGTATTTTGTATATATGCTGTATGATAAGCAAATACATTTTTTTATATAAAATCAAATACTGAGTGCTCTGATTCATTTCAAGGTACACAGTCAATCTATAATTACTGTTATAGAGGGTTCAGACCTCGCTATGCCGGATTTATATGATAGCAACGCTTTAAGGGCTGGTCCTTTACTGAGTTAGCAAACATGAAAAAGGCAAGAACTGCTCATGTTTTTGATGTTTGGCCAAAATTATTGTAATACAGTAAATATTACAGTAAATATTAAAAAGGAACTCATATTTCGAGCTTCAGTAAACCAACAATTAAAAGGAAAGTATCCTGATTTTTCAGTCATTCTTTCATGTCTGCAAACTGATATTTTATTTTAGTTCATGTGTGCTAAAGGTTTGTTTTGTAAATACAGACATTTTACAAAGCACTATGCACGATCTAATAACAAAGTAAAGCGTCTCTCTTCTGAACCCCCCCTTGTTATCTTGCTGGATTAAACAATTAGACGCTACTCTTTCTTATAAAAAATTGGTATATACCCATAGGCAACAAATTCCTCAGTTTCATCCGATTTGGGATAGATGGAAAGAACGTACTTAACAACTTAAGTACCAACGGTCTCGGCCCCCTTAAGGACCAGAGACCGCTGGTACAAGAAACGGTGGAGCACTGACGAATAGCCGCACATACTCGCTGCAAACACCATCATCACCGCATGTCAGAATCCTGGGCCACCCACTCTGCTGTCTATATGACGGCAGAGTTCCTGTGAGCCGGTCAGGAGCCTCTTTCATTGACTCCTGACCCTGTCTTTCAATGTAAGCCAATAGGAGTTGCTTACATTGAAAGACAAGGCCTGGAGCCAATGAAATCGGCTCCTGGCCCGCTCACAGGGCTCTGCCGTCATAGAGACAGGCAGAACAAGTGAAAGCAGTGAGAGATGTCGGAATTCAGCGGCGAGCTCGGTGGGAGCGACGGAAATGGCGGATGCGCACAGCAGCGGCTGATTGAAATCTACGCCCTGCCAACCAGGTACCCACCAAAACAGGGTGTATATTTCAATCAGCTTCGTCCCTAAAAAGACTCTGAAGTCTCTTAAAATTCATCTTTTTATGTAAAAATCCCTTTGTACACTATCACCCCATCTAAAACACTGCTATCCCATGGAAGAATGCAGTGTTTAACACCCAAACCCCGGGGCAAAAATCCATGGCTTTCCTGGTCGTGGATTTTGCTGCCCGGGGAGGCAGAGCTTTGAGTTGTAGCTCTGCCTCCATTTGCGTCAATTAGCGCTAATCACCGCCTCTCTCCTGCCCCTCTCAGTGAAAGAAGACTGAGAGGGGCGGGGAGAGGCAGCGATCAGCGCCGATTGACGGGAGTAGAGGCAGAGCTACAGCCCAAAGCTCTGCCTCTACTAGGAAGCGCTCCCCCAACATTGCCCTGGGGATTTGGGGGGGTTAACACAGCGTTCTGCAACGGGATAGCGGCGTTTTAGATGGGTGATAGTGTAGAAGGGGATTGTTAAATAAAAAGAGGAATTTTAAGAGGCTTCAGACTCTCTTTAACCTCCTGCCGACCGCGTCACGCCGTGGCAGCCCCAGGACCGCCTAACGCGGCGTAAAGTCCTGGGGCCAGCTAATGCAGGAGATTTTGCGCAGGCTGCGCACGCATCTCCTGCTTGGGGGGCGGAGCTCCGCCCCACCTTCAGTCTCCGAGCGGTGGCAATCGGCGCTCAGGAGACTGTTAGACGGCGTGATCACCGTCTATTTACATGTACAGCACTGCGATCGGCAGCAGCACTGTACTGGGGACAGCCGTGTGACACTACTGTCCCCCTGGGACACTGGAGAGCGATCGGCTCTCATAGGCAGAAGCCTATGACAGCCGATCGCCATGATTGGCCGGCTGTGGGGAGGGAGGGAGGGAAAATATTGAAAGAAACTGTGGTTTTTGTAAAAAAATAAAAAAAAAATATTTGTATAAAAAAAATAAACATGGGGGAGTGATCAGACCCCACCAACAGAGAGCTCTGTTGGTGGAGAGAAAAGGGGGGGGGGGGAGAATCACTTGTGTGCTGTGTTGTGCGGCCCTGCAGCTTGGCCTTAAAGTTGCAGTGGCCTATTTTACTAAAAATGGCCTGGTCACTAAAGGGGTTTAGCACTGAGGTCCTCAAGAGGTTAAGTAGTTAAAGGACCTCTGTCACGAAAATCTTAAAATTTATAATACATGTAAACATATACAAATTAGAAGTACGTTTCTTCCAGTGTAAAAAAGACATAAATGACTTTTCTCCTATGTTGCTGTCACTTACAGCAAGTAGTAGAAATCTGACATTACCGACAGATTTTGGACTAGCCCATCTTCTCGTGGGGGTTTTTAGGGTTTTCTTTAATTCCAGAAAACACTGCCAGTGAATGGCAGTTGCTCCGTCTAACTGCCAAAAAAGTGTGCAGCGAGCAGGGAGACTGGCCAACATCTTTGTATAAATCTTTTTCAGGGAATGTCTTTATAAAGATTAAAGGCCATGCTGAGAATCCCCTATAGAGATATGGACTAACCCAAAACCTGTTGGTAATGTCAGATTTCTACTACTTACTGTAAGTGACAGCAACATAGGAGAAACGTAATGTATAGCTCATTTTACTCTAGAACAAATGTACTTCTTACTTGTATGTGTTTAAATTTTAAGATTTTCGTGACAGTTCCTCTTTAAATGAGCCTGCATTCTCAACTGTAACCTATAATGCAATAAAACATAGTACACAGTGAGTTCAGACACCATAATATTATTGAACAACATCAGCGGTATGTTGTTATCCTTAACTGTGAGATAAATACAGTAAGTTACCATTGACAATACTTACACAACATGTGTTCAATTGAACAAAGTACAGCAGGAGCTCATGAACTGGGTGCAGCTATCTTAGGCCTGGTACATACAAACCAAGCAAACCAATATTCATTCCTGATCAACTAATAATTCAATTATACTCAGATTTTCTTTTGCTTAAAAGTACTTTAGCAGGTGATATTTTCATACCTTGTCTATTAAAAGCATTCTGAACTACCAGCAAGCAAGAAAATAACAACAATAATTTTGATAGTATTTTTTCACCTACTTGTTGGTACTTTTTTAATTGGAAAAGTCTTGAAAAGTTACTTAAAAGAGAAGGGCCCATATGCAATTAACTTTTTTTCTCCTCAGTTTTCTCCTCAAAAATCATTTTTCATCTTCTCTTTAAATAACTTTTCAGCACTCTGCAATCAAAAGTACCAAAAAGTATTTTCATTTCTTAAAAGTTATTTTAAAAAGAATATGAACTTCAAAATCTCAAGTTAAACGTTGAAATTTAGATTTCACAGAATTCTGCAATCTAAAATCCAAAAGTTATGCAAAATTGCAAAATTACATTTGTATAATGCAAAAAATAGAGATAGAGCAAAAACAAAACAAAGTCAGAATTCTGACTGCCATTGAATTCAATGCAAAATTGGTACGTATTCCAAGATTTGCATGAGCTTGGTAATTAGTTACATAGTTATTTGGGTTGAAAAAATACATACGTCCATCGAGTTCAACCAGAAAGTAAAGTACAACACCAGCCTGCACCCTCACATATCCCTGTTGATCCAGAGGAAGGTGAAAAACCCTTACAAGGCATGACCCAATTAGCCCCAAAAGGGAAAAAATCCTTCCCGATTCCAGATGGCAATCAGATAAAATCCCTGGTTCAACACCACCGTGCAAGGAAAGCATCTAAGCCCCCTTTAAACGCATACATAGAATTTGCTAACTACTTCCTGTGGCAATGCATTCCCCATTTTAATCACTCTTACTGTAAAGAATCCTTTCCTAAACAAATGGCTAAAACGTTTTTCCTCCATGTGCAGATCATCATGTCCCCTAGTCCTTTGTAAAAGCCTAGGGACAAAAAGCTCATCCGCCAAGCTTTTATATTGCCCTCTGACATACAGTGGTTTGCAAAAGTATTCGGCCCCCTTGAAGTTTTCCACATTTTGTCATATTACTGCCACAAACATGAATACATTTTATTGGAATTCCACGTGAAAGACCAATACCAAGTGGTGTACACGTGAGAAGTGGAACGAAAATCATACATGATTCCAAACATTTTTTACAAATAAATAACTGCAAAGTGGGGTGTGCATAATTATTCAGTCCCCTTTGGTCTGAGTGCAGTCAGTTGCCCATAGACATTGCCTGGTGAGTTCTAATGACTAAATAGAGCGCACCTGTGTGTAATCTAATGTCAGTACAAATACAGCTGCTCTGTGACGGCCTCAGGGGTTGTCTAAGAGAATATTGGGAGCAACAACACCATGAAGTCCAAAGAACACACCAGACGGGTCAGGGATAAAGTTATTGAGACATTTAAAGCAGGCTTAGGATACAAAAAGATTTCCAAAGCCTTGAACATCCCATGGAACACTGTTCAAGCGACCATTCAGAAATGGAAGGAGTATGGCACAACTGTAAACCTACCAAGACAAGGCCGCCCACCTAAACTCACAGACCGAACAAGGAGAGCGCTGGTTAGAAATGCAGTCAAGAGGCCCATGATGACTTTGGACGAGCTGCAGAGATGTACAGCTCAGGTGGGGGAATCTATACATAGGACAACTATTAGTCGTGCACTGCACAATGTTGGCCTTTATGGAAGAGTGGCAAGAAGAAAGCCATTGTTAACAGAAAAGCATAAGAAGTCCCATTTGCAGTTTGCCACCAGCCATGTGGGGGACACAGCAAACATGTGGAAGAAGGTGCTCTGGTCAGATGAGACCAAAATGGAATTTTTTGGCCAAAATGCAAAACGCTATGTGTGGCGGAAAACGAACACTGCACATCACTCTGAACACACCATCCCCACTGTCAAATATGGAGGTGGCAGCATCATGCTCTGGGGGTGCTTCTCTTCAGCAGGGACAGGGAAGCTGGTCAGAGTTGATTGGACGATGGATGGAGCCAAATACAGGGCAATCTTGGAAGAAAACCTCTTTGAGTCTGCAAAAGACTTGAGACTGGGGCGGAGGTTCACCTTCCAGCAGGACAACAACCCTAAACATAAAGCCAGGGCAACAATGGAATATTTTAAAACAAAACATATCCATGTGTTAGAATGGCCCAGTCAAAGTCCAGATCTAAATCCAATCGAGAATCTGTGGCAAGATCTGAAAACTGCTGTTCACAAATGCTGTCCATCTAATCTGACTGAGCTGGAGCTGTTTTGCAGAGAAGAATGGGCAAGGATTTCAGTCTCTAGATGTGCAGAGCTGGTAGAGACATACCCTAAAAGACTGGCAGCTGTAATTGCAGCAAAGCAAAAGGTGGTTCTACAAAGTATTGACTCAGGGGGCTGAATAATTACGCACACACCGCTTCGCAGTTATAAATTTGTGAAAAATGTTTGGAATCATGTATGATTTTCATTCCACTTCTCACGTGTACACTACTTTGTATTGGTCTTTCACGTGGAATTCCAATAAAATGTTTTCATGTTTGTGGCAGCAATATGACAAAATGTGGAAAACTTCAAGGGGGCTAAATACTTTTGCAAGCCACTGTATTTATACATGCTAATTTGATCTCCTCTAAGATGTCTTTTCTCCAGACTAAATAAACCCAATTTATCTAACCTTTCTTGGTAAGTGAGACCTTCCATCCCTGGTATTAATCTTGTTGCTCGCCTCTGCACCTGCTCTAAAACTGCAATATATTTCCTGTAATGTGGTGCCCAGTAGAGATGTCGTAAACATCAAATTTTGGGTTTACGGGCACCAAACTCGAACTTCTGCAAAAGTTCGAGCTCGCGCAAACCGCCATAGATTTCAATGGGCAGGCGAATTTGGACTGCGGCATGCCGGAGGGGGATCCATGTCAAAAGTCCCACTAAAAATTATGGAGTCGGGTTTTAATCCCTAAAGGGCAGAAATCACAGGACATTCCTACATTTCAGGAATAAAGGGCTGCTTTAAAATGCCCGGAGTGTGTACACGTGGTGGTAGAGTAGAGTTATGTCCGCTTCACAGTGATAAACAAAAATGCCTTGTTTGCCGAGATTGAGCGCCAACAGGTCTGTAAGACCCTTAGGTGTGTGGTGCTGCATGTGCGCTCAACTGAATGGACCAACGTGGGTGTGTAGCAGAGGCCATGATGGGAAGTTATTAATAAAACTGTACGATGGAACTAGTGTACAACCTAATTCTTACATTTTTTTATTTTGGCTTATTTGTGAACTCCTCCATGCTAACTAGTTATGCGACCATGCAGCCACATGAGATTGAGCGCTACCAGGTCTGGAATGGGACACTGGTCAGTGACACTGACAAGTGATGGATGACTTAGTTCTGCACATGTATGTATAGGTTTTGTAATTTGACCCCCCCAAAAAAGAGGCCAGACAATGTAATCTCCTACACATTTTACCCCAAAAATTTAAATTGGAGGAGAAGAGGAGGTGGCAGCAGGCCTGCCTGCCAGTCGTGGCAGAGTCACCCATTCCAAAGCAGAGCCATGCAGTGGAGGCTTGCCAGTGGTGGTCAGCAGGTGACAGGCTGGCAGCAGGCCTGCCTGACATTCGTGGTGGTGTCACCAACTCCAACGCAGAGCCACTCAGTGGAGGCTTGCCAGTGGTGGTCAGCAGGCTTGCAGCAGGCCTGCCTGCCATTCGTGGTGGTGTCACCAACTCCAATGCAGAGGCTTACCAGTGGTGGTCAGCAAGTGGCAGGCTGGCAGCAGGCATGCCTGCCATTCAAGGTAGTGTCACCAAATCCAGTGCAGAGCCATGCGGTGGAGGCTTGCCAGTGGTGGTCAGCAGGTGGCAGGCTGGCAGCAGGCCTGCCATTTATGGTGGTGTTACCCACTCTAATGCAGAGCCACACAGTGGAGGCTTGCTAGTAGTGGTCAGTAGGTGGCAGGCTGGTAGCAGGCCTGCCTGCCATTCGCGGTGATGTCACCAACTCCAATGCAGAGCCACTCAGTGGAGGGTTGCCAGTGGTAGTCAGCAGGTGGCAGGCTGGCAGCAGGCCTGCCTGCCATTCGTGGTGGTGTCACCAACTCCAATGCAGAGCCACACAGTGGAGGCTTGCCAGTGGTGGTCAGCAGATGGCAGGCTGGCAGCAGGCCTGCCTGCCATTCGTGGCAGAGTCACCAGCTCCATTGCAGAGCAACACAGTGGAAGCTTGCCAGCAGTCAGCAGGTTTACCCAATGTGCGGTATAAGTAATATACCTGCCCTGACCATGCTTTGCAGACCAGGTATCAGTGGTTAGATGGACCCTTGCCCCAACACTGTGTGCCAGAGATGCAGTGACTTGGCTCTGCACATGATGGTGCAGGTTTACACATACAAATTTAATTTGAGAAAAAAATGTCAATGTTATTTAGAAAAAAATTAATTATTATTTAGAAAAAAGGTTATTAGTGCACTGGGATGTGGAATAGGCCCTGGGGAGATGGGGGTGATATACCTGCCATGACCGTGATTTGCAGACCGGGTATCAGTGGTTAGATGGACCCTTGCCCCAACACTGTGTGCCAGAGATGCGGTGACTTGGCTCTGCACATGATGGCGCAGGTTTACACATACAAATTTAATTTGAGAAAAAAATGTCAATGTTATTTAGAAAAAAATGTAATTGTTATTTAGAAAAAAATGTTATTAGTGCACTGGCATGTGGAATAAGCCCTGGGGAGCCCTGACTGTGCTTTGCAGACCAGGTATCAGTGGTTAGATGGACCCTTTCTGCAACACTGTGTGCCAGAGATGCCTTGACTTGGCTTTCCACATTACGGTACAGGTTGAGGATTGCCTTCCTGGAAAAATACGTTCTGCCAGGTACCTTCCACTGCGGTGTCCCAATCACAACAAATTTTTTAAAGGTCTCAGACTCCACCACCTTGTATGGTAACAGCTGGCAGGCTAACAGTTCAGATAAGCCAGCTGTCAGATGCCAGGCAAGGGGGTGACTCGGAGACATCGGCTTCTTACGCTCAAAAATTTCCTTGGCAGGAACCTGACTGTGGGCAGATGAGCAGGAACTGCTCAAGGTGAGAGGCAGAGTGGAGGGTGGCTGCGAAGGGACAAGGACAGCAGAGGGTGACGTGTCTGAAGAAGCTGGACCAGGAGGACGGTGGCTTAGACTTTGGGTGCTGATTCTCCTCATGTGCTGCTCCTATTGGTGTTGGTGTTTGGAGCTCCGGTGCCTTATCATAACAGTTGTACCTAGATGGGTGTTGAACTTCCCACAACTTAGAGTCTTGTGGCACAGGTTGCAAATGGCTTTGCTGTTGTCAGAGGCAGACACACAAAAATTGCCACACGGGTGATATTTGGTTTGATAGCATTCTGCTGGTGGTGGTGGTAGTAACGGCAGAAGTTGGCAGGTGTGTTGGCTGGCTGACCCAAGGTGCCAATGCATACTGTGTGGCAGTGCCAATAGCTCATTTTGACAATCTCCTCCTGCTAGTTACAACAACTCGTCTCCTACTCCTTTGTCTCCCCATCTGAGCTGTCCCCGTGTTCTTCATCTCTTGTTGCCGCCACCCTTGTAACATCCATGGACACATAGTCATCATCATCTTCAGTATCAACTGCTTCAACTTTTATCAGACACCTCCAAAAAGGCACCAACAATAGGTACTACAACATCATCATGACACTTTACGTCTATGTGTGAACTGACACCTGACTGAGACATATCAGATGGTCTAACATCCTTATCGTCTTCACCCTCTGCCAATAATGGTTGTGCATCACTAAAACGAATGTGTGAATAGCTCCTCTGACATATTAAGTGGAGCGTCTGTGGTGCTAGTGGTGGTGACTGCCGAGCGAGTCATAATACATTTTTGTGGGGTGCCCGAATCAGAGCAGGAGGAGGATGGTGCGTCAAGGTTCCGTGTGGAAGCTGTAGAAGATGGGGTGTGCTGTGTAAGCCAGTCAACTACGTCCTTTGAATTTTGGGTGTTGATGGTTCGTGCCCTCTGAACACTGGGCCAGGGTCGCAGGAAATCACAGCAGCATGACCGTGAGGACCCCTGTGAGGTGGCCTACCTCTGCCGTTCACTTTTATTTTTATTCGGGGTACTGTGCATGCAACAAGTGAAAAATAATGCACTAGAGTGCTACTGTGCCTGCAACTGAATGGACCAACAATAGCAGTAGTACTGTTCACAGCTGTGGGTATCAGTGGGCTGTGTAGTGTCGCACACAGAGAAATGCAATAGTACTATCAGAATACAGTCTAAAGTGATTCCCTGGAGGTGCTACTATGCCTGCAACTGAATGGGCCAACAGCAGTAGTACTGTGCACAGCTGTGGGTAACAGTGGGCTGTGCAGTGTCACATACAGAGAAATGCAATAGTGCTATCAGAATACAGTCTAAAGTAATGCACTGGAGGTGCTAATATGCCTGCAAATGAATGGGCCAACAGCAGTAGTAGCACTGTGCACAGCTGTGGGTATCAGTCTAAAGTAATGCACTAGAGTGCTACTATGCCTGCAACTTAATGGGCCAACAATAGCAGTAAGCAGTAATACTGTGCACAGCTCTGGGTTGGTGCCAGTGGTCTGTGGAGTGTCACACACACACACACACACAAAAAAAACAGCAGAATGATGTATAAGGCACTGGCAGCCCTCAAAAGAACTATTTGGGGTGCTTTCACAGCAAGTCAGTCAGCGAGGAACAACAAAAAACAGGCCTAGCTAACTTTCCCTAGCTCAGCAATAAGCTCTCTCCCTTCCTCTCACTAAAGCAGCCAGAGACAGAATGAAACATGGCCGGCGCAACTGCATTTTTCAATCTCGAGAAATGAGTAAAGCTGGCACTGCTGTATAACACTGTGTTTATTCTAATGTGCTGTGCATCTGTTGTGTCAAATGAACATACAGCAACAAAGATGAAACAGTGGACATACCAGTAGAATGAAGAGAGGCATTCTGAGTGGCGGTGGGTGCTGGGTACAAAAGCCTTTAGGCCTTTAGACACACTATAAACACTTTTTCTGAGAGCTTTTTGGCCTCCAGAGCTTTCTGAGAGCTTTTTTGAAAATGCTCCCATTGACTTACATTAAAATCACGCTAAAAACGCACCATTTTATCACAAACGCAATTTTACCAAGTCAATTGGATTGTTTTTTTAAAAGCTCTCAGTCTAAAAGTCTCAGAAAGCTCTGGAGGCCAAAAATAGCTTTTAGAGGTGAGGTGTTCTGTGTTAAATAGTCAACCACGTCCTGACAATCTTGGGAGTTGATGGGACGTGCCTTCTTCTGAGCACTGTACTTTGGTCGAGGGCCGCACAAAATCACATCAACACGACCTGGCACAGATCTGCTGGGAGGCCTTCCTCTGGGTCTGCCTCTACCTCTGCCTGTTTTGCCCGTTGTGTCCAATTCGGGGGGGGATAAAGTGAAAGGTATGCACTGACTTGACTAATACAATGTGCAGGTATGCACGGATTGTGTATCACACTGCATGCACTCATGTAGGTAGGTGGGTGCACTGAACACAACAGGTAGGTAGGTATATGCAGTAATGGGTATTACAATGTGCACCTGTCACACACATACAGACAGGTAGTGGACAGAAACAGTGACACTGCGTGCGCTCACGTATGTAGGTGGGTGCACTGTGAAAAACAGGTAGGTAGGTATATGCAGTGATGGGTATTACAATGTGCACCTGTCACATACAGACAGGTAGCAGACAGGCACAGTGACACTGCCTGCGCTCACGTAGGTAGGTGGGTGCACTGAGAACAACAGATAGGTAGGTACAGTACATGCAGTCATGGGTATTACAATGTGCACCTGTCACACACACACAGACAGGTAGCGGACAGGCACAATGACACAGTGTGTGCGCTCACGTAGGTAAGTGGGTGCACTGTGAATAACAGGTAGGTAGGTATATGCAGTGATGGGTATTACAATGTGCACCTGTCACACACAGACAGGTAGTGGACAGGCACAGTGACACTGCGTGCGCTCAACTCACGTAGGTAGGTGGGTGGGTGCACTGTGAACAACAGGTAGGTAGGTATATGCAGTAATGGGTATTACAATGTGCACCTGTCACACACACAGGTAGTCACTGAATGTGCTGGGCCTGGCAGTGGCACACACACAGTATGGATTATCAAGGCTGTCTATGCAACACAAGTGTCAGTGGGACACACAGAAAAAAAAATAGATCACAAGAACAAGATTAGCTCTCAAAAGAGCTGTTGTGGGGTGCTATTTTAGCAATAAGACTCAGCAAGGAGCAAGCTAACAAGCCTACAAGAGCCTACCTAATCTTTCCCTATGAGAGAGTCTGCAGCAGCTGTCCCTTCTCTATTTACTGCAGGCACATGAGTGAGTATAATGGCCGGCAGGGCCTGCCTTTTATAAGGGGGGGAGTGGCTCCAGGACGGAGTGTAGCCTGATTGGCTACAATGTGCCTGCTGACTGTGATGTAGAGGGTCAAAGTTGACCCTAATGGTGCATTATGGAGGCGAACCGAACTTCCGGCTAACAGCTGTGTAGTGACAGCTGGGCTGGACTGGTGAGCACCATGCCGAGAGTGCAGGCAAACCCATATGGTCAGACTGAGGTAGCTGAATGACAGAACAACAGTGACTGAGTGTCCAGCTGATCGAATTTGGTCTGTCCACAATGAAGCAACGACCTTATTATCTTGGGTGTGCCCAGACCCCCCGACACACTCATATAGCTGTCGGTCATTGCTTCATTGTGATACGCAAGCCCCTTTACCGCAGCAAGGTAATGATCACGAAGGGGAATTGACACATGTACATGCCTTTTGTTTTATTGTTGCAGCTGCAGTGCAGTCAGAAAAATTAGGCAGGCATGTACATACACCAGAAAAAATTGTTATTGGTTTTGTTAGCGGCCGTTGCTAGCAGCAGCCTTAAGAATTCAGGAATCCGCCTGGAGTCCTGGACCCTGTTGGTGGTGGCGGAGAAGGCAGCCAAGCGGCCTGCAGGCAGAGATGCTGTGTGGGGACCGACTTAGTCTTGGGGCAGGCAGTCACACGGCGTGCAGGCAGAGATGCTGTGTGTGGGGACTGACTTCGTCTTCGGGCAGGCCTGACTGTGCTTTGCAGATCACGTGGTCAGATGGACCCTTGACCCAATGCTGTTTGCCAGAGATGACACCACTTCCTTTTCAGCATCAAGTTACAATTTGGGTATCACCTTTTTTGAGAAATAATTGCAGCCTGGTATCTTTCACTGCGGTGAGTGGCTTTGCTTTTGTGTGCTGCTTTTCCTCAGGTGGTCATCCCATTGCAGTTTGTGCTTTGTCATCGTGTGCCTTCGTAAGGAAGTTGTCCCTACGCGGGTCTTGGTCTTTCCACGGCTCAATTTTTGGTGGCAGAGAGTACAGATGGCATTGCTCTCATCTGAGGCAGACACACACAAAAATGTCCACACCGCTGAGCCCTGGGATGATGGCACTTTGGTGGTGGCAGCCGACTGAGTGTTAAGTGGAGTGCCAGAATCAGAGCAGGAGGAGGAAGATAAGTCACGGTTCCGTGCAGAAGCTGAGGAAGATGAGGTGTTCTGTTTTAAATAGTCAACTACGTCCTGACAAACTTGGGGGTTGATGGCACATGCCTTCTGAACACTGTACTTTGGTCAAGGGCCGCACGAAATCACGACAGCACGACCTCAAACAGACCTGCCGGGTGGCCTGCCTCTGCCTGTTTTGCCCATATTGGGGGGGGATGAAGTGAAAGGTATGCACTGACTTGACTAATACAATGTGCAGTCACACAGGTGCAGTGAACAGGTATGCAGTGACTAGTATTACAAATGTGCAGCTGTCACACACACAGGTACCGTGAACAGGTGCAGTGACTGGTATATAACACTGCATGCGGTCATGTAGGTATGTGCACTGAACAGGTATGCAGTGATTGGTATTACAAATGTGCAGCTGTCACACACACAGGTACCATGAACAGGTGCAGTGACTGGTATATAACACTGCGTGTGGTCACGTAGGTAGGTGCACTGAACAGGTATGCAATGATTGGTATTACAAATGTGCAGCTGTCACACACACAGGTACCGTAAACAGGTGCAGTGACTGGTATATAACACTGCGTGCGGTCATGTAGGTAGGTGCACTGAACAGGTATGCAGGGATTGGTATTACAAATGTGCAGCTGTCACAGACACAGGTACCGTGAACAGGTGCAGTGACTGGTATATAACACTGCGTGCGGTCATGTTGGTATGTGCACTGAACAGGTATGCAGTGATTGGTATTACAAATGTGCAGCTGTCACACACACAGGTATCGTGAACAGGTGCAGTGACTGGTATATAACACTGCGTGCGGTCACGTTGGTATGTGCACTGAACAGGTATGCAGTGATTGGTATTACAAATGTGCAGCTGTCACACACACAGGTACCGTGAACAGGTAGTCACTGAATGTGCTGGGCCTGGTAGTGGCACAGTAGGAATTAGCAAGGGGCCAAGGGCCAGCTGCGACTGACTGACAGGGCTATAAATGCAAGTGTCTGTGGGACACATACAAAAAAAAAATAGATCACAAGAACAACATTAGCTCTCAAAAGAGCTGTTGAGGGGTGCTTTTTAGCAATAAGTATCAGCAAGGAGCAAGCTAACAAGCCTAACAAGAGCCTAACTAAGCTTTCCCTAATGTCTTTGCAGCAAGCTCTCCCTTCTCTAATTACTGCAGCCACACGAGTGAGGGAAATCGCAGACACTGCCTGCCTTTTATAAGGGGGGGTCGGATCCAGGAGGGATTGTAGCCTGATTGGCTACCATCAAAGTTGACCCTAATGATGTAGTATAGGGGGCGGGACGAACTTGCATATAGTTTGCGTTCGATCGCGAACCACCGAAGTTTGCGTGTTTGCGTTTGCATGCGAACCATTCAGGCCATCTCTACGGCTTGAGCCGTGCATTTGCAGAAGCTGCTGACTGGCGGCGATTGGCCAGATTTGCAGGGGTCGCCACTGCTTGCCGGAGGGACTCAGATGGATGTCGCAGCCACAAGATGACTCCAGGGGGCTGAAAGAAGCCCCAGGTAAGTTAAACTGATTTTTTTAAGCTTGACTCAAGTAACCTTTTAAAGACTGTGTTTCAATTCCTGATTAGTTGCTTAAATTTGCTGGTCACCCATAGTTTCTCATTTGGGTAAATGGTAATTTTTGTTGTCTGTGATGGTGTCCATACGGTAATTAACATATGCCAATACAGAGGAAGTACATGTCTCCAGGTCTGCTTGATGAAATACTATATTCCGGTCTGTATGCTCAAAGCAGTCTTGGAACTGAGAGGCAGCCATCTCAGGCCAGACTTTAACGGACTGGACTTGTTAATTGCAGTGTTGATAGTGGCTTTGTGTACTGCAATAAGAAACAAAGAGAGATGGTCAGACTGTCCCAGTGGGGGGTGTGGAGTAATCTTATGCTGGGCATACACGGCTCGATTTTGGCGCTCAATTCTCCCGCTCGATCGATTCCCCACTCGATTCTGCAGGCGATTCTCTTATCTTCCACTCGGTTTTTAAAATCTTTTTCCATTGTCCTCAATGCAGAATCGAGTGGCGAAACGATCGGGCAGCAGATCGGACGTGTTGGAAATTATTTATCGAGCCATCTAAATGGCTCAGAATCGAGCCGTGTATTCCCAGCATTAAAGGTACTTTTCATGTTTGTATAGACATGGTCAAAGGTGTTTTCCCTGTGGTTTGACAATCCATATGCTGGTAAAATCCGGTAAATACATTCTAAAGATTTGCTTGGTTAAAATCATCAGCATTTATGAAAATTGCATCAGGGTCGAAGTTCTGTTGTTTACTGATGACATCAAACAGTTGTTCATTCACTGACTTAATATTAGAATGGGGTGGAATGTACTTTGCCATAATTATAATAACTGTATGTTCCCTGGGCAGGTAAAACAAAAGTGTGCTTTCTTAAAACAGAAATAATTTGCGATAATTCAGGTTGGAGTGAGCTTGAGATGTCTCCCAAGGCATCACTGCTGAATATATGCAAATTAACCATTGTACCCTTAGAAGCTAAACACACCTCCAGAACCGCTGGAATGCAATGGTGTGTCAGCTTGTTAATTTGTACAGAGCCATAATAATCCAACATATATACAGACTGTTTTGGATTGTTTGATCTTCATCAGTACATGGCATAGATTAATTTGGCTCTATGCAGTAGGGCTTGTAACACCAAAAGGGACAGACTAACCAGCAAGCTCATGGTGACCCAGAACTCATTGGAGTGTGTAAGGGACTACAATGGTCCTAAAAGCCCCCTTACTAAGATGTTAAGAAAAACAAAAGTTTGCTTCTTAAAACAGAAAGAATTTGCGATAATTCAGGTTGGAGTGAGCTTGAGATGTCTCCCAAGGCATCACTGCTGAATATATGCAAATTAACCATTGTACCCTTAGAAGCTAAACACACCTCCAGAACCGCTGGAATGCAATGATGTGTCAGCTTGTTAATTTGTACAGAGCCATAATAATCCAACATGCATACAGACTGTTTCGGATTGTTTGATCCTCATCAGTGCATGGCATGGATTAATTTGTCTCTATGCAGTAGGGCTTGTAACACCGAGAGGGACAGACTAACCAGCAAGCCCTGGGCAGGTAAAATGGTCGGCATCTCAGCTTTAGATATTCCACGTCAGGAGAACAAGACTTGCTGATTAGGGTTACATTAGTGCTCCAAGTATTATTGATCTAGTCCTCCACCTGTTTTCTTGTCAGAATTGTGTGTTCGATCAGCACGGTGAAGTGTGTGACCTGCAAGGTCAACTGCAGCATCTGGTACAGAGGGATCCAGCCATGTCTCTCGAAAACATCAAAAGGCAACAGTCTTTCATAGTTTTATATGTGGAGATATCTAGTCGGAGCTCCTCCATTTTATTTGTGAGGGATCTCAAATTAAGTTTTCTCCTGGGAGATCATATTTCAACTTCATATCCCTCTGACTTCAGTTGTCCTTTAAAGGCATTAGGAATAGGAGATAATTTTCAATTTCTTTTTGAAATAATGTTTCAGCACTTTGCAATGGAAAGAATACCAAAAAGAAGGTGAAAATGTACCATCAAAATTATTCAGAGTATTTTCTTGCTTGCTTTAAAGGAAAACTGTAACAAGAGGGATATGGAGGCTGCCATATTTATTTCCTTTTAAGCAATACTATTTGGCTGACTATCCTGCTGATGCTCTGCCTCTAATAATTTTAGCCATATACCCTGAACAAGCATATGCAGATCAAGGGCTTGATTCACAAAGCAGTGCTAACTGTTTAGCATGGGTGTGCTAAACAGTTAGCACGTGAAGTGCCTTTCGCGGACTTTTGCGCGCGCAAAGTGCCGCGATCTCGCGAATCGCGGCACATTGCGCACGCAAAAGTCCGCGAACGGATTTTAAACGGATTGTTAAACAAAAGAAGGTAAATAAAGAGACTTCAGACTCTCTTTAAAGAACAACTGAAGTGAGAGAGATATGGAGGCTGCTATATTTATTTCCATTTAAACAATGCCAGTTGCTGTGCAGCCCTGCTGGTCTAATTGGCTTCAGTAGTGTCTGAATCACTCCAGAAACAGCATGCAGCTAATTTTGTCAGATATGACAATAATGTCAGAAGCACTTGGGGCTTGATGCACAAAGCGGTGCTAACTGTTTAGCACGGGTGTGCTAAACAGTTAGCACGTGAAGTGCCTTTCACGGACTTTTGCACGCGCAAAGTGCCGCGATCGCACAAATCGCGGCACTTTGCGCACTCAAAAGTCCGCGAACGGCACTTCACATGCTAACTGTTTAGCACACCCGTGCTAAACAATTAGCACCGCTTTGTGAATCAAGCCCCAAGTGTTTCTGACATTATTGTCATATCTGACAAAATTAGCTGCATGCTGTTTCTGGAGTGATTCAGACACTACTGAAGCCAATTAGACCAGCAGGGCTGCCAAGCAAGTGGTATTGTTTAAATGGAAATAAATATAGCAGCCTCCATATCTCTCTCACTTCAGTTGTTCTTTAAAGAGACTCTGAAGTCTCTTTTTTTACCTTATTTTGTTTAACAATCCGTTTAAAATCCGGTATAGGGCCAGTCTCCCTCCGATTCAGGTCTAGTGCCAGCTACTCTTTCTTCCAATTTTTGTGTTTAACAATCCTCTTCAGCTTTAATGCCAGAGTTAAATCGCCGCATCCCAGCAACAGAGGAGTGATTTATTACCAGAGATAAGCCCTGCAAAGCCCCCGTGCTCGCAGGGCTTCACTTCCTCATAGAGGCAGAGCTTTACACTGTAGCTCTGCCTCCTCCGCAGTCAATCTCTGCAGATCACCGCCTCTCCCCGCCCCTCTCAATCTTCTTTCCCTGAGAGGGGCGGAGAGGAGGCAGAGATCCGCGGAGATTGATTGTGGAGAGGCAGAGCTATTATTATTATTATTATTATTTAGTATTTATATAGCGCCGACATATTACGCAGCGCTGTACAGTGTATATATATATATATCTTGTCACTAACTGTCCCTCAAAGGAGCTCACAATCTAATCCCTACCATTGACATATGTCTATATTATTTAGTGTAAGTACTGTAGTCTAGGGCCAATTTTAGGGGGAGCCAATTTACTTATCTGTATGTTTTTGGAATGTGGAGGAAACCGGAGTGCCCGGAGGAAACCCACGCAGACACGGAGAGAACATACAAACTCTTTGCAGATAGTGAGCTTAGAGCTACAGCTCAAAGCTCAGCCTCTCCAGGAAGAGAAGCCCTGCGAACCAGGGCAGCATGATCTGCGACCTGCAAAGTCCTAGAACTTTGCAGGTCGTTTTCTAGGTATTAAATCACTCCTCTGCTGTGGGGATGAAGCGGTTTAACTCTGGCATTAAAGCTGAAGAGGATTGTTAAACAAAAGAAGGTAAAAAAAGAGACTTCAGCGTCTCTTTAAAGGCATTAGGCATAGGCGATAATTTTCCAACTTCTTTTTGAAATAACTTTTAAGCACTTTGCAATTGAAAAAGTACCAAAAAAGTAGATGAAAAAGTAATATCAATATTATTTTGAGGATTGTCTTGCTTGCCGGTGGTTTGAAAAGCATTTTATTTACAATGTGTGAAAATATCACCTAGTAAAAAGCTCAGGAGAAAAATGTAATTGCATATGGGCCAGTGTGCCAGAGTTTAGTTCAACTATAAAACAAATTCCTAGGTCAAGATACTAGTGCCGAAATTCCTAGGTCAAGATACCAGTGCCGAATGAACGTAATTATAATAATAATAAAAAAAAAGACCCCCACAATTAAAAATCTCAAAGAGAATGTAAAAATTATTTTTTAAAAAGTATAATTACATACCAAAACAATAATTAATGTAATTATAATTCTAAAAACGAATGTAAAATTGATTAAAAAAAAAGGTACAATATCAAAATATTAAAAAAGTTTAAACGATAATTAAAAAAAAAGATAATTGTGAAAACAATTTTTTTTACGATATTTTCCGTTTTAGTATTGTAAAAACGATAAATAACCATAGGTGCAAAGCAGTTTAACGGGCATCTGATTTGTCCGGTTTTGTGCCCAATAGCTGATATTTAACATCAGAGTCAATGGTTGCACCCTATTTGTCCACTTCTCATATGCCCCCGATTTTCCTGCTTCCCTTTGGCTTGAGTACACCAACACTTTAGGTGTCATTTCCATGTGCAGCGCAGGAGCCTTGTGTCAGTAGAACTCCGCATTGCATGTGATTCCCGCAGGGGTGGCGCTAGCCATCCCATTCATTATAATGAATGGGATCGCGGGCGCAATCGCCCCAAAATGGGTGCAACTAGGCTCTACGATTCAGTGGTGAATTGCAGTGCATGTATGGAAACATCAGAGAGTGCAGCCTATGGAAACGAGTCCTTAGGGCCTGAGCCCACTAACGCAGTTGTGTCTGCTTCTGTCTGCTTTACAGCATCTGTTACATTGATGTGTACTGGTAACTGAAAAGCCGCCAAAACTGCGCAAGTGGGCTCAGGCCCTTAAGAATCAGTGGAGTACTTTGTTGAGCATTCAGAAACAGCTTGTAAAGGTTTTTTGTTCTTTCTTTTTTTAACATTATTTTTAGAATTTGAAAAACAACATAAAAAACAACTAACCTTCTGTATATGTCTCCTTTGGTCATCAACATCAGCATTAATACTTGTCTCTGTGAATGGGTATGTGTTCTTCTCAATAATGTGCTTTTCAGAGGCACCTAAGGAAGAGATTTGAAGTCTCAGAAACATTATTACTGAACATCCATGGTTTGGTTCTTGTTGAACCTAGAATTGATTTGTTTCTGTTATGTGCTTCATTTAGAGTTAGAGCAATGCATTTACAGTTAGATTTACATAGATTTTGTACAGTCCTTCACAGCTGGAAATTTTCCTGAAATCTACTATTAAGTCTTAAAGGCCAACTATAAATAGTTACTTTATAACAACAAACAACTCAATTAACCATTTAAGGACCACAAGCTTAAACCCCCTAAAGACCAGGCCATTTTATACAATTCAGCACTGCACAGCTTTAACGGTTTATTGCTCGGGCGTACAACTTACTACTCAAACGAATTTTACCTCCTTTTTTTTGTCACTAACACAGCTTTCATTTGGTGCTATGTGATTGCTGCTGCGATTTTTAGTTTTTATTATATTCATCAAAAAAGACAGGAGTTTTGTGAAAAAAATTATATTTTTAACTTTCTGTGGTAACATTTTTAAAATAATGTAACATTTCTATACACGTTTCTGTCCAAATTTATTGTGCTACATGTCTTTGATTAAAAAAAACCCCCAATAAGTTTATATTTATTGGTTTTGGTAAAAATTATAGCATTTACAAACTCTTTACAGAAATACAGTATAGATCAATATACACAGATATGGATCTATATGTTATATACTGTATACACACAGATATATAGATCTATATAAACAGATATATAGATCTATATATTATATACGCACAGAAAATATATAGATCTATATACAGATATATAGATCTATTGTTCACAAAGAATATATATATATATATATGTATATATATATATATATATATATATATATATATATATATATATATATATATATATATATATAACTAAGGGGTCACAGGGGAAGGGATCAGAGGATTAATAAAAGTGTTAAAAAGTGATTATATTTGACATTTTTGCTCCGTGGAGCACAGCGTGTCTCTCCTTGTCAGGGAGAGACAGGCAGAGCAGCTGCTTATGTGAGAGTGATCGCTGTGATTAGCTGATTGGCTCCTGGTTATTACTTAAAGTGGCCATACACTGGTCGATTTGCCATCAGATCGACTAGCAGATAGATCCCTCTCTGATCGAATCTGATCAGAGAGGGATCGTATGGCTGCCTTTACTGCAAACAGATTCAGCATGAAATCGATTCACCATCTGTGGAGCTGCCGCTGCCACCCCCGCCAGCTATATAGTACCTGCTCCGGCCGGCGCGAGTCCCCCGGTCTCCGCTGTTTCTTCTCCGGTCTGGGCTCCTCCAGCTTCACTTTACTTCCTGCCGGGGGAAGTTTAAACAGTAGAGGGCGCTCTACTGTTTAAACTTCCTGCCGGGTCAAGAAGAAGTACAGCCTGCCGGACTCGGAGCCCAGCACGGAGACGGAGCAGTGGTGACCAGGGGACTCGCGCCGGCGGAGCAGGTAATGTATTGCTGCTGTATTGCGTCGGTCGTCTGGCATTCGAACGCCGCTATCGACGCACTCCCGACCCGCCGGCGATCGAGCGAAATCTTTGACATGGACAGGAATGACGGGAATGATCGATTTCGAACGGAAATCGATTGTTCGGTCAGCATTTGCGCGACTATTTCACAGCCGATTCGATCACAGTGCTCGAATCGGCTGTGAATCGGATGCACGCACTGCTTCAGAGAGCCCTAAAAGGACTCGACGTAGAAGATACGTCGAGTCAGAACGTTGCTGCCACCTGCTGGACGTAGAATGAAACTACGTCAGTCCGTAGGTTGTTAATAAACAGGACAACGATAGCATTAAAAGGCAGTAGCTATACACATATTCACAGGAAAATGCTGCCTTGTGAAGCAATGTGTGGCATGACCTATTTACTGCTCTCCTAGGTGATATTTTCACAACTTGTAAATAAAATGCATTTTAAATCACCAGCAAGCAAGAAAATACTTAAAATAATTTTGATTGTAGTTTTTTAACTACTGTTTGGTACTTTTTTAGTTGCAAAATGCTGAACAGTTAGTTTAAATACAAGATGAAAAATTATCTCCTAGGAGAAAACACTAGAAAAAGTGAATTGTATATGGCCCCTTGTGCTTTAAGCTGCGCGACCATGACAGCAAGATTGTCAGGGGAGCAAGAGACATCCACAATCATTCCTGCTGCACTGCTTTTAACTTAGTGCACATGTGCCAGCTAAATAGATGTGTATTGGCTGTTTGCCATTGCTGGCTCTGATGTATGTGAAACAATACAGTACAATGAACCTCTATTCCAATGCACATGTGCAGTAATTTAAACTGGACACAGCAGGAGCGAGAGTGGATGTCTTTCACTCTTCTAATCTTGCTGCTGCAGTCATGTGGCTTACAGCAGGGTTGGGGAGTGCAGTAAATGGGTTGTGCTACACATCACAAAGTCACCTGAGAAAATGGAATGTTACGCCGAGGCAAGCCATCAGTATCTTTATGGCAAACTCATAGCAAAAAGTAATGGCCCAATTTTTTTTAAATTCCATTTACTACTGTCTTTTATTACAAATGTTGTCCTATTTATTTGTTGTAAAAACATACCTATTGCTAATTGACCTTAAATTTCACGTTTTTAATGCACGAGGCAGAAAGCTGTCCTACTACATGCTTGTAAGCAGACTCAACCACCTTTGATTTTTCACATGAGACCAACTATTGACTATAGACAAACAAGGACCCTTACAGGTGGCCCGACGTCTTAATTGTATAATGCGCCAACTCATTCATAGAGACCAGTCTGGATTTGTGCCTGAGCGCTCAGCTGACCCTAATCTTCGTTGTTTATTTCTCAATCTACAGGCTCAAAATCCACTGTGTATGGCAAGCACCAATGGGGGAATCAAAAAACAGGCGTGCTGTACCTCCTATGGTCTGTGCACCTCAGACCAAACGTGTATCAAAGTCCAAAATCGAGTCAGCACCGCCTTCAGTAGAAAAATAGCTCTTTTATTAATTAAAAAGCATGATGTCAAAGTAGCGGCGACAGCTCCGCTGTTTCGGGCGTGCAGCCCTTTTTCAAGCCAAAAGCAAGGATCATCACACTAACAAACATTACAAATCACCTTATATAGCATACAAACTTATGAGCTCACCTGTGATCGACCAATCAGAGGGAGGCAGGGGCTGGCGGACCTGATGGGGAACTAATCCCTTAGTATGCAAAGCGGAGTGTTCAGTACCCTCCCCCAGACGTCAGCAGTAACCCACCCAATCAGTGGGAAATATGGTTGCCATACGAGGAGACGCTTGAGAACGCCAGAGCCCAGCCGCCCCTTCCACCGGCATCCGCAGCGTCATACATGACGCAGTACCAGTCACATGGGATCAATCCTCCAATCAAACGAGCGCTCCGCTCTCCAATGCGGAAAACAGCTCGTCGTGGATAGAAGGGACGTCACTGATTACGTCTGGGCGATCCGCCCTCGCTGTCATGTGACTCCCAAAACATAAACATTATCCCCATGGCAATCCCCAAACAAAGGGCAATACCTATATTGTCGTTAGGGCAGCCTGGCCATGAAGTCCCCAGTCTCCCCCCGCACAGCAATCCATTGCGCACCCTGGATAATTTAAACTTGCCAGTCTCAGCCTCACTCCTCCTCGCCGATCCAATAAATCTGTAATAGATAAAAATAAACATATATACAAGATTAATATGTATCAATCACCTACACAGAAAAAGATACACTGCAGATCTAGATACACCCCGATAATTCATATTCCTTATTGAGCCCCCCTCTGCCAAAAGTACCCAATCTTCTAATCCACATCGCCTCTTTTCTCAATAACAATTTATGGCGGTCTCCCCTCTTTATACTAAACGGGACATTATCAATAACTTGAACTCTCAATTGCGAAACAGTATGTCTGCAATCTTTAAAATGGCATGCAACTGCATGA
Source organism: Hyperolius riggenbachi (assembly GCF_040937935.1). Taxonomy (NCBI): domain Eukaryota; kingdom Metazoa; phylum Chordata; class Amphibia; order Anura; family Hyperoliidae; genus Hyperolius; species Hyperolius riggenbachi. The sequence goes on from NC_090651.1 coordinate 169,162,021, forward strand.
TCAGAGCTCTCACCTCTGATCGCAGATTTGTGCGATGAAATCCGGTCTCGAAGCGGTTGTGTGGTTTTGCCCACGTAACCTAGGCCACATGGGCACTTAATCAAGTAAACTACAAATGTTGACTCACAATTAAAGTATCCCCTGATGCAAAATCTCTTACCACTAGATGGATGCGTAAACATATCTCCCTTTGTCACACAGCCACACATGTGGCAGTGCAAGCAAGGGAATGTCCCATTCCTGGGCACACCTACCCTCTCAACCGCAGACGTGTGTACCACCTTGTCTCTAATCCTGGGCGGCCGTCGGAAGGACATCAGTGGCGGATACCTAAATTCCTGTACAGTAGGGAAGGATTCTTTAAGTATCTTCCAGTGTCTATTAATCACCCTAGCTATCTGTTGGCTCTGGCTATTGTAGGTACTAACAAAAGCAATTCTTGGCTCCTTAGATCTACTCCTGGTTCTGGTTCTACTTTTACTATCCAATAGAGTATTAGGATACCCTCTCTTTTTAAATTTATCCCTCATCTGTTTCAGTCTGTTTTCCCGTTTCTCTGGATCCGCCACCAATCTCTCAACCCGCATTAACTGTCCAGTCGGGATATTATTCCTAATATGTTGCGGATGAAAACTCTGAAACTCTAATATAGAGTTTCGATCAGTGGGTTTAGTGTACAGGTCAGTGAGCAATCTGTCACCCACCCTGTACACCCAAGTATCAAGGAAAGAGACACCCGTGGCATCCACATGTGCGGTCAAGATTATCTGGGGACACTTGTCTCTAAGTTGGACAATAAATTGTTCCAGGGACGAACGTGGCCCCGCCCATACGCAAAATATATCATCAATAAATCTCCACCAGCATTTAGCATGCTGGTGGAATAAGGGACTAGTATACACGAAACTTTCCTCGTATTGTCCCATAAACAGGTTTGCATAGGACGGGGCCACGTTCGAACCCATCGCAGTTCCTCTACGCTGCGCATAGAAATCCCCATCAAAATAAAAATAGTTTTCTCGCAATACTATCTGCAGCAGAGAGACAACAAACTTCCTCTGTTCATCTGTCAAATCCGTATGTAGCATTAAGAACCACTCTACAGCCTCTACACCCCCATCATGTGGGATGGAGGTGTAGAGGCTTTCAACATCCAGAGTAACCAAAACACACTCAGCGTCCAATGCACTTAGGTCATTTAATTTGTCTATAAACATTTTAGTATCTCGCAAGTAAGAGTCCAATGAAAGGACCAACGGTTGCAAAATCTTATCAACAAATTGTGCCAAAGGTACAAATACTGAATTTACACCCGACGGGTGTAAATTCAGTATTTGTACCTTTGGCACAATTTGTTGATAAGATTTTGCAACCGTTGGTCCTTTCATTGGACTCTTACTTGCGAGATACTAAAATGTTTATAGACAAATTAAATGACCTAAGTGCATTGGACGCTGAGTGTGTTTTGGTTACTCTGGATGTTGAAAGCCTCTACACCTCCATCCCACATGATGGGGGTGTAGAGGCTGTAGAGTGGTTCTTAATGCTACATACGGATTTGACAGATGAACAGAGGAAGTTTGTTGTCTCTCTGCTGCAGATAGTATTGCGAGAAAACTATTTTTATTTTGATGGGGATTTCTATGCGCAGCGTAGAGGAACTGCGATGGGTTCGAACGTGGCCCCGTCCTATGCAAACCTGTTTATGGGACAATACGAGGAAAGTTTCGTGTATATTAGTCCCTTATTCCACCAGCATGCTAAATGCTGGTGGAGATTTATTGATGATATATTTTGCGTATGGGCGGGGCCACGTTCGTCCCTGGAACAATTTATTGTCCAACTTAGAGACAAGTGTCCCCAGATAATCTTGACCGCACATGTGGATGCCACGGGTGTCTCTTTCCTTGATACTTGGGTGTACAGGGTGGGTGACAGATTGCTCACTGACCTGTACACTAAACCCACTGATCGAAACTCTATATTAGAGTTTCAGAGTTTTCATCCGCAACATATTAGGAATAATATCCCGACTGGACAGTTAATGCGGGTTGAGAGATTGGTGGCGGATCCAGAGAAACGGGAAAACAGACTGAAACAGATGAGGGATAAATTTAAAAAGAGAGGGTATCCTAATACTCTATTGGATAGTAAAAGTAGAACCAGAACCAGGAGTAGATCTAAGGAGCCAAGAATTGCTTTTGTTAGTACCTACAATAGCCAGAGCCAACAGATAGCTAGGGTGATTAATAGACACTGGAAGATACTTAAAGAATCCTTCCCTACTGTACAGGAATTTAGGTATCCGCCACTGATGTCCTTCCGACGGCCGCCCAGGATTAGAGACAAGGTGGTACACACGTCTGCGGTTGAGAGGGTAGGTGTGCCCAGGAATGGGACATTCCCTTGCTTGCACTGCCACATGTGTGGCTGTGTGACAAAGGGAGATATGTTTACGCATCCATCTAGTGGTAAGAGATTTTGCATCAGGGGATACTTTAATTGTGAGTCAACATTTGTAGTTTACTTGATTAAGTGCCCATGTGGCCTAGGTTACGTGGGCAAAACCACACAACCGCTTCGAGACCGGATTTCATCGCACAAATCTGCGATCAGAGGTGAGAGCTCTGATCATGCAGTTGCATGCCATTTTAAAGATTGCAGACATACTGTTTCGCAATTGAGAGTTCAAGTTATTGATAATGTCCCGTTTAGTATAAAGAGGGGAGACCGCCATAAATTGTTATTGAGAAAAGAGGCGATGTGGATTAGAAGATTGGGTACTTTTGGCAGAGGGGGGCTCAATAAGGAATATGAATTATCGGGGTGTATCTAGATCTGCAGTGTATCTTTTTCTGTGTAGGTGATTGATACATATTAATCTTGTATATATGTTTATTTTTATCTATTACAGATTTATTGGATCGGCGAGGAGGAGTGAGGCTGAGACTGGCAAGTTTAAATTATCCAGGGTGCGCAATGGATTGCTGTGCGGGGGGAGACTGGGGACTTCATGGCCAGGCTGCCCTAACGACAATATAGGTATTGCCCTTTGTTTGGGGATTGCCATGGGGATAATGTTTATGTTTTGGGAGTCACATGACAGCGAGGGCGGATCGCCCAGACGTAATCAGTGACGTCCCTTCTATCCACGACGAGCTGTTTTCCGCATTGGAGAGCGGAGCGCTCGTTTGATTGGAGGATTGATCCCATGTGACTGGTACTGCGTCATGTATGACGCTGCGGATGCCGGTGGAAGGGGCGGCTGGGCTCTGGCGTTCTCAAGCGTCTCCTCTTATGGCAACCATATTTCCCACTGATTGGGTGGGTTACTGCTGACGTCTGGGGGAGGGTACTGAACACTCCGCTTTGCATACTAAGGGATTAGTTCCCCATCAGGTCCGCCAGCCCCTGCCTCCCTCTGATTGGTCGATCACAGGTGAGCTCATAAGTTTGTATGCTATATAAGGTGATTTGTAATGTTTGTTAGTGTGATGATCCTTGCTTTTGGCTTGAAAAAGGGCTGCACGCCCGAAACAGCGGAGCTGTCGCCGCTACTTTGACATCATGCTTTTTAATTAATAAAAGAGCTATTTTTCTACTGAAGGCGGTGCTGACTCGATTTTGGACTTCAATCTACAGGCTCAACATGATAATGTGTTGTGTTGTACTTTCACTAGACGCTGAAAAGGCATTCGATACTGTTGAGTGGAACTTTCTGTTCGCGGTCTTGTACAGATTTGGATTTGGGTCCTCCTTTATAAATTGGGTATGCTTACTTTATGTCTGCCCAGAAGCTAGAGTCAAAGTAAATGTTCGGTTGTCGCCATCCTTCTAATTACATAGAGGCACCCGTTAAGGGTGTCCTCTATCTCCGTTATTATTTGATTTAGCAATGGAGTCTTTGGCCTCTAAGGTCCGTACAAATACTGGTATACGTGGCTGTGTTAAGAGAGGTCTTGAGGCTAAGGTTAGCCTCTATGCCAATGACATGCTTTTGTATCTTGAAGATCCCGGGGACTCCCTGACATCTGTATTGCAGGTTATTAGTGAACATGGTGCATGTTCAGGATTAAAAATTAATTGGTCCACATCAGTTATTTTGCCAGTAGATTATTTCCTCCAACAAGGCAGCACCCTAACTCTCCTTTAGTTTGGGTTAGTTCCTTTAAGTATCGTGGGAATAAACATATCACACTCTCCTTTGGAGTTTATTGAGCTTAATTTAAACCCATTATTAACTCATGTTGATACTAAGCTGAAAGCTTGGGAGAAACTGCCCCTGAATGTTGCTGGTAGGGCCAATCTGTTTAAAATGATTTCACTCCCCAAAATATTGTATGTTACCTGGCACTCTCTAATTTTCCTTCATTCTTCTGTATTTGCCACATTACATTCCCACCTGGTTAGGTTAATATGGGCTAGGCAACACCATAGACTTTCATTTCCCATATCACAGCATCCTAAAGATTTGGGCGGTATAGCCATGCCTAATTGTTATTTGTATTATCTGGCCGCTCAGCTGTCTCATTTATATAATTGGTTTATGGATGGCAAATATTCATTGCAAATTGCAATCTCTCCTAATTTTAAAATTGTCTGTATCACATTCTGATCCATTTTACAATGTGTTGAAGGGGTGGAGAGCTGTTGCTGGAGGTTCTCCTTTTCCTCCAGAGGGTCCCAGAGCCAGCCCCCCCCCCCCCCCCCTCAGACTTCTCCCCCTAAGAGCCCCCCTGCGGCTTCATCCCTTGCAGGGCCTATTGTTACGCCCCTGCCTCCTACTTTGATACAACTCAAAGTATGGGATTGTGCTCCTATATATCTTCATTTAGAGGACACATTTAAGTTTACCCCTCACTGGGAAAATAATTCCCTCATTGAACTATATAAATTAGATGATTTCCACTGGTGGATCAATAAGGCTCTTTATTAATGGGACTTTGAAGTCATTTACCCAACTCTCTGTTGACTCTGACTTACCTGATACAGCCTTTTATAAACATATGAGATTGAGGCATGCAATTTATAGTCAGTTGAATGTGCTCCCGCAGACTTTTGAAGATTCTCCCATACTTCATATTCTAAAAGGGGCTTCCTTTACGTAGCTGATTTTAGCGTTGTATGATACAATGATCGTAACGACTGTTACTCATAGAGTCTATCAATGTAAAGTATATTAGGATAGAGAACTAGGTGGAATGTCAGATGATGATTGGGATGATACTTTGTCCAGTGCAACTAGGGTTTCTCCACATTTACCAGATCGCTTCACCTATTTGTATATAGTATATAGAGCTTTTCTTACCCCTGTGCGTCTAGTAAAGTTTAAATCTCAAATGGGTGACCTCTGTCCCAAATGTTGTGTAGAAAAAGGAACTTTTCTTCATATGATTTGGTCCTGGTCGGTAGTAAAGATGGGCTGCCCACTAGGCTGTGATGCCAAATCTTGCTTATTGAATTTGTTTGCTAATACGTTAACGGATAAACATAAGAACAATTTGTGATTGAGGTACTACATGTGGCACAAAAACGACTCACTAAGAATTGGATAGCTGCAACAGTTCCCTCCTGTTAAACTGGATACAGGCAGTTAATACAGTATTACCTTTTAGGAAGGCTATTTATCAAAATAGAGGCGCATTACCTAGGTTCAACAAAATATGGTCACTGTGGCTAGGCTCTGTTTGCACACAGTTAAGGTAATTTGCCATTTATTGGTATATTGTGACTGTGGTGGGTGAGGTGTGGGTTTCCCCTCTGACTTAGAGGATGAACGCACAGGCGTCTCACCCACCAGGCAGGTAAAAATTCTTGCCTAGAGCGGCAGGAGGATGCAGGAGCACTGCTGCACTGAGTAGTGAGAGAAGAAATGCCTCTCAGCTCACTCAGGTATCAGTTTACACTACAGCAGCAGCTAACAGCAGTGCCTGACTCAACTCATAACTGATTCACTGACTGATTCATTCAGTTCCTTCAGCTAAATGATTCAAAGAACCACAGTAATGAGTCAGGGAGAGAAGGCACTCATCCCAGGTCACTCAGGGATCCGAATACAGCATCAGCTCCTGAGTCCTGACTCTTCACTCTTAACTGATTCACTGATTCATTCAGTTCCTCTCTCTCTGCTACTGGTAACTGTGTGGCTGTAGAGACTGAGTCTAGCAGCCAGGCATGGACTGCCTCCCAGGCTGCCTTTTATTCAGTGATTTAGGGCTGGTCTGGTGTCTGGTGTATTCAGGTTTGTTGGTGTAAGGCAATGTAAAACACTAGGCTAGCTGATAAAAGTGCAATTAGAGGGCAGGCAAGCTGGTAAATATACACAGCATGATGCAGAGCTCGTCTGGAGGGTCCGTGGGAAAAAAATCTGTCTGGACTCTCCCCATTGTTATAATGACTGCATGTGCAGATAAGGTGTTAAACAGGTTGGAAAGTTTTGACAGTCCCTAGACTCCAGGAGGGCAGCTTTCTGACTTGTGTGAGAGACTGGCAGTGAAAGCAGTCCTATTAGCGGCAACTAGTCTCTGTGTAATGTGGGACTGCAATACAGATCAGCTCTCTGCTCCATCTCCTGCTATTCTCAGTCTCACTCCACTCCTCCTCTCTCTGGGCTAGTGCACGACAAAATCGCAATAGCAATCGCTAGCAATTTGCAAATGTGACTTGATAATTTGGGATGAGGCTGCCATGATAACGGGCTTCAAGTCTGTTTCCCCCCAGGCCAAAAGGTCCCAGTCCTCCCCTGGTAGCAGCATAGTGTGTGTGTATAGTGTATGTCTACTGTGTGTTGTGTGTGTATAGTGTGTGTGTGTGTATAGTGTGTGTGTGTGTGTGTGTGTGTGTGTGTATAGTGTGTGTGTGTGTGTGTGTGTGTGTATAGTGTGTGTGTGTGTGTGTACTGTCTGTGTGTACTGTGTATAGTGTGTATGTTGTGTGCGGTGTGTGTGCGTGTATAGTGTGTGTGTACTGTGTGCATGTGTATAGTGTGTATGTGTGTGTGCCACAATAAGTATACTTTATGGTGAAACGCTCTGCTGCATTACAACTATTTTCTGGTAAACCCATGCCGCAATAATTGTATTTTCAGATTTTCTGGTGAAACACTGCTGTATTATGATTTTCAGGGGGTCTTGGGGGGTGGGGTTCACCACAGGGGTGGTGTTCACCACGGGGGTGGGGGGTATGGGGCTGTGGGGCAATCATGGGGGAAGGGGTGGGGGGCGGCGCCACAGGATTTCTCGCCTAGAGTGACAAAATGGCTAGAGACACCCCTGGATGAACGATCCTCATTTCTATTATGCACCAATATGCACTGGTAAGTTATGCTCTTTTTAAGAGCTGTTATCTTGGTGAGCAAGTCAAGTTGCATATACTTTATGAGGTAATCAATAGAGTCCTGCGCTTATTAGTCTCCTCCTATGTGTGCGCCAAGGGCTATTATTTTTGTCATTATTATATTTGGCGTCTCCCTCCGACCTTGAAAAAGCGGGGTAACTCCCGCGAAACTAGTGGGTCCGTTTGAGGGGAACTTTGCCGAACTCTGCCTCCGCTCTGCCTGCCGCCTCTATGACTGACCTGGCTAAGTATTCATTTCCTCCTTTTTCACTATAGGCTGCTATTTTCACATTCACTGGTCCTGCCTTTATATAATTTTTATCAACTTTACATCAAATTGTACTGTAGATTTTGGGTATATTGTGTGGCATTATTTATTGATATTAACACATTTGTATATTGAGGTACTCTCATCTTAAACACTGTTTTTGTAATACTGAACCCGGGTTCTGTCCGATGAGGGCTCATATACTGAGCCCTTTGAGGAGTTGATTTATTATTATGAGTAGGTATTTATTATGCATTGCGGATATATTATAATTGGGCAGAGGATTTGATGGGTCTGTTTCCTTATTTTAATTGTTTTTAATCATGGATAAATGGTAAAGTGCAGTATTTCACAAATATTATGACCTATTAATAAAGATTTATGTTTTGATACTACTTTAAATTGTCCTGAGTGGTGCTATCATATAGGTTTCTTTTTCTCTCAATTCACATTGTTGTCTAAACCCTAGCACACTGCAGGCTTATGTGGGAGTAGCGGACGCACCCCTTTGAATTGTTATATTTAGCGTTGGCTCTTTATGCTGATTTGTGTGATGTTTCGAGATTATTACTGCAAATGTTTGATCTTTTTTTATTATGCTGTCTTGTATGGTCTTGTAATTTATTTTTCTAATAAACTTGACTTGTTAAAAAAAAATAGAACCCTTACAGGTGACCCTGTGGAGATGCAAATTGTGTAGAGCAAACAAAGCAGTTGGGAGACCACACAGGTCTGAGGAGTTCCAGTACTAAGTGTCAGAGAGTCTGAGGTGTGTTTCCCTAAACTAACCAGTTCTCAATCAAAAATATATAAATAAATCTGTTAGCCACTTGCAGATGGGTTCAGGTATAGCTAGTGGGCAGAGTTTGTTGCCATGGCGTAACAATAGCCTCTGCAAGGGATGCAGACTCAGGGGGGTCCGTGGGAGTGAAGCCTTTTTTTGGGCCCGCCTAGGGCCGTTTTTAGCGGGAAGAAGGTGGCACAGCGCAGGAGGGTGGTAGTGGGCACACAGCGGCAGGGAGAGGGGCCCTACATACTCCCCTCCCTCTCCTGGGGTCTCCCCTTCAGTGCTCCCAGCTCTCCCCTCCAGAAATGATAGCAGCGTGCGGGGAACTTACCTCTCTCTGGTTCCAGGCAGCGACGGAGCTCTGCGGGCCTCTGTTTTCTATGTCTTCAACGCCGCTAATCAGGAAGTAGAATTAGCGGCGTTAGAGACATAGAAGACAGAGGCACACAGAGCTCCGTCGCCGCCTAGAACCAGGAAGAGGTGAGTTCCCCGCCTGCTGCCAATGTGTTAATTTCTGAAGTGGGGGCCCAAGGTGAAGGAGGGGGATGAGTCTGGCCCCCCTCCTGACTACTGTATGCCCGCTGCTCCCCCCTCCAGGCTACCTATACTGGGGACACCTATAGACCTGGCTAACCTATACTGGGGGCACCTATAGAGGGGTAACCTATGCTGTGGGCACCTATACCTGGCTAGCTATACTGGGGGCACCTATAGCTGGCTACCTATACTGAGGGCACCTATGCCTGGCTAACCTATAATGGGGGCACCTATAGCTGGCTATCCTATATTTAGGGCACCCTATTGCCTATATTGTAAGTTTTTTTTTCAATTATCCTGCCTGGCCTACATTTCCAATTTCTGTTGTGTGGGTGTTTATGGAGAGGGGGGAGGGCATCCAAAGTTTTGCAGTGGGGCCTAGTGATTCCTTGTTACACCTCAGTTTGTTGTGCAACAATGATAGGATTACAGTGCTAATGCATACCTCCCAACTTTTGGAGCCAGGAAAAAGGGACGCTGAGCCTTCCACCCCTTTAGATATGCCCCAACTTTACATGAAAAGTGCCCCTATAAAGTTCCCTGTCTCTTTCGCCCCCCCTCCCTTCCCAAGTAAAGCTTCCCTGGTGTCTAGTGGTCCCCCCTCCCCAAATGAAGCTTCCCTGGGGGTCTTAGTGCCCCCCATCCTGTTTCTGTGCTCCCTCCAGCATATATTGCAGAGTAAAGCATAGCTGGAAGCAGTGCTATTGTCTCACCTGTTCCACTGGAGTCCAGCCTCCTGTCACTACTGTGAACTAAGCAAATATCAGTTGCTCAAATACTTCCATGACCACTGATGTCAGAGTGACAGGTTTGTAGTCATTTAGACATGAGATTTTTATTTTTTTTAGGAATTGGTACAACTTTATACACACAAATAGGTAGGAACCATGGAGCGTGTTAAAGATTTGATCAATATGTCTGTAAAAACTGGAACTAGCTGGTCTGCACAGTATTTCTAAGATGTAAGAGAGACAGAGATCATTTTCATTGTCTGTTTAAAATAACATTTTAGCCCTCTGCAATTGAAATAGTACCAAAAAGTAGGTAAAAAAAACTGTACTGTCAAAATTATTCTGATGTGTAATTCAATGGCAGTGAGCCACAACAGGGAGAGGAAACATTGATTGGCCCATATGCAATTCATTTTTTCTCCTGAGTCTTCTCCTAGGAGATAATTTTTCATCTTGTATTTAATATAATTGTTCAGCACTTTGCAATTCAGCACTTATCAAAATTATTTTGAGCATTTTCTTGTTTGCTGTTGGTTTAAAAGTATTTTATTGAAAATAGTGAAAAAATTGTGAAAATCTCACTTAAAGGGACACTTAAGTCAAACAAAAAAAATGAGTTTTACTCACCTGGGGCTTCCAATAGCCCCCTGCAGCTGTCCGGTGCCCTCGCCGTCTCCCTCCGATCCTCCTGGACCCGCCGGCAGCCACTTCCTGTTTCGGTGACAGGAGCTGACAGGCTGGGGACGCGAGTGATTCTTCGCATTCCTGGCCACAATAGCGCCATCTATGCTGCTATAGCATATATCATATACCATATAACAGCATAGAGGGTGCTAATGTGTCTGGGAACGCGAAGAATCACTCGCGTCCCCAGCCTGTCAGCTCCTGTCACCGAAACAGGAAGTGGCTGCCGGCGGGGCCAGAAGGATCGGAGGGAGACGCCGAGGGTACCGGACAGCTGCAGGGGGCTATTGGAAGCCCTAGGTGAGTAAAACTCATTTTTTTTGTTTGACTTAAGTGTCCCTTTAAGAGAAAACACAGGAGAAAAAGTGAATTTCATATGGGTAATTGACTGGCTGATAATTGTGGGGGAACATTCCAGATACTTTTGCTGATTATATTATCATGTATACATATATATTATTATGTATAAATATATACTTGGCGAATAAGAGAATCTTTTTATATGCAAAAAATGGCTAAAAAGTGATTTGATGAAATTCACATTCATATGATAGGGAAGACTTTAATTCCTGTCTGTTGTGGAATCCACAATCTTTTTTTTGTTTATCCAAGTAGCATTTATTTATTTATTTAAGTATTTATATAGCGCCGACATATTACTCAGTGCTGTACCGAGTATATTGTCTTGTCACTAGCTGTCCCTCACAGGGGCTCATGATCTAGTCTCTATCATAGTCATATGTCTATGTATGTATCAGTTAGTGTATGTATTGTAGTCTAGGGCCAATTTAGTGGGAAGCCAATTAACTTATCTGTATGTTTTTGGGATGTGGGAGGAAACCGGAGTGCCGGAGGAAACCTGCTCAGCAGGGGCGCCTCTGGCCCTTTTGTCACTCCAGGCAAGAAATCTGTGGCTCCCCCCCTCCCGCTCCTTCCCTTCCCATGCTGCCACCATGTCCATGAAATAAAAATCAGATAACATGACATCAGAGCATGTTCAGATACCATGTTTTCACAAATAATTTCTAAAATATTTACCAAAAATAACAATGGTCTGTATTAGGTCCCCCACTGATCAACAGCAGATACCATGTCCCCCGCAGATCAACAGCAGATACCATGTCCCCCGCAGATCAACAGCAGATACCATGTCCCTCGCACATCAACAGCAGATACCATGTCCCCCGCACATCAACAGCAGATACCATGTCCCCCGCACATCAACAGCAGATACCATGTCCTCCGCAGATCAACAGCAGATACCATGTCCTCCGCAGATCAACAGCAGATACCATGTCCTCCGCAGATCAACAGCAGATACCATGTCCCCCACAGATCAACAGCAGATACCATGTCCCCCGCAGATCAACAGCAGATACCATGTCCCCCGCAGATCAACAGCAGATACCATGTCCCCCGCACATCAACAGCAGATACCATGTCCCCCGCACATCAACAGCAGATACCATGTCCCCCGCACATCAACAGCAGATACCATGTCCCCCGCACATCAACAGCAGATACCATGTCCTCCGCAGATCAACAGCAGATACCATGTCCTCCGCAGATCAACAGCAGATACCATGTCCTCCGCAGATCAACAACAGATACCATGTCCTCCGCAGATCAACAGATACCATGTCCTCCGCAGATCAACAGCAGATACCATGTCCTCCGCAGATCAACAGATACCATGTCCTCCGCAGATCAACAGCAGATACCATGTCCTCCGCAGATCAACAGCAGATACCATGTCCCTTCCAGATCAAATGCTGATCAACAGCAGATACCATGTCCCTTCCAGATCAAATGCTGATACCATGTCCCCCCCGCAGATCAACAGCAGATACCATTCCCCCCAAGCCCCTCCCCCTCCCCCCCCCCCGCAGATCCCCCCATAGATCACATGCATGTGTTATGTTTGTAACCAATTAGCTACTCACAAGACCCCTTAATCATATACAAATTGAGACTATTTGGTGAAACTCTTATCACACATTGCCTGAGTCAGAAAGGTGTCAGTGTTTACTCTGTGACAATAGCTCTGGTGTGCTTCTCCTGCTGTGAGACTCATCTCTACACTTACCCTGCTGAGCTGCCCTGAAGAGTGATTGAGTCTCTGCTGGCCAAATCTGCGTGTCTCACAGTCAGAGACACACTCACTGAACAAATCTGCCGCCATGTAACTGAGAGGAAGGGGGCGGAGCGGGCCATTCATTAACTCAGCAGGAAGCTGCGTGAGTGCCGTGCACTGCCTGTGCACATAACGCTGGCTGCTCTGCTTTTGGGGGTTGCTCACAAAGCCCCCGACACTGAGTGGCCTCCAGCAACCCCCCAAATGCTGTGCTTGGGGACAAACTTCCCTGCTCCCCCAAGCGATGCTTCTGCCAGTGAGGAGGGGGCGGAGTTAAAGGCAGAACCACCATCACAGCTCCACTCCACACTGGCTCTGTGTTGGGGAAGGCGTGGCCATATAGGAGGAGCAGAGCACGTGCGCTCTGTTCCTATTGGCCTGGGGCGGAACTCGGTGAAGGGGCGTGTGATTGTTCGTAGCAGCGATGCAACTGCAGCCAGACTGAAACAAAACGAAGGTGCGTGTGATTGATAGGCGCACTACAGGGTCAGCAGTGGTGCACCACAGGGTCCAGGGGCGTCGCCCTTGGCAACCAATGCACCCCAGGCAGTTGTTTGTACTGCCTGTCCTGTCAGGCGCCCCTGCTGCTCAGACTTGGGGAGAACATACAAACTCCTTGCAGATGTTGACCGTTATAAATATGCCTCTCAAATATGCTTAAAGTGAATGGGAACCGCATTTTAAAAAAAATGAAGCAAATACTTACCTAAGGAGAGGGAAGGCTCTGGGTCATATAGAGCCTTCCGTCTCCTCTCTCGGTGCTCTCTATCCTGTGCTGGCTCCCCCCCATTTCAATTCCCCGCCGAAAGGGTATTTTGAAGTCTTCAGGAGCCGTGTCCTCCCGAAGACGTGCAGCTCCATAATGCACAGGCGTGAGCGTGTAAGAGAGCGTGCTTGCGCAGGCGCAGTACAGGGCCGCCCTTCTTCAGGAGCACTCGGGCCGGATAAAGCAGTATTTGACTAATTTAGTCAAATACTGCTACCGGGTGAGCCAGCACCGGAACAAGGGGACCAGGAGAGGAGCGGGAAGGCTCTATAGGACCCAGAGCCTTCTCTCTCCTTGGGTAAGTATCTGTCTAATTTTTTTAAATGCAGTTCCCACTTACTTTAAGTGATGTATAGGATGCGCCCAACCTAATTCCCCAAGATGCCTCTAGGTCAATCGAAAATGCACCATAAGACCAAACACTTTGAAACAAAGGAAAAGCCTGCACCATAATGATAGGGGCCTTTGCTTTTCTTAGCATATGTGCTTTACATACCAACCAGTTTGAGACCAGTTGGTTACTTCCCTCTGATTACACTGAAAACATTCCAAGATAGCTTTGAGAAATTGAAAACTGGTAACCAGAGTTACATAACAAATATGTATTCATATACCAGGAAGACCTAGACGTCAGCCTATAAGCCTCATGTACTTAATGAAAAATTCAAAACCTTTTGATAACATCCATCTCCGATGTTTTCCAGCTATAAAAAAAGTAAATTCCAGAGCAAGATTTGTCACACATCAGAGAAGTAGATTTCTCTGGGTATCAAACCATTTGCCTTTTGGAGAAGAGTAGTTCTTAGAAAGTGAAGAAAACAACTTTTAACTCTAATGTCCTAGTAGGATTATATCACAAGACATGGTTTAAGTTTTTGCACTTTAGCTAAATAATTATTTTAAAAAGAGAGGTCAAATAATTTACTGACTTTGCTTCTTTGCAAAGAAAAAAATAATGGATAGGAGTAATAAGAACTTTAAAGTTTGCCATACATTTATAGATTAACCCCTGATGTGGCAAAGCAATCAATACCTCTCTTACTGGCATTGATTTAGGCTACTTTCCCAACAAGACGTTGCGTTTTAGGGGACGTTATGGTCGTATAACGTGCCCCTAACGCAACGCATGGTGGTGTTGAAGTTGGACGTCAGATTGAGCTGCGTTATGCAGCTCTCAAAGCAGCCGCTCCAGGTTAGTGATAGGAAGTCCGGATCTTTTTAAGGATTCGAGTCATTTGAATCGGATCATTGAAAAGATCCGGATCTTTGAACTGAATCATTTGAATCATTTTACTAGGGAAGCAGACTGGGGATGAAATGACTAGCAGGACAGGACTTTCCCTGCACTGTACATTCTGTATGTTCCTGTTTCTTCCAGACAGACATCCACTGTGAACCGAATCTTTCATTGTGATGATCCGGATAATTCGACTCACAAAAAAGATCCGGATCAAATGAACAATTCGTTCATGATTCTGACAACACTACAGTCCCACCACAAGTCACCACAGTGCAGTGAATATTAATTAGCCATGTGGCTGGCCGCGGAGGAGGAGGAGAGACCTCCTCCTCCAACATTACTGAGCATGTGCAAGCAGTCTAACGTGGCTTAGCCGAGTAAGACGTACAGCATGCAGCACTTTGTTTAAACATGCTGCGATACTATGTAATGTAACGTGTGCACTGTGAACAGCACATTGATTTTACAGTGCTGTGAGTTAGGCTGCGTTACTGGCTGCTGTAATGTGGGACTTTAACGTCCCACTGTGAAACCAGCGTTAGAGAAGAATCCATTCCTATCTCAGACAGCACATCAATTTTCAATAGACTCCCTGCTGGAATCTATCGAAAATCCATCAAACCACAGGGTTGCACTGTTTGATGCAGAGCAATGCTATTGGCCAGCACAGTGAATATTTGATGTGTCCATTTTTTCAATTAATGCTGGCGAGAACCCCTACAGAGTTGCAAATTGTCAAGCTCTGTGCAGCTAATTGCACACGCAGGAAGAGGTGAGTTATCAGGGCATAAATGGGCAGGACATACTAAACAATGTTTCACAATCCTGTCCTCACAGCTCACTGAGTCTTGTTTTGCACATATGGCTTGCACTTGTTGGATGCTGGGAACGGTGGTGTAATTAACACCACATGTCATTATTAAAGAAAACCTGAACTGAAAATTAAAAGTCAAAATAACCATAAGCAGGTCATACTTACCTCCTGTGTAGTCTACTCCTCAATTTCTTTCTCCTTTCCCGCATCCTGTTTGTCCACTGTGATCAAGGGAATTATCTGTCCTCCATTTTGAAAATGGTCATTACCCCATAACAGCTTTCTGGTCAGCACACTGTTAAACTGTCATATCGCCCACTTGAGCCATAGGAAAACATAGACATTACTTGGCACATCAGTTGTCCTCTCAGCTATAACTGACAGTAACTGATAAATAACTGACAGCAACTGATATATTTCAATTCTGAAAAAATGTTGTCAGAACTCGAAGCGATCACTGTCAGAAGAAAATGGTGCGCTTCTGAGAGGAACTAATAGCAAGGTAACTATGTAATGTTCATTTGAAGTTACTTCATGTGTTTATTTTAAATAATTTTACTCAGTACAGGTTCTCTTTAAAAAGAACCCGAGGTGTGTTTAAAGAATGTTACCTGCATACAGAGGCTGGATCTGCCTATACAGCCCAGCCTCTGTTGCTATCCCAAACCCCACTAAGGTCCCCCTGCACTCTGCAATCCCTCATAAATCACAGCCGTGCTGTGTTTACATCTGTAGTGTCAGTCTCAGCTGCTCCCCCGCCTCCTGCATAGCTCCGGTCCCTGCCCCCGTCCCTTCCCTCCAATCAGCAGGGAGGGAAGGGATGCAGGCGGGGACTGGAGTTCTGCAGGAGGCGGGGAGAGCAGCAGACTGACACTATAGAGATAAACACAGCCAGCTCTGACAAGCTGTTTGTCAGCAGCGTGGCTGTGATTTATGAGGGATTGCAGAGTGCAGGGGGACCTTAGGGGGGTTTGGGATAGCAACAGAGGCTGGGCTGTATAGGCAGATCCAGCCTCTGTATGCAGATAATATTCTTCAAACCCACCTCGGGTTCTCTTTAGGACACATCGTAATCTTATTCAATGGCAAAAAAAAGAGTCACTACTGAGGACAGCAAATGCCATGCTCAGTGTGACTCCATGGGGGTAAATTTCGAAATCCTTTGTCAAGCACAACCAAGCACCTAGCTGGAGCAGGGGAGCAGTTGACAGGTGATGAATTCCCCGCCTTCTGCCACCTGTGGAGAAGAGGCCTGACAGTGTTTGTTTTGTGGAAATCCACACAGTTAATACACATAGGTTAGACATTAATTACTCCACCTGTGCATATAAGAAGTTACCTGCAAAACATGCACTGTTGATGGGCTTTGAGGACAGGTTTGGACCCAGGCCCTTTAAAGGACCACTATCGCAAAAAAAGTAGGAAGTTAAATCTGACAGAACCGACAGGTTTTGGGCCAGTCCATCTCCTCATGGGGGATTCTCAGGGTTTTCTTTTGTTTTCAACAGCATTTACTGAACCCCGGATTAACTGGGATATGTGCAGGTTCATAATGTTTTTTTTTGTTTGTTTGTTTGTTTGATTTATAATTTTGTTTTGTTTTTTCTGTTTGAACTTGATGGACAAATGTCTTTTTTCCACCAAGCTAACTATGTAACTACGTAACTAAAGAGGAACTGTAGTGAAAATAACATAATGAAAAAAAGTGATTCATTTTTACAATAATTATTAATAATTCATTTAGTCAGTGTTTGTCCATTGTAAAATCTTTCCTCTCACTGGTTTACATGACATTTATCACATGGCGACATTTACTGCTGGCAGGTGGACTTTGTGGAAAGAGATGATGCATTTTGGCAGTTGGAAACAGCTGTTATTTCCCATAATGCATATATATTGAAAATACCAGTCTGGCTTGATCCTTCCTTGACGCCAGGAAAATGGAAGTTGCTTCCCCAGCATAAAGCAGATGACCTACCTCCTCCCTCTGCTACAAGAGCTTCAAGCTTTTAAAGGGAACCCGAGGTGAGAATGATGTAGAGCAGGGGTCTCAAACTCGCGGCCCGCGGGCCATTTGCAGCCCTCGATACAATATTTTGTGGCTCTCGCCAGCAAAAGTTTCCTTATAGTTCGGTGCTCCCAAGTAATCCGCCGCATCCCCACCGCTAAACGAAGGCTGCAAAGCCCCCAAATCGCACGGGGGGCAATCCGCCGGCATTTCCTGGAAGGGGCAGAGCTTTCAGCTTCAGCTCTGCCCCTCCTGACGTCAATCGCCGCACAGATCGCCACCTCTCCCCGCCCCTCTCTGTGAAGGAAGAGTAAGAGGGGCGGGCAGAGGCGGTGATGCGCCGCGATTGTGAAATTCCTTATGCGGCCCAGCCTCATCCTGACTTTGCCTCCTGCGGCCCCCCAGGTAAATTGAGTTTGAGACCCCTGATGTAGAGGCTGGTATATTTACTTATAACCAATGCCAATTGCCTGGCTGTCCTGCTTTTCATCTGATCATGTTGACCATAGACCCTGAACAAGCGTGCAGATCAGATGCTCTGACTGAAGTCTGACTGGATTAGCTGCATGCTTGTTTCAAGTGTGTGATTAAAACACTACTGCAGCCAAAGAGATCAGCAGGACTGTCAGGCAACTGTTATTGTTTCTAAGGTAAAAAATATGGCAGCTACCATATCCCTCTCACCTCAGGTTCAATTTAACTTATGCCACACTGCCCCCAGGTGCTTGTAAAAGAAATGTGTGCCATTTATCACTCTGTCTTGCCTGTCTGCAAATAGGAACCACACATTTCTCACTGCTTTTATTTGCACTGGGTAGTGCCTAAAAAAGGTTAATGCAAACCTGGTTTACTTTTTAAAAAAAGAAGCATTCCATACTTACCCTCTGGAGGGTACATTCCCTTCTGCACAGCCGCACTGTGCAAAAGCAAGAATGACCCGCGTCTGCGCTGTAGCATGGAGACGATTGTGCACGGTGGAACAAGCTCCAATCGTGCATAGAGTGGCTCCGTGTTACTGCAAAGGCACGGGCCATACTTGCACCTGTGCAATACGGCCACACTTGTATATAGAAAGGACTGTGGCTGCGAGAACATATAGAAGAATATGTTCAGAGGGTTCTAGCGCTGAATCTATGGGGTAGAGGAAGATGGGAAAGCCTCTGGAAACTCATCTACTTGTTTCTAGCTATTCTCTGTGAAAACCTCTGATTGCCTTTCTAGAATGTCTTAAACTTCCAGCATATCCTTGCAAATTGTTCCAAGTAATATAGTTGCAGTATAGATACAATTTCTAGCAGATTGTGAAAAGTTGTCTGAGCGTCTTCAGCAATTTGTAATCCACTCATTTTACAGATATACTAATACAATCTTGATATTCCCATTACAAAAATGACTGTATAATATATTGCTTGAGATGCTAACATTGATGTTATCCTGTCTCCTTTGGAAAAATCTCCCTCTCTTCCTATGTCTGTGACAATTGAGTTGAATTCCACAAATTTAAAGCTGTCACTGAAGAAGGAGTTGGAAAGCAATCTTGGATTTGGGAGATACATTCTACTGAAAACTAACCACGCGATTTCTGCTACATTTGGAAAGATTTCCGCTAATTTCCTGTTGTGTCTCTGAAACAGGAAGAAAGCAAGGACCGTCTTCAATGAGGGATACAAACAATATTCATAATTTTCTTGATGAATTCAACATTTAATAATAAATTACCTGAATTTCCATTTTTGTGTTATGAAAAATGTCTTTCTGTATTAAAGGTGAAGATTTTTTTTTACAGTAGAAATTCAAATAACTAGATTACAAACAAAATATGCACACACTTGTAACACAGGCATGCAATCGAGTGCAAATAACATGACAAAACAACAGATCATTAACATAAAATTATTTTATTTTGACTAGTACACCCAACATCAACAAATACGAAGTATTTAAAAGGTATCAAATTATAGATACAATGAACCATCATACAGTTAATATAACAAACAACAGCACAATATTAATTTATTATGATACACCTTTATGTTCACACTCTGTGCTTGATCCGTGCTCCTGCATCCCTCCAAAAGGTAAAAGTGCAAAAGGGTGACCCTTTTTTTTTTGGTCCATATCTTTCTTTTAGCACCAGGCAGCCATATAGCAAAGCCTGGATCCTTTTGATTGTTGGGACTGCAGTATGGCATGCGGGTAGTGTGTGGCTAAGCTCCCACAAACAGTAAGTTCATGCCTATATACCGTAGTAACTACTGTTTTATAGCATAACTGCCTACAAGTTATATTTAAGGTAAAGTAAAATATTCTAATTGAACCTAATCTCTCCTTTGGGCCAGCATCAGGTCTTCCCCCAAGCTGTCAGGTCTCTCTCCAGGCAGTGGAGTGTGCTCACATGTCCGGTAGGCGCACCCTTTCCTGACTGACTTCTTGCTTGGTCCTCGCTGGTGCCTGTTCCGTGACCCAACGGCATGTACATGAGTACACATATGCTGCTGCTGGGTCAAGGAATAGGCATCAGTGATGATGAAGAGAGGTCACAGACAGGGGGAACCCGCTGTCACTCTCTTTGCCCATTTGCTGACATTTAATTAAAGATATTAGAGGAGGAGTAGGCAGGTGGAGAGATTAGACCCCACTCAGGTTAAAAATGTCGCTCTCTAGAATTGATTTTTTACCATTGTATATAATTTTAGAGAATATTGGGATTTTTGATCCAGAATCTCATTTTTTATATTATATAAGTTCCTAGCATGTATATTTGTTCCTCCTAGCTCCACATATTGCCTGATGAAGCAGGATGTAACCCATTAAACGCATTGCTATCATTCTGGTGTCTACTTGAATAAAGATTTTTTTCAGTGAGCTTAAAAACAAGAAGAGAATCGAGAGCCCAATATGGTGCAGTATTGTCAGGTAAAATGAAGAGTTCAATACAATTTTATGTGTATATACTCACAAACACGGGTTACCCATAGGCAACCACTTTAAATGCAGGTGGGCAGCATTAGGACCTGTCCCCACTCAGGTTAAGAAGTCGCTCTCTGTAGATAGTAGATGGGGATGCACCCCTCCACCCAGGGTGATCAGCAAAAGCTCGGTATACAGAGGCGCCAGAGTAGAGTAAAACGTTTTAAAAACCGTTTAAAAGCAGAGGGGGATGTTAGGGTGGACTTACCTCCCTCTTACAAAAAAGAAAACTCACTCGAGTCTCGATAAAACAGAATTGACAAATAATTTATTCAACTCCACAAATGCAACGCATTTCGCGGGCGTGACCCCGCTTCCTCAGGCAAAAATGGGAGCACAACTCAGTGGGTCAAGCAGTAGGTTTGAGCGCCTGATGAAGAGAGGTCACAGACAGGGGAAACCTGCTGTCACTCTCTTTGCCCATTTGCTGACATTTAATTAAAGATATTAGAGGAGGAGTAGGCAGGTGGAGAGATTAGACCTCACTCAGGTTAAAAATGTCGCTCTCTAGAATTGATTTTTTACCATTGTATATAATTTTAGAGAATATTGGGATTTTTGATCCAGAATCTAATTTTTTATATTTTATAATTATATATATATTATTATCAAGTTCCTAGCATGTATATTTGTTCCTCCTAGCTCCACATATTGCCTGATGAAGCAGGATGTAACCCATGAAACGCATTGCTATCATTCTGGTGTCTACTTGAATAAAGATATTTTTCAGTGAATAACTGATCGTGTGTCTACTTGTGGGAGGTAAGTCCACCACTTCATCCCGCTTTTTAAACGGGTTTTAACTATTTTATCCTTATCTGGCGCCTCAGTTTTGAACAATTGTTTATTATGATACTATAGGAATAACAGAGACATGGATAGATGGTCTGACAAAATACTGATAGAGGCGCCCTAGTTAAAAAATGGTATGAATAATTGAAAAGTAGTAAATGAAAGGTGTTATGCCTTACCTCTATCGAAGGAAACACCAATATAATAAAAAAAAAATGAATTCATCCACATAAGGACAATGCATTTCATGTTTTCACTTTTCTTTTCAATTGTATTGGTTAGTCCATCAAGAGAGGTAAGGTATATCACCTTTCATTTACTACTTTATTGATATCAGTTTATACCCAGGGTGCCTCTACCAGTGTTTTTTCAGCTAGTCCTACACACCTGTCAAGAGGTGATTTTTTCTTGTTTTTTGTTGTATTATTTTGAAGTGTTTTCAAAAAAACTTAAAGGAGAGCGACCGACCAGTGCCTGTACAGCAGTCCTGAAATACAGAGCTTGGATGGTTATCCCCCACAGGCTCTAATGGTGGTTGTAGTTTTGCAACCCTCCTTTGTGAGTATATTTATATCTTTACACCATACCCAATTCACTAGCAATATCACACCATTGGGCTCCTGGTCTCTTTCAATCTTGCAGATTGTTTGGAGTACTAGAGACCACCAAGAATCAACGTCCTACTATGGATGGATGCTAGCCATGACTGGATGGTAAATTTGGAAGGTTACATAGTGTTTAGAAAAAATAGATCAGTTTAAACAGGAGGTTGGTAGGGCTTACAGAATTTGATGTTGCTCTTCATTCAACATTATAATATAGTGATATATCTTGGTTTTCTCTATTCTTACCCTTAGCTGTATCTAAAACACATCTGTAGCCTACGATATACTTGAAGGATTTACAATGATTGTTTTGCTTGTTATTGCTACAGTATGTCTGATTTCATACTTTCTCTATGTACTACTATCAGATATGTTGAATATTATGATCTAAAAACTGTATTACATAGTTACAGTTATTTTGGTTGAAAAAAGACATACGTCCATCGAGTTCAACCAGTACAACACTAGCCTGCTCCCTCACATATCCTTGTTGATCCAGAGGAAGGCGAAAACCCTTACAAGGCATGGTCCGATTATCCCCAAAAGGGAAAAAATTCCTTCCTGACTCCAGATGGCAATCAGATAAAATCCCTGGATCAACACCACTAGGCATTACCTAGTAATTATAGCCATGGATGTCTTTCAATGCAAGAAATTACTTTTTGAAAAAATAATAAAAAAAGAATGACAAAGAAAGTAGGAGGGGTCTATTTGTTAGTTATGAAGGAAGACGTGGCTGACGACTGTGATGGTGTGGAGTCTGTATGGTTAAAGGGAACCAGAGACGCCGGACATAGAAAAAGAAAAAAAGATTTCATACATACCTGGGGATTCTTCCAGCCCCATAAGCCTGGATCGCTCCCACGCCGCCATCCTCCGCTTCCTGGATCCTCCGGTACCGGGTCCCGTCACTTCCGGCGCAGCTGCACGCGTAAGGGTATGCTGGGAGCCCCTGTGATGCGGACAACAGGCCGCGTGCTCATGCCGACTGGCCGAAACTACGGGACCCGGAACCGGCTGATACAGGAAGCGGAGGACGGCGGCGTGGGAGCGATCCATGCGTATGGGGCTGGAGGAAGCCCCAGGTATGTATAAAATCTTTTTTCTGGCGTCTCTGGTTCCCTTTAAGGATTCATGCAGAAAGCAAGAGTTTCCAATTACTTATTGTGGTATGTTTATAAACCTCCACATATAAATTACATGGAGGAATTACAATTACTGCAACAGTTTGAACAAGCTACAAGCAAACATGGGGTCAAATGATGGGTGATTTCAATTATTCAGACATTAACTGGGATATTGAAGCTAATCGCTCTAGTAAAAAGGTTACTGGGGGAGATGCTGTGCTTGACTTGGTCATTTCAGATAGAGCAGATATTACATCTAATGTTCAAAAACACATGGGAAACAGTGACCATAATTTAGTAATACAGTGGCTTGCAAAAGTATTCGGCTCCCTTGAAGTTTTCCGCATTTTGTCACATTACTGCCACAAACATGAATCAATTTTATTGGAATATCATGTGAAAGACCAATACAAAGTGGTGTACACGTGAGAAGTGGAACGAAAATCATACATAATTCCAAATTTTTTTTACAAATAAATAACTGCAAAGGGTATGTCTCTACCAGCTTTGCACATCTAGAGACTGAATTCCTTGCCCATTCTTCTTTGCAAAACAGCTCCAGCTCAGTCAGATTAGATAGACAGCGTTTGTGAACAGCAGTTTTCAGATCTTGCCACAGATTCTCGATTGGACTTAGATCTGGACTTTGACTGGGCCATTTTAACACATGGATATGTTTTGTTTTAAACCATTCCATTGTTGCCCTGGCTTTATGTTTAGGGTCGTTGTCCTGCTGGAAGGTGAACCTCCGCCCCAGTCTCAAGTCTTTTGCAGACTCCAAGAGGTTTTCTTCCAAGATTGCCCTGTATTTGGCTCCATCCATCTTCCCATCAACTCTGACCAGCTTCCCTGTCCCTGCTGAAGAGAAGCACCCCCAGAGCATGATGCTGCCACCATATTTGACAGTGGGGATGGTGTGTTCAGAGTGATGTGCAGTATTAGTTTTCCGCCACACATAGCGTTTTGCATTTTGGCCAAAAACTTCCATTTTGGTCTCATCTGTCCAGAGCACGTTCTTCCACATGTTTGCTGTGTCCCCCACATGGCTTGTGGCAAACTGCAAAAGGGACTTCTTATGCTTTTCTGTTAACAATGGCTTTCTTCTTGCCACTCTTCCATAAAGGCCAACTTTGTGCAGTGCACGACTAATAGTTGTCCTATGGACAGATTCCCCCACCTGAGCTGTACATCTCTGCAGCTCGGCCAGAGTCACCATGGGCCTCTTGACTGCATTTCTGATCAGCACTCTCCTTGTTCGGCCTTTGAGTTTAGGTGGACGGCCTTGTCTTAGTAGGTTTACAGTTGTGCCATACTCCTTCCATTTCTGAACTATCGCTTGAACAGTGCTCCGTGGGATGTTCAAGGCTTTGGAAATCTTTTTGTAGCCTAAGCCTGCTTTAAATTTCTCAATAACTTTATCCCTGACCTGTCTGGTGTGTTCTTTGGACTTCACGATGGTGTTGCTCCCAATATTCTCTTAGACAACCTCTGAGGCCGTCACAGAGCAGCTGTATTTGTACTGACATTAGATTACACACAGGTGCACTCTATTTAGTCATTAGCACTCATCAGGCAATGTTTATGGGCAACTGACAGCACTCAGACCAAAGGGGGCTGAATAATTACGCACACCCCACTTTGCAGTTATTTATTTGTAAAAAATCTTTGGAATCATGTATGATTTTCGTTCCACTTCTCACGTGTACACCACTTTGTGTTGGTCTTTCACGTGGAATTCCAATACAATTGATTCATGTTTGTAGCAGTAATGTGACAAAATGTGGAAAACTTCAAGGGGGCCGAATACTTTTGCAAGTCACTGTATTTGACCTACAGCTTAACAGAGCTGGGCGCAAATAAAACTAGCTTTAAGAAGCTCAAAAATGGTATAGAAAATGACAGGGCAAGGACAGTAAGAGCAAAAGGGAAACTTTCAAATAGATTCTTAATGTCATTTCAGAATATATATACACCTTATGATAACACAAACTGTAGATCTAAGAAAAGCAAAACTGGAAGCTGAAAAACAAGTGGCTAGGGACTTTAAGTGAAATCTAAAAAAATGAACTTTCAAGGTAAAGACCAAAAAGGGGGCACTACAAATAATAATTATGAAAAAGTAATCGATTACACTTTTGAAGAGGATTTGTCTTCAAGCCCCTGAGCCCATGAAGCAGGACTTTACATCACACAGCGATCCCATTCACGGACAATTACACAGGTTAGGCTTTAATGTTAGAAAATACTGACCAGCATCAGGAGCGTGATTGAGAATCCCACATTTGCGTGTTGCAGTTGTGGGAGTGAGTGTGTACTGGTTGGCAATAGAAGAGCTTTTTAACAAATTGTTTAACCAATTAGGTCTCCGTCCAGATAGCCTGGATAGCACCTTTATTTCCAAATAAAATATTGGCACCATAAATTGTGATAGGGACATAATTTAAATGGTGTAATAACCAGGACAAATGGGCAAATAAAATACATGGGTTTTAATTACGGTAGCATGTATTAATTTCAAACTATAATGGCCAAAAACTGAGAAAATTATTTTTTTCCATTACTTTCTTAATCTTCCTGATTTAGAATAAAATAATTTTTAGCAAAATGTACCACCCAAAGAAAGCCTCAATGGGGGCGGAAAAAACAAGATATAGATCATTTCAGTGTGATAAGTAGTGATAAAGTTATTGGTGAATGAATGGGAGGTAAAAGTTGCTCGGATGCATAAGGTGAAACAACACTGTAGGCTGAAGTGTTTAATAAACATACTTTCTCATACTTATTTGCAGTGCCCCTTTTTGGAAATTGTTCATTTATTTATTATTTAGAGATGGGTGAACTCCCCCTAGAGTGTAAGGGGTTTCAGGGTTGAAATCATATATCCAATTTAAATCGAAAAAAAAGTACATGAATTCAAATAGGAAGAAGGCTGAGAATATAGGACTATTAAAAGATTTGTCAGTGAACTCAACTGTGGAAGATCAAACAAAAACTGAAATAAATACATGCTTTGCTTCTGCCTTTACCAAGGTGATGCCTGTTTCTCATAATACAGATCTTGGTTGTTCCCAATCTACCTCATTCAGCATTAATTGACTTACACAGGATGGTGTGTAGGCAAAATTAAAAAAAATATTAGAATAGATAAGGCACCTAGGCCCCCCATGGCATCCCCCTGTTATTAAGGGAATTGGTTTCAGTTATCGATAGGCCATTTATCTAATTTTCTGTGATTCTCTTTTAAAAGGGTCAGTTGCCTATGACTGGCATACATGCTTTTACCTTTTTTAAAGCGGGATTGTAAGTAATAAAATCAAATTCCATTTACCCATTGCTCTGTGTTTATTATGCAGTCTACAACCTGGCCCTGAATTGCAAGCATTTCAATATAATTATAAATGTTTCTACTGTAATAAATCTTATCTCATTAAGCCTGGCTCTATTTGGTATATTGCTGAGGAGAGGGAAGTTTGTTATCTCGCTTCCCACATTCCAGCTTGTCACTGATTGGCTGAGAGCAGTTCATTGATGATGAGAAGGGAAATACACCTCACCCCTCTGCAAAGGCTGCTGAAATACAATCTATGCCTTGTAGTATTGTACTGTATACTTGAACTCTGCAAAGGTTTTGACACTGTTCCCCAGAATAGCCTGGTACAGAAAGTAAGGATATAAAAAAAATGTGTATGTGAATAGAGGACTGGTTAAAAGGACAGTCACAAAGAGTGGTGGTAAGCAGATCACATTTAAACTGTTAGCAGTGGGGTTCTGCAAGGATCGGTACTAGGTCCTTTTCAATTTTGTATTATTTATTAAAATAACTGAATAAAGTGTAATGTTGCCATCTTTTTAAATATACAAAATTATGCAGAATTATAAACACTAAGCAGGATAGTGACATTTTACAGCATAATCTTGACAGCTTGGCCACATGGGCAGACAGACCTTGGACATGCCAATGGTATAGCACCATTAAGATAAATGGCATACAGCTGATAATATCAGACTTGGAGAAGGACTTGGGAATACCGGTTGATAGCAAGTTAAGCAACCGCATTCAATGCCAAGTAGCAGCAGTAGCTAGAGCAAATAAGATTCTAGGATTCATACAACGGGAAATAAAATCATGAGATGCTAGTATACTACCCCCTCTGTGTAAATCACTTGTGAGGCCACAGAGTATAGGATGTATAAATACATCAGAGGGCAATACATAAGCTTGGCAGATAAGATTTTTAATCCCTAGGCTTGTACACCAGAAAAGGTGCATGTCCTGCATATGGAGAAAAAAAAGGTTTTGCCATCTATTTAACCACTTGAGGACTGCAGTGGAAAACCACCCTAAAGACCAGAGCAATTTTAACTAAATGGGCCACTGCAGCTTTAAGGCATAGCTGCAGGCCCATACAACTCAGCACACAAGTGATTCCCCCCCTCCCTTTTCTCCCCACCAACAGAGCTCTCTGTTGGTGGGGTCTGATCGCCCCCCTTGTGCTTGTTTATGTTTTAATAATTATTTATGTAACATTTTTTAATTTTTTTTACTAATGCTGCTTTTTTCTTCTTCTAAGAAATCCCCTTCCTCCCCTCAGCCAGCCAATCACGCGATCGGCTGTCATAGGCTTCTGCCTATGAAAGCCGATCGCTCTCTTGTCCCCCAGGGGACAGCCGTGTCACACGGACACGGCTGTCCCCAGTACAGAGCTGCTTCAGATCGCAGCGCTGTACAAGTAAATAGACAGCGATCACGCTGTCTAACAGTCTCCCGAACGGCACTGAAGAGGGGGCGAAGCTCCGCCCTCCGAGCATGAGATGCGTGCGCAGCGTGCACGCGATCTCATGCAAATTAGAGCCCCAGGACTTGACGCCAATTGGCGTTAGGCGGTCCTGGGGCTGCCGCCGTGACCACGCCCATTAGCGTGGGGGCGGTCGTTAAAGAGAACCAGAGATGAAGCACCCTCTCCTATTTTACCTTATAAATCAGTGGGAACATGACAGTAAACACCTAATCTGCCCTTTGTTTCATTGTTCTCTGTGTAATCTGACTGTTATCACGTCTGATAAGAATCCCCGACTGAGAAGTCAGGCTGCTCCGTCTAGCTTTGCTACAGAAATATTATAGCTAAGTCTGTCTTCTGTGGTGTTATTTCAAGCCCAAGCCTGCCCCCTTGTGGCTTTGCTATAATGACTCAGCAATAATCATTCCCAGCAAAGCCAGATTTAATTGCTCAGTCTGGGATTCTTGTGACTGCTGCTAACAGACACTTTTAGCAGTGAGGGTGAAACAGACAGCATGGTAAGTGTTTTCTCTAATGTTCTTACTGATATACATGGTAAAATACACAAGGGTGCTTCGTCTCTGGTTCCCTTTAAGTAGTTAAAAAGACGTTTACAGTAAGAGTGGTGAGAATGTGGAATGGTTTACCACAGGAAGTAGTTATGGCAAAAATGATGTATCTGCATTTAAAGCAGGCTTGGATGCTTTCCTAGCATTGAAGGACATCCACAGCTAGACAGGTAAAAAGTTCACTGCCTGTTCTGTAAAAACTTTTAGGGCCTGTAGAATGCTGATTAATGTGTAAACTGCAAATATTAGAGAATGATGCAATGTTATAAAAAAAGCTAAGTATAACTGAAAATAAAAATATGAGAATATTTTTTATGCTACCAATGTTCTAGTAATTACCCCTACTACACAACCAATTCATGATATCAATTTTTTTTTTTTGCTTCAGTGTCTCTTTAAAGGCTAATTGGGCCAAGCTTTGTAAGGTTTTTTTTTATTTTGTTTTTGCCTTTCTCTGGATCAACTGGGATATGTGAGGGTTCAGGACAGTGCTGTACCTAAATTGTATTTTCCCCTGGTTGAACATGATGGACGAATGTCTTTTTTCAACCAACCAACCAACTATGCAACTAGATCAGTAAACTGGCCTGTATAATCAGTTGGAAACCGCCAAGCTCTTTACTCCTACAGATATATCCAAACACTTCTGCTCTGCTCTAAGATGATCTGTGGCATCTGGATATCCTGATTACCATAGCAATACAGAAAGAATGCAGTGTAAAAGGGTGAACATTAACACTGTAAGTGCCTGTGTAAAGCACTACTGAGTTGTTTTATCCAGCCTTACTGATATTATTTTTCTTTTAAAAGTATTTGATTTTGCAAAGCCAGGTGTGAGAGGATGCAACAGTAAATAAAAAGTAGTTTAATGGTAGTTCTCTTTTAAGCCTTTAAATCAGTTACAAACTAACCCCTTTAGTAGACCTATTTTGTTAGCTAACGTGCACTGGGCAAGTTTACTATCACAATTCACTCCAATACAAGATGTTAAAAACCACGATTCACTCCACTGCAAGAATCTGCAATTAGTTGTCATGCTTCAGTGGAAAGTTCAAACACTCAGTGTTCCCACCTCCAAGACCACTTGCAGCTTTGGTTTTTGACTGCA
This sequence comes from Hyperolius riggenbachi, assembly GCF_040937935.1. Taxonomy (NCBI): domain Eukaryota; kingdom Metazoa; phylum Chordata; class Amphibia; order Anura; family Hyperoliidae; genus Hyperolius; species Hyperolius riggenbachi. The sequence goes on from NC_090651.1 coordinate 169,191,274, forward strand.
GGACAACTAGTTGTTCAATTGTTCTCATCAAACTGTCTTCAAGCTGATCCCTCAGTCCTTGTGCAAGTAAAAGATCACTGTGGAGTGTTGAGTTTACACTTAATCTGTAAAAACAATTTAGATTATTTATATGCATGGCTGTTCATTTGCAACGTCTGCATCCTTAAAGGCACCAGAACACACAACTCAAACAGAAGTCATCATAAGACCTTTATGTGAACATAAGGACACATCTGCTATATGTTTTGTTGTGTGTGGTCATGAAATTTTACAATTAATATTTACAATCTTCCATGGGGAAATGGTAAGTATGTGGTTCCGTGTTCAGCATATGCCTTCAAATGATGTCAGTGTGTGATTTGACTGGTCCATTTCAAGCTGCATACATTTGCATTTAAAATTGCATAATTCTGCATCAAAGATTTGCTTCTCATTGTCTATGCCTACTGAAGACAGGTGCCTTGAAACATGCATAAAAAATAAAACTAATAAATCACACTGTTTACACATTCATGACAGCCAGCATGTGACGGCTCTTACCAACGGCTTATGGGAGGCTGTACTGCTGGGGGAGCAACAAATCATCAGTTTGACACAGACGATGAGACGTTGTAGATGAAGGACCTCTCCCCTGTTCACACAAGCACAGCAAGTAGCAGAACAGCTGATACATCTCTTTGTTTAGCACAGTGGCTAAAAATCAGGTGACAGTTTTACTACTAGATCAAATGCCATTGGGATACTCCAAGATCTACCACCTCTAGGAGAGGTGAATGTTTCCCCCCCCACCCCCACCCCTTCCCCACAGCACAGCATCCCATAAGCCATTGGTAAGAGCCATCACCTGCAGGCCATCATGAATGTGTAAACAACAGTGTGATTTTTTTTTTACCCTTTACTATCCCTTCTGCTAGTTTTTATCTTCAGTATTAATACATTCGTTTTTTTTAATACATTTTGCGAAAGTGGTCCTTTAAAGAACACCTGAAGTGAGAGGGATATGGTGGTTGTCCTATGTATTTCCTTTTAAACAATACCAGTTGCCCAGCAGCCTGCCAATCTTTCATACATCGGTATTGTCTAAATAACACACCTGAAATAAATATGCGGCAAATGCAGTCAAACTTTTGATCTGCATGCTTGTTCAGGGTCTATGACTAAATGTATTAGGGGCAGAGGATCAGAAGAACAACCAGGCAATGTGCACTGTTTAAAGGGAAATAAATATGGCAGCCTCCATATCCCTCTCAGGTCAATTGTCCTTGTTAATCTCTAACCTCTTCATGGGTTGATCCCATCTTTAGAGGTGAACACCTTTTCTGAATATATTATGCTGTATGGTAGTTTTATTTTTATTTTTTTCTTGATGATTAAGGAAAGGTCCTCCATACATTTTGGGTGATTTTGGTTTAACTTTTGAATAACCATGCATTTTTTGAATAACCATGTCATGTATTTCTTACATCTTGTGGGTGAACTGTCACAAGCCCCCTAGTGGCCGGACCGCACAATGCCTCCCAATCGGTTTCAGCACACAGACCATGCAATCTGTGGTCGCATTCGGTGCGCAGAAACTGCTGGGATTTTGGCAGCAGATCGACTAGAAGGGAGCTTGTGAGTTACGGTAATACAAATTACACACTATTTCAGGGTATAACTGCCACCACCTCTGTTCTAATGGGACAAAGGAACCCACTGACTGGCTGATTCTAGACCTGCAAATAAAACGGTTAAACACACGCTATTATATCTAGCTATCGACAATATTATTATTATTATTTATAGTATTTATAAAGCGCCAACATATTACGCAGCGCTGAACATTACTTTAGGTTACAGACAATATTTAGGGGTGACATACAGCAATATGACAATACAGGAATACAAGAAAACCAGATCACACAGCACAGTATGAGTACCAGGTAATGCTTAGTCAGTCACTGGGTGGAGCATGGAAATTAGGCAAGTTAGGTTCACTCAGATCCATTGCATGGGTTCACAGTAATGAAGGTGCATGATCAGGTAGGACACAAAAGGAGGAGGACCCTGCCCAAAGGCTTACAATCTAGAGGGAGAGGCAAGGACACGGACGGTAGGGGACCAGAGTTCAGCTGTGGGTTTAGAGCACTTGTGAGGGGTAGTAGGCCAGAGTGAGAAGGTGAGTTTTGAGGGCTTTCTTGAAGATGCTGAAGGAGGGGGCTGCCCTAATGGGTGGAGGTAGGGAGTTCCATAGTGTTGGTGCAGCTCTTGAGAAGTCCTGGAGGCGTGCATGGGACTGGGTGATGCGGGGGGCGGTTAGGCGAAGTTCATTGGAAGAGCGGAGTGAGCGGCTAGGTGTGTACCTCTGAGTAAGATCGGAAATGTAGGTTGGACAGGTTTTGTGGACAGATTTGTAGGTCAGAAGCAGTATCTTGAATCTGATTCTGGACTGGATAGGAAGCCAGTGGAGGGATTCTAGGAGGGGATCTGCCGTGGTGGAGCGATGGGAGCAGTGGATAATTCTGGCTGCCGCATTCATGATGGACTGCAGTGGGGCTGTTCGGGTCATAGGGAGACCAGACAGCAGGGCATTGCAGTAGTCAAGGTGGGAAATTATGAAGGCATGGATGAGGAATTTGGTGGTGGCAGAGGTCAGGAAAGGGCGAATCTTACAGATGTTACAAAGGTGGAAGTTGCAGGACTTTGTGAGGTTTTGGATGTGGGAAGTGAAGGAGAGTGCGGAGTCCAGGGTGACACCCAGACAGCGGGCTTGAGAGGTAGGGCGAATGGTAGTGTGGTTAACAGTGACATGCACATCTGGGAGGTTCGTGGATGGCCGGGGTGGGAAGATCATAAATTCCGTTTTGTCTAGATTTAGTTTCAGGAACCTAGCGGACATCCAGGCGGAGATGGCTGATAGGCAGGAGGAGATCTTGTCCATGGTAGTGGTGGATATGTCAGGGGTGTGGAGGTAGATCTGGGTGTCATCTGCATACAGATGATAGTTAAAACCCATGGAGGAGATAACCTTGCCAATGGAGGATGTGTATAGGGTGAACAGTAAGGGGCCAAGGACCGAACCTTGGGAGACTCCCACCGAGACGTGGTTGGGGGTGGACAAGGACTCATTGAAGGCGGTCGTGAAGGAGCGGTTGGAGAGGTAGGATGAAAGCCAGGACAGGGCGAGATTGTGAATGCCCAAGGACTGGAGGAGTAGGGGATGATCTACTGTGTCAAAAGCTGCTGAAAGGTCAAGGAGGAGGAGAATGGAGTATTTACCTTCAGCTTTAGCTAAGGCAAAGTCGTTGACCACTTTGGTGAGATCAGTTTCGGTTGAGTGGGCAGGCCGAAATCCAGATTGCAGTGGGTCTAGCAGTGAGTTGGCATTGAGGTACTGGGTCAGGCGTTTGTGAACCAGATGCTCAAGGAGTTTTGAGGCAAAGGGGAGGAGGGAGATAGGACTGTAATTGGAGGGTAGCGAGGGGTCGAGGGAGGGTTTCTTGAGCAGGGGTAGTACAGTGGCCTGCTTTAAGTCTGAGGGGAAGGTGCCTGTGGATAGGGAGAGGTTGAACAGGGTAGTGAGGACTGGGGCCAATTCCGTGAAGTGAGGCTGGAGTAAATCAGAAGGGATGGGGTCAAGGGGGGAAGTAGTGGTATGGGAAGTCTGCAGTAGGTGGTTGACTTCCTCAGTGGTAGTAGGAGTTAAGGATGTGAGGAAAGGATAGGGTGGAGACGGAGCTGGTTGGGAGATGTACAATAGAAGCGACTCTTCAGAAGCTAGGTTCGGTTTTGTGTTGCTGAATAATAGGTGTAGCCGAACAAATAAATGACGTTAGCGTCGTTTATTATAAATGCAATATAAATAATTAATATATACAAAAAAACGTTAAAATCAACAATTATAGAGACAAATAATAGCACAGTATGGAAAATAAAAATAAGGAAAGAAAATACTTAAGTTCATGTGGAAATATGTCCTTCTAGGAAAAGAAATGCAAAGTCCTTGGTTTCAGAATCATAGGCCTTTAGGCATATTTTATAATCCAAGCAGATATTACAGTTCCAAGATGGCTGCTGGGTGGTCCTCTGCCCAGCAGCAGGTCTAGTTGTAATCCAGATGATGTTAAGATGGAGGACTGAAGTCCGCCTGCTTGCAATGTGCTTTTGATAAAGCTGGTTTGGGGGTGTGGCAATGCCTGCCCCCTCTGAATTACCCACCAATGACAGCCCACCTCATTCTAGGGGAATTTTTTAGCTTAAATTGTAAAACACTAACTTATAAACGATAAATGTCATATTTAGGCAGACAGCGGATTCATAATTGTCATAAAATACCAATTAATATGACACCTTGCATAAGTGCGTTAGGCTGTCCTGTCCCTGAGAAGGGTCATACACCAATAACAGGACGGGTTATTGTTATGAATTTTATATTTTAGCACATTGGGCAGATTTTAACGAATAAGACTATATGAATTTCATAGCTGTGCTCTACACAGTTTTCATTTAACAGACAGAAATCATAAACCACATGCATTTAAATCTGTTCCCAGCGGTGCCACTGTGTCTGAGTTCTTCAGTGGACCCCCGTGGAGCTAGCTTCTTTTGGCTTCCCCTGGATGAAAGCCACCTTTTGGTGTGCTAATTATCATCTAAGCTTGACCAGCTAGAACAACCTTTGAGTTTTACACCAGGATTCCAGCTAGGGTTTCACACCTCTGGCTAATTAACAAGTCACAGGTAAAAGGCTTCATGAACAGACTCTAGCAGCTATGAAAGCTAGATTTCCAAAAGAAGACCCCCCCTGGACATCAAATGTTGATCTGGCAACGCAACGACAATCGGTTCAGGAAACCGATTGCGATTGCGTTTTCTGGTCTCACGGCTCTTCCGTGACAGGTGACCCCTCAATATTTCATGTTCTAACTACAACTTGGCATTAGCCAACTATTGGTAATTCTAGCAAGCCAGTAGGTGTCAGCCACCTCCAACAATACTGGTGGGCGAAATTACCAAAATTAACAGAAACAGTTCTGATGCTTTTGACTTCCAAACAGGAGGCCAAGGCAGCTATGAAAAGACTAAAGGCACAAGGATATCCAACTTAGAGTAAAAAGTGAGCTCAGAACACAATATATACCAAGGTAGCCTCATTACCTATTTTCTTATTTATTGTGAGGTAAGTACATTGTCACTTCCATTTATGTCCTGTTTTAAGTGATGAAGCTTGCACATCTGCACATAGAACCCTTAAATGCTACTATGCAGCCCAGAACCAATCACGAAATATAATAAAGTCATTTGTAAGTGTAGACCACTCACAGCAAACAATAAATAATTACAATAAAAAATTAATATGCTTGATGTAAACAGATTTGTACTTACCTGTCACAATCTGAGCGACACTTTAATAAGCAGCTATAAAGTTGCCTCTCTGTTTGCAGAACCTCATTCAGTCTAGTTTTGTTTTCAATCAGTTCTTCAAGCAACTTAAAGACCTATGCAGTAAAAATAAATACGCAGTATGAGAGACATGACAAACTCAGTAACTCAACACTCCTCGCAAGTTGTTATAGTAATTGTGAAAGTAAATGTTGAAATTCAGCATGGAAGAGAAACAAACAGTGCAACCTGTACACCACACAGGGCAGTCTGCTATTCAAAACTCTGCTGTTCTCAGGAAAGTATGACAGTCCTCACATCTACTACTTCCAAAGCCTGTTTATAGGATAGTGAAGCCACCCTTCACCATGATGAACAAGTAGGAGATTTAGGAGATTAGAGCAGGCAGGGCCATGTTTAACTGTTCCACATCCCACCCACATATGTTGTAATTTGACCTCAGAAATATAAGCACTAAAAAGATATTTTAAAATGTAAGATGAAAAATGATCTCCTAGGACAAAACGCAGGAGAAAAAGTTAAACTGAAAAAGGGGCCTACATGGTATTACTTTTTGAATGACAAAAAGATTTGCTCCGTGAAATATATGATTTCTGGTTAACAACTGCTAACTAACAAGTTATCACTAAACAGACTGGGCCTCATTCAATTCACTTTTTCTTTTAAGTCTTCTCCTAGGTGATAGTTTCACAACCTATAACTAACTGCCTTTAAAGCTACCAGCAAGCAAGAAAATACTCAGAATAGTTTTGACAATACTTTTTCACCTACATTTTTGTATGTTTTTAATTGAAGAATCTCCTAGGAGAAAAAGTGAGTTGCATATGGCCCAACTCCTCTATTTTTCCCTATACTCCAGACCACAGCTGTAAAACTGAAAGCCCACAGGCCAAATGCAGCCCTCCATGCCACTTTATGCCCCCCCCCCCCCCCCCCCCCAAGTAATAAAAGAACCACAGAACACTGCCTTCCCATCCAGATGCAAATATCAGTGACAGTGTTTTTAGTTGAAACACTGTCTACTTGACCCGGGGTATAGCATCAACCCACCGCAAAATCAACCCCCTCCTCAGATCGGGTGACCGGCAAAACAATCACCTACACATCCCCCCCCCCCTCCCCCAACAACATCTCCCCACATAGCAGGGTGGAGCAGTGGAACAATGTAATATTTACTTGCTCCAGCAATGCATCGTGTCTCCTCTGTTCTTCTTGGCAGCGGCACGCTTTGTGCTCCCATACCTCCATCTTCTGATCACGTGACATGCCTCATGAGACTGAGGTATGCAGAGTAGAGTGCCTCGCTGTTAGGAAGATCAGAGAAGACCCAAAGCAGCAGGTAAATATTCAATTGCTGCACTCTGCAGAAGGGGGTGGAGTGAGCCCCTTGTGGGCGCTGTAGTTATGCCACTTCGTTTGAGACTGTTCAATAAAAATCTTAAAGGAGAACTGTAGCGAGCGGTATATGGAGGCTGCCATATTGATTTCCTTTTAAGCAATACCAGTTGTCTGGCAGCCCTGCTGAGCTATTTCCCTGCAGTAGTGTGAATCACACCAGAAACATGCATGCAGTTAATCTTGTCAGATCTGACAAAAATGTCAGAAACACCTGATCTGCTGCATGCTTGTTCAGGGTCTATGGCTGAAAGTATTTGAGGTAGAGGTTTAGCAGGGCAGCCAGGCAACTGGTATTGCTTAAAAGGAAATAAATATGGCAGCCTCCATATACCTCTCACTACAGTTCTCTTTTAATAAACAATTTGGCCCATGAGTTAGACTATGTCTTAGATTTCCATTTAAAATTCATTGTGGTAATGCACAGAACCAAAATTAGAAAAAAAGTTTTCTCTGTAATGGTCAACGCGTGTGAACCCAGTATAATGTTTATATGAAACAATAGCAGAATGACCTCATATACAGTAGCTTGCCCAAGATACCTTCTGATTGTGGTGATGTTGATCCTGGATGGAACAGTCCATTGAAGACATTTTCATCTTTAGACTGAAAATTTCTTGTGTCAAGAGTTCCATAGTTGGTATGTCTTCTCTATCAACTAAGTTCATCTGCAGCTCCTGATTACAGAAAAGCATATAAAATTAGAATAGTGAATCTCAGCAACTTTCTTCACATCACTTGTTTTAAAGATGTTTTTCAAATAGGTCCATGTGTAACAAAACTGTTTACATCTACTACAAGCTATGGCTGACCTTTAGTGATAGCTCATGCAATATGCCTTAACTCAGTGGTTCTCAACCTTTTCAGCACATGTACACCTTTGTGGGTCATCCCTAAGCAAATGTACCGCTACCGAATAAAAAAGTGGTGTGGCCATGACATGTGGGTAGAGCCAAATACTAGTGAAATACACAGAGTATTGAAACGCGCACAATTGTCTCATGAAAAAGATCAGAGAGTCTCACAGTTCCCAATAAGAAGAATTTCCAGGGAGTCTTGTCAGACGCTGTCCAATTGACCTTTATCCACGGACAGACACTTACACATGCAAAAAAAGAAGGACATAAAATATAGCGTAATCCTGCGAGTATAATCCACTCTCAGAGAGAAACCTCCACCGGATTCATCAAAGTGTGTATATTAAAAAGACCACCTCTTTATCAAAAGTGCCAGGACACCCCCCAAGTGCCCGCACTCACCGCACTGGCCTCCTTAGTCTCCGGAGGTAGGATTAAAAGCGTGTGGGGGGATTTTTTCCAAACGATCCTCAAGCTTCCTAATGCAACTTGCCCATAAAACTGTAACTAAGGACAGCGGACATAGCGTAATACTGTCAGTTTAATAAAAAGGTTTAAAAGCAATTCCACTCACAAGCCTTGCAGGGTAAACAGCGTTATAGCACACAGTTGGGGTCCCTCCCCTGGGCGGAGCTTTGATGCACGTGACTGGTCAAGTAGGTAGTGCCGGCGGGGAGACTGAGCAAGTCTGGATCTGACGTTGCAGCGGCTGAGCGGTTCCCGGGGACCCCAACTGTGTGCTATAACACTGTTTACCCTGCAAGGCTTGTGAGTGGAATTGCTTTTAAACCTTTTTATTAAACTGACAGTATTACGCTATGTCCGCTGTCCTTAGTTACAGTTTTATGGGCAAGTTGCATTAGGAAGCTTGAGGATCGTTTGGAAAAAATCCCCCGACACGCTTTTAATCCTATCTCCGGAGACTAAGGAGGCCAGTGCGGTGAGTGCGGGCACTTGGGGGGTGTCCTGGCACTTTTGATAAAGAGGTGGTCTTTTTAATATACATAGCAAGGGAATGAGCAGCGCTACTTAAAAACAGACTAGTGCCTACCTGCAAAAGAGTGCAAGCCCCATTTGTGGGGTCAAATACACACCGAGCATACACATGACCTGTCTACCACTGGAGGAGGATGTTGGTTTCCTGTAACAGCTTGCATGCAACCTATCAAGTACTCGTCCCTCCCACTGTGAAGAAGTCAATCCTCCATGGGAGGGGCCTAACACTAACTAAATCCTAACCTATGTATATGCATAGCCTGGGTGTGCTACCAAATAAAATTGAAAAATCGAAAATTGTGCAAAAGGTGGATCAGCGCAACACCAGGCCGCCTCCGAATGGCCTCCAATCAGAGATGCGCTGAGCCCCCCCAAGGAACTACAAACGCACCTTGAACCCAAACAGAAGCTCTGCATATACACCAAAAGCATGGCTGTTAAGCGGGAGCAGCTGACCAAAAACGAATTAAAATAGTACATAGCAAGGAAATGAGCAGCGCTACTTAAAAACAGACTAGTGCCTACCTGCAAAAGAGTGCAAGCCCCACTTGTGGGGTCGAATACACACCGAGCATACACATGACCTGTCTACCACTGGAGGAGGATGTTGGTTTCCTGTAACAGCTTGCATGCAACCTATCAAGTACTCGTCCCTCCCACTGCGAAGAAGTCAATCCTCCATGGGAGGGGCCTAACACTAACTAAATCCTAACCTATGTATATGCATAGCCTGGGTGCGCTACCAAATAAAATTGAAAAATCGAAAATTGCGCAAAAGGTGGATCAGCGCAACACCAGGCCGCCTCCGAATGGCCTCCAGAGATGCGCTGAGCCCCCCCAAGGAACTACAAACGCACCTTGAACCCAAACAGAAGCTCTGCATATACACCAAAAGCATGGCTGTTAAGCGGGAGCAGCTGACCAAAAACGAATTAAAATAGTACATAGCAAGGAAATGAGCAGCGCTACTTAAAAACAGACTAGTGCCTACCTGCAAAAGAGTGCAAGCCCCACTTGTGCAATTTTCGATTTTTCAATTTTATTTGGTAGCGCACCCAGGCTATGCATATACATAGGTTAGGATTTAGTTAGTGTTAGGCCCCTCCCATGGAGGATTGACTTCTTCGCAGTGGGAAGGACGAGTACTTGATAGATTGCAAGCAAGCTGTTACAGGAAACCAACATCCTCCTCCAGTGGTAGACAGGTCATGTGTATGCTTGGTGTGTATTCGACCCCACAAGTGGGGCTTGCACTCTTTTGCAGGTAGGCACTAGTCTGTTTTTAAGTAGCGCTGCTCATTTCCTTGCTATGTACTATTTTAATTTGTTTTTGGTCAGCTGCTCCCGCTTAACAGCCATGCTTTTGGTGTATATGCAGAGCCTCTGTTTGGGTTCAAGGTGCGTTTTTAATATACACACTTTGATGAATCCGGTGGAGGTTTCTCTCTGAGAGTGGATTATACTCGCAGGATTACGCTATATTTTATGTCCTTCTTTTTTTGCATGTGGAAGTGTCTGTTTGTGGATAAAGGTCAATTGGACAGTGTCTGACAAGACTCCCTGGAATTTCTTCTTATTGGGAACTGTGAGACTCTCTGGTCTTTTTCATGAGACAATTGTGCGCGTTTCAATACTCTGTATATTTTTCTGTGTTTACACATTGACACTTGAGAAACTCGAACCACTGAGTGCTGGTGTTTCCATAAGCGCATATTTGATTTGGAATTGGACTAGTGAAATACAGGTGCACTATTCACACAGTATAACAGCACACACAATGAAAATCTATGGGTCTCAGCTAGGAAAAAGATTGGGGAAAAAAAGAACAGTTTTTTTCCACCACCAGCCTACCTATCCACTTCACCATTAACACCCCTCCTTCTCCTAATAATAGCATTTATAAAAGCTTTTGGTATTAGTATTTTTTGTTAGTGATACACAGTGAGAGCTCCCTCTCACACGTCCAGCCACATGCAGCAACAGTCTGCAAATGGCGCTGGACGGAAGATCCTCTGCCACCTCCTTTGCCTTCCCCTCCCCTTCCCGTGGCCTGCTCCTCTGCTCGACCATACCCGCCCCACCCCGAAAAACTATATTTTCCATATACAATATACATAATGTGTCTGCAGCACAGTTTAGAAATGATTATCCACTGTTAAATCTCCCCGTAGCGCCGCTATGCTCCATACACAGGCGCTCATGGGGAGATGTGTAGTAGCCTAGCTAGCTCTCTGATTGGCCCAAATGCTGCCTGTCACAGCAGCGGCTCTGATTGGCCGCGATGGTTGTGCAAGTGAGTGCACGCGCTGCTGTGACAGGCAGCATTTGGGCCAATCAGAGAGCTGCTAGGCTACTACACATCTCCCCATGAGCGCCTGTGAACGGAGCATAGCAGCGATACAGGGAGATTTAAGAGCGGATAATAATTTCTAAACGGTGCAGTGGTTCTCCGCCATTTTGTCCACGGCCCCTGGGGACCCTCTGACAGGTACTGATGTACCCCCAGGGGTCCGTGGACCCCAGGTTGAGAACCACTGCCTTAACTAGGCAGATATTTTTTTCTTCACCCAAAAATTACACATATAGCCTGCTTTATTTTAAAATACTGTTTTGAGTTCTGTTATGGTCAGATAATGTCAAATTCAAGAAACTCTTAACTTGATTTAATATGCCAAGTTCCAAGAGGTTTTCTTTGTATCTAGACACTTTTTACAAGTACATGGTGGTACGATGGATTAATGTAAATTCCATGGGGTAGAAAAAGTTTTACCAATGTCAGAGGGGGAAATTTGCTAACCCCGGAAGTGTATTGGATCTTTATTGTAAGACCAGAGATCCTGATAGGCTTGTGAAAACATTTAACCACTTCATCACTGAGAGATTTTTCCCCTTATGTGCCAGAGCAATTTTCACGTTTCAGTTCTCCTCCCGTTCATTCGTCAATAACTTTATCACTCCTTATCACAATGAAATTATCTATATCTTGTTTTTTCCCCAAAAATTAGGCTTTCTTTTGGTGGTAAATTTTGCTAAGAATTATTTTATTGTAAATGCATTTTAATGGGAGTAATAAGAAATAAAAATGGAAAAAATATTTCTCAGTTTTCAGCCATTATAGTCTTATTTGCCCATCTGTTCCAGTAATTACAACATTTAAAATATGTCCCTAGTACAATGTATGGGGACAATATTTAATTTGGAAATAAAGGTGTATTTTTTCCATTTTGCCTCCATCACTAAGTACCAGTCCTTATTTGACATGACATGACATACATATTAAAAAAAAAGTTGAGTCCCTCGAGGAAACCATTTATGGGTTTTTTTAAATGTCACTTAAAAAAAATAATTATACAAGTGTTTTATTTTGGAACTCTGAAAGGTAGGTAAGGGGTTAATTAATAATTTAAAGGTACTGTATGTAGGTGTAATTTTACTATTTGGCCACTAGATGCCCCCCACCCCCACTCTATTCCTGCTGTGTACTGTAAACAATACACAGAAGAAGTAATGTGTGTATGCTTTACTTTCACTTTTGTCAATGACCACCAGCATCTTATTGATGCCAGTGATCATTGATCACAGGCACTTAGATTGTTGAATGGGAACTGTGTTCCCATTCTCTGATCTGTGTACTAATGGGCGGCAATGAGAACATGCCGGGAGCACGCACAGCAGCGATCGTGGTGAGATACATATATATCTACATCCCTGAGGCGAAGATGAAGCCTCAAGGGGCGTAGGTATACTGTCATAAAAATGATAAGTGGTTAAAGGCATGCTTGTAAGAAGTAAGCAAGGTGACTTAATCCAGTGCAATAAGAGGCAGGGAGGGAGATTTATATATTCCGTTGCTTTGCTTTGGGGCTTTGCTTAAAGGGGCACTATGGACGAAAAATTTTAAAATGTAAAATATGTGCAAACATAGACAAATAACAAGTACATTTATTCTAGAGTAAAATAAGACATAAATTACTTTTCTCCTATGTTGCTGTCACGTACAGTAGTAGTAGTAGAAATCTGACAGAAGCGACAGAAGCGGTTTTGGACTAGTTCATCTTTTAATAGGGGATTCTCAGCAAGGCTTTTATTTTTTATAAAGATATTCCCTAAAAAGGATTTAAACAACAATGCTGGTCAGCTTCCCTGCCCGCTACACAGTTTTTTGGCAGTTGTACAGAGCAACTGTCATTCACTAAGTGCTTTTGAAAATAAATAAATCCCTGAGAATCCCCCTATAAAGAGATGGACTAGTACAAAACATGTCACTTCACAGATTTCTACTACCTACTGTAAGTGACAGCAACATCAGAGAAAAGTAATTTATGGCTCATTTTACTCTGGAAAACAACATGCTTCTTATTTGTATGTTTGCACAAAGTTTAAATTTTAACATTTTTCGCCATAGTGCCCCTTTAAATAGCCCATGTTTCAGAAATAAATAAAACCCACATATTTCTGATAATGTGCTTTCCGTTCCTCTTTCTAAAACTCTTTTAGATCAGCATACTGGGAGAGTCCTTGCTCACCTACCCCTAATCCTCACTTAATTTTAGACAACAAAAGTAATACTCACAGTTCAGAACTAGGATCTACTTCATGACCTCAACACCCATGCCGATAAATAATAACAAACTTAACAAAATTACCTTAATCAAGTCTTCTTTTATCTGACTGTTTCTAGTCAGAGTGTCTATATCTGCTGCCTGATCTCGCAGTTGTTCATTCTGTTTCATGATGATAGACTGTAGAGCAGACACTTCCAGCTGTCAAGACAAAAATGTTTTTGTTCCATTTCTTCTGACAATGTTTTTTTTGTGTGGGAGGACTTGTTAGAATGTGGCCATAATCATAAAGCAGCGTCATTATTTTCTCATTATTTCATGAACATCTGTACAAATTTGAGGACCATATAAAATCGATAACAGTCGAATTCTTTAGATACCCCTGCTTTCAAAAAGTATTGTTTGAGGGTGTTAAGCAAACTTTTTAGCCAGTAATATGTTTTTTTTTTTTTTTTTTTTTTACAAATGTGAAAAAGCAAAAACTCTGCAGCAGTAAAAAGTTGAAAATCTACCTCCCGGCACAGAGGTAAATATCAGACAGATTTGAAATGTTACCTTTTTATGTATGAGACAAGGTTCTCTGAGCTATAAATTCTGTTGTACACATTTGGTCACATATTGCCCTCCGCAGGCAAGCTTGGCATTTGGTTCAGATTCATTATTCTGACCAGAGGGGAGCGGGACACAGAATTCTGTGAGAAGAATTTATCATGCAGTGTGGGCAGGGGCAAACGCAGGATTTTTAAGGGGGGGGGGATTCCTGAAAGGTCCAGAAGCACTTATGTCCCCGAGTGCTTCCGAATACAGGTGGCTCCATACTGCCCATGCACAAAAGTGCGCTGGCGTATTACGGAGCTGCCTATCTTTGGAAGTACTCACGGACACAAGTGTTTCTGAGGGCTTCTGGAAGCAGCAAATTTGAACAGGGGACAGCGCTGGAACAACTCCCCGAGAGAGGAACGGGAGATAGACTTAGTTTGGACAATTCAGTGGAATATGTCACGTCACATAGCGCAAGCGATACCCATATGATGCAGGGATATATGCATCTGCGGAAGATGGCGGCGCTATATAAATACTAAATAATAATAATTTGCCTCACCAGGATTGCACTTTTATTTAGCTTTCCTGTATGACAAGAAGACACAGCCAGCCAGCACTAGGGGAAGAGGGAAACAAAGGTGAATGAGGGAGGGCTGGTGCACACCAAGAGGGCTTCTGAGCGTTTTTCAAATCAACATTGATTTGAAAAGCGCTTGGCTAATGTTACCCTATGTGGGTGTTCCCACAGCAGCGTTGTGATCTTTTCAAAATAGCAGGTATACCGCATGTAGCATTTTTTTGAGTGATTCATTCAGAAATCGCTCTGAAAATCGCACTCACTAATTGCTAGCGGTTGCTATTGTGATTTTGGCGTGCACTAGCCCAGAGAGAAGAGGAGTGGAGAGAAATTGAGAATAGCCTGAGATGGAGCATTATCTGTATTGCAGTCCCACATCACACAGAGGCTACTTGCCTGTAATAGGACTCCTGTCCCAGTCTCTCACACAAGTCAGAAAGCAGCCCCCCTGGAGTCTAGGGACTGTCAAAAAATGTTCACCTTGTTTAACAAGATGCAGTCATTATGACATAGGGGAGAGACAGATTTTTGCCCACGGACCCTCCAGGCAAGCTCTGCATCATGCTGTGTATATATACCAGCTTGCCTGCCCTTTAATTGCAGTTTTATCAGCTAGCCAAGTATTTTGCATTGCCTTACAACAACAAACCTGAATACACCAGACACCAGCCCTATATCACTGAATGAAATGGGGCCTCGGGGGAGATTGCCCCCCAGGTGGAGTGGAGAGACTGAGATAGAGCAGATAGCATATCTGTATTGCAGTCCCACATCAAATAGAGGCTACTTGCATGTACTGTGTCTCCTGTCCCTGCCAGCCAAATCCAAAAAAGCTTTATTGGCAGGACCAAATACATTTAGCATTGCCAAAGCAAAAACAAAACATTAACAACATGGTGGGGAGGATTGTGGGAATAGGGGAATGATATAGGTATACCGTCCATAGGGGTGTGGAGAATGTAAGGGATGGTCAGCCTCTCACACAAGCTGCAGGCAGCCCTCCTGGAGTTTAGGGACTGTCAAAAACTTTTCAACCTGTGACATACCTTATGTAGCTGTCTACATGCAGTCTTTACAATAGGGAAAGAGCTGAGTTTTTCCCACAGACCCTGCAGGCAAGCCTCTGTATATTTACCAGCTTGTCTGCTTCAGCGATTTCAGGGAATTTTTTTTAAAGGTACAGGAGTCACAGGGGGGTGTTCCATACATCCAGAACCCCCGTCTGGATACGCCAGTGGTGGGATATACAGTATGTGCGATACAAATCGCTGGTGTAAGGACTCCTAATCTGTATTTAAATGGTGATTTATTATTTAAATCACGGAGCTTGCACTATGATAAAAACAAGCGCTACCAATGGCTGTCTGCACATGACTATGAAAACAGTAATGGCTGGAGGCGGCTTTAAGTGTACAGTACACATTCTACAGTGCTAAATAAAATGGAACTATGGTCACAATATCCCTTTTGCTCCAATAGATCAGGCACACCATAAAAACTTTTACAAACAAACAATAATTTTGCTAGATAGTTACTGAAAAGTTTCATAGACTTAGCTTCACATTGCTGTGAAGCTTTTCAGTAACATTCTGCACTGCTGCACAGTGAGAAGGAGGAGTGGGTGGCAGCCAACAAGGATAGGGGGCTTACCACCATGGTTTTTTTTGCAGCGCTCATGCTTTAGCCACTAGGCATCCTCCAGTGTTCCACGTTATGCGAAATTCCACAACATGCAGATACACTCAGACCAAGTGGAAGGCAAATGCTAGAGGACACCTAGTGACTGCAGCGGGAGCGCCGGAGAGAAACAAGTCCAGTCACTGCTGCCATGTTGACCTGTGGGTCTGTAAAGGGAAAATTGAGCAGAGTCAACTATGGAAGCATGGGAGGGGGGTGCTGGTGAATAAAGAAGTCCAGGCCCCGTCTGTTAGAGGCAGGTAAAGGGGGGGGCATGTCTGTCAGTAGGATGGAAGGACTCGTAAAAGTTTGATGGGGGGCTTGAGGCGTAGTTATGCCCCTGCTAATCACAGCTGACAATGGTGAGCAAACATAGCAGTACAGGGAGTTTTTATGGGCAGGATTAAGTGTGACTAAGCTGAAGACAAATATTTCCTAACTGTAAAACTCTTCTGAATCAGATATGATGCATCAACTGCAATGGCAGTTCCCAGCCCCCCTTTGTTAAATTGTGTGTGTGTGTGTGTGTGGGGGGGGGGGGGGGGGGTTACTTTGGGACAAAAGTAAGTGGGACTATGTGGGCAGTGAAGAATAGGGAAACAAGTTTTGACTGAAGGCTATGCCAGATTGTAATTCTGGTTTAGAAGGAGGAAGCATTGGAGTCACGTGAAATGCATATTGACACGCAAGCCAGTGAACTCCCCCTGACCCTGTCCACTTGTTCAGTGCTGTCCAGTGGTAATCAGGAGTATCAAGGTGGGGCTAAATCGCTGTGCCGAATTTGAACACCAAAACAACTTATTATCAGTCACAATTTATTTAACTATATTGAATCTTTACCTGATATTCTCTCATTTTTCTCAACACAAGTCTAAGGTCTTCTTGGGCTTTAGCAAGCTCAGTCTTCAGATTGTCTGTTTTCTCACTTTCCTCTCCTTTTTATCAAACAACAATAAAAATAGATGAAGAAAAAAACCACACAAAGGTACTACCAGTATATTCTGGTGTATAAGAGGACTGGGCGTATAAGATAACCCCCAACTTTTCCAGTTAAAATATACATTTGAGGATATACTCACCCTATAAGACTGCCCCTCTTGACTCTTAGACATTTGTATACTGTAGTGTATGTACTGGTGCTATACTGTGTAAACAGGTACAGATACTGGTTCTGTACTGTATGTGGTACCCAGTATACAACAACCAGACAATCACAGCAACCGATGTACCTTAATGGCGATTGGCTGGTTGTTGTATACAAAGCCTACTTGGATTGGTCAGCTATCCGTCTCCAAGACTATCAGAGCGGTAGCGCAAACAAGCCTCTTTCACCCTTCTGGCCAACCCTTGTATACTATTACCTCCTTCTCTGCCTCTCAGATCTCGCACATCCTGCGCCGCTTCACTGCAGTCCTCAGGAGCCAGATCTGAGAAGCAGAGAAGGAGGTATGGTAATAGGATACAAGGGCGGGCCACACGGGTGAAAGAGGCATGTTTTTCTGGGCACAGCTCTGCTTTCTCTCTTTTTTCCATACCCTGGGCATCCCGGACACCCGCAGTTTTTTCCGCCCTTCACTTACACCTTCCCAGTGAGGTGCCCCGTCACCTCATCATCGGAACGCATTAAGTCACTTCTTTCCAGGAATCCTAGTGAGTGGATTTTCTTCTACCATACTTGTACACCACTGCCCCTTGCATCTTTCATACGGTTGACGTACTGCAGACGTTTTTGAGCTCACCCCACCATATGCAGCAAGATTCTCCAATCCGGCTTGGAATTTTCAAAACCCACCCTATAAGACGATACCCAGCGTATAAGACGACCCCCGACTTTTGAGAAGATTTTACTGGGTTAAAAAGTTAAGGTAGTCTGAACACCTATAAAGTAATTCGATATAATAGAAAGGTAATTTTATGTATGCTTTTGGAGCCATTTAAGCTAAGATCAAAAGAACAATCAAAACATTTCTGAACAGTTCAGTAGCAAGATCTGCACTATCCTGCCTTAACACCTAAAACGTTATATAGAAGATCGATAAATATTTAAAAACTAGTACATATGTAAGTTCTATAAATACACTCATTATATTATAATATTTGCATAGAAGAAATGTACCTTTAATATCTGAATTCTTCATGCAGATGGGTGTTGCATGAACCGCGTGACTCTGTGCAAAGACCTAAAAATGTAACCACAAATTTGACAAAAATATTGCAGAATAGGGTATATAGCAACAGCAATAGATCAGGTATATTTGCATGCTGAAAATCCACAATAGCTATAATATATGGAGGTTGTGGCTAAATGAATAAATCAGTACCTAAATTATAGCTCTAAGATCATAGTGGAGCACTCTATAGAGCCTAAGTAGAATGATCACTAAGAGGACAGACATGGACTAACAAGTTATTGACAGCCCTCCAAATACAATAAAAAACAAACCCACAGGCTTAAAATGCTGAACTAGTCCTATAGGGACTCAGTGGAAGACCTTGTTACATCAGTGCATAAGATGTGCTGCAATAACTTGGAAAATGCCTAATCTCAACTCAATCAAAAGGCTGTAGCAAGACCTTGAGAGAGTTGCCAATAACATTGACAAACCTCAATGAATAAAAGCAACGTTGTAAAGAAGAGTGCACCCAAAATTCTTCCACAAGGTGTTATTGCTACAAAAACAGGGAACTGTGCACCCTGAATATGCTAGGGAAATCCAACAATGTATCAATGAATTGACAATCTGTATTGAAGAGAAGCAGACTAAGGGCACAGGTTGCTGAAACCATGTCTAGTGGTCTGATGAGACCAAGATAAACTTATTTGGTTCATATGGTGTCAAGCGTGTGTGGCGGAAACCAGTGTGTCTTGTTTACAGTCAAGCATGGTGGCGGTAATGCAATGGTTTAGGGCTGTATGAGTGCTGCCGGCCCTGGGGAGTTGCAGTTCATTGAGTGAACTATGAATAGCAACATGTATTGTGACATACTAAAGCAGAGCATGAGCCTCTTCCTTTGGAAACTGGGCCACAGGGTAGTATTCCAACAACCACAGCCTTGCTAAAAAACTGAGGGTAAAGGTGCTGGACTAGCCAAGCATGTCCTCCAACCTCAACCCTATTGAGCATCTGTGGGGCATCCTTAACTAGTTTTGCTTTTTGGACGTGACTTTCACGTCCAAAAGGCTGATGTGCTCCCGCGTGCGATCGTGTGCGCCGGCGCACTCCCGTGCTGCCCGCTCGGTAGCCCGAAGATCAATGAATGGAAACATTGTTTCCATTCAACGATCTAAGTCCCCGGTAAAAAAAACAACGGCTTCTTTTCAGAGGCCGCAATCTTTCTGAAAAAAAAAATTACGTCCTCCTTGTAGTTCCTGTTAGCAAGCTTGCTCGCTCACAGGATAGAAAAACAAAAACTCACTGTGGCCAAATAGTAAAACTACAGTGGGTTGCAAAAGTATTCGACCCCCTTGAAGTTTTCCACATTTTGTCATATTACTGCCACAAACATTAATCAATTTTATTGGAATTCCACATGAAAGACCAACACAAAGTGGTGTACACATGAGAAGCGGAACGAAAATCATACATGATTCCAAACATTTTTTACAAATAAATAACTGCAAAGTGGTGTGTGCGTAATTATTCGGCCCCCTTTGATCTGAGTGCAGTCACTTGCCTATAGACATTGCCTGATGAGTGCTAATGACTAAATAGAGTGCACCTGTGTGTAATCTAATGTCAGTACAAATACAGCTGCTCTGTGAGGGCCTCAGAGGTTGTCTAAGAGAATATTGGGAGCAACAACACCGTGAAGTCCAAAGAACACACAAGACAGGTCAGGGATCAAGTTATTTAGAAATTTAAAGCAGGCTTAGGCTACAAAAAGATTTCCAAAGTATTAAACATCCCACGGAGCACAGGTCAAGCGATCATTCAGAAATGGAAGGAGTATGGCACAACTGTAAACCTACCAAGACAAGGCCGTCCACCTAAACTCACAGGCCGAACAAGGAGAGCGCTGATCAGAAAAGCAGTCAAGAGGCCCATGGTGACTCTGGACGAGCTGCAGAGATCTACAGCTCAGGTGGGAGACTCTGTCCATAGGACAACTATTAGTCATGCACTGTACAAAGTTGGCCTTTATGGAAGAGTGGCAAGAAGAAAGGCATTGTTAACAGAAAGTATAAGAAGTCCCATTTGCAGTTTGCCACAAGCCATGTGGGGGACACAGCAACCATGTGGAGGAAGGTGCTCTGGTCAGATGAGACCAAAATGGAACTTTTTGGCCAAAATGCAAAACGCTATGTTTGGCAGAAAACTAACACTGCACATCACTCTGAACACACCATCCCCACTGTCAAATATGGTGGTGGCAGCATCATGCTCTCTTCAGCATCATGCATCTCTTCAGCAGCGACAGGGAAGCTGGTCAGAGTTGATGGGAAGATGGATGGAGCCAAATACAGGGCAAACTTGGAAGAGAACCTCTTGGAGACTGCAAAAGACTTGAGACTGGGGTGGAGGTTCACCTTCCAGCAGGACAATGACCCTAAACATAAAGCCAGGGCAACAATGGAATGGTTTAAAACAAAACATATCTATGTGTTAGAATGGCCCAGTTAAAGTCCAGATCTAAATCCAATCGAGAATCTGTGGCAAGATCTGAAAACTGCTGTTCACAAACGCTGTCCATCTAATCTGACTGAGCTGGAGCTGTTTTGCAAAGAAGAATGGGCAAGGATTTCAGTCTCTAGATGTGCAAAGCTGGTAGAGACATCCCCTAAAAGACTGGCAGCTGTAATTGCAGCAAAAGGTGGTTCTACAAAGTATTGACTCAGGAGGCCGAATAATTACGCACACCCCACTTTGCAGTTATTTATTTGTAAAAAATGTTTGGAATGATGTATGATTTTCGATCCACTTCTCACATGTACACCACTTTGTATTGGTCTTTCACGTGAAATTCCAACAAAATTGATGCATGTTTGTGGCAGTAATGTGACAAAATGTGGAAAACTTCAAGGGGGCCGAATACTTTTGCAACCCACTGTACATGCACATACATTTTGAATACAAAAAGACACAATAAATTACATTTAAAAATAAAAATTACAATTAAAAAATACAAAAAACATAAACAGTTACCTAAGGGGCTGAACTTTTAATATGCATGTGAAGAGGAAATACAACTAATATTTTTAAAATTATAAGCTTGTAAATAGTGATGGACACAAAACTAAAAAAATGCACCTTTATTTCCAAATAAAATATTGGCTCCATACATTGTGATAGGGACATCATTTAAATGGTGTAATAACCGGGACAAATGGGCAAATAAAATACGTAGGTTTTAATTATGGTAGCATGTATTATTTTAAAGCTATAATGGCTAAAAACTGAAAAAATAATGACTTTTTTTCCATTTTTTCCTTAATATTCCTGTTAAAATGCATTTCGAAAAAAATAATTCTTAGCAAAATGTACCACCCAAACAAAGCCTAATTGGTGGAGGAAAAAACAAGATATAGATCAATTCATTGTGATAAATAGTGATGACGTTATTGGCAAATGAATGGGAGGTGAAAATTGCTCGGTGCATGAGGTGAAAAACGACTGAAAGCTGAAGTGGTTAAACGGAATGTGGCAGAGCGAAAGGTCTCTAACATCTTCCTGTCCACACAAAATATTCACACTTTGGGCATAATTTTAACATTCTGCATTTAGGAGAACACTCCCTTTTGTTGCCAGCAATCTAAATATTAATGGCAGTATGTTGAGTTACTTTGATGGGGTAGCAGATATACACTGTTATGTAGGCTGTACATTGACTACTTTACGTTGCATAGAAGTGTCACATCTTCAGTGTTGTCCCATGAAAAGGTATAATAAAATATTTACAAAAATGTGAGAGATGTGCTCTACTGTATAAGGGCATCCACAAAACAACCTATCTCAGCTAGATGCTCTAGGTGGGAGATAGAGAGGGCAGTGAGAGATGTCCGACTCCAGTACTAGTGTAAGGTAAATGTAGCACCAAACAGCAACCCAACATGTTTCACCTCCAAAGGAAGCTTTGTTAGGGGTGTATGTAAAATGTGCCAACAGAACAAGATATCAGTGCATTAGACAGACATTATGTGTGCAAATAGCCTAGGACAGCGCTCAGATACCTCAGCTATCTCTGGGTGACCTCTCTATCACTCTCCAGAGATAGTAATTACCATCTGGGCAATTTAGTTGAGACAGGTTGTTTTCTATATGAATTTATGCCTACAGTGCTTCATTCAACTTCTTTCTGCTAATGGTGGCTCTACAATTATTATTACAAGCTATTGAATCATGGGGTGTACTTAGTTTTTCACACACTTTGGCTTCCTTTCTGACATGGTGGAACCTCTTGTGAATCGTAGAAGCCCTCCTCCCTTTGTGCCCTTCTCCGCCACCATATGGGATCAGTGACTCATCGGCTATATCTATCCCTACATTGCAATCTGCACATTATTATTTGATGTTACATCACTATTTTGTAGACACTATGAAACACTGTTTAACTACCTGAAGACCGCTCCACGACTATGGACGTGGCCACGGCGGCAGCCCCAGGACCGCCTAACGCCAACTGGTGTCAAGTCCTGGGGTTGCAGTTTGCAGGAGATCACGTGCAGGCTGCGCCCGCATCTCCTGCTCTGGGGGCAGAGCTCCACCCCGCCTTCAGTCTCCGAGCAGCGATTGCCGCTCGGGAGACTGTTAAACGGTGAAACCGCGGTCTTTACCTATAGTACAGCCCTGCGATCAGCAGCAGGGCTGTACTGGGGACAGCTGTGTGACATGGCTGTCCCCCTGGGGGACAAGAGAGTGATCGGCTCTCATAAGCAGTAACCTATGACAGCTGATCGCCAGGATTGGCCGGCTGGGGAGGGGATTATAAAAAATAATAATAAAGAAAATAGCCAAAAATAAAGAAAAAAACCAAATATCTATTTAAAAAAAAAATAAACAGGGAGGGGGGGGGGGGGGACTGGGCGCGAGCTTCCGCTGATGTCACCAGGAGCGTACTTGCGCAGGCCCAGTATGGTCTGTGCCTGCACAGTACGCTCTTGGTGACATCAGTGGGAGCGAGGACACGGCAACGCAGGCGCAGTGGTTTTCAGACTTTAAAGTCGGAAATTCCAGAAGTGAACTGGAGGCGAGGCCGGAGCAACGGTGAGTGGCTGCGCGGGCACAGGATGTCTGCGGGGGACCATTAGAAGCCCCGGGTAAGTTCAACTCATTTCCCCCGACCCCTACAGTATTCCTTTAATGTTGTAATGCCTCCTATATACAGCGCTGCACAATATGTTAGCGCTTTATAAATAAAGTTGAATAAAGTTTGGTTTAAATACTTTTGGAACTTGTTAAGGCCTTTTTTTTTCTTAAGATGAATATATCAGTGTGTGCATTTCACTGTTGGCTGGACAATTAAAGTAGGATTTTAGAGCATAAAGCATAATGTCATTGTAGGCACAATTAAATTCACTTTATACAGTTACACAGTTTGCTCACCTCTACTTTGTTTCTCTCTTGAAGAGATTTCTGCAGCTGCACCATGATGGACTCCTTTTCACTCAGTGAGCATCTGTATTTTTCCTCCACTTCTTGCTTTGACCACTGCAGGTTTTTGTATGCAGCTGAGATCTGCTCCATTTCCAAGTCCTTTGCTTTTACAAGGTTGTCCAAACTCTGAAACATTTTTTTTTCAGAAACTGGAATGTTAGATCTGTATGTAACTATATAACCATAAGATGCTTTAACTAACTATAACCAGTAGTGTACAAACACAAGGGCGCAGAGAGCAGCCTGCGCCAGGTGACGCTATTAGAGGGGTGACATGACACAGAAGAGGTGTAGGAACAAATCAAATCAAACTCACTTTAGGTTTCTTTGAGACCGTTTTTACACCAGGTGTTGTGTTTGCAGTGAAATGCTCCACCCCATCGCACTACAACGCAGAAAACTACATTCATATAACAGGCAGAGCGCACTGACAGGGTCATATGCATAGGGCTGCATGCCCTTCGCTGCCCGTCACTGCACCCAGCAATGTACTCCCAGCTGGACAGGAAGTACTGTACTTCACTGGGATTCCCGGGCTTTCCTCATTGTACTCATGTTGTTCCACGCATGCGCGCCACACCACTGCCACCAACAAATTTAAAATCTCTGCGTCACCCATTGACTTACATGACTTCCGCTGCCGCAGAAGTCCGACGGTAATGCACTGTTTACTTTGCAGCAAGTTGGCGGCCGATTGGGAACTTCTGGCACAATGCGACGCGGTAAGCATGCTAGGCCCCATTGCCTTGCATTGTTGTTGCGTTACCCTGTGGCAAAACACAACGCACGCTTGCAAAGCAAATGTAAAAGGGGCTAGAAGTTAATTACAAATATGTATATATATTGATTTACATGTGCAGCACTTTATTGTTTTGGGGTCCACAATTATGTCTTTCAGAGGACTTAACACTACCTACCTTATTATGTGTGTGTTTGTTTTTTCCCTTTTGGAGTGGAACATTGTCTAATTACCTTTAGGATCACTGCCTCACTGTGTTTGGGAGGAAATTTGAACCCATTGCATTTGAGTTACACTATTACATTACAGTTAGCTCCACCCACATACTGTCATGGCCTTGTCTTGGCCAATTTGTGCTGCTGAATATGAAGCATGATGCACTCTTTTTCTTTCACCCCAATTAGGATTATGGCTTAGACACCAGAGGACCTGTGGCATTTTAACCAAATATCTCCTATGTGGAAAACAAAGAATCATGCTATGCGTTACCGGAGCCAGAAAAGATTTTCATGAGGGAGTATGAGGACTATGGAAGTTGCCATCTTTATTTCCTTTTAGAAATACCAGGTGACCTGGGAGATAAGACATAAATCAAACTGAGCCCTGTCCAGACTTACTGCACAAAGATCAGAATTCAGCACCTAACAGCCAATCTTGTGTATGCCATTCATCACTGTGTCTGGGGGTACCAGTGCTAAGGAACTAACTTAGCACCATACCCAATTTAGGTGGATTTTACATGTGGTGGCTCTGAATTGTCTGGTGACAAGGTGTTAGCAAACACTCTGTGTAGCTGACCTCACTCAGACATGTGCAGCAAGGGAGGTTGTTTCACAGTTCTGCAGCTAAACCATACACTCATCCACTCATCTGAAGTAGCTCTGACAGGCAGAATCTGTGTGAAGCTCTACCCTTTCCAAAATTTAACTGGATGAAGGCCAAAGCAGCTGCCTGCAGGTTGGACTATATATTCCTGTAAAAGGTGACCATTAACGATACAATTTGCCGAACGATCGTTTGCAAATGACTCTTCGTACTGATGATCAGAAATTATAGTTTGGGACCACTAATGGACAAAAATCTCCTAAACAATGTTATAAATAAAATCAATTTGAATTTCAGATCAATTTCATTTATCTGATCGGATTGGTTAGGAGACTTTTGTCCATTGGTGGTCCCAAAATATAATTTTCAATCATTCATATGAAGAATCGTTTGTAAAAATGTATCAAAATATCTCCAGGGTATTGGTACGCTCCCCCCTCCTATCCCTAAAATACTTTCACTGTAAAGCAAGGCCTGCTGAAATCAAATGCCACATATACATATCCATCAACACATTAATAATCTACCGGATTCAATCTTCTGATGTGGGCTTTGCCAGGAAGTCAATCTCAAAGTAAAACAGAGATAAAATGAATCGAGTAGACTGCATGAAAATTTCAAGTGGAAAGGCCACCACGCCATTATATGAGAAGTCCTCATGTGGATAATTACAGAAATCACCACAGAAGCTGTGCTCCAAACCCCTATAGGTACCGCTCTCACCTATGGTAGCTGCCCTGACCCACAGACAGCACCAATCACGTGTGTTGTAACCTCTGGCAATGGACTCTCCCAGATGGATCCTCACAAACTACAGCCTCACAGTTATGCAACATAAATAGAACAAATCTTCATTGCGCAGGATACTATGCATTAATAGACATCCACCACCTTTTGATTAAAGGCTAATGCACCATGCGTTTATAAATGTCACCCAAGAGCTATTTTGTGCCCAGCACCTTCCAGGATTTGTTCTATTTATGTTGCATAACTGAGGCTGCCGTTTGTGAGGATCCATCTGGGAGAGTCCAATGCCAAAGGATACAACAAATGTGATTGGTGCTGTCTGTGGG
Organism: Hyperolius riggenbachi; assembly: GCF_040937935.1. Taxonomy (NCBI): domain Eukaryota; kingdom Metazoa; phylum Chordata; class Amphibia; order Anura; family Hyperoliidae; genus Hyperolius; species Hyperolius riggenbachi. The sequence continues at coordinate 169,217,492 of NC_090651.1, forward strand.
TCAGGGCAGCTACCATAGGAGGTGAGAGTGGTCCCTGTAGGGGGTTGGAGCACAGCGTCTGTGGTGATTTCTGTAATTGTCCACATGAGGCCTTCTCATATACTCGCGTGGGGACCTTTCCACTTTTTTCATGCAGTCTACGCAATTAATTTTATCTCTGTTTTACTTTGAGGTGGATTTCCTGGCAAAGCCCAAATCAGAAGATTGAATCTGGTTGGGAGAACTGTTGACCGATGTTTTCAATTTCTGTGATTCAAACTGGACTGTGAGGAAGCACAGTTTTCTAATTTTATGGATGTATTTGTAAACGATCGTTCGGCAAATTGTATCGTTAGTGGCAACCTTAAACTGAATGAGCTATGATTATCTGCAACTGTCATGAATGTAAAGTACACCTGTTTTGAATGCTTTGCATATTCCATCGTCTGTCCTGAAGTAATTCATTAATAATGTGACAGTGGCATGCAGTGTCTGCGTACACTTATATCTATTACTGCTGTTTCCTGATTATTGCCATAGCACTGATAGAGGTGGATACACAATGAATACACAATCTTTCCATATGCCTCCATGGCAGCATACATATGGGTTAAGCCCCACCCCTACCAATTAACAGGACCTTAACTATAAAAGAAAGTGACCCCTAGCGAGCAGTATACTCATTTTTGTCCTCACCTCCGAACAGGTTCCTTAGTGTTTCATCGCTATTTATTTTTATTTTACTCTTACTTCGCCGACATTTCTGCGGCATTCCGGCCAGGTTCAGCCTCTCCTGGTCGCAGCCCTGTTGTCATGACTAAATGTCAAATTATTCAGGGACCCTATATCTGGGGTGATGGTGGGAGCTTGATCTAAATGATCTTTTCCCCCCTTTATGGCTGCTCTGCATGACTTAAGCGGATCAGAGATGAAAAACTAACTATAACAAGTAACTTGTCTATATATCTTATCTAAAGTTTAGATAGTTTACAAAGCAAATCTAACTGCTAACAGCTTTAATAGAATATGATTGATTATTCCTGTGATACAATAACAGCAGCCATGTTGTTTGTAAATATTACACAGAAGCAGGCTTATCTGCATCTTGAGCAAAAAACATAATCCCCCTCCTCTCTTCTGCCTCTGAAATCTCTGGCTAGTAATACCTCCCCCTCCTCCTGCCCAGATTGAGCTCCCATGAGCCCATGAGTAATACTGTCTGAAAGTGCCTTGGCTCTCTGAAAACCTGTGGGCGTGGCTTCTTTAGTTTATAGGGAATTAGAGTATTAAAACAAAAACAAAAAAGTATTTGGCTTGAGGAATGCCCTATAAACAATAGGAAAGGAACACAATTATGCAATGAGTAAAAGTTCATCTCGGATCGACTTTTTATATACGATTGCAGAGCACAGTGTGATCCTTCTCACCTTTTTTTCTTCCTGTCTGCTGTCTGCAGTTGCACAGGTTAGTGGTGCTTAGTTCAGCCTCTCCTGCTGTGTTCAGTGTGATCCCTCTAACCTGTTTCTCTCCTCTGTCTGCTGACTGCTCAGGCTCCATCATGTGAGGCATAGTTCAGCCTCTCCAAGTCCTGCAGCGTCTCCCTGCTTCCCGTCTCACTGAAGCACATGGCTAAGCATGCATTCCAGCTTGGAACGCACAGCCAGCAGACCAGGAAGTGATTGCAGTGACTGCTCTCCAATCTCTGCTCTGGACACAGCAGAGATCACAGCCTCCTCATAGCTGAGCTCTCCTCCCCCTCCACTCACAAGCAGGCTGGATACACACAGGTCTCATGCTGGCTGCAACACTACCTCCCTCTCTGTCTGCCTTAAAGGTAAAGGCACTGTAATTTGCTGTCCCTCTGATGTAATGCTTCTCAAGCTGCAGGAGGAGGTAAGTTATTCCCAGTATCTTGGAAGCTCTATGTATTATATTTTATCATCTGCCATTCTCATTATAAACAGTTATATGAACAGTATTGTGTACTATGTGCAATATAAATGACATAGCATTCCTTGCATGAAAGTATTATCTGATTTCTTATTTTTCTGCTACGTTTCATGTACCTCTTATCTTACTTATTTGTAATGATTGGTGTAACACAGAGAGGATCTGATTACCGGTGATCTGCAGTATCACCGAGAATACAGATATATACCCGATTATTGATGATCTGCAGTATCACCGATAATCAGATATATCTCTAACCTCTGGACACCTGAGTAATAAGAGTGTTTGGTGTAACAGGAATACTTTGAGTAATGCACCTGAGGAGCAGGTGCCCAACAGTAAGGAGTACTGTACAGAAACACGTTCCTTCTGCAAGGTTGAGCCTCTCCCGAGGGAGAGGTCAGACTAAGAGGAGGAAGGACGGGGTGTGAGTGACACCAAGGAAGGAAGTCACTCGCAGGTCTGTGAGCTATCTATAAACTGAGGAGATAGCTCTAGAGGTCGGACAAGCCGGGTCGGCAACAGACAGACAGATCAGGGACAGAGAAAGGAGACAGATGCGGAATCCTAAGACAAGCAGAGTTCAGTAACAGAGAATCAGATATATCGAAGTACCTAATCAGAGATCAAAAGAGTAGTCAGGAAAGCAGAAGGTCATAACAATCAACAATGCCTAGTCTTGGGTGTGAACTCCGTGATCATCAACACCCTGGAACTAGTCTGATATATAACAGAGTGATAATACAGTTCCCTAGTCTTGGGTGTGAGTTCCTTGATCATCAACACCCTGGAACTAGTCTGAAGTATAACAGAATGGTAATACAGTTCCCTAGTCTTGGGTGTGAGTTCCTTGATCATCAACACCCTGGAACTAGTCTGAAGTATAACAGAATGGTAATACAGTTCCCTAATCTTGGGTGTGAGTTCCTTGATCATCAACACCCTAGAACTAGTCTGAAGTATAACACAGAAAATATCACAGATACTGACAAGGTCTGAGTGCTACCACGTAGTGATCGCAACGCCAGACACCAGAGAAATGACCAGCACCCAGTATATATACAGCAGTGCTCTCCAGCTCCTCCCCTAAGTGCTGAACCAATGAAACCTGATAGAATTGTCAGCTGATCGGCTAGATCAGCTGACACCCTTCTGACTGTTATAAAGGCTCTGCCTCTCAGCGTGCGCGCGCGTCATTCTGAACCTGTGTGGACGATCAGTCCCAGCCACACCAGACATGTGTTGTAATGTATCTGTTGGTTTGAACGCGGAGCCGACCGCACCGCTGTCAGAGCATGCGGCGGTTCCTCCGCGTTCGGCCATACTACTGGTGGCAAGCTCATGCGTGCAAACCTCCGCGTCGGACTCGGAATCCGCCGCCAAGTTCACTGGGCATGCGGCGGTTTCTCCGCGCTCCGTCAAGCTTGTGGATGCAGGCCCATGCGCACAAACAGTCATGTTGAACGCGGAATCAGCCGCTTTACTCTGAATACTTGCGGCGGCTTTTCCGCGTTTTCTCACAGTACCCCCCCCTGAGGAGTGGACTCCGGACAGCTCCTACCCGGTTTCCCTGGATATAAGGCAGGGAACTCCCTCCTTAATTTATCCGCATGCATGCGACACTCAGGTACCCATGTTCTCTCCTCAATACCATACCCTTTCCAGTGAACTAGATACTGTACTGAGTTCTGTACAACCCGTGAGTCTAAAAAATTTTCTACTTCGTACTCAGGTTGGTCATCTACCATCACAGGAGGAGGAGGAGTGGAATCTACATGAACTGCTGGCTTAAGTAGGGACACATGAAAAGATCTTACACCACGCATGCTGGCAGGGAGATCAATGGCATAAGTAACATTGTTGATCTTCCTGGTCACTGGAAAAGGGCCCACAAATCTGGGTCCTAACTTGGGCGAGGGCTGTTTCAGGGTCAAATGACGTGTGGACACCCAGACCTAGTCTCCTGGCCGGAACTTCCACTCTAAGGAGCGTTTCTTGTCAGCTTGACCTTTCTGACTTTGAAAAGCCTTCTCCAAATTACTTTTCACGATCCCCCAAATGTTCTTAAATGACTTTTGCCAAGCCTCCAAAGCTGGAAACGGAGTGGAAGCTATGGGCAGTGGGGAGAACTTAGGCAACTTTCCAGTTACCACCTGCAACGGAGAAAATCCAGATGAAGAGCTTTTCAAATTATTGTGCGCAAATTCTGCAAACGGCAGGAACTTGACCCAATCGTTTTGCGCATCCGCAACATAACACCTTAGAAACTGCTCCAATGACTGATTAATCCTCTCAGTCTGACCATTGGTCTGTGGGTGGTAGCACGATGAAAATGACAGTTCCATGCCCATTTGATGGCAAAATGCCCTCCAAAATTTAGAAGCAAATTGGGACTCCCCGATCTGACACGACGTTTTCTGGAATGCCATGTAGCCGGAAAATGTGGATGATGAAAAGATCGGCCAACTCCTGGGCCGAGGGGAGTCCTTTCAGGGGCACAAAATGGGCCATTTTACTGAAATGGTCGACTACCACCCAAATGACCGACATGCCCTCAGACCTCGGAAGCTAACCCACAAAATCCATGGACAAATGGGTCCATGGTTCACTCGGGGTGGGCAAAGGCTGCAACGTTCCCACCGGTGCCAGACGGGAGGGTTTGCTTTTCGCACATACTGCACACTCTCTAACATACTCCTTGCAGTCAGTTGCCAAAGAAGGCCACCAAGCACACCTAGCAACAAGGTCCTGTGTTCTGGTGGCGCCAGGATGTCCCGCATTTTTGTGGGAGTGGAACATCTGCAATATCTGGAGACAAAATGGCAGTGGTACAAACATCACCCCTTCAGGCTTTCCTTCAGGGACATCCTGCTGGAAGGGACTTAAAGTCTCCATGCAATTTTTCCAGGTCTCTGTGGGATAATAGTCTCTGGGTCTGAGGGCTGTGCTGTCTCTGGCTCAAAGCATCTGGACAAAGCATCTGCTTTAATGTTTTTACTACCCGGAGTGTACGTAATTACAAATCTGAATCTCGAGAAAAACAGTGACCACCGAGCCTGACGGGGACTCAATCTCTTAGCCCCCTCAATGTATTCCAAATTTTTGTGATCAGTGTAAACGGTAATCGTATGATCTGCTCCTTCTAGCCAATGACGCCATTCCTCGAAAGCCAATTTAATGGCTAGGAGCTCCCTGTTGCCTATATCGTAGTTTTTCTCTGCTGGTGAAAACCTACGAGAGAAATAGGCACACGGGTGTAATCTTCCCTGCAACCCAGAGCGCTGAGACAGCACAGCCCCTACCCCGACCTCCGAGGCGTCCACCTCCACAATAAAAGGATAGGAGGTGTCGACGTGTCCCAAATGGGTGCAGAGCAAAACAATTCTTTCAAAGTGGAGAAAGCGGCCAGAGCTTCAGATGACCAGTGGTTGGTATCTGCCCCTTTCTTAGTAAGACTGTTGAGGGGTGCTATGACCGTGGAGTACCCCTTTATGAACCTTCTATAGTAATTAGCGAATCCTAAAAATCTCTGGAGGGATTTTAGTCCCACTGGCTGAGGCCATTCCAGGACAGCAGAGACTTTAGCAGGATCCATAGAAAGGCCCGAGGTGGAAATTATGTACCCCAGAAAAGTGACAGATGTTACCTCAAAAATGCATTTCTCCAATTTAGCATAAAGCATGTTCTGTCTTAACTTGTGCAGCACAAATTTGACATGAGCTCTGTGCTCAGACAGGTTATCTGAGAAGATTAGTATATCATCCAGATATATCAGAACAAATTTAGCCAATACCTCCCTGAATACTTCATTAATGAGTTCCTGAAAAACGGCCGGGGCGTTACACAACCCGAAGGGCATCACCAGGTACTCGTAATGCCCCTCGGGTGTGTTAAAGGTCATCTTCCACTCATCGCCCTCTCTGATCCGCACCAAGTTGTATGCACCCCGCAGATCCAACTTCGAAAAAATCTTAGCACTGGTGACCTGAGTGAATAAATCGTCTATCAAAGGCAATGGATAGCGATTTTTTACTGTGATTTTATTCAGGCCCCGGTAATCAATGCATGGCAGAAGGCCTCCATCTTTTTTCTTTACAAAAAAGAAACCTGCTCCGGCAGGCAACCGGGAAGGGTGAATGAAACCCCGTAGCTAAGTTTTCACGGATGTACTCTCGCATGGCCACTTTTTCTGGCCCAGACAAATTGTAGAGATGACCTCTAGGGGGCATACAACCAGATCGGAGATCGATGGGGCAATTGAAAGGGCGATGTGGAGGTAATTTCTCAGCAGCTTTGGGACAAAACACATCTGAAAATTCAGAATATTGTTCTGGCACTCCCTCTACATGAATCCTGGTTTGACCCAAGGTTACCTTCACTAAACAATGATGGAAGCAATGGGCTGACCAGTTTGTTAGCTGACCAGTAGCCCAATTAATCTGAGGGGAGTGAAGGTGTAACCAAGGCATGCCAAGGATGATAGTAGAGGTTGTCCTGTGTAACACAAAAAAAACAAAAACGTTTCCCTATGCAGCACCCCTATCGTGACTCCCACCTCTGGTGTCTGAGACAGAGGGCGGTTACGTTGCATGGGGGAATCATCCACTGCCGTAACCAGGATAGGTGGTGTTACTGGAATGAGCGGAATACCCAATTTCTTAGCAAATTCGTAATCCATAAAATTAGCCGCTGAGCCTGAATCAATGAAGGCCTCAGTGACTTCAGATTTATCTTCCCATGTAATCGTACAAGGAAGAAGCAACCTTTTATCATCTAGGGGTAAAAGTTGTACGCCTAGGGTATTACCCCCAACTACTCCTAGGCAGTAGCGTTTCCCGATTTCTTAGGGCAATTCTGTACTCTATGACCCCCCTCTGCGCAATAAAGACATAACTGCTCTGAAAGCCTGCATCTCCGCTCCACTTGGGACAACTTTGACCGACCAATCTGCATTGGTTCGGGTGGAGGCAAAATGGGAGGAGGTGGAGCCACTGGTGGTGCAGCGTAGTACACCATCCTTACATGGTTTCTACCCCGGGTCTGCCTCTGATAGCGTAGCCTACGATCGATCCTGATGGCCGATGAAATGGCCTCGTCAATGGTTTTAGGTTCAGGCTGACTTAACATAAGGTCAGAGACCTCATCTGACAATCCTGATATGAAACAATCTAACAGGGCGAAGGTGTCCCACCTGGCTGATACTGACCACCTTCTGAATTCAGCAGCATACTCCTCGACCGGACTCTTGCCTTGACGTAACAACTTGAGCTTCCGCTCAGAAGTCGAGGCAATGTCTGGGTCGTCGTAAATTATTGCCATGGCCTTAAAAAATTCCTCTACAGAGGTTAGAGCTAAGTCTCCATCGGGAAGACTGTATGCCCAGGTCTGAGAATCGCCTGATAACAAAGTCTTAATAAAGGTGACCCTTTGGGTCATAGTTCCTGAAGATCTAGGTCTCAACTTAAAGTATGATAACACTCTACTCCTAAAATTTCAGAAATCAGATCTGTGACCAGAACATTTTTCAGGTACAGGCATGCGTATGTCTGTGCTAGGAGGGGATCGCACTTCATCCACAGCCGTCTGGAGGGTTTAAAAACACCAGGACAAAGCGTCAATCAATGCCCGGTGACTACCCAGCACTTGTTTGATGGTATCCACTGAAGTGGCAAGTGCGCCCAGACGGTCGGTGTGTGCGTCCATTTGCATTTTGGTCTGGCGTTCTGTAACGATTGGTGTAACACAGAGAGGATCTGATTACCGGTGATCTGCAGTATCACCGAGAATACAGATATATACCTGATTATTGATGATCTGCAGTATCACCGATAATCAGATATATCTCTAACCTCTGGACACCTGAGTAATGAGAGTGTTTGGTGTAACAGGAATACTTTGAGTAATGCACCTGAGGAGCAGGTGCCCAACAGTAAGGAGTACTGTACAGAAACACGTTCCTTCCGCAAGGCTGAGCCTCTCCCGAGGGAGAGGTCAGACTAAGAGGAGGGAGGACGGGGTGTGAGTGACACCAAGGAAGGATGTCACTCGCAGGTCTGTGAGCTATCTCTAAACTGAGGAGATAGCTCTCGAGGTCGGACAAGCCGGGTCGGCAACAGACAGACAGATCAGGGACAGAGACAGGAGACAGATGCGGAATCCTAAGACAAGCAGAGTTCAGTAACAGAGAATCAGATATATCGAAGTACCTAATCAGAGATCAGAAGAGTAGTCAGGAAAGCAGAAGGTCATAACAAATAATCAACAATGCCTAGTCTTGGGTGTGAACTCCGTGATCATCAACACCCTGGAACTAGTCTGATATATAACAGAGTGATAATACAGTTCCCTAGTCTTGGGTGTGAGTTCCTTGATCATCAACACCCTGGAACTAGTCTGAAGTATAACAGAATGGTAATACAGTTCCCTAGTCTTGGGTGTGAGTTCCTTGATCATCAACACCCTGGAAGTAGTCTGAAGTATAACACAGAAAATATCACAGATACTGACAAGGTCTGAGTGCTACCACGTAGTGATCGCAACGCCAGACACCAGAGAAATGACCAGCACCCAGTATATATAAAGCAGCGCTCTCCAGCGCCTCCCCTAAGTGCTGAACCAATGAAACCTGATAGAATTGTCAGCTGATCGGCTAGATCAGCTGACACCCTTCTGACTGTTATAAAGGCTCTGCCTCTCAGCGCGCGCGCGCGTCATTCTGAACCTGTGTGGACTATCAGTCCCAGCCACACCAGACATGTGTTGTAATGTATCTGTTGGTTTGAACGCGGAGCCGACCGCACCGCTGTCAGAGCATGCGGCGGTTCCTCCGCGTTCGGCCATACTGCTGGTGGCAAGTTAATGCGTGCAAACCTCCGCGTTGGACGCGGAATCCGCCGCCAAGTTCACTGGGCATGCGGCGGTTTCTCCGCGCTCCGTCAGGCTTGTGGATGCAGGCCCATGCGCGCAAACAGTCATGTTGAATGCGGAATCAGCCGCCTTACTCTGCCTTACTCTGAATACTTGCGGCGGCTTTTCTCACATTATTTTATCTCTTGCGGTCCGTTGGACTGCATTCTGGATCACACTGTGCCAGAAACGCATAATTCTAAGGTCAATAGGTAAGAGTCATACAGGTAAAAGCAAGAAGTTTTAAATCAGGATGATACCATTTATTGGCTAACTAAAAATGAATACAAATAAGTAAGCCTTCGTCCTTGCAGCCTTCGTCGGGCTTATATCCTGTTAGTTTGCAAACTGGTGTACAGACAGCTTTATACATGCAACATCAAAAGGGAAAACAGATATTTTTTTCAAGCATAAATACATGTCATTAAGATGCCTTAATTCAAACAGACCATCTACATGGGGTTAGAGGTTGTTAGCTAAAAACTAACAACCTCTAACCCCATGTAGATGGTCTGTTTGAATTAAGGCATCTTAATGACATGTATAATGCTTGATCATACCGGTAAGTGACCCCGCTTTTCTACAAAAAAAGAGAGCACACATTCCATAAATGGGCTGTCCTTTTTTATATACAAGCCCAAGAAGAAGAGAACAAAGGAGGGCAAGTTCCCGCCACAGTTCTAGGACATTAGTTCCTTATGTCATCAATTAAGATCCTGCTTTAGATCTTTATATCATCACTCAGGATCCTGCTCAAGGAGCAGGTAAATAATCTGCCTGAGAACTGGAGGATCAGGTCCTAGTTTAAGGCACCATAGCCCCCCAGATTGCTGGGCTTGTGGCGACAGAACCATGCAAGGAAAATCAGTAAAGTAGATCTGTTTCCACCAGATGGGAAAAGAGCCAGAGTTCCATCAGATGCACACATCCAAGATGATAGAGCAGGCTGTCCAGGAATCAATGGACTCCTATGTAGGCTCTTTGGTCCCCAAGCATCCTCCCAGCAAATCAATGAAGATACTGAATATCCTCAATCATCTATGGTTTAGCATGACTCCAATGAGAGTGAGCATACAGATATCTGGTTTCTATTTCTCCTTTAGCCAAACCATTAGTGAAGCCATTTACTGGGAAGAGGAAGCCTCCAGGCTAAAAGAACTGAAATAATTATCATACTCCTTTCCTGTCTTGAAAGAGATCAAAGAAATAAAGATGAATGGGAAAAGGTAAGGAGAAAGTCCTTCCTGAAAAAGCAGACTTTCCAAACATCATCCTTTTTCTTCAAGAAAATTCTCCAGTCCTAGGGTTCGCTTCCATGGTGGACATATCAGTCATGTGTCTTGCATGCCATGTAATGTTAAAAGTCTTGATTACTTTTTAAGATGTCCTAGACCAGGCATGGGCAAGCTTGGCCCTCCAGCTGTTAAGGAACTACAAGTCCCACAATGCATTGCAAGAGTCTGACAGCCACAGTCATAAAGGCACATGCATTGTGGGACTTGTAGTTCCGTAACAGCTGAAGAGCCGAGTTTGCCCATGCCTGTCCTAGACCATAAACTTGATTATAGATTTAAAGATGGTGTATACCACTACTGGAGGGCATGTAAGCCAGCCCTGGCTCTATCTTCACTTGCCACGGAAGTGGACAAGGATTCTGATTCTATCCTGGCAGCTTAGAGAACTTTCATATTGTCTCTAAGTTTATTAGGGAGGCGGCTATAGATTTTGTCCAGTCCACTTGACATGCCAGGCTTTCTGCCATGACAGTGAATTGAGCCTGTTAAAAAAAAAAAAAAAAATATATATATATATATATATATATATATATATATATATATATATATAGTCTGCGCTGAACCCAGCTTCCAACAAAATGCGTTTAAAATTCTGTTTGATGAAAGAAATCTTTTTAGTAACAAGTTGGATCTGGCAACCAACAGTCACCAGGGCAAGGCTGGTTTTATACCAAAGGAGAGAAGACATTGTGGAAGGAAAGACCAGACCATAGGAATTGGCAAACTTCCCATGCTAATCTCCATAAGCTCACAAAGCAGTCAGCGCAAAGTCCTATTGACAATTCTAAAGTCCAGATAGTAGCTGCAAGACTTCAGCAGTTCCATATTATCTGGACAAAAACAATAAAGGACGAGTGTGTGATCTGTGACCATTGGGTAGGTGGACCTGATGGCAACCTACATCAACTAAATGCCAGCTCAACGAGATTCACCCCCACATTCAAGAGCTCAGGGTGCTCTGGCAACACCTGAAATTTCTGAATGGTCTTTTGGTTTTTATTTTTCCTCCAACTCCACTTATCTTCAAAATTCTGAGGAGACTCCTCCTAGAACAAGTGGTACTCCTGGAGGTGGGTTCTTTTTGGCCATGCCAGCCATGAGTGCCTCTAATTTGGAGCCTGAAATTGGAACCTCCTATTCCTCTTCCAGTCAGACCAAACTCAATTTATCATCTGTCTCCTCATTCCCTTAATTTAATGGCTTAAGGATTGTGGGAGGAAGCTTAGAGACCTGGGAAACTCAGAATCATTGATAAACACACAGCTAAAAGCAGGGAAAACTACCACAAACTGGAAAAAAAATTCTCAATTGCTCGGGTAAATTATTTTGATCCAATGGCTCTACCAGCACAACATATTCTTAGCTTCCTCCAGATTGGCCTAGAAAAACAATTGGCTCGCACCCTCAAAGTCTCTCACCCTCTAATAGTGCAATTTATGAAGGCTGCCACCAAAAACAAGCATCCTAATTGCAACCTTTTTCCAAAGTGGGAACTGCGCAGGTTCTTAATTACCTAGCAAAACCTCTTTTTGACCCAGTGGAAGACTGCAGGAGATGAGACTTAACCTTAAGAACTATGCCTCTAGTCGCTATCTCCTCGGACAGAAGAGTTTCTGAGCTCCAGGATCTAGGGGCTCATTCTTGACATTCTACTCAATAGTTTTGAGACCACTACAGCACTTCACTTCCGGGCTTCCCTTTAACCACCTGGGCGGTATGGACGAGCTCAGCTCGTCCATCACCGCCGGAGGCTGCCGCTCAGGCCCTGCTGGGCCGATTTGCGCCAAATAAAGAGCAGCACACGCAGCCGGCACTTTGCCAGCCGCGTGTGCTGCCCGATCGCCGCCGCTCTGCGGCGATTCGCCGCGAGCAGCGGCGAAAGAGGGTCCCCCCAGCCGCCTGAGCCCTGCGCAGCCGGAACAAAAAGTTCCGGCCAGCGCTAAGGGCTGGATCGGAGGCGTCTGACGTCAGGACGTCGGCTGACGTCCATGACGTCACTCCGCTCGTCGCTATGGCGACGGTGTAAGCAAAACAAGGAAGGCTGCTCATTGCGGCCTTCCTTGTTTATTCTGGGCGCCGGAGGCGATCGGAAGAACGCCTCCGGAGCGCCCTCTAGTGGGCTTTCATGCAGCCAACTTTCAGTTGGCTGCATGAAATAGTTTTTTTTTAATTTAAAAAAAACCCTCCCGCAGCCTCCCTGGCGATCTTATCAGAACGCCAGGGTGGTTAATCAGGATCGGACAGTGCCATCTTTTATGGATACAAATTCCTCTGATCTGCATGTTCTAGATGTTGCAAGAACACTTAGAGCCTATGTGAATGTAACAAGGGAGCTTCAGGAAATCAGAACAGCTCTTCATAATTCTATCAGGTCTGAGAAAGAGCCAGCTAACATCAAACTCAAAAGATCTCTTCATGGCTCAAATGAATCAACAAAGCCTCTAATTAAGGCTAGCCTATTATCAGGGTAGTTGACCTTGTCCCTCTGGGTGGCATCACAGTGCACTCTTCTCAGAGCACAGCTGTCCCATGTGCCACCTTCACTATCCGGGCAAAGATTCACCAGGCTGCCAACTGGTCCTCTGTCCATACTTTCATTGCCCATTTCAGAGTCAATCCAGCAGCCTCCGCTTCAGTTTAATTTAGATAGAAAGTTATTTATGAATCTGTTAAAGCCTTAATTGAAATTATTTTTGGTCAGCAAGTCTTGTCCCACCCTTACTTTTTTCTGCTAGTTAAATCCCATATGTTTGCTGCCATGGAGGCATATGGAAAACAAAAAATTGTATACTCACCTAACGGTAATTTTCCTTTCCCTGTGCATCCATGGCAGCATAGGGATTTCCCTCCCTTTCCTTTTGTTGACTTTTTGCTGTTTTCCGGTTCGGCTAGTCAATGAGAATGCTGCTTGCTAGGGGTCACTTTCTTTTATAGCTAAGGTCCTGTTAATTGGTAGGGGTGGGGCTTAACCCATATGTATGCTGCCATGGACGCACATGGAAAGGAAAATTACCATTAGGTGAGTATACAATTTTCTGTTATACAGAAAACAAAAATACATTTTTAACAGTGCTTAGATACAAAACAAAACATACATTTATTGTCTCCTCGTTGCCAGAAAGAACATTATTAAGTCTTTCTAAATCTTGCTCTCTCTCCCGTATAACCTTTTTCAGTTGATGCACTTCTCTTTCCTTCTCTTCGAGTGCACGGAATTTGTTATCAACTGCCACCTGTTATTCGGGACAAAAAAAAAAAAATTGAAAGTAGACCCATAATTGTGATACTGCATACAGAGGTTTGATATCAAAACAAAATGTAAAGCTGATGTTTTTACTGCGGTTTTTTTTTTTTTGTACCTCGAGGGCAGCATCTCGTTCTCGGATCCTATGTCGTAGTTTTTCAAGCATGTGTTCATTACCACCTGGGACTTTTTCCAAACTTTGTTTATAGTTTAATACTTCCATGTATTCCTGAACATGCAAGAAACATAAAATGTCACAATTGCTTGCAGAAAAGGATAATCCATTGCATATGAAAAGTAAGACAACAATGCACCTTCAACTAAGCAAAATAAAGACATTGGGCCTGATCTAATTCCTTTTTTTCTCCCAAGGTTTCTCCTAAGAAATAATTTTTCATCTTCTATTAAAAATAAGTTTTTAGTACTCTGCAACTGAAAAAAAATACTAAAAAGCAGGTGAAAAAGTACTGTCAAAATTATTCAGAGTATTTTCTTGCTTGTTAGTGGCTTAAAGAGACACTGAAGTCTCTTTTTACCTTATTTTCTTATGCAGCCGTCTTCAGCATTCAATTCTAAGCTGATTTGCCTCATCCCCGTGGCAGAACAAGTTATGTATTGCCTAGAAATAGCCTAGCAAAGTTCCACGACTTTGCAAGTTGCAGATTTTGCTGCCTGGTAGAAGCAGAGCTGTGCGCAGTAGCTCTGCCTCTTCTCCAGTCAATCTCCGCCTCTTCCCACCCCTCTCAGTGAAAGAAGACTGAGAGGGGCGGGGAGAGGTGGAGATCGACTGGAGAAGAGGCAGAGCTACTGCACACAGCTCTGCCTCTACCAGGAAGCAAAACTATGTATTCCCTGCAAATTTTCTGGGCTATTTCTGAGCCATAAATTCGTTCTGCTGCAGGGATTTATTTATTTATGTATTTACATAGCGCCAACATATTACGCAGCGCTGTACAGAGTATATATTTTCTTGTCACTAACTGTCCCTCAGAGGGGCTCACAATCTATTCCCTACCATAGTCATACGTATATATCGTTTAGTGCATGTATCATAGTCTAGGGCCAATTTTAGGAGGAAGCCAATTAACTTATCTGTATGTTTTTGGGATGTGGGAGGAAACCGGAGTGCCTGGAGGAAACCCACACAGACACGGGGAGAACATACAAACTCCTTGCAGATCTTGACTCGGCTGGGATTCGAACCGGGGACCCAGCGCTGCAAGGCGAGAGCGCTAACCACTACGCCACCATGCCGCCCCAGCAGCGAATCAGCTTAGAATTTAATGCTGCAGACGGCTGCATAAGAAAATAAGGTAAAAAAAGAAACTTCAGTGTTTCTTTAAAAGTAATTTTATTTATTATATGCGAAAATATCACCAAGGAGAAAACTTAGGAGAAAAAGTGAATTGGATCGGACCCATTATCTTTTATCTCCGTGTACAGGTACGTAAAAAATTTTTTTTCCCACTTGACGATTTCTCTCCATATTTTTGACACTGAATTGTTTCAGTTCTTTATGCAATAAGTAATATTACACAGAGTTAAATTTCACCTGAAGTGAGAAGCATATGGTGGCTGGCCTACTTATTTCCTTTTAACTAATACCAGTTGCTTTGCAGTCCTGCAGATCTTTATGGTTTCAGTGTCTTAATCACACACCCCAAACAAGCATGTGGCTTATCCAGTCAGATGCCAGTCAGAAACATCTGACCTGCATGCTTGATCGGGGTCTTTGGTTAAAAGTATAGGAGGCAGAGGATCAGCAGGACAGCCAGGCAATTTGCATTGTTTAAAATGAAATCAATGTGACAGTCTCCATATCCCCTTCAGTTCAGGTTTACGTTAAACTGACTAAACAAGTATTGCCTTAGATATTTTAAAGGATGTCATACTTGGTCACACTACGTAATATAAATTGTAAGGTATTTTAACCACTTCCTGCAAAATAGATGTATTTAAATGTCCTATTTGTGCACCTTTAGTGCAAACAAATAGCATGTTTATATAAATGTCTATTCTAATGAAGTGCACATGCAAGCGCATTTACACCCTTCAACCCATGACATGAAGTGGTTAAGCAGCTTGGCCACAATGCCAAAGTAGTCTTTTGTCTGAAATAGGGCACTCCCGACTCCCAGAGGAGACCCTGAAATCATTGAACTTGCTGGTACCCTGCAGCCACATCATAAACCATCTTCTGCACCAATGCAGAGGTCAGCATATGACTGCTGAGATTTTGATGCAGGCAGAAGTTAGGTCCGAAGGAGTCTTCTTTTCTGGCTTTTGGTCACCTAAGGTGTAAATAAGCCTCATTTGGGAAACAGAGTGCAGGTAGAGGGGTTGGGGTAGGTACACAATTGAGCAGTAAAAAGCAAGTGTCCTGGTCCTATATGTATTTTATCCGATGGAATATTGAGTGGTGCACTGCAATGTCCACATAAATGATTTAGAGAGTTTTCCTGCCTGATCTAAATAATGTATGGTAATCTTAAAACTGGATAAAAGTGCATGGTTTGTGGTCTCCTTAACTTGTCTATTAAGTTATTTAAACAATAGAGTAAGTTAAAATGATAATTCAATTTACTTAACTTCTGCAGCTGCTTCTGTGGCTGTGACATCTATCTTTGCTAATTTACTCTGTTTGTCTAGTGTAATCTTAACACTGGTTAATACTTAACTGTACCATTGATGATGCTTCAATTCTTCCATAATGTATCTAATTGGACCACTGGGGGTATTCAACTCCCCAAACCTGACCAACAGTTCCCTACTTGGCCAGAGAAATGATCCTTTACTTGTATAAAACACCATAACACATTTATAACAGAATTCAAGATTTGTACTGTATATAATCCAGGGCTGTGGAGTCGGTACAAAAAGCCACCGACTCCGACTCCTCAGGTTAGGATTCCACCGACTCCTTGACTTCGACTCCTCTAATTTGCATATTACAATTTTGTTGATTGAAAGTATGTAACATGAAATGCATCTCCTAACTGCCACACTTTTTAAAATACAACTGAAGTGAGAGGCATATGGAGACTGCCATATTTATTCCCTTTTAAACAATTCCCTTTTAAACAATACCAGTTACCTGGCTAGCCGGCTGATCTTCTGCCTCTAATACTTTTAGTCATAGCCTAAAACTAGTCCTTGGTAAGAGTACTTATAGAAGACAGGAACAACGAACATCTATCAGGCCCTAGACAATGTGACTGTGGGTACATGTAAGAGTGATGTGCAGGTACTCTGCAGGAGAATGAGGCTATTCTTCCTCTTACACATTCTTCATGTACAATCTGAACCAGGTTTATAGGTGATAAACAACACCTCTGTGTTCAATGTGCACAACATTCTCAGTGGATTCCCTGCAGCTCTGTGGGGAGTGCATATGTAGAGTATAGTACTACTGTGTAACAAAGTAAACCTGAGACAGATGAAATTAAAGTTTTATACATACCTGGGGCTTCCTCCAGCCCCCTTCAGGCTAATCAGTCCCCTGCTGTCCTCCTCCGCCACCTGGATCTCCTGCTATGTGTCCAGGTACTTGAGCCAGTTGGTCGTAGTGCGCATGCACACACTCCGCTGCCGGGAGCGTACTATACCTGCGCAGCACTATTGCACGGGTGCAGAATGTTCCTGGCTGTAGGAGCGGCACGTGGCCGGACTACGCTGACTGGCTGAATTACCGGGACTCATAGCAGAAGATCCAGATGGCAGAGGAGGACAGCGAGGGACTGATTGGCCTGAAGGGGGCTGGAGGAAGCCCCAGGTATATATAAAACTTTTATTTTCATCCATCTCAGGTACGCTTTAATTTGTAGTCACCAAACTAAATTTTAACAACATATTAAATTATTTGATTTCATGAGCAAAGGGAGTGCATGCACTTGCACAAACCAGCATCAACGCAGAATTATTTCCATCTCATTGACCATCTCTATTAGTGACACAGCTACACATCAGGCATTATTCTTACAGCATAGATGTTATTTAGATGTTTTTTAGTGTATATATATATATATATATATAAGTTTCCTGTGTACACATCATATATACTGTACAGTCACAATCAGATATGTATATCTGACTTCAAAAATACTTTATTCAATACTTTATTGAAGCAGCACAAGTAACTATTTTTTGATTGGTTTATTTCATTTTTGTGAACTAAGCACAGCTATTACTGCATGTATAAATTATTTATGATGACTATTATCTGAGAAATAGCACATTTTATCATATTTTCTATTTTAATTACAGTTTAAATTTATTAGGAGTCGGAGTCGGTGCATTTTCTCCTGACTCCGACTCCGACACCAGGTACCCAAAAATTGCCCTGACTCCGACTCCACAGCCCTGATTTAATCACAATTTATTATTTATCATTTTTCAAATGTCCTATACATGAATGGGAAGTTTGACCACCAGCAATGAAAGAAGCAAAGCCATCTTTTCCTTAAATGTGAAGCTAGCTACTCACTTGCAACATTTGCTCCTTCTTGGACACAATGTCCTTTAGCCTCTGGATACTTTGCTCCTGAGCTGCTAGCTGTGTGCAGTTATCTTCTTCTACATTTTTAAGGTGCTGGCTCTTCTCCTGAAGTTCTTTTTGGATTTTATGCAAAGCCCCATGTAGTTCCTGAAAGAAATAGCCACTATCATATTTTCTATTTAAAACATATGCTAGTATCCAAATTAAATAAAATATGTACAGTATACTAGGAACATAAAACTTGCCTTATTTTCTTGTATAGATCAAAATACATGATAGCTCATAACGCTAACTTCCTATCATGTTTTCTGCACTCACAAATCACTTTTTGTGGAAAACAACATTAATGGCCTCACCATACTGTTAATTAAAATGATTACACTATGTTTGTCATTTGGATTTAAAGGCAGGGCCAGATTTTTTAAAAGGTCACAAAGGCCCGGCCTTTGGGGGCCTGCAGGCCAAGGGGCATTTGGACATGAAAAATGGGGTTACTACATAAGAAAGAGGAGGGTGAAACTGATGCTAAAGGGAGCTGTTCAGGAAAGAAAGGGGCTGCTGTACATGGATGATACACATGGAAGAGAGGGCTACACATGGAATGGGAGGCTGCGACACAAGAAAGGGGAGTTACAACATACTTGGCCTAGGGGCACAAAAATTATAAATCTGGGATTGTTTAAGGGAAAGAGTTGAACTGCTCCTGAAGATATCTTTTTTTTTAAAGGGACTTAATATAGGAATACACTGTACAATTTTGTTTAATACAGGGAGTGCAGAATTATTAGGCAAGTTGTATTTTTGAGGAATAATTTTATTATTGAACAACAACCATGTTCTCAATGAACCCAAAAAACTCATTGATATCAAAGCTAAATATTTTTGAAAGTAGTATTTAGTTTGTTCTTAGTTTTAGCTATTTTAGGGGGATATCTGTGTGTGCAGGTGACTATTACTGTGCACAATTATTAGGCAACTTAACAAAAAACAAATATATACCCATTTCAATTATTTATTTTTACCAGTGAAACCAATATAACATCTCAACATTCACAAATATACATTTCTGACATTCAAAAACAAAACAAAAACAAATCAGTGACCAATATAGCCACCTTTGTTTGCAAGGACACTCAAAAGCCTGCCATCCATGGATTCTGTCAGTGTTTTGATCTGTTCACCATCAACATTGCGTGCAGCAGCAACCACAGCTTCCCAGACACTGTTCAGAGAGGTGTACTGTTTTCCCTCCTTGTAAATCTCACATTTTATTATGGACCACAGGTTCTCAATGAGGTTCAGATCAGGTGAACAAGGAGGCCATGTCATTAGTTTTTCTTCTTTTATACCCTTTCTTGCCAGCCACGCTGTGGAGTACTTGGACGCGTGTGATGGAGCATTGTCCTGCATGAAAATCATGTTTTTCTTGAAGGATGCAGACTTCTTCCTGTACCACTGCTTGAAGAAGGTGTCTTCCAGAAACTGGCAGTAGGACTGGGAGTTGAGCTTGACTCCATCCTCAACCCGAAAAGGCCCCACAAGCTCATCTTTGATGATACCAGCCCAAACCAGTGCTCCATCTCCACCTTGCTGGCGTCTGAGTCGGACTGGAGCTCTCTGCCCTTTACAAATCCAGCCACGGGCCCATCCATCTGGCCCATCAAGACTCACTCATTTCATCAGTCCATAAAACCTTAGAAAAATCAGTCTTGACGTTTCAGCTTGTGTGTCTTGTTCAGTGGTGGTCGTCTTTCAGCCTTTCTTACCTTGGCCATGTCTCTGAGTATTGCACACCTTGTGCTTTTGGGCACTCCAGTGATGTTGCAGCTCTGAAATATGGCCAAACTGGTGGCAAGTGGCATCTTGGCAGCTGCACGCTTGACTTTTCTCAATCCATGGGCAGTTATTTTGCGCCTTGGTTTTTCCACACGCTTCTTGCGACCCTGTTGACTATTTTGAATGAAACGCTTGATTGTTCGATGATCACGCTTCAGAAGTTTTACAATTTTAAGAGTGCTGCATCCCTCTGCAAGATATCTCACTATTTTTTACTTTTCTGAGCCTGTCAAGTCCTTCTTTCGACCCATTTTGCCAAAAGAAAGGAAGTTGCTTCTGGATCAACAGGGATATTTGAGGGAGCAGGCTGGAGTTTTACTTTGTACTGGTTGAACTCGATGGACGTATGTCTTTTTTGAACCAAAAAAAAAATAAAATAAATAACTATGTAATTATGCACACCTGATATAGGGTGTTGATGTCATTAGACCACACCCCTTCTCATTTCAGAGATGCACATCACCTAATATGCTTAATTAGTAGTAGGCTTTCAAGCCTATACAGCTTGGAGTAAGACAACATGCATAAAGAGGATGATGTGGTCAAAATACTAATTTGCCTAATAATTCTGCACTCCCTGTAGATTAGATGCTAGATGCCATGAAAGCATTCAATTTAAGGTGAATCTGATTAATCTAATCTAATTAATAGGGATTGTCAGCCACAAAATCAAAATCCATTTACCCATTGCTCTGTGTTTATTAAAGAGAACCCGAGGCGGGGTTCTCACAACGAAATCCCCATACAGAGGCTGGGTCTGCCTATAGAGCCCAGCCTCTGTTACTATTTAGATCGCCCCTAAATCCCCCCTGCACTCAGGGCGACCCCATATATCACAGCCGCGCTGCGCGTGCTGTGTTCACCTTTGTAACGTCAGTCTTCGCTCTCCCCTGCCTCTTGCAGAGCTCCGGTCCCCGCCCACGTCCCTTCCCCCCAATCAGCAGGGAGGGAAGGGACGCGGGAGGGGCCCGGAGCAATGCAGGAGGCGGGGGAGAGCGGAGACTGACGTTACAAAGGAAAACACAGCCCGCTTTGACAAGCTGCGTGTCAGCAGCGTGGCTGTTATTTATGGGGGATTGCAGAGCGCAGGGGGGGCTTAGGGGCGATCTAAATAGCAACAGAGGCTGGGCTCTATAGACAGACCCAGCCTCTGTATGGGGATTTTATTCTCAGAACCCCGCCTCGGGTTCTCTTTAAGCAGCCTGTAGCCTTACCCTGCAATGCAAGCATCCCAATCTAATCAGAAAAGTTTCTGCTATAATAAATATTTTCTCAGTCAAACTGGCTCTATTTGGTACATTGCCAACTAGAAGGAAGCTTGACATCTCCCTCCCCCATTCCTGCTGCTGACTGATTGGCTGAGGGAAGTTCAGTGTGACACAAGGCTGAAATCTGATCTTGTTGTGCTCACATGTTTACAAAGCAAGCTAGCTATGACATAGCAGATTCTAGGAGAAAACAAGTAAAGGAGGAAATGACATCAGTATTGGCTTCAGTCAGATGGAATCCAATATGGTAAATGCTTGAAACAGAATTCTCTTTATTTACTATATAGCAATCACTGAAATCAAAATGTGGACAGTACAAAAGATTTGTTATGCAAGTAGAGCAAGCAGTTACTACTTATATATGTGTGTTTTTTCTGACATAGTATGGCTGACCCTGCTGCTTTAACACTAGGACTCACTCACGTTCACACTAAAGATGCCAGACAAAGCACAGAGAGCCACAATACAGAAAATTGTCAGAATCATATATTTGCAGGTTTTGCTAAATAAAACAAGAAATACCTGTTACACCGCTTCATTGATTCTCACACCCACCTTAGTAACCTCCACTGCCTGCTCTCTCCCTTTACAGTCATTCTGAAGCTATGCTTCTGAACCAGAGATAGACATGATAGGCTATAAGTCAGCTAGAAAACATGGCGGACTGTGATGAAGCGCGCCATGAGTCAGCGGCAGGCGGCTCTTTCCGCGCACGGCGGGGCAGAGCACGGGGAGGCAGCCGCCTCCACTCAGTCTGAGGCGGCTGTCCCCGTGCAGGGCATGACGGAGCGCGGAATAACCGCCGCGTCCAACGCGCATGGCCCCATTACTGAGGCACCGCGGAGCGGTGCTGGTGTGGCTGGGACACATAGTCCCTCTAGGTTTAGAGTGACGCGTGCGCGCGCACTCAGGCAGGGTAAATATGACGGCCAGAAATGAGTCAGCTGACCAGGCTGGTCAGCTGACTCTGGCTCCACTCCTCATTGGTCCAGCACTTAGGGAGGTGCTGGAGAGATGCATGTGTATATATACTGCTGGCTGCTCAGTTGCTGGTTGTCTGGCATTGCGAACACATATGTGGGAGCACTCAGACCTGTAGTCAGATCCTTAAGTGTGCCGGGACAAGCTGGAGCTGTAATCCTACACTTAGCTAGATTCTGTTGATAGCTAAAGTACTAGTTTGATTGTGATTATCTGTTATGACTTTTTGCCTGCCTGACTATCCTCCTAAACTCTGATCTTGTACCTTGCCATTCTGATACTCTGTTGCCGAACCCCGGCTCGTCCTTAGACTCTGCTCCTGCCTCCTGATCTTGTACCTCGATATTTCTGATACCCTGTTGCCGAACCCTGCCTGTACCGAGACTCCGCCTCTGTCTTCTGAATCTGTACTTTATCTGTCCGTGTGTTTACAACCTGGCTTGTCCGACCTCGAGAACCGACCTTACTATTGGAGGCGGTTCCCCGTCCTGTTAGTGACACTTCCTCCTGAGTGTCACTTTCAGACTATCCTTCCTACTCTCGACCTGACTCCTCCCGCCTTGGAGAGTTCAGGTCTTTGGAAGGAATCCGTGCAGTACTCCTTACTGCACTGAGGCCTAGTCCTCTAAGTGTTATTGTTGCACCTAACACTACACTCTACTCAGGTGAACAGAGGTTAGCTGGTATATCGGATTATCGGTGATACTGCAGATCACTTATAATCTGGTATATATCTGTATTCCCAGTGATACTGCAGATCACCGGTAATCAGATCCTCTCTGTGCTTCACCAATCGTTACAGAACGCCAGACCAAAAGACAGATGGACGCACGCGCTGACCCTCTGAATGTGCTTGCCACTTTGGTGGATAACATTCATCAAGCACTGGGCCAGCACAAAGCATTAATTGACGCCCTATCAGGCTCTGTGCGAACCCTCCAGACGTCAGTTGATTCGGTGCGATCCCCTCCTAGTGATGACATACGTATGCCCGTACCTGATAAATTTTCCGGCCACAAATCTGACTTTCGAAATTTTAAGAGTAGAGTGTTATCATATTTCGAGTTGAGACCCCGATCCTCGGGAACTGAGACCCAACGGGTCATTTTTATTAAAACTTTGTTAACTGGTGACTCCCAGTCCTGGGCATACAACCTGCCTCCTACAGATACAGCTCTGACCTCAGTAGAGGAATTCTTTAAAGCCATGGCAGTAATATACGACGACCCAGACCTTGCTGCGACCTCTGAGCGGAAGCTCAAGCTTTTGCGGCAAGGCAAAGGCTCAGTCGAAGATTACGCGGCAGAATTTCGTAGGTGGTCAGTTACGGCCAGGTTTGATACCTATGCCTTGTTAGATTATTTCCTGTCTGGGCTGTCGGATGAGGTCTCTGACCTAATGTTAAGCCAACCCGAGCCCAAAACAGTCAATGAGGCCATCTCATCGGCCATTCGAATCGACCGTAGGCTACGTCATCAAAGACAGACTAGGGGCAGTCACCGTGTCAGGGTAACATCTTACGCAGCACCCCCGGTAACTCCATCTCCTTCGGTCTCATCATCTCCAGTCGTGCCTCCACCTGAGCCGATGCAGATCGGTCTGTCTAAGCTGACCCAAGTGGAGAGAAGACGGAGAATGACTGAACAGTTATGTTTATACTGTGGTGAGGGAGGACATAGGGTACAAGATTGTCCCATTAAGCCGGATAAGAATAAGCCGGGAAACGCCTAGGAGTTGTAAGGGGTGACACCCTAGGCGCCCAACTCACGCCCCTAAAAGAAAGACTGTTGCTTCTTCCCTGTACAGTTTCATGGGAAGATAAAACCGAGGTCACGGAAGCCTTTATTGATTCAGGCTCCGCGGCAAATTTCATGGATTTCGAGTTCGCTAAGAAATTGGGGGTTCCGCTCACGCCGGTGGATCCACCCGTGCAGGTTACGGCAGTGGATGATTCTCCTCTGCAGAGGAATCATTCCCTGACTCTGACACCAGAGGTAGGAGTTACCATAGGGGTATTACATTGGGAGACATTACAGTTTTTTGTGTTACATATGGCCACCTCCACAATTATACTCGGCATGCCATGGCTACACCTGCACTCCTCACACATTGATTGGGCCACTGGTCAAATAATTTCCTGGTCAGATCGTTGTTTTCAGCAATGTTTAGGGAGGGTGACTTTGGGCCAAACCAGGGTTCAGGTGGAGGGGGTTCCTGAACAGTATATGGAATATTCTGACGTATTTTGCCCCAAGGCAGCGGATAAGTTACCCCCACATCGCCCTTTCGACTGTCCCATCGATCTCCGTTCAGGGTGTGTGCCCCCCCGGGGGCATTTGTACAATTTGTCGGGGCCCGAAAAATTGGCCATGCAAGATTACATCCGTGAAAATTTGGCCAAGGGTTTCATTCGCCCGTTCCGGTCGCCTGCTGGGGCAGGTTTCTTTTTCGTTAAAAAAAAAGACGGAGGCCTGCGGCCCTGCATTGATTACCGGGGTCTTAATAAGATTACGGTGAAGAATCGCTACCCGCTGCCTCTGATTGACGATTTATTCACACAGATCACCGACGCTAAGATCTTTTCTAAGCTGGATTTGCGGGGTGCGTATAACCTGATACGCATAAGAAAGGGCGATGAGTGGAAAACAGCCTTTAATACACCGGACGGGCATTACGAGTACTGTGTGATGCCCTTCGGGCTATGTAATGCCCCGGCCGTTTTCCAGGAACTCATCAACGAGGTCTTCAGGGAGGTGTTGGGGAGATTTGTTCTAGTCTACCTAGATGATATACTTATTTTCTCCAACAACCTCTCTGAACATAGGACCCATGTAAAATTTGTTTTGAATAAACTGAGGCAAAACTCTTTATACGCAAAACTTGAAAAATGTATTTTTGAAGTAACGTCTGTCGCCTTCCTGGGATACATAATTTCCACCACGGGCCTGTCTATGGACCCTGCCAAGGTCTCCGCTGTTCTGGAATGGCCTCAGCCGGTTGGGCTGAAGTCTCTTCAGCGGTTTCTCGGTTTTGCTAATTATTATAGGCGGTTCATAAAGGGGTACTCCACGGTCATTTCTCCCCTTACCAGTCTCACTAAAAAAGGGGCAGATACCACTCACTGGTCTCCTGAGGCTCTACATGCTTTTTCCACCCTGAAGGATCTATTCTGTTTGGCACCCATCCTCAGACATGTGGATACTTCTTTCCCATTTATTGTTGAAGTAGATGTTTCAGAGGTCGGAGTGGGGGCTGTGCTGTCTCAGCGATCAGGCTTGCAGGGTAGGATGCACCCGTGTGCTTACTTCTCTCGTAGATTCTCCCCAGCAGAGAGGAACTACGATATAGGCAACAGGGAGCTCCTGGCCATTAAATTGGCTTTCGAGGAATGGCGACATTGGTTAGAGGGAGCAGAGCATACGATCACGGTTTACACTGATCACAAAAACTTAGAATACATCGAGGGGGCTAAGAGGTTGATCCCCCGTCAGGCTCGATGGTCGTTATTTTTCTCTAGGTTCAGTTTCATTATTACATACACTCCGGGTAGCAAAAATGTTAAAGCAGATGCTTTATCTAGGTACTTCGAGCCAGAGACAGCACAGCCCTCCGTTCCAGAGACCATTGTTCCCCAGAAGTTGGTACTAGCAGCAACTGGAACTTGGGAAGATTTGAAGGAGACTTTGGTTCCCTTCCAACAAGACATCCCGGAAGGGAAGCCCGCAGGGGTTATGTTCATTCCCCTACCTTTTCGTCTCCGGGTTCTAGAGATGTTCCATGTGCACAAGAATGCTGGGCATCCTGGGGCATCTAGAACACAAGATCTGGTGGCCAGATGTGCCTGGTGGCCTTCCTTGGCAGCAGATTGCAGAGAATATGTTAGGGAGTGTGCGATATGTGCAAAAAGCAAACCCTCCCGGCTGGCACCTGTCGGTACCTTGCATCCTTTGCCCACCCCGAGTGAGCCGTGGACCCACCTGTCCATGGATTTTGTGGGTGAGCTTCCCGGATCTGAAGGCATGTCGGTCATTTGGGTGGTGGTCGACCGCTTTAGCAAAATGGCCCATTTTGTGCCCTTAAAAGGACTCCCCTCGGCTCAGGAATTGGCCGAGTTATTCATCATTCACATTTTCCGATTACACGGCATTCCAGAAAACATAGTCTCAGACAGGGGAGTCCAATTTGTTTCCAGATTTTGGAAGGCTTTTTGCCATCCAATGGGCATGAAGCTGTCATTCTCGTCGGGCTACCACCCACAGACAAATGGCCAGACTGAGAGGATAAATCAGTCCTTAGAACAATACTTGAGATGTTATGTTGCAGAGGCGCAAGACGACTGGGTCAGATTCTTGCCCTTCGCAGAATTTGCTCAAAACAATTTGAGAAATTCTTCCTCCGGATTTTCTCCGTTTCAGGTGATGACAGGGAGATCGCCCAAATTCTCCCCCTTGCCAGTTGTCTCTTCTCCGTTTCCAACCCTGGAAGCCTGGCAGAGGGCATTTAAAGACATCTGGGGGACGGTGAAAAGTAATCTGGAAAGGGCATTCCAGAGTCAAAAGGGTCAGGCTGACAAAAGACGCTCATTGGAGTGTAAGTTCCAGCCAGGAGACTTGGTCTGGGTGTCCACACGTCACTTGACCCTGAGACAGCCCTCGGATAAATTGGGTCCCAGGTTTGTGGGTCCATTTTCAGTAGCTAAAAAGATCAACAACGTTACTTATTCCGTTGATCTTCCCGCCAGCATGCGTGGGGTAAGGTCCTTCCACGTATCCCTGCTTAAGCCAGCAGTCCATGTGGGTCCCACTCCTCCTCCTCCTGTGTTGGTAGATGACCAACCTGAGTACGAGGTAGAAAAGATTTTAGATTCACGCTTTGTACAAAACTCGGTACAATATCTCGTACATTGGAAAGGGTACGCCATTGAGGAGAGACAATGGGTACCGGGGAGTCGCATGCATGCGGACGAATTAAGGAGGGAGTTTCACGCCTTACACCCCGAGAAACCTGGTAGGAGTTGTCCGGAGTCCACTCCTCGGGGGGGGGTACTGTGATGAAGCGCGGAAGAGCCGCCGCCATGAGTCAGCGGCAGGCGGCTCTTTCCGCGCACGGCGGGGCAGAGCACGGGGAGGCAGCCGCCTCCACTCAGTCTGAGGCGGCTGTCCCCGTGCAGGGCATGACGGAGCGCGGAATAACCGCCGCGTTGGACATGGCGGTTAGCGCGCATGGCCCCATTACTGAGGCACCGCAGAGCGGTGCTGGTGTGGCTGGGACACATAGTCCCTCTAGGTTTAGAGTGACACGCGCGCACACACTCAGGCAGGGTAAATATGACGGCCAGAAATGAGTCAGCTGACCAGGCTGGTCAGCTGACTCTGGCTCCACTCCTCATTGGTCCAGCACTTAGGGAGGTGCTGGAGAGATGCATGTGTATATATACTGCTGGCTGCTCAGTTGCTGGTTGTCTGGCGTTGCGAACACATACGTGGGAGCACTCAGACCTGTAGTCAGATCCTTAAGTGTGCCGGGACCAGCTGGAGCTGTAATCCTACACTTAGCTAGATTCTGTTGATAGCTAAAGTACTAGTTTGATTGTGATTATCTGTTATGACTTTTTGCCTGCCTGACTATCCTCCTAAACTCTGATCTTGTACCTTGCCATTCTGATACTCTGTTGCCGAACCCCGGCTCGTCCTTAGACTCTGCTCCTGCCTCCTGATCTTGTACCTCGATATTTCTGATACCCTGTTGCCGAACCCTGCCTGTACCGAGACTCCGCCTCTGTCTTCTGAATCTGTACTTTATCCGTCCGTGTGTTTACGACCTGGCTTGTCCGACCTCGAGAACCGACCTTACTATTGGAGGCGGTTCCCCGTCCTGTTAGTGACACTTCCTCCTGAGTGTCACTTTCAGACTATCCTTCCTACTCTCGACCTGACTCCTCCCGCCTTGGAGAGTTCAGGTCTTTGGAAGGAATCCATGCAGTACTCCTTACTGCACTGAGGCCTAGTCCTCTAAGTGTTATTGTTGCACCTAACACTACACTCTACTCAGGTGAACAGAGGTTAGCTGGTATATCGGATTATCGGTGATACTGCAGATCACTTATAATCTGGTATATATCTGTATTCCCAGTGATACTGCAGATCACCGGTAATCAGATCCTCTCTGTGCTTCACCAATCGTTACACGGACACATTTTTAATTTATATTCAAATGGATCCCCACCCCATTGCAAAGCTTGGAAACAAACAGAAATATAAAATGCACTATACTAGTAGGCCTTGTAAGTACAGTGTTCCAAGCACTCCTAAAAGTCTAAGATCATTATTTGGCAACACATTTCCAAAAAAGGGTTTTGGCAATTCAAATCAAATTAGACAGTCATGTCCCAAAATAGAATAAGTCTACCATAAAGAGAAGACTGCATAAAAGTACATACAGAGGGTCACTAGCGTCGTGACGGGGGTACGGGGGGTGCGATCCGCACTAGGTGGGGTGATCCCAGCCTCCCTAGAGGGGGTGCGCTGGAGCGGAGAGCCGCAGCCGCGGGGAGGGCAGCCCGACCTCTCCTTCCCTTCCTCTCCCCGGGCCGCCCTCCGTGCTCCCCCCGTCCCCCCTCCGACTGCAGAGTCAGGGGCGGACATACGAGGGCCCCTCGAGTTCCGTTTCTCCAGGGGCCCATAATTGTCGCCGGGTTATTTTTTTTATTATTATTATTTTTTTTAAAAACCTCTTTTTACCCAGGGGGCCCCCTCCTATCCTCCCCCTCCCTCACCTCGGAGGGCCCCCCTCCTATTCCGAGCGGCGGTAGAGCGGTGGGTACATAAAAGTTCCGGGGAGGTAAAGCAGAAGATAGAGGTCCAGCTGCCTCCCGGGCTACACGCTGTCTCTATGCCGCTCTCACTACTTCCTGGTTTAGTGCGCGGCAATTACAAAGGAGACAGCGTAGACCGGGAGGCAGCTGGACCTCTATCTTCTGCTTTACCTCCCCAGAACTTTGATGTACCCGCCGCTCTCCCGCCGCTTGTAATAGGAGGGGGGACACCCAGGTGAGGGGGAGCATAGGAGTCGGGGCCCCCACTGAGCTACCCAACTACCCACCCAGCTACCTTTCTGCCTACCCTCCGGCTCCCACCCGGCTACCTAACTAGCTGCCCACCCGGCTACCTAACTGCCCACCCGGCTACCTAACTGCCTACCCTCCCACCCGATAAGAAGAAAAGAAGCGGTGGGCACAGCAGCGCTGCCTGCCACATCACTTCATTCTAAAGGGGGAAGCGAAAGAGGGGGAGCCCCAAGGTGAGGGAAGGGGGGGGACGTCCTTCCTTCCCCACCGCTTCTCTTCTCTCTCCGCTGCCACTGAGGACACCTATAGATCTGGCTATTTAAACTGGGGACACCTATAGACCTGGCTATCTATACTGGGGGGCACCTGTCACTACCTAAACTGGGGGGCCCTGTCACTACCTAAACTAGGGGCTCCTGTCACTACATACACTGGGGGGGTCCCTGTCACTTCCTGAACTGGCGGGCACCTGTCACTGCATACACTGGGGGGCTCCTGTCATACCTACACTGGGGGTACCTGTCACTGAACTGGGGGGCGCCTGTCAATACCTGAACTGGGGGCACCTGTCACTACCTGAACTGGGGGGCCCTGTCACTACCTAAACTGGGGGGCCCTGTCACTACCTAAACTGGGGGGCCCTGTCACTACCTAAACTGGGGGCTCCTGTCACTACATACCCTGGGGGGCACCTGTCACTACCTGAACTGGGGGCACCAGTCACTACATACACTGGGGGCTCCTGTCACTACCTAAACTGGGGGGCATCTGTCACTACCTAAACTGGGGGGGTATCTGTCACTAACTAAACTGGGAGGCTCCTGGCGCTACCTAAACTAGGGTGCACCTGTCACTACGTAAACTATCCAGGCCAGCCAGCCGAGCATCACCACCAGCCAAACAGCTCAGAATCACTGTCAAAAAGGCCACAGCATCACCACCAACAGTCAGGCCAACATTTACTTCAACCAGCCAAGCACAGCCCAGCATCACCGCCAGCCCGGCCACAGCATAACCGCCAGGCCTTTCAGCCCACACATCATCCCCAATCCAGCCAAAAACAGTACAGCAGCCAGTAGAGGAGAATTCAGAAGCCAGGTGAGAGGTGTCTACCATATTAAGTGGGCATTCTGCCTATTTATGTGAAATGCTGTTTATTTATGTGCCTCATGACTGCTGAATTTGTCTTGTTGGGGGCCTCATGGTTACTGAATTTGTCTTGTTGGGGGCCTCATGGTTACTGAATGTTTTGTTGGGGGCCTCATGATTGCTGAATTTGTCTTGTTGGGGGCCTCATGATTGCTGAATTTGTCTTGTTGGGGGCCCCATAATTGCTGAATTTGTCATGTTGGGGGCCTCATGATTGCTGAATTTGTCATGTTGGGGGCCTCATGATTGCTGAATTTGTCTTGTTAGGGGCCTCATGATTGCTGATTTTGTCTTGATGGGGGACCTCATGATTGCTGAATTTGTCTTGTTGAGGGTCACATGATTGCTAACTGCGAGACTGAATCATCATCATATGAGACAATAGCTACTTTTTAGCTTTTTAAAACAGAAAATAAAACTGGGAGGTTCTAAAAAGAAATGAATATATTTTTCAGGAGTAGGATGGATGAAATTGTTTATCTTCACAGGTTATTTTCAACTTGGATTTTCCATAATGTTCATGTATGAGTTAAAACGTTTGTATTTAGTTTAAATTGCTGTTGCCACTTTGCGATAGATAAGTGACTTTTGGGTTGCTGTTTGGCCACTCGGCCTTCAAAAGGTTCGCCACCACTGTCCTAATCTAATGTCCCACCATTGCTAAATTCATGTAAATTTGTCTCCACCCGTTACCACACCCACATTCTGGTCCATGACCACACCCAATTCTTCCATGACCGCACCACTTCTTCCTCCTCCCCCTTTTTGCCTATCTGCCCACCCGGCTAGCTATCTGCCCACCCTCTCACCCTGCTAGCTATCTAACCTATACAGTGGGCAGCTACCTATCTAACCTATACTGGATGCACCTACCAATCTAACCTATACTGGGGGCAGTTACCTATGTAATCTATACTGGGACACCTACCTATGCAACCTGTATTGGGGGCACCTACCTTGCTAGCCTATACTGGTGGCAACTATACTGGCTACCTATATTGGAGGCCCCTACCTAACTAACCTACACTGGGGGCACCTACCTATCTAACCTATGCTGAGGGCAACTATTCTGGCTACCTATATTAGCCTACTGTTACCCCCACCCATGTGATGTCATGTCCACACCCATTATTTTGCCGCTGCGCGCTTTGCTTTTTTTTGTGTGTGTGTGTGGGGGGGTGTCTGTAAATTATCCGCACCGAGTGTCAAACACCCTAGCTACGCCACTGCAGAGGGTGCACTGCAAGGGTCTAGCCTCTTGAAAGCCTCAAGAATAGAAAGATCAAATTCGACTTTGCTAAAGAACATCTAAAAAAGCCAGCACAGTTCTGGAAAATCATTCTTTAGACAGATGAAACCAACATCAACCTTTACCAGAAGGATGGAAAGAAAAAAAGTAAGGAGAAGGCATGGAACAGCTCATTATCCAAAGCATTCCACATCATCTGAAACACAGTGGAGGCAGTGTGATTGTTTGGGTTTACATAGCTGCCAATGGCACACTAGTGTTTATCGATGATGTGACACAGGATAGAAGCAGCTGTATGAATTCTGAGGTGTTCAGAGGCATATTGTCAGCTCAAATACAGCTAAACGCAGTCAAATTGATTGGGTGGCATTTCATGATATCGATGGACAATGACCCAAAACATACAGCCAAAGCAACCCAGGAGTTTATTAAAGGGACTCCGATAAGTGCAGAAACTATAGAAAGATGCATACCATTTTGAAGCTCTCTTTCTCCTCTTTTCAACGATATATAAACCGCCGCCCTACGCCTTTTAGTTTTCGCTATTTTCACGATCGAAATCACAGTCGCCGCGATTTCGATCACGAAAATATTGAAAACCAAAAGGCGTAGGGTGTCGGTTTATGTGTCGTTGGAAAGAGGAGAAAGAGAGCTTCAAAATGGTATGCATCTTTCTATAGTTGCTTGTATTACACAGGACGACTTTTCCCCAAAGTCGCAGCTGAATGGAGCTGCCGACTTTGGGGAGAAGTCGTCCTGTGTAATACAAGTAACTATGGAAAGATGCATACCATTTTGAAGCTCTGTTTCTCCTCTTTCCAACGACACATAAACCCCTGCCCTATGCCTTTTAGTTTTCATTATTTTTGCGATCAAAATCGCATTTGCTGCGATTTCAATCGCAAAATTAGTGAAAACTAAAAGGCGTAGGGCAGCGGTTTATATATTGTTGGAAAGAGGAGAAAGATAGCTTCAAAATGGTATGCATCTTTCCATAGTTTCTGCACTGCTCGGAGTCCCTTTAAAGCAAAGAAGTGGAAAATTCATGAATGGCCAAAGCAGTTACCTGATCTTAACCCAACTGAGCACGGATTTCACTTATTGAAGACTTTCCGACAGAAAGAGCCACAAACATACACCAACTGAAAGCCACCCCCGTAAAGGCCTAGCAGAGCATTAAAAAGGAAGAAGCCCAGCATCTGGTGATTTCTATGAGATCAAGACCTCAGGCGGCCATTGCCAGCAAAGGGGTTTCAACCAAGTATTAGAAATTTATATTGTATTTCCAGCTATTCCATTTGTACAATTACTGTTAAGCTCCTCAAATTAAGAGATTGTGTTAAAAAATTCTTTAGTTGCCTCACATTTTTATGCAGTTTTGTTCAAATTATCATGACGCTTGCTTCCTGTGTAGGCTGACTGCACAAGTATACACCAAGCAAATATTACAGTTTGTATATTTTATTTCTTGGCAATAGTGGGAAGAAAAAAAATAGACAGAGAAAAGGGGCAGACAGATGACAGATGAAATTTAATGTAGATAAATGTAAGGGCATGCACCACATAAAGATCTTGGATGCATAAGATGGGAACTAAAATCACAAGATGTTAGCAGTTTAGTAGTAAAAGTAAAAGTAAATTTAGTAGTTTAGTAGAACATTTACAGCACAGTTGATCCAGGGATTTTATCTGACTGCCACCTGTAGTGGGGAAGGAGTTTTTCCTCTTAAAAGTTAATTGGCCGAAACCTTTTATTTATTTTACTATTATTTTTTTCCCTGGTTGGACTTGATGTTGTTGTTCTTTTTTTTAAACCAAACTATGCAACAACTACCTGGTTGTGTTTCCAAGTAGTTTCCTTTTGCTGCTGTCCTTCTAGCAGGTGAACTTCTAGCATCTGCTGAGATCTTTTAGCATCATTTAGCTGGCGTTCTATCTGGTGAAGAGCCATGTGTTTTTTCTGAAGTTCCATCTGGGTAGACAACAGTGTGTTTTGCAGGTCCAAAAACTCCATCTGAGTTGGCGTTATCTGAAAAGACTAAAGGATTGAGAAGGAGGAAATGTAGTTAATTAATGTCTCACCCAAAAAACTGTATTGCTAGTCCAGATAACCAGATATACGTGCAGCATGTCATATTAGCTTTATTTCTTGGTTTGCAAACTCAAAAGAATTATGACATTTTGTAGAGTTATGGGTCCATAAGAAATGCTCTAGAACATACATCTCAAACTCTGGCCCGTGGTCCCCGGAGCTATCAGATTTGGCCCTTAGGTGGTTTTCCCGCATTATGTATGGCCCACTCTAGACCACTAGAGAAGCTATATTGGAGGGTGAGCCCTAGATAACCAGGGAAGCCATATGGGGAGGGGGAAAGCACTAGATACCAGGGAACTGTATAGGAAAAGGAGGGGGCCACTAAACATTAGGAAACTGTATAGGAGAGGGAGTGAGGACAACTAAGCATCAGGGAATTGTATAGGGGAAAGAGGGAAAACCACTAAACACCAGGGAACTGTATAGATGAGGGAGAGAGGACCATTAAACACCAAGGAACTGTATAGGTGGAGGGGGAAGGGCAACTAGACACCAGGGATCCGTATAGGGGAAGGAGGAGGCTATTAGACACCAGGGCACTTTATAAGGGAAAGAGATGACAACTAGACATTGAGGTTGGCCCGAGATTTGGTCCCAAAGCTCAATTTCATCAACCTTTGTATTTGAGTTTGACACCCCTGATCTAGGAGAACATGACTGTAGTAAACGTCTAATGGCCCATACACACGGAGCACAACTGTCACCACAAATACGTGGCACGCGCATGTGGCGGCGAAAGGTCCCCTGTGTGTATGAGGCGCGCGCCACGAACCGTCGCCAGTCAGAACTCTCGCCAGGGGATTGATGTGGTCAATCGCCGGCAACAGCTGTCGTTGCAACTGTCGCTAGTCCGCCACGCGTACTGCGTGTGTATGCGGACTAGCAACAGCAACCCACACACCATGCACGGAGCTTCCGGGGGAGGTGGGAGGAACCTTCGGCGACAGCTTCCGCCGCATCTCTGTCCCTCTGTGCGCCGTGTGTACAGCTGCTGCACAAAGGGACCTGGCAACGAGCTGTCGCTGTTTTTTTTTGTAGTTTTTTTTTGTCTGTTGCCCGCAGTTTTGTGCCTCGTGTGTATGAGGCTTTGGAGAGAGCATATTGCTCTGACTTGAGCAATATGCTGGGGGAAACTATGTTATTTTGATGTGGTGGGGGCTGTTATATATGTTACACTTTGTTGCACAGTCTATGTATACTCCTGACAAAGCCCATATGGGTGAAGCATGTTGAGTGGGTTCTGTTTTCCCTGAATATATTGAGCACTCCATATCCTTTTTTAGTCCTTTAGCTCCAGGTCTATTTTTTCCTTTACAATTCAGGAGTGGGGTCTCGGAGGTAGACACCAATATACTTTTGACTGCTAGCTCTATACATCCCCTCGCCCTCACTGAACAACTATTGTTCCCTGATTGTGTATATGGAGGGATAGCTACATTGCCATTCGGATATTGCAATATACATTCCTACTAACAGCACGAGTGGGAAGGGATCAGCAAGGCCCCCCGCCCATCACATTAGGCTATTATAGCACTTTATAGGAGTGCATTCGTGTATACACCAGTGATTTACGATTTGGTGTGTGTGTGTGTGTGTGTGTGTGTGTGTGTGTGTGTGTGTGTGTGTGTGTGTGTGTGTGTGTGTGTGTGTGTGTGTGTGTGTGTGTGTGTGTGTGTGTGTGTGTGTGTGTGTGTGTGTGTGTGTGTGTGTGTGTGTGTGTGTGTGTGTGTTTAAAAAGTGATGTGAAGAAACGCGGAAAAGCCGCCGCATGTACGCAGGATGAGGCGGCTGTTTCCGCGGCTGACATAGCGGAACGCGGAAAAACCGCCGCGGCGGTTTGCGCGCACAGACCTGCTACTGACAGTCTGACCAGGCGTGGGGAGGCCACCGCATGTGCAGATAGCGGTGCGTCTCACCCCGCATGCAGGCCAGCAGAGACATTGCAAAACGTAACTGGTGTGGCTGGGACTGATAGTCCACACAGGTTTAGAATGACGCGCGCGCGCGCTGAGAGGCAGAGTTTATATGACAGCCAGAAGAAGGTCAGCTGACCAAGCTGGTCAACTGACATTTCCACCACTTTTCATTGGTCCAGCACTTAGGGTGGCGCTGGAGAGCGCTATAGTATATATACTGGGTGCTGGTCATTCTCTGGTTGTCTGTCGTTGCGATCACTACGTGGTAGCACTCAGGCCTTGTCTGTTTCTGTGTTCTAGCATAGTTTCCAAAGGTGTTGACATCAAGGAGTTCACACCTTAGCATTAGGAATTGAATTGTATTATTTGTTATGACCTTCTGCCTGCCTGACTATTCCTCTGAACTCTGATCTTGTACCTTGCTATTTCTGATATCCTGTTGCCAATCTCTGCTTGTTCCTGGACTCTGTACCTACCTCCTGATTCTGTACCTCGTTATTCTGATTCTCCGTTGCCTGACCCTGCCTATTATTGGATTCCGTATCTGCCTTCTGATTCTGTACTCTATCTGTCTGTGTGTTGATGACCTGGCTTGGCCGACCTCGAGAACTAGCCTTACTGTTAGAGGCAGTTCCCAGATCTGTTAGTGACACCCGCTCATTGGTGTCACTCACGCTCTGTCCTTCCCACGTTCTGCTTAGCTCCTTCCCCGGGAGAGTCTAGGCTTACGGAAGGAGATTTCTTCTGTGCAGTATTCCTTACTGCCACTGTGCCTACTCCTTAGGTACAGTCCACTGTGTTACTGTTTCACCCAATCACTCACTTGTTATCTCAGGTGTCCAGAGGTTAGAAGATATATCTGATTATCAGTGATACTGCAGATCACTAATAATCGGGTATATTCTGTATTCTCGGTGATACTGCAGTTCACCGGTAATCAGACCCTCTCTGTGTTACACCGATGGTTACAAGTGACAAATAAAAGTTATATTTTAGGAGGCTACCTTGCCCCCTTGGTACATAATTGGCTCGTTCCTGTAGGACCTCGTGTGAGATACATTGTTTCCTTTTACCACATTTTGAAGTTTTGTTGCTATATTTAAACAATGGTCTGCAATTGTATAACAAGTATTGGAATTGCTCACTTGGGTCACATTAGAACATGGTGGTGTTGCACAAAGGTTTAAAATTGCCAGTCATGTGCAGCTTCCACAATGAAATTTTTTTCTTAAATTAAAATAAGTTTTTTCTGTGGGTGGTATATGCAATAGCAACAGCAAAAAGTCTAATATACTAATGTTTTGGCAATCCCCACTATGTTTTCCTACGTCCCAGGTGACATTTGTTAGCCTACTGGAATAATCCTAGTAGCATGTTGCTAATAGGAAGAGAAATACATATTAGGCACTGTTTTTGTTAATAAAAGTTGGCCGGATAGGATCCTGGCATCAGTAAGAGGCAAGCGAGGAGCTCTCTTTTCAGTTAGGCTGTAATAACAGCTGATATCTCTCCTCTCTGTGCTGTGAGAAACAAGCCTGTTCTTATAATGCAGGCTCAAAAGCAAGTACTGATATGTGCTGTGGAAGTTATAGGTAAATAAACAGGGAGCTTTCCATTTATTTACCTAAGAACTTTCACAGAACATATCCATACTTGCTGCTGACTGAGCCTGCATTACCAGAACAGGCTTTGTCCTCACAGCACAGAGAGGAGAGATATCAGCTGTTATCACAGCCTAACTGGAAAGAGAGCACATCTCTGGTCTCTCAGTGACGCCAGGAACTGTACATGTGTTGTAAATTATGCTATCCAGCCAACCTTTATAAACAAAAGCTGTACCTAATATGTGTTGCTTTTCCTATTAGAAATATGCTACTAGTGTTATCCCAGTAGCCTAAATTTTGCTATAGGCCCCTTTAAACTTACCTGTGTAAAGCCCATACTTATATAACATCTTTGGCATACATCTATCAAAAAACTAGGCATGATTTTTAAAGATCTCTTGAAAAGTATTGTGTAGTTCATAATAATCACTCAAATGCTACTGTTCTGTGCATTTATGAAGGTACACATGATTATGAACTGACATGCAATCCTCGATACTCTTATTACTCTCCCTGCATTTAACAAACAATACTGGGAAAGGGGGCCACCAAATGCAGCATTTATGTATCTGCTTTATGAAACATTAAAGAGCTATATTTACTTTAGTGGTGCCAACCCTTTGTTGCATTTAACAAACTTTCATGGAGACTTTGAGATATATTAACTATGCTCCACTAAGCATAATCATGTAATGCATGCTTAATCAACTAATTCGGGTTTCAATACCACCTGTATGCAGAACAGACGATGCACAACTGTACCTCTCGGACCCAGACCTTAACTCCCTTCTCATACATGTTCCTGACTGCTTGTCTGCTATATCTTCCTTCATGTCCTCTCGCTTCCTAAAACTTATATGAGTAAAACAGAACTAATAATTTTTCCACCGTCTCTGGCCACCTCTCTGCCTGAAGTAACTATAAATGTTAATAATTATTTAGCCGTAGGGGGAGAAAGAAGTGAGTCGGCACTACATAGGATCCACATCCGTTATTGTGAAGGATCTGCAGGGTCACGGCACATTGGACTCTTGTGGCACTGTCAGCGTGCTCAGACTAGAGTTAAGCAGAGTTCAATTAGGTACAATAGAAGATGCAAAGTCGGCACTGCTGCATACTGCGGATACAAGCCTCCGTAGAAGCGCCTAGATAGCGCGAAACGGCTGTCAGGCTATTCCTGCTCCCAGCGCCCACCATCAGCTCACAGCTTTAAGCCTCCAACGCGCGGTATGTGTTATTTTATATACTGCACGTATGTGATGAAGAGTACCTTTTGGCAATAAACGCACAGTATGCAGCAGTGCCGACTTTGCATCTTCTATTGTACATAAATGTTAATAACACTCCCATAACTTCAGTTCCCAAAGCACGGTGCTTGGGGGTAATATTCGACTATTCTCTCTCTTTTATTCCTCATCTTAACTCCATAACCAGCTCCTGCCATCTTCAACTCAAAAATATATCTCGCATTCATCTCTTTCTCACTCAAGACACAACCAAAATGTTAATACATGCTCTTATAATTTCTCATCTGGACTACTGCAACATACTACTTTGTGGACTACCTTCTAACAAACTGTCGGCACTGAACTAAGCTGCTCGTCTCATTCATCTTTCTTCTCGATCTTCCTCTGCTGACCCTCTCTGTCAAGCTCTTCACTGGCTGCCAATTAACCAGAGGATCCAGTTCAAACTCCTAACCCTAACCTACAGAGCTCTCCACAATCTCTCTCCCCGGTACATATCCTCACTAATTTCCAGATACAAACCCAATCGCAATCTCAGATCTGCACCTGATCTTCTGTTGTCCTCCTCTAGAATCACCTCCTCACATCACATTCACACTTACAAGATTTTGCACGCGCTTCACCCCTTCTCTGGAATCCCCTCCCACAACACATCCGTCACTCGCCAACCTTTGTTACTTTTAAATGCTCTCTAAAAACTCATTTGTTCCGACAAGCATATGCGCTACCTTAAGCCACTTTCCTTTGTCCTAAGACCAAATTGCACTTCTACTAGGTATGCTAAAACACACTGCCTTTATATATTTTATCGTATACTACCCCTCCTCTTGTTTCCCCCCATTTCCTTTACATTGTAAGCTCGCAAGGGCAGGGCTCTGTACCCGTTTTGTGTCTTGGAAATCATTATACATTTTATTCATCATTTTACTTTTATCACTGTCATTACCACTTCTGTATTTTGTATTCTGTATGCTGTATCATTATTTGTATTTTGTCTATAATTATGTATCTTGTATATTACATAGTTATACATAGTTATTTTGGTTGAAAAGAGACATATGTCCATCGAGTTCAACCAGAGAACAAATTTTAGTGTACACTATTGTCTGTATTATGTACCCCATGTTTGTTTCTTACTTTGTACAGCGCCACAGAATATGTTGGCGCTTTATAAATCAATAATAATAATAATAGCAATATGCTATACTCATAGTGTGGTAAGACTTTATGTACATTATTATGCTTATCACATTTTAGTGTAGTGTATACCCTTTTGTGTGTTACATAACATAACTAAAATCTCACAGAAATGTACACAGAGATATTTAACCCAAGTGTCTTTATTACGAAGTTGGACATATTACAAAAAAAGTTAGTTCCAACTGGACAGGTATTTGTGTTCTAGAATATGGTTTGTCACTACTGAAAGCCACTTTTCAAATGAGTTCAAATAAGAAAAAAATACCTGGCAAACTATTACTAAAACTGTATTTTCAGTAACTTCAGGCAACATGGAGTTTATCCTAATTAATGCTCAACACACCCTGTCCTTCTTGACCATTAGTGGATAGCACTCTGGCCTTGCAACACTGGGTCCCCAGTTCGAATCCTAGCCTGAGCACTATCTACATAGAGATTGCATGTTCTCCCTATCTTTGTGTGGGTTTCCTCTAAGCACTCAGGTTTTCTCCCCATCTTAAAAACGATGGACTTACGAATATGGTAGGATTTAGATTATGAGCCCCTTTGAGGGACAGCTAGTGACAAGACAACATACTCTGTATAGTGCTATGGAGGATGTCAGCACTATATAAATACTAAATATCAACCACTTCCCCTCCCCCAGGACGAGTAACTATGTCCCTGCATTTCCCCAAAACTTCTCGCAAGAACGTAGCTACTACATACCTTGCTGCCGTGCACACTGCTGATCATTATACAGGAGAGCAATGAATGAGATGGTGCCGTCATTCACAAAAACCAATACTTACACATTTTTTTGCATTACTTCCTGTTTGCGTAGTAATACTACACATAGGAAAGTTATAATCTTGTGGCCAAATAGTACAATTACATCTACACACATTTTTTTTCCATTAACAGACCTTTTTTTACATTTAAAATTAACCCCTTACCTCCCACACTCCCCAATAGTTACCCCCCCCAAAAAATTTTTTGTAGAACAAGTACAAAATATACAATAAAAAATACATAAATAGATACCTTATGGACTGAACTTTTTTTTTTAATATGTATGCCAAGAAGGTATATTACTGTTACTTTTTAAATTATGAGCTTGTAATTAGTGATGGACAGTAA
Source organism: Hyperolius riggenbachi (assembly GCF_040937935.1). Taxonomy (NCBI): domain Eukaryota; kingdom Metazoa; phylum Chordata; class Amphibia; order Anura; family Hyperoliidae; genus Hyperolius; species Hyperolius riggenbachi. The sequence goes on from NC_090651.1 coordinate 169,258,091, forward strand.
ACTGAAAAAAATGCACCTTTATTTCCAAATAACATATTGGCACCATACATTGTACTACGGAAAAATTTTAAATGTTGCAATAACCAGGACAAATGGGCAAATAAAATGTGTGGGTTTTAACTATGGTAGCATGTATTATTTTAAAACCATTATAGCCGAAAACTGAGAAATAATGATTTTTTTCTATTTTTTCTTATTTTTCTTGTTAAAACGCAGTTAGAATAAAATAATTCTTAGCAAAAAGTACCCCCTAAAGAAAACCTAATTGGTGGCAAAAAAACAAGATATAGATTGTTTTGTTGTGATAAGTAGTAGGAAAGTTATAGGCAAATGAATGGAAGGAGTGCTGACAGGTGTCAATTGCTTTGTTTTTTTAAGGGGAAAACCCCTTGGAGGTGAAGTGGTTAATCGGAATAATAAGTGTAACGTGTAGAATTTACTGCCATCCATCCATATTTTCTGCTGGAAGAGTAAGCTTAAAGGGGTTCTGTGGTATTATAAAAATCAAACAAGCTGACACTTACCTGGGGCTTCTATTGGCCCCCTGCAGCGGTAATGTCCCACGCCATCCTCCTTCGATGCTCCGTTCCCCGCCGCCGGTCCCCATGTAATCGTGCATGTAATTATACTGTGGCTGCACGGCCGTGGCCGTGCGCATCATCGGGAGCTTACTGCGCAGTACAAGAAAAGTTCGTACTGCTCCTGCGCAGTAAGCACCTGATGACGCCAGCGGGAGCGAGCATTATTCGTCTATTTAGATGAATATTAAACCGGGACCAGCGGCGGGGAACGGGAGATCGAAGGAGGACAGTGTGGGACATTACCGCTGCAGGGGGCCGATAGAAGCCCCAGGTAAGTGTCAAGTTGTTTGATTTTTATAATCCCACAGAACCCCTTTAACATTCTGAATTGTAACATTTTCTGATTCATCCTATTTTTATCATGCATTTTGATTAAAAGTTGCAGTTTTTATCTTTTGAATGGGGCTGACTTGTGTACGTGGCAATAAAATCATGAAGATCATTAAGTTAAGCAAGTTAAAGGGAGTCATTTATAACTACTTACCTGTAAATGCTCACTTTGGCTTTTCAGTATCATGTTCTGTAGTTTATTTATGGTATTATTGTGGTCACCTATTATTTGATACAATTCCAAAACCTTAAAAGATGAACAGTTAATCATGTTAGCATGACAAAACAAAACATTGGAGGGAAGTACAATATATTTTTTGGGAAGATAGTGTATTTTCTATTTACATTCATAGTGTAATGTTTACTAAACTGTTTATTTGTTTGAAATCCATTTTTCTTGATTACTGAGGTTTAAAGGACACTTGAAGTAAGATGGTGAAGTAAGATGGATATGGAGGCTGACATATTTACTACCCTTTAAACTGCCTGGTGTCCTGCTTATCTCTCTGGCCTCAGTAGTGCCTGAATCACACACCTGAAACAAGCATGTGGCTAATCCAGTCAGACTTTAGTCAAAAATCTCTGATCTAGTTGCTTTAGGGCAGTGGTTCTCAACCTTTTTAGCACGTGTATCCCTTTGTGAGTCATCCCTAGGCAAATGTACCCCCTACCGAAAAGAGCGGCAAAAAAGTGGGCGTGGCCATTACATGATGTGGGTGGAGCCAGAGACTAGCGAAATACAGGTAGTCCCTGGTTAACAAATTAGATAAGGACTTTGTCCATTTTTAACCCAAATTTATTCTCTTTTGTCCCCCTCTGTTCTCCCTATGCCTCTTTTGTCCCCCTCTGTGCCACCTCAGTTTGTGCCTCATTTGTCTCCCTCTGTGTCACCTCATCTCCCCATATTATCTCTGTTCTCCCTGTGCCTCTTTTGACCCCCTCTGTGTCACCTCTGTTCCCCCTGTGCCTATTTTCTCCCTCTCTGTTCCCCTGTGCCTCTTTTGCCCCCCTCTAGGTCCCTCTGTGTCACCTCTTGACCCCCTGTCCTAGCTAGGTATAGGTGCCCCCCCCCCCCCATATAGGTATCCAGGTATAGATTCCTCAGAATAGGTAGCAAGGCATAGGTGCCGCCAGTATAGGTATCCAGCCACAAGTGCCCACAGTATAGGTTAGCAAGGTACAGGTGCCCCCAGTATAGGTAGCGAGCTATATGTGCCCCAGTGTAGGTAGCCAGGTACAGACCCCATAGTGTAGGCAGAGAGGTATAGGTACTCCTGTATAGACAGCCAGGTACAGGTGGTGCACCAGTGTAAGTAGCAAGCTATAGGTGCCCCAGAATAGATTAGCCAGATGCTGGTGGTGCTCCAGAATAGATTAGCCAGGTGCAGGTGGTGCCCCAGAATACGTTAGCCAGGTGCAGGTGGTGCCCCAGAAGAGATTAGCCAGGTGCAGGTGGTGCCCCAGAATAGTCAGGTACAGGTGGTACCCCAGAATAGTCAGGTAAGGGTTGTGCCCCAGTGTAGTTAGCGAGCCAATAGGTGCCCTAGTATAATCTTACATAGCCCCATTCCCGCGCAGACTCTTCTCGCTGGGCTCTCCTCCTGTCACCGGGCTCTCCTCCTCCTGCCGCGTCTTCCCGTTATGGTTACTTCCAGCAGCAACTCTGACGTCATGAGAGGCTGCCGGGTAACCATGGCAATAGGGCGCGAGGTGGCGACAGGGAGAGCCCGAACAAGAGGAGAGCCTGGCAATAGGAGTCCACGCAGTAACGGGGCTACGTAAGTATCCCAGTGATTTGATTGATATATAAAGACTGATAAATGTGATTGATAAAAATCCAATTGATCGGATTTTATCAAACATTACAGTATGATTCATATAAAATGGCTAGAACTCTCATGCAAGCAATGGAAAAGGAGATATGTGTGCATCCTTGAGTGGTGGGATCTTCCCTGAGATATAAAGACACATTGTACATGCAATCTATTATAGCCTAGATTTTATTTCTCTGATATAGCAGTTTGTACTATGTGATAACAAGAAGCAGATTTTTAAAACAAACTTAAAGAGACACTGAAGCGGAAAAAAAAAATATGATATAAGGAATTGGTTGTGTAGTACAGATAATTAGCAAAGAAAATATTCTCATATTTTTATTTTCAGTTATATAGTTGTTTTTTTTAATAACATTGCATCATTCTCTAATATATGCAGTTTACACACTACTCAGCATTCTAAATAACTGTACAGAGCAGGCTAGTGAACTTTTGAACTGTCCTCTGCAGGAAAAAAAACAATACAGTGCCAGACACTTGAGATAATAAGCTTCAGAAGACAGAGCTCTCTGCGACTTTGAAAGTCGTGGAGCTCAACGGCTCTTTTGCATAGATAACAACTGGAGTTTCTTAGCTCCTCCTGTACTGGAAACGATATTAGACTTTTATGTCTCTGCTCCTAATGTTTTATTTCTTAGCTGTACTACACATACAAATCATTATATCATAATTTTTTTTTTGCTTCAGTGTCTCTTTAACCACTTGAGGACCTAGGGCTTTCTACCCCTTAAGGACCGGCCACTTTTTTTCCATTCAGACCACTGCAGCTTTCACGGTTTATTGCTCGCTCATACAACCTACCACCTAAATGAATTTTGGCTCCTTTTCTTGTCACTAATAAAGCTTTCTTTTAGTGCGATTTGATTGCTCCTGCGATTTTTACTTTTTATTATATTCATCAAAAAAGACATGAATTTTGGCAAAAAAATGATTTTTTTAACTTTCTGTGCTGACATTTTTCAAATAAAGTAAAATTTCTGTATACATGCAGCGCGAAAAATGTGGACAAACATGTTTTTGATTAAAAAAAAACCATTCAGTGTATATTTATTGGTTTGGGTAAAAGTTATAGCGTTTACAAACTATGGTGCAAAAAGTGAATTTTCTCATTTTCAAGCATCTATGACTTTTCTGACCCCCTGTCATGTTTCATGAGGGGCTAGAATTCCAGGATAGTATAAATACCCCCCAAATTACCCCATTTTGGAAAGAAGACATCCCAAAGTATTCACTGAGAGGCATAGTGAGTTCATAGAAGATATTATTTTTTGTCACAAGTAAGCGGAAAATGACACTTTGTGAGAAAAAAAAAAAAGAAAAAAAGTTTCCATTTCTTCTAACTTGCGACAAAAAAAAAATGAAATCTGCCACGGACTCACCATGCCCCTCTCTGAATACCTTGAAGGGTCTACTTTCCAAAATGGGGTCATTTGTGGGGTGTGTTTACTGTTCTGACATTTTGGGGGGTGCTAAATTGTAAGCACCCCTGTAAAGCCTAAAGGGGCTCATTGGACTTTGGACCCCTTAGCACAGTTAGGCTGCAAAAAAGTGCCACACATGTGGTATTGCCGTACTCAGGAGAAGTAGTATAATGTGTTTTGGGGTGTATTTTTACACATACCCATGCTGGGTGGGAGAAATATCTCTGTAAATGACAATTTGTTAATTTTTTTTACACACAATTGTCCATTTACAGAGATCTTTCTCCCACTCAGCATGAGTATGTGTAAAAATACACCACAAAACACATTATACTACTTCTCCTGAGTACGGCAATACCACATGTGTGGCACTTTTTTGCACCCTAACTGCGCTAAAGGGGCCCAAAGTCCAATGAGTACCTTTAGGATTTCACAGGTCATTTTGAGAAATTTCGTTTCAAGACTACTCCTCACGGTTTAGGGCCCCTAAAATGCCAGGGCAGTATAGGAACCCCACAAATGACCCCATTTTAGAAAGAAGACACCCCAAGGTATTCCGTTAGGAGTATGGTGAGTTCATAGAAGATTTTATTTTTTGTCAAAAGTTAGTGGAAAATGACACTTTGTGAAAAAACACAATTAAAATCAATTTCCGCTAACTTGTGACAAAAAATAAAATCTTCTATGAACTCGCCATACTACTAACGAAATACCTTGGGGTGTCTTCTTTCTAAAATGGGGTCGTTTGTGGGGTTCCTATACTGCCCTGGCATTTTAGGGGCCCTAAACCGTGAGGAGTAGTCTTGAAACGAAATTTCTCAAAATGACCTGTGAAATCCTAAAGGTACTCATTGGACTTTGGGCCCTTTAGCGCAGTTAGGGTGCAAAAAAGTGCCACACATGTGGTATCGCCATACTCGGGAGAAGTAGTACAATGTGTTTTGGGGTGTATTTTTACACATACCCATGCTGGGGGGGAGAAATACCTCTGTAAATGGACAATTGTGTGTAAAAAAATCAAAAGATTGTCATTTACAGAAGTATTTCTCCCACCCAGCATGGGTATGTGTAAAAATACACCCCAAAACACATTATACTACTTCTCCCGAGTACGGCGATACCACATGTGTGGCACTTTTTTGCACCCTAAGTGCACTAAGGGGCCCAAAGTCCAATGAGTACCTTTAGGATTTCACAGGTCATTTTTGTTTCAAGACTACTCCTCACGGTTTAGGGCCCCTAAAATGCCAGGGCAGTATAGGAACCCCACAAATGACCCCATTTTAGAAAGAAGACACCCCAAGGTATTCCGTTAGGAGTATGGTGAGTTCATAGAAGTTTTTATTTTTTTGTCACAAGTTAGCGGAAATTGATTTTAATTGTTTTTTTCACAAAGTGTCATTTTCCGCTAACTTGTGACAAAAAATAAAATCTTCTATGAACTCACCATACTCCGTACGGAATACCTTTGGGTGTCTTCTTTCTAGAATGGGGTCATTTGTGGGGTTCCTATACTGCCCTGGCATTTTAGGGGCCCTAAACCGTGAGGAGTAGTCTTGAAACCAAATGTCGCAAAATGACCTGCGAAATCCTAAAGGTACTCATTGGACTTTGGGCCCCTTAGCGTACTTAGGGTGTAAAAAAAAGTGCCACACATGTGGTACCGCCGTACTCAGGAGAAGTAGTATAATGCGTTTTGGGGTGTATTTTTACACATACCCATGCTAAGTGGGAGAAATATCTCTGTAAATGACAATTGTTTAATTTTTTTACACACAATTGTCCATTTACATAGAAATTTCTCCCACCCAGCATGGGTATGTGTAAAAATACACCCCAAAACACATTATACTACTTTTCCTGAGTACGGCGGTACCACATGTGTGACACTTTTTTGCAGCCTAGGTGCGCTAAGGGGCCCAACGTCCTATTCACAGGTCATTTTGAGGCATTTGTTTTCTAGACTACTCCTCGCGGTTTAGGGCCCCTAAAATGCAAGGGCAGTATAGGAACCCCACAAGTGACCCCATTTTAGAAAGTAGACACCCCAAGGTATTCCGTTAGGTGTATGGCGAGTTCATAGAAGATTTTATTTTTTGTCACAAGTTAGTGAAAAATGACACTTTGTGAAAAAAAACCAATAAAAATCAACTTTTGACAAAAAATAAAATCTTCTATGAACTCGTCATACACCTAACAGAATACCTTGGGGTGTCTTTTTTTCTAAAATGGGGTCACTTGTGGGGTTCCTATACCGCCCTGGCATTTTACAGGCCCAAAACCGTGAGTAGTCTGGAAACCAAATGTCTCAAAATGACTGTTCAGGGGTATAAGCATCTGCAAATTTTGATGACAGGTGGTCTATGAGGGGGCGAATTTTGTGGAACCGGTCATAAGCAGGGTGGCCTTTTAGATGACAGGTTGTATTGGGCCTGATCTGATGGATAGGAGTGCTAGGGGGGTGACAGGAGGTGATTGATGGGTGTCTCAGGGGGTGGTTAGAGGGGAAAATAGATGCAATCAATGCACTGGGGAGGTGATCGGAAGGGGGTCTGAGGGGGATCTGAGGGTTTGGCTGAGTGATCAGGAGCCCACACGGGGCAAATTGGGGCCTGATCTGATGGGTAGGTGTGCTAGGGGGTGACAGGAGGTGATTGATGGGTGTCTCAAGGTGTGATTAGAGGGGGGAATAGATGCAAGCAATGCACTGGCGAGGTGATCAGGGCTGGGGTCTGAGGGCATTCTGAGGGTGTGGGCGGGTGATTGAGTGCCCTAGGGGCAGATAGGGGTCTAATCTGATAGGTAGCAGTGACAGGGGGTGATTGATGGGTAATTAGTGGGTGTTTAGGGTAGAGAACAGATGTAAAAACTGCACTTGGGAGGTGATCGGACGTCGGATCTGCGGGCGATCTATTGGTGTGGGTGGGTGATCAGATTGCCCGCAAGGGGCAGGTTAGGGGCTTATTGATGGGTGGCAGTGACAGCGGGTGATTGATGGGCGGCAGTGACAGGGGGTGATTGATGGGTGGCAGTGACAGGGGGTGATTGATGGGTGATTGATAGGTGATTGACAGGTAATCAGTGGGTTATTACAGGGGAGAACAGATGTAAATATTGCACTGGCGAATTGATAAGGGGGGGTCTGAGGGCAATCTGAGCGTGTAGGCGGGCGATTGGGTGCCCGCAAGGGGCAGATTAGGGTCTGATCTGATGGGTAACAGTGACAGGTGGTGATAGGGGGTGATTGATGGGTGATTGATGGGTAATTAGTGGGTGTTTAGAGGAGAGAATAGATGGAAACACTGCGCTTGGGTGGTGATCTGATGTCGGATCTGCGGGCGATCTATTGGTGTGGGTGGGTGATCAGTTTGCCCGCAAGGGGCAGGTTAGGGGCTGATTGTTGGGTGGCAGTGACAGGGGGTGATTGATGGGTGATAGGTGATTGGCAGGTGATTGACAGGTGATCAGTGGGTTATTACAGGGAAGGCCAGATGTAATTAATGCACTGGCGAATTTATAAGGGGGGGGGGGGGTCTGAGGGCAATCTGAGCGTGTGGGCGGGTGATTGGGTGCCCGCAAGGGGCAGATTAGGGTCTGATCTGATAGGTAACAGTGACGGTTGGTGATAGGGGGTGATTGATGGGTAATTAGTGGGTGTTTAGAGAAGATAACAGATGTAAACAATACATTTGGGAGGTAATCTGACGGCGGGTTTGCGGGCGATCTAATGGTGTGGGTGGGTGATCAGATTGCCTGCAAGGGGCAGGTTAGGGGCTGATTGATGGGTGGCAGTGACAGGGGGTGACAGGTGGTGATTGATGGGTGATAGGTGATTGGCAGGTGATTGACAGGTGATCAGTGGGTTATTACAGGGAAGAACAGATGTAATTAATGCACTGGTGAATTGATAAGGGGGGGTCAGAGGGCAATCTGAGCGTGTGGGCGGGTGATTGGGTGCCCGCAAGGGGCAGATTAGGGTCTGATCTGATAGGTAAAAGTGACAGGTGGTGATAGGGGGTGATTGATGGGTGATTGATGGGTAATTAGTGGGTGTTTAGAGGAGAGAATAGATGTAAACAATGGATTTTGGAGGTGATCTGATGTCGGATCTGCGGGCGATCTATTGGTGTGGGGGGGTGATCAGATTGCCCGCAAGGGGCAGGTTAGGGGCTGATTGATGGGTGGCAGTGACAGGGGGTGATTGACGGGTGATTGACAGGTGATGGACAGGTGATTGACAGGTGATTGACAGGTGATCAGGGGGGATAGATGCATACAGTACATGGGGGGGGGGGTCTGGGGGGGGGGTCTGGGGAGAATCTGAGGGGTGGGGGGTGATCAGGAGGGAGCGGGGGGCAGGGGGGGGATACAAAAAAAAATAGCGTTGACAGATAGTGACAGGGAGTGATTGATGGGTGATTAGGGGGGTGATAGGGTGCAAACAGGGGTCTGGGGGGTGGGCAGGGGGGGGTCTGATGGGTGCTGTGGGCGATCTGGGGCAGGGGGGGGGGGGAAATCAGTGTGCTTGGTGCAGACTAGGGTGGCTGCAGCCTGCCCTGGTGGTCCCTCGGACATTGGGACCACCAGGGCAGGAGGCAGCTTGTATAATACACTTTGTAAACATTACAAAGTGTATTATACACTTTGTATGCGGCGATCGTCGGGTTAACATCCCGCCGGCGCTTCCGTATGGCCGGCGGGATGTTGCGGCGGGTGAGCGGCGCCAGGCGGAGGATCGCGTCACTGATGACGCGATCGCTCCGCCCATGCCCCTCCGCCCATGCCCCTTGCGCGGTGCACTTCCCGGCCGCCAATTGTACATACGGCGGTCGGGAAGTGGTTAAAGACCATACAGCCCATATAAATCAATCTTTTAAGCGGTTTCCACTGTGCCTGCGTTTGTCTGCAAGACGCGATGCTGGCACTTGCTGTGATTCGAGTTTGCACCCGGATGCATCCAGTCATGTCATGCACTACAATGGGATTCAGATGCGTGATGCGATTTTATGCTGCATACCATCCATTTTTTACTCACACTGGAATTTGGATGCAGCCTATTTACTTCAATAGGCTGAAAAATCGAATGCAGTGAATCAGACAGGAATCACAGCAGTGTAAACGTAGCTTTAGCGTACAGCTGCAATATAAACTGCTGCACAATGCTCCCCACTGTCATCCATTGGGTACTTCCATTTCAGTAGCCAATTATGGTGCTTTGTTGACCCTGAACAGTGTGAAAGGTTTTAACTTCTGCAACATTTTTTCTATGGTTAAGGAGGCCAAGCCATCCAACGTGCGCAGTTTTATTATTCCTTCTAATTTAGGCTACCCATGAAAAATAAGATGCTTTAGCATAGCATTAACTGACTGCTGAACTGCGCGCTACACAAACATATACCTTACCTTTTCAGACAGCCCAATGTAAAAAAAAAACACTAACAGTCTGCTGAAATGTAAGCACTGTCTGAATAATGTAAGGATATTTAAGATATTATCGCCAGCACTTTCAGAACTGTTTTACTTGAACATGTAAAGGGAATGTGAAGTGAAAATAAACTATGAATCTCATATTGTTTTAGTACAGAAAGAGTTAAGAAACTTCACTTGGTATCTATGCAAAAGAGCTTCTCTGATCTCTCTGACCAAGCTTGGCCACCTACAGTGCTATTTTTTGAAGCACTTATACATCAAAGACACAGTGAAAGACAACTTTACATAAGATTTTACTGCAGGGAAGTTCAAGGGATCATTAGCTCTGCTCTGTTTGTAACTGCAAATATTAGAGAATGATGCAATGTTATATAAAAAAGCTATATAACTGAAAATGAAAATATGAAACTTTTCTTTGCTACTAATGTTTTATTTCTTAGCTGTACTAAACATACAATTCATTATATCATACTTTTTTTGTTTGTTTTTTCACTTCAGTGTCACTTTAAAAGCAAAAGTAAACCTACACTGTTACAGTGCTCTAAAAATGATAGAAAGTGTATTACAGTTTTCCTCCTATAGATTAATTACCTCTTGGTCTTTATTCTGAAGAGTCTCCTTTAAACTCTGTAACATACATTCTTGATTGTGTGCCGATTCTTGTGAACTGGTCAGCTTAGAAGTCAGTTGTTGTTGAGCCTCCTGTAGCATCTTATAAACAAGAAAAAAAAAATAACAATGCTTAAGAAGGAAAATGCCAGCTAAAAGGACAAGAACTTCTATGTAAATATCAAGGCGCTTATAGAGTAACAATCTATAGTTTTGAGCTGCAATACCACATTGAAGCTGGTGAGAGTAGTGAAATCAAAGTACTGAGTTACAATACAGAAAACATGCAAAATGAAACACGTTTGTATTAGTATAGCAGTCTGAAGCAGAGAAATGTATAGATTCATCCTGATATGTAGAATGAACTTATGAGATGACACAAACAGACAAGACAATATATACCCTGTACAGTGCTGTGGAAGATGTCAGCGCTATATAAATACTAAATAATAATATATTAAAAGTAAAACTGTCAGTTTTACATTACAGGATCATAGGATTATTCACCAATACCTTAATCGTATCCTGAGACTCCTGTAATTTTCCCTGAAGTGCGTGAATTTCCATTTCAGCTTTCTGCAACTTTGACGCCTCCTGTCCCAGTAAAGCCTCTTGCAGGTTTGCATCCTGACTTTGTTTTTCAATCAAATTCTGAAAATAAGGGAAATACCGGTAAGATATATTCTTAGCAATTGGTTTATGCAAGTGAATATGGTAATTTTCACTGTGCAAAAGAGCATCTGATTAAATTGCAGACAATTTTAAATGAAAGAAATATATCTTTTTCAGTTTTCAGCAATTCTTCATAAATATATTAATTTTATTTCATGAAAATTCATTAAACAACATTAATTAGGCAGTTCCTATCCTATGTCATAGTTCATCTCTGCTAGAGCAGTGTGAATGTGAATTGTGCAATAAATGGCTGGCTCACAGACAGGCACTTAAAGAACAACTATTATGAAAAATGTAAAATACATACATAGGAATGTACGTTTCTTGCAGATTAAAATAAACTATAAATTACTTTTTTTTCCTATGTCCATTTCAATTTTAATAAGTAGTGAAAATCTGGCAAATCTGTCTGGTTTTAGACTAGTCTCATCTCCTTATAGTCACCATGAGCTTGCTGGTTAGTCTGTACCTCTCGGTGTTACAAGCCCTACTGCATAGAGCCAAATTAATCCATGCCATGCACTGATGAGGATCAAACAATCCGAAACAGTCTGTATGCATGTTGGATTATTATGGCTCTGTACAAATTAACAAGCTGACACATCATTGCATTCCAGCGGTTCTGGAGGTGTGTTTAGCTTCTAAGGGTACAATGGTTAATTTGCATATATTCAGCAGTGTTGCTCTGGGAGACATCTCAAGCTCACTCCAACCTGAATAATCGCAAATTCTTTCTCTTTTAAGAAAGCAAACTTTTTGTTTTTCTTATAGAGGATTGCAAGGGTTTTCTTTATTGACAAAAGCACTTACTGAACGGCAGTTGCTCAGTCCAACTGCCAAAACAGTGTGCAATCGAGTAGGAAGGCTAGCCAGCTACTTTATATACTGTAGATCCTTTAGAGCAGGGGTCTCAAACTCAATTTACCTGGGGGCCGCAGGAGGCAAAGTCAGGATGAGGCTGGGCCGCATAAGGAATTTCACAATCGCGGCGCATCGCCGCCTCTGCCCGCCCCTCTCACTCTTCCTTCACAGAGAGGGGCGGGGAGAGGCGGCGATCCGTGCGCGATTGACGTCAGGAGGGGCAGAGCTGAATCTGAAAGCTCTGCCCCTTCCAGGAAATGCTGGCAGATTGCCCCCTGGGCGATTTGGGGTCTCTGCAGGCCTCGTTTAGCAGCGGGATGCGGCGGATTACTTGGGAGCACTGAAGTGAACTATAAGGAAGCTTTTGCCGGCGAGGGCCACAAAATATTGTATCTAGGGTCGCAAATGGCCCGCGGGCCGCGAGTTTGAGACCCCTGCTTTAGAGAGAGCACTTTATAACTGCGCAGGTGCAGAATGCATCTGACCATGGGAGCGCAATAAGGGCACGCCCGCTCGGCCAGGCTGTGCAAGCACAGTGGATTGTGACTGGGAACGGCTGCCAAATTTACTGCGCTGGCCAGCGGCAGAATGCAGGGGCCGAAGAGGATGGCCATGGAGTCCACAGTCTGGATGGAGCTGGAGTAAGGCAAGTATAAAAGCTGCTACAACTAATGTCTCAGGTGGACTTAAACTTTAAACCCTATTTAAGTTAAAGGGAGACTTTTGGAGAACTTTAAGAAAAGCTAACAGGAGTAATTACATCTACCCTAAGTACTTATTATGGGTTGTCCATAAGACAATAAGGCAATAATCATAGGGACCTTTATTCACAAGTCTCACCAGTAAAAAGATATAGTAAGCTCAGTTCAAAAACTTGCATTTCTAGTATCTTCTTTTCAAATTACATGCCCGAAGCCAGCCCACGTGCCGCACATGCGCGCCAGGCATCTGACGTACTGATGCAGGGACACAGGAGGAAGCAGGGACCGGAGAATTAATATATAAAATTTGATGCAATAATAAAGGATTTTTTGCATGTGAAAATTCTGTATGATGTGAGCCCAGCATTCCTACCTACAAATAAATGTTTGTCAGACCAGTATAACTGTACAGTGATAAATTAATGTTTGGTCCTAACTAGCAAAGCCAGAGGTGACCTGAATGCTCTACCTATCAGTACAGAAATAGTGATCCTTTTTCAGAGCCCATTCTGACTTTTCTTTGCACTTTGCAAACCTGTGTTAATGGACACCTGAAGTGAGAGGAATATGGACCCTGCCATATTAATTTCCTTTTAAACAGTAGCCTGTCATCCTGCTGATCTTTCATGCATCTGTAGTGTCTGAATCACACACCTGAAACAAGCATGCATCTACTACAGTCAGACTTCCGTCAGAAACATCTGATCTGCATGCTTGTTCAGGATCTATGGCTAAAAGTATAAGAGGCAGAGGATCAACAGGACTGCGTGGCAATATGCATTGTTTAACAGGAAATACATATGGCAACCTCCATACCCCTCTCACTTCAGCTGTCTAAACAGCAGCACAGTAATGCATCCTGCAGTTAGATTTTAAACAAAACCATTACAGTAGGGGTTGACTTTACCTTACTTAAAATACTGACAACAAATTTTAGTGCACACATCACTTTAGCATGATACTAATGCTACATGCATTTGGATATTTAATTCTGAAGTTACCAAATGTTTCCCTGTAGTAATCTAGTCTATTTTTGAATGGTGTTTCTACAGAAACCCATTAACACCAGCTTAAAGCGACTGGGAGTAGCAAATTACTTAATTGTATTAATGTCGTCGGTTCTTAAAGTTCTGTGGTACATGAAATATATCAAATCTAGCCACAGATTTTAAGAATTACCTTAACCTAACTCCACTTAAGACACCAAACATCCCATTTCTGAACAGCTCTGCCCCCTCTTTCCACAACTGCAATTTAGTATGGCAGGGGATGCAAAGCTACAACTGTCCACTTCTGCTAATAGCATCACTATCTACAGCAAAGCATAGACCAATGCAGGATAACTGGAAATATTTGAGACTGCCAGACCCCAAACTTCACTTTAAAGGGATACTGTAGGGGGGTCGGGGGAAAATGAGTTGAAGTTACCCGGGGCTTCTAATGGTCCCCCGCAGGCATCCTGTATCCGTGCAGCCACTCACCGATGCTCTGGCCCCGCCTCTGGTTCACTTCTGGAATTTCAGACTTTAAAGTCTGAAAACCACTGCGCCTGCATTGCCGTGTCCTTGCTTCCCCTGATGTCACCAGGAACGCACGGTGCAGGCACAGACCATACTGGGCTTGTGCTATAAACTCCTGGTGACATCAGCGGGAGCAAGGACACGGCAACGCAGGCGCAGTGGTTTTCAGACTTTAAAGTCTGAAATTCCAGAAATGAACCAGAGGCGGGGCCAGAGCATTGGGGAGTGGCTGCGCGGGCACAGGATGTCTGTGGGGGACCATTAGAAGCCCCGGGGAACTTCAACTCATTTTCCCCCGACCCCCCTACAGTATCCCTTTAACAACCATTACATGAACTGATAAAAGAGGTGCATTGATAACCATCCTACTTAAGTTACATGTACAACATACGAGATTGTCATTGCTCAAAACAACTATTCATGACCATTTTGAGTAATGTAGGATTGGTACAGGTGTCCATTAACATCAGCTGCTTCCCCATCAGTTGCTTGCTGTTTTAAATGCTTCTTGATTAACTGCTGTTTTATACACATGATCTTTTCAGGCAACCTATTTCCCCTGTGTGCACATAGCATTACCCTAGGGCTATACTGGTAACAAAAAAGCTGAAAAGAAAAAAAAATGTGTGATCGTTGTGCTTATTCTTATACAATTATCCTTGTGAGGAGATCAAATAATCAGTGCCTTGAATATTACAGCCTTCTTTTAAGAAACAAAGCAAAAATATGGGAACGGATAGGATTTATATTGAATCACATCTATACCAGCTATTTTACTCCACCTAAAAGATTGCCTGGTTTAAAAGATAAATATAAGATCTGGCCATACCAGGGGGTTCTTCAGTGCCCCCATAACTTTGGAGGCCCCTCAGCTTAAGCAGCTTCCACTCCATATTAATGCTCCTCCCCCTCTTCAAAGTTCCTTAAAGGACACCCCCTTCAAGATCTCCTTAAAGAGGAACTCCAGCCTAAACAGCCATACTGTCATTAAGTTACATTAGTTATGCTAATTAAAATAGATAGGTAATATAATCTCTTACCCACACTGTTTTAAAAGAACAGGCAAATGTTTGATTTCATGATGGCAGCCATCTTTTTGGTTGAAAGGAGGTGACAGGGAGCATGAGACACAGTTCCAACTGTCCTGTGTCCTGATCACCTCTCCCAGTTGCTAGGCAACATGAACAACAACATAGGAAATCCCATCATGCTCTGCACAGCATCAGGGAAAAAAAGCCCGGGCTTTTTTCTTTGATGGGTAGAGCTTAGATAAAAATGCAGCTAAACATGATGCGTTGGTAAGAAAAACAAAGTTCTGATGCTGTGGAACTGTTAAAGAAACAATAAGCCTTTTCAGTTCTGCTGAGTAGATTTTTAGTCTGGAGGTTCACTTTAAAGGACAACCAAGGTGACATGTGACATGATGAGATAGACATGTGAATGTATAGTGCCAAGCACACACATAACTAGGCTGTATTCCGTTTTTCTTTCTCTGTCTGAAAGAGTTAAACATCAGGTATGCAAGTGAAAGTTTCTATCCGGGTCGGACTCGGTCAGACTATAGCATAACCATCACTGATAAGTAATTACAGCCATAAAATACTTTCCTGACAGTAAATTGCTTCCTGGAGCAGGAAAGAGATAAAAAGTGTCCATAATTCATCGATTTAGGCTCTAGCATACTCCAATGAAGGTGCCATTGAGCAGAGAAAATTAAACACTAAAAGCTTAAAAACTAGCTTCAAATATAAAATAAAACTGTGGGATATCTAAAAAAAAAGTCATTTTAGGGGAAGAAGGTTAGATACAATTATTTTTCTCATCAGTTTATTTTCACCTCGGATGCCCTTTAAGGCTCCAGCAATAACATAAGAGATAGAGAATGGGATGCAAAAAATTCCGACTTTGTTACAACTTTAATGCAGCTTGAAATACCAATGAAAATTATCAGGAAATTAATTTGAATGGCCCAGTTTGAAGCTGTACACTCAATTTGCATTAAATTTGAACACAAGCAAGAAATGTTTTGCTTCTCATTGAACATCTCTAGTAATCATTTAGGGGCTTCCACCTGAGTTCTGCTGCAGAATGACTACTGCCTCTGCAGTCTCTTATAATAAAAACTATTCAAGGAAATGTTTGTAAAGAACTGCATCCACCAACATTTGGCAGAGCAGTTGGAAGTGTGTGCAGGCATATGAATTATAAATACCTATTCAGCCGCTGTCACTAGATGTTCTAGCTTGAAGTGATAGTGTCCCAGCCAACACTGGTGCCATGCTTTTACTTTAACTAAGGGGTTTCACATTGCAATCAACTGCTGATAATCATAGATTCCAACCACACTGCTAAACGGCAGTTAAGTGGAGTTCTCCTTTAACCTTTTCACTGCCAGCCAATTTGTCCTAAACGCGAACATCTACTGCCAAAGCAGTTTTTAGACATTTTGCACTCATTAGGTTTACTTAGGATTTTTGACAAGAAAACCTACATGAAATAGGACATATTATATACTGTATTGTTTTTTCCTTAACTAATTGGGCTTGAACACAAACACAATTTTGTGCTTTTTCTGTAGATATAATACATTTTTTTAGTGAAATATGTAAAAAAAAAAGTGAAATACTAGAAAATTGAATACCTACCTACAGTAATTTTCTTTTCCTGATATCTCCATGGCAGCATACAGATGGGCAGTTCTCCGCCTACAACTGCCAGATAGGACCTTTCTGAGTATAAAATGAGCTCCACCCATTACCCCATATTCCTTGTATTTTTAGGACGAACCGCCTGCCTAGGGTGGGGCTGTATGCTGCCATAGAGATATCAGGAAAAGAAAATTACTGTAGGTAGGTATTCAATTTTCTAGTTTCCCTGATATCTCCATGGCAGCATACAGATGGGCAATTAACTAGAAAGAAAGAAACATTTTGGGCGGGAAGCAGGTGCACACAACAAAGAATTTATTAACTTATTATACAGTAGAGCCGGAGGCTAAATTAATAATATTTTTGCCAAAAGCACTTGAAGACAGTACAGTTGGATCAATTTTGTAAAATTTAATAAAGGTGTGGCTAGAAGCCCAGTTTGCAGCTTTACATATGGTTTCCAAGGAAACCTTTGCTAGAGAAGCCCACGAGGAAGACATTCCTCTTGTGGAATGAGCTGAGATTTGACTTGGTGGAGATAATCCCTTAAACTTGTACGCTTCCTGGATAGTCTTAACAATCCATGAAGAAATTACTCTGGAAGAGGCAGACTTTCCTTTATTTCTCCCTGATGGAATGACTAAAAGTCTATCTGACATTCTAAAAGACTCTGTAGCTGAAATATAAGCCTTCAGTAAAGAAACAGGATCCAGTGGATGTGGTGAATCTGGATTCTCTATATTTTTGAAGGTTGGCAAAGTCCATTCTTGATTAAAATGGAAAGAGGATGACACCTTTGGAATAAATGAATCCACTGGGTTTAGCACTACTCGATCTTCATAGAAAGATATGAATGGATTTTTGTGGCTTAGGGCTTGGAGTTCGGAGACCCTTCTTCCAGATGTAATAGCGATCAAAAACGTAATTTTCAAAGTTAAGTTTGAAATAGAACAATCTTCCAATGGCATAAAGGGAGAAGATGAAAGATAGTCCAAGATTGTAGGCAGATCCCACTGCGGGAATCTGGGTTTGATTGGAGGACGGAGCCTTAAAGCTGCTCTGAAGAACTGCTTTATTAACGGATTTAGAGCCCATGAAGCTCCTTGAACCGCTGATATGGCAGATATCTGTGACTTTAAAGTATTGTAAGCAAGTCCCATAACTAATCCTCGTTGCAAGAAAGTAAGTACATTGGCTACCGAGGGCTTGAGAGGATCAAAACCAGAGGAAACTGCAAAAGAGGAAAATTTTTCCCACGTTCTGTTATATATTGCTGAAGTCGTAGGCTTTCTAGCGGACAATAATGTGGAAACTACTTCTTTAGGACAACCTTGACTTAGTAGCCTTTCCCCCTCAATCTCCAAGCAGTTAGTTTTAGTCTCTTTATGTTTGGATGAGCATAATGACCTTGAACTAGTAGGTCTGGTACTTGTGGTAAATGGAAAGGTTGGTCTGTTGACATTGACAGTAGGAGAGTGAACCAAGGCCTCTTCGGCCAAAAAGGAATTATTGCTATCACTTCCACATTCGAAACTGCTAATTTCTGCAGGAATTTGAAGATCAATGGGATTGGTGGAAATGCGTATCCTCTCCTGAATGTCCATCTCTGGGCTAGCGCATCCACAGCTAACGCTGTCTGAGCAGGAAACCTCGAATAGAAAATTGGAAGCTGAGTGTTGTATTGGGATGCAAAAAGATCTATTTGAGGTAGGCCCCATTTCTTTATTATTGTTTTGAATATTTCTGTATTGAGGGACCATTCGTGGCGATCTAGCGTTTTCCTCGACAACTCGTCCGCTAACAGATTGTCTGAGCCTGGTATATATACTGCTGTAAGATCTTTTAGATGGGATTGCGCAAGAACCATAATCGGGGTCACTTCTCTGAGTAACGCTTTGCTGTGAGTCCCCCCTTGTTTCCTTATGTAGGATACTGCTGGCCTGTTGTCTAGCTGGAGCATTACTGAACAGCCCCTCACTCTTGGCAGAAAAGAATGTAATGCATGGAGGGCAGCTTTTACTTCTAGAATATTTGACACTGTATTCTCTGTAGGAAAAATCCATTCTCCTTGTACTGCTAAGTCTTCGCATACTGCACCCCAACCTTTGGCACTCGCATCTGACGTTATCAGAGTCCATTCTGGAGGAATTAACGAGCAGCAATTTCTCAGATTGTTCGGATTTTTCCACCAACTTAATGTTTTCCACACTGTTAAGGGGATCCATATTGGTTGCCAGAGATTTAAGTTTTGCCATTGGGATAGGAAGTTTATCTGGAACGGTCTTAGATTCCAGTGTGCCCAGCGGACAAGTGGGATTGTTGAAGACATCTGACCCAAAATTTTCATGCATTGTCTGGCAGAAAGAGTCTCGTTTGGACGTATTTGAGTTAGATCTGAAATCATGCGATATAGTTTGTCTTCTGGAAGCGCAAGCGTTCCTGGAACCGTAGAAAATACTGCTCCTAAAAACACCATTTTTTGCGTGGGAAGTAACTGGCTTTTTTTGATGTTTATTATCCAGCCAAAGTCTGTCAATGTTTGAACTGTCAAATCTCTGTGTTCTTTTAGGCGATTTTCTGACTCGGCTAATATTAGGATATCGTCCAAGTAATGCAGTATTCTTATTCCTTGAACTCTTAGTATTGAAACTACTGCCAGCAGAACTTTTGAAAATGTCCTGGGGGACGTGGATAGGCCGAAGGGTAGGCAGCAGAACTGGAGATGGATGTGTCCAATCAGGAAACGAAGAAACTTTTGATATGAGGGATGAATTGGGACGTGAAAGTAAGCATCTTTTAAATCGATTGAACACATCCAATCTCCAGTTCTGACTGCTCTCGCCACTGTTTGGAGAGATTCCATTTTGAATTTTGGTAATCTGATAAATTTGTTCAGTGCTTTCAGGTCTATGACCGGCCTCCAGTCGCCTGTCTTTTTCTGAATCATAAAAATGGGAGAGTAGAAGCCTTCGAGCCTTTGGGATAAAGGAACTGGAACTGCTGCTCCCTGCTCTAGCAAAGTCTCTATGTACTGAAAGAGAATCTGTCGTTTTTGTGGGCTTTTTGGAATAGAGGTTCTGAGGACGTGAGGCAACTGAGGAGGACTTTTGAAAGACCATTTGTGACCTTTGTTTATTATATCCAGAATCCAGGGGTCTGAAATACTTTCCGCCCAGACCGGTGCGTAGCGGGACAGTCTTGCCCCTACTAAATCTGTCTGGACGGGCCTGATATCAAAAAGATTTAGTGGCGCTTTCTGAGGGAGTACCAACTTTCGGTTTAGCAGACCTAAAGAAAGAAGGTTGAGATCTTTTCCAGTTTTTGTTAAAGTTTTTACCAGGTCGATATGACCGAGCATCTTTGAATCTCTGATAAGTTTGTCTATTTTGCTGAGGGAAGCGCTGTCTCTGGAATTTCCGATCTTGCGGCAGCAGACCAGATTTCCCGCCCGTTACTCTTGTTATTGCTGAGTCTAATGTGGGCCCAAATAAATGTTTACCATCGTAAGGGATTCTTCTCCAGGTGGTTTTGGACGAAGGATCTGCTGCCCAGGCCCTTAACCATAAGGCTCTTCTAGCCATGACTGAAAATATCATAGACCTGCTTGACGACTTTACTACATCTAAAGCAACTTCACCAGCAAATTCAGCAGCTAATTTTAATTGATCAATAGAGGTACATATAGATTCCTTATTGGCATCTCTCAAAATGGCATTTTCAATTTCCAAGACCCAGGTTTTAACAGCTTTAGAAACTGAGGCCAGAGCCACAGCTGGCCTAGCTGCGTCTCCGGAAGATAGATATGACCTTTTCAAGTCCACATCAATTTGGCGATCTAATACATCACGGAAAGAGGTAGAATCATCTAAAGGCAAAGTAGTGTTCCTTGCCAGGCGCATAATGGAAGCATCCACTACAGGAGTAGAGTCTAAAAGTACACCATCTTTTTCTGACAACGGGTACAATTTACGTAACCGGTTTTTAGTAGAAGATTTTTTAACAGTTTTGTTCCATTCCTCAGTTATAATTTCCTTTATTTCCTCCATAAAGGGAAATGCGGAACGGTCTTTGCTTAACTGTTTAAAGTATCTTTTCTTTTTAGGTTTGTCGGAATCATCCACATCCTCCCACTCAATTGCGTCCTTGACTTGTGATATAAAAGAAGGGATTAACGAAAAATCGAATGAATAATCTAAATCAGATTCTTCAGAGTTTAAATCATCTGAAATCGGATTAGGAGGATTCTGTGTAGAGATACTAGTCGGGACTGCCTGCTGAGTACCCATCTCTGCCATAGTATCTTTTACAACTTGCTTAATTACAGAAGTGAAATCCTGACTTTCCCCAGAGATGTCATAGTGGCAATTTCTGCAAACCATCTTATCAGGTAATTTTATATCCCCACATAGCCAGCATTGATCCTCTGAAGGTCTATTTGTTTTTGAGGAACATTTCATTGGCGGACTAGGCGATCTTAGTTACATAGTTACATAGTTATTTTGGTTGAAAAAAGACATACGTCCATCGAGTTCAACCAGTATAAAGTACAACACCAGCCTGCTCCCTCACATATCCCTGTTGATCCAAAGGAAGGCGAAAAAACCCTTACAAGGCATGGTCCAATTAGCCCCTAAAGGGAAAAATTCCTTCCCGACTCCAGATGGCAATCAGATAAAAATCCCTGGAGAACTAGATGGCAATCTCCTGGAGTAAACTTTCTTTGGTTTTTCACT
This sequence comes from Hyperolius riggenbachi, assembly GCF_040937935.1. Classification (NCBI taxonomy): domain Eukaryota; kingdom Metazoa; phylum Chordata; class Amphibia; order Anura; family Hyperoliidae; genus Hyperolius; species Hyperolius riggenbachi. The sequence goes on from NC_090651.1 coordinate 169,279,435, forward strand.
GCTTGACGAAGACCGATGTTTTGATCGACTTTGTCCGGCTGATTGACTTGAACTTTGTTGGGAATAGCCTTTAACATATTCCTTTGGAAGAGTATGTTTATGGCTGAAAAAAACAAACCAATAAGATCAAGTCAATATATGACCCTTAGATCTAAAAATATTACCTCATTTTTACTCACCCCCCTTACCTAGAAGTCTTTTTGCGTTCTCTTTAAGATGATTTTCCCATAGCAGAAGGTAAAAGCTGCGGAAAAAATGCAGCTGTCAGCAACCTTCAATCACTCTGTGCAGTATAAGTATCAAGCTAGTACAAAGTTTACCACATAAGATATAAAAGATATAAAAGATACCTTTGCAGACACACAATCTACTTGGCTGACCCCTCAGGACGTGTAGCAGTTGCCACAGAGCTGCAGGACGGCATGCCAGTGGAGAATAGCCACTCCTACCACTTCCTGAGCTGCCTCTTATGTCTTCCTACACTTACCCACAACAAAGATGGCCACTGCTATGCAGATAAGGGCAGAACAGCCAGCGGGCTACAAGAAAATGGCCGCCGTTGTGGACAGATTTGCATAGTAGTGTTTATGCAAGTACTCACCAGCCTCAGACGAGCAGGAACTAACAGGAACTGCAACAAACTATCCAGGCAGCCGGAGCTTTGATAGAGAGTGACTGAGAACAGCAATCCAAAGGTACTTAACCACAGAGTCTTCATGTATATTACAACCTGCCTTGCAGATCTTGTGAACATGTTTGGGAAACAAGGTATACATCTCCTTAGATGTTTTATAACCAGCAAATGCCTGGAGAACGCAAAAGAGCAGGCTCCTGACCTCTTTGGAACATTTAGTTACCTGAGGTTCAGAACTGCAACCAGGGGAGGTAAAAACCTGGTTGGAAACCGCAAAAAATCGTGCGGAGGTAAGGGAAAAATTAGTCCATGCAAGAAAAACACGATCCTATCCGGCGGTGAGGACTTAAAAAGGAATATGGGGTAATGGGTGGAGCTCATTTTATACTCAGAATGGTCCTATCTGGCAGTTGTAGGCGGAGAACTGCCCATCTGTATGCTGCCATGGAGATATCAGGGAAACATTTTTTTTCTGTTGTGGATTTTGTTCTTTTCAAAGAAGAATTACATTTACTGACAAAAATGTCCCTCCATCCACGTGGGCCCCCCTCCTCTTCCTCCCTGTGTGGCTGGATGTGCAGTCGGGGTGTAATTACTCACCAGATCGCTCTTCCATGCCGCATGTCCCATTCCCCATCCGTATTCTCTCTCTTCTCTCCCGATCTCTGTATGATGTGTACATACACTTCATACAGGGAGTAGAGAGGAGAAAGATCAGGTGGATGGGGCATGGGATATGCGGCATGGAGGAGCAATCGAGTGAGTAATTACACCCCCGACTGCATATCCAGCCACACAGGAGGGCAGAGGAGGGGGGCCCACGTGGAGGGAGGGAGGAATGATGTCGCCCCCTCCCCACAGCTTCCCTGAGGACAAAACTGTCAAAAATGTACTAGGTACGTGGTTGGCAGTTAAAGGGTTAAACAGTAATTCAATTTACAAAAATATGAACAATTTTATGTATCAGGAGAGGAAGACACCTTCTATTTTCTGAACTAAAACTTCCACTGACAAGAAGTACAGATGCAAAAGCACTAGAATTTAATACATGGTAGTAAGATTTGCACTGATCAAATGACTGACGATCACAGTAAGGTCTCTTTTCCACGGACAGTTGACAGGCAGTGAAATGCCTCCCAAACGCTCACAACTGCTTACTGCTGCCTGGCAACTGCTTGCTGCTGCCTGATAACTGCTCACTGCTGCCTGGTAACTGCTTGCTGAGCACAGAGTTCAACTTTTGGTCCCAGAGCCTTCTGTCATGCTGCTCCTACGTTTTGGAATGCCTTACCTCAGCAGATCAGGACAGCTCCATCCCTGGACATGTTTAAATCCAGACTGAAAACCCACCTGTTCAGTTTGGCATTTGCAGAAATATAACTTTTGTTGTGTGAATACTTCATTCTACTACCAACTACTGAATCTGAGATAGCCTAAGCGCTTTGAGTCCTATGGGAGAAAAGCACTATAGAAATGTTTTGTATTGTATTTTTGTATTGTATAACTGTCTGTGGAAAAGAGGCCTCATAGAAGCTCAACATCAGGGTTTCCTAACCGTGTTCTCAAATACCACCAACAGTGCATGTTTTGTGGAAATACACAAAGGTAGTTAATCAGCTCAAATGAGACACTAATTACCTCAACTGTAAATGTTTGTGGTTTTCTGCAAAACATGCATTGTTGGCGGGCCTTGAGGACAGGGTTGGGAAGCCCTGCTCTGTGGGATCTACAGTACTTACCGGTACTTTATCTAGTAAAGTTCACATCTATGATTGATATGATTTAAGCAAATAATATCTGTATAGGATGTTTTCTATTCTGATAGATGGCACATGTGCTCTTTTAGACAATGGTAATGGTTAAAGCCCAAGTAAGCTGCAGATTACAAATGTAAAATGAATAGTTCTGAATAGATAGCACTACTATTCAACATACTCACTACTTGTTTCTGTAGGTAGTGGGTGAGTGACCTCTACTCCATCCAGGAAACCTTGAAGGTAGGATCATGTCACGGCCATCTCATTCTGGCAGGCCTTAGCTCCCAATAATGAATGCCTGTGCATGCCTATGTGACCGTGGAGGCACTCAAAAAGTGCAAATGCCTAAAGATGCACATTTAAGCACATAGAATTGGAACATACATGGTTTCTTTAGTAAGATTTGGTGTTGTTTTTTTAAAACTGAGGTATGTAACTTTGCCTAATACAGTATAAATCATCTTCAAGAAGAACATCATTGCATATCTAATGCAACACATGACTGCATGGTGATAAAAAACTGACAAACACAATCCATAAATAATATACCTGTGTGTGTAGTGGAATATAGTCTTCATAGATGTTTTGCCACAGGTCTTGAAAATCTGCTAACTCATAGATAAAGTCACCAGAAAGCTTACAAGGGCTTTCCACACTGTTCTCCAGGAAGCCAATAAATGTATTTGAAGAACTTGAATCAGCACTAGTAAGTATACTGCTTGAATACTTGCTTTTTATAGGTATTTTGCTTCCCCTTGGGCTCTGAAGTGGTTTGTAGTTTAACATTTTAACAAGACTAAGTGCAATATCTAATTTATTTCCACAGGCAAATGAACCAGCAACACAGGTTTTTGACATACAATGACACTTTGGATTTTCTATATTTAACTTGTTTTTTTCCTCATCTTTTTGCATATGAGATAACTGCTCTTTGGTATCAGGAAGGGATTCAACTGAATGCTCACATGACAGTCTATCCAATACTTCACTATCTAACATGCTGACACTTGCTGCCTCACAGTCTGTCTGAGGAGCCATTATCTGCTCACTGAAAGTACTACCACATGTGGAAAAATTTCCGGAGGAAACATTTTGGGAAATCTTCCTTGGAACTTTACAGACTGCCTCGTAGTCAGAATCAGCAACTCTCAATGAGGAGCAACAGTGACATTTTCTTGGAACAGCTGCAGTACTCTCCATATGTGGACAATGTTGTGGCCCAGGACTAAACTCTTCCAGTTCCATCCAGCACTCAAAACCTGAGTAAGCAAAGTCTTCTTGCAGGAGAGTAGAATATGAATACTGTGCATCAGTTAGGTTTGACGTGTCAGTTGCAGCAGGCCCAGATTTCGCCTCCTGACCATCTTCATTGTTATTTTTCTTATACAGGCTACTAAGGCAATGTTTAAGCCTATCCTTTTCAGAAATGAGCTTCTGTAACCGTTCGATGGACAGCGCTTCAATGCGAGCAATTACAGTGTCAAATCTAAAGAACCGTTCTAGCATGAATACACATTTACTGCAGGCAAATTCAGCTTGGCCGTCACGTAAGATCTCTTTACCCAGCACATTTGATAAAACTACTTGAAGATTCAGTTTGGCAGCTGTATGAAAAATCCATCTGCGCTGATTTCCACAAAGTTCCCTTCCACAAATCCTGCAAATATCCTTCATCTTTAAGTCCAACATTGAAACTTTTGCATGAAGTTATAACAGAACTTAAACTAAACAGGAATGACAAAAACACTCCACACTAGCAAAAACTGGATTGAAATCAGTGGATGTTTGATTCACCCAAGCTAAATAAATAAATGAATATACGTCACTGTCAAGGAGCAGAAAGTCTTGAGTACAGTTAGTAGTTTAAATTTAAAAGGTTTATTGTATTGTTAGCAGCAGTAAATCCATACGCCATTGTTCTACTTCTCAGTTAAAGATCATTTAAGCTGTGGTAAGAAAAACAAAAGTTTCAGAAGTTAAAACACAAGATGAATGTTCTCTAACTTTGATACAATTTTTAAACAAAAGATTACATGAGATATCCAAATACTTTCTACACACAACGGTTTGATTATACCTCAAGGATGCTGTAGAGCTAGATTAAACCAAAGGAACAATGTAAAGTTGGATTACACCACACGGACACTGAAAGGCTGGGATACACTACACCGCAGCCAGAAAGTTGGTTTATACTACTGCAGACTAAGTAGAAAGCTGGGATACGCTACATCAGACACTAGAAAGCTGAGATACAATACAGCAGACACTAGAAAGCCGAGGTGCACTACAGCAGACACTGGAAAGCCATGGTTCACAACAGGCCAAGTCATGACAGAAGCAATAAAGAATGATCAAGAAAAGCTAGGCAATAAATTGAAGCAAGAGATCAGGAGTAGTTAGACAAGCCAGGAAACTGGATCAGGACTCACTCTTAGCAAGAACAGAACTGAAAGAAATATCAGCACCAAGTGCTGTCAGAGGTGAGGACTACATGCAACTGCCTTGGCTGGATTCCCGATGTACAGTACATGCTATACAGTACATGTTTGTGCAAACACCGAACCTAACAAAAACAACACTGTGCCCAGTGACTTGTGTTTAGTTGGGAACCTGCTCACACTCAGGGCCTATTTGATGACAGCTCTTATGCGAACGAAAAACACATTAAGGCAAGTTTTTGCATGACGTTGGCTTAACAATGAAAGTTTTGACTTTCTGCAGTTATGTATATGAAGTATGAAGGACCACTTTACCTAACAGTTTCAGTTAACTTGATGCTGGGAGCACACTTGTTTGTTTACTTTTCATGCGTGTTTTCTGCACAGGAAATCACATTTAGGCTGACATTTTACATCAGGTGAATCCATGCATTTTTTCTCACCGGAGCACAAATATGCACAGTAATGCAAGTGAATGGGCAGGTTTCTATATAATGAGATTTTACGCATGCGTGTTAGATCTGAGAGCATGTCGCATTTTTCCACACTACACATACAAATGCATGTGATTTGGGATAAAATGTATTCCAATGGTGCTCCATAGGAATACATGTCTATGTGTTTTTCTGTAGGGAAAATCGTATGCTGTCCAAACACCTCCTTTTAACCCTCACAGGAAGTAGAAACTAGGCAGAAGTTATACATTTTCAATTACTAAGCAAAGAGTTCTTGCTAGGCAGAAATCATGACCTCTGAAAAACACATGTAAAAATGTGCATTAAAACGAATATAAATTTGTATGATGTGAAAAAAAACACTCCCCTGCTTTTCAGCATGCAAGCACACAAGGTGTACAGAAAAAGCATGTGTAAAAATGCACAGAGAAAACTGAGAGACACCAGTGTGCACCATGCCTGAATCTGCCAGATTCACACTAAATCCACATTTAATTGGTACATGCAGTACTATACATGGAATGCCCATAGGCTAAGCTGCAAATTTCACAAGATGAATAAGAAGACAGATGACTGATGGCATTATCTGGCTTATTCTACGTTGAGTCTGGTAAAAAAACAACTAGTATGAATTAATACTCACCTATAGCAAAATACACATCACTTTAAAATGGGGGAGGTCTAAGATCATGAGATTATGTCAGCTAAATTTAACTGGCTACACTTGTACTTTGACAGCATGTTAGGAATGCCAGAAATTGTCTAAAATTATTAATTTAAAGGGGTTATTTCGCGAAAAAAGTAGGCAGTTAAAAAATGTGACAGATGACAGGTTTTGGGTCAGTCCATCTTTTTAAGGGGGATTCTCAGGGCTTTCTTTGTTTTCAACAGCATTTCCTGAACAGCAGTTTAACTGCCAAAATAGCAAGATACCAGCCGACCTCCCTAATCACTTGCACACTATTATGTCAGTTAGATTTTGCAACTGTTGTTCAGGAAATGCTGTTCAAAACAAAGAAAGCCCTGAGAATCCCCCTTAAAAAGATGGACTGGCCCAAAACCTGTCATCTGTCACATTTTTTAACTGCCTACTTTTTTCGCAAAATAACCCCTTTAAAAACAAAGGTTTGTCAACAGATATAATTATTTTAAGAGTATTTGGCAGAAGCCCTTTCAGCCGGTAACACATTTTAACAACCTAATGAATGCACAAAGACATAACTGTAACAAACTAACAACACAATTGAAAAATTAGAAAATTACACGTGTCAGCCCAGCTTAGAACATAACCCTTATTGGCTATAGAGGTAGCAACGATGTATCATGTTACCCGAATCCCTCCCTCCTGTTTACCGCGTTTCCCGATGACATTTTCAGAACAAAATACCCGATATTGCATGTTCTTACATCAGCATCCTACAATAATTCCCCCGGCCACCGGTACCGCCCTTCGCTGTCACGACGGCTCTCCTAGATCTCACTGTCATTATTGCATCTTTCTTCTAGAGGGCGCCGGGATTTGTAGTTCAATAGCTGACAGCCAGCAGTACGCATGCACTGTATATTGCCCCCTAGCGAATAAATGTACATACCAACTAGAGAATTTTTATTCTGAGACGAATGATCACCAGATGTTTTGCACTGGCAGCGTGCAGTGTAGGGCATCACTCCATTCACTAAGCACCCTGTCGCTGTTAAAGCATGTGGATACAATTAGAATGCTTAGTGTCCCACGTTCTGCTCTTACCCCATCTGCAGACAAGTGCAGCGTAGCTCCTCCTCCATCACAGCACTCCAACTCACCACCAGTGGTCTGCAGCCATACCGCAAGCGTGAGCGTAGCTCCTTCAGTGACGGACCGATCCTGTTTCTCTGCTGGAACTGGAAGCCCATATATGTCCCACATCTCAGACAGTATTGGCAACGGTACAAGACCAAAGTGGAGGATTGCGGAGCGGGTGCAGCAGCAGAGAATATTCGATCTGTTCCGTCCCATAGCCGGTGTGGTGAAATTTTTTGCAACTTTATCAGATTTTGCAACCGGTTGCACTTATTTATACGTATAGCTATCAGAAAGTGCAACCTAGCCATTGACTTTAACCTATCTGTATCAGAAAATGCAACCCAACCAAACCCTATTCTCACACAGAACCCTCCCCTCTTGCTCAACTAATAACCCCCCCCCCCCCCCCCCTGGAGGGAACAATCCCCCCTCTTGCTCAACTAATAACCCCCCCTGGAGGGAACAATCCCCCCTCTTGCTCAACTAATAACCCCCCCCCAGGGATCAATCCCCCCTCTTGCTCAACTAATAACCTCCCCTGGAGGGAACAATCCCCCCTGTTGCTCAACTAATAACCCCCCCTGGAGGGAACAATCCCCCCTCTTCCTCAACTAATAACCCCCCACCCCCCGAGGAAACAATCCCCCCTCTTGCTCAACTAATAACCCCCCTGGAGGGAACAATCCCCCTTCTAGCTCAATGGGATCTGTGGTTGCAAAAAATTACAGGCGTGTTAACAGAGAGGAGCCACGCCTACACAGTCATACACTGTCCTCTATGGCAAGTTGCAAAATATGATAGGTAGCAAAAATTTTCACTACACCGGAAGAGATAGCCAGCACAATTGATGCTATGGAGGAGCTCCGCTGCCAATACTGAGATGCAGCAGATAAGACACTTGTTGAGTGAGTGAGTGAGTTATTCATACCACCTGAACATCGGGATAAAAGTTATTTTTTACTCACCTGGTGCTTCTTCCCGCTCTGATAGTCTTTGAGATCCTTCAGTGTCCTCTGGGTCTCTTCAATTGTTCCGCTGTTACCCCAATTAAAGTCAGCAACTGGCGACTGCAGAGCTTGCGCTGTCTTTCCTCCTTCATTAATACTGTCCTTCGCTTGTAGAGATGGCTCGTACCTCCAATTTTAGGTTCGCGAACATCGAATGCGAACTTCCGCAAAAGTTTGCGAACCGTCATAGACTTCAATAGGCAGGCAAACTTTCAAAACTATAAACACTCATTCTGGCCACAAAAGTGATGGAAAAGATGTTTCAAGAGGTCTAACACCTGGAGGGGGGCATAGCGGAGTGGGATACACGCCAAAAGTTCCGGGAAAAATTACGGATTTGACGCACAGCAGGGTTTTAAAGGGGTTCTGTGGGGGTTTCTGAGGAGAAAAACTGCCACTTACCTGGGGCTTCTATCAGCCCCCTGCAGCGGTAATGTCCCACGCCGTCCTGCTTCCATCCGCCGTTCCCCGCAGCCGGCACCGGGCTATTATTCGTCTGACACACAGACGAATAATGCGCGCTACCGCGCTTCCGCTCGCGTCATCTGAGGCTTACTGCGCAGGCGCAGTACAACGGTTTCTTGTACTGCGCTTGCGCAGTAAGCTTCCGATGACGCAGGCGGAACCGAGCGGGTGCGCGGCCACTGTAGCGCAGCCGCAGTTGGATCCCATGCCGCTTAGACCGGGGCCGGCGGCGGAGAATGGCAGATGGTAGGAGGACAGCGTGAGACATTACCGCTGCACGGGGCTGATAGAAGCTCAAGGTAAGTGTCTGTTTTTCTCCTCCGCAACCCCCCACAGAACTCCTTTAAGGGCAGAAATCACATTGCATTGCTAAATTGGAGGCATAAAGTGCTTTAAAACATCTTGAGGGTGTATACATCAATCAGGTAGTGTAATTTGTGTACTGCTTCACACTGACAGACCAAACTCACTGAATAACGCACTGCAAACAGTTGTTTGTGTAGTGATGGCTGTGCTGGACTGGTGCGCACCATGGCGAAAGTGCAGTCGATGGCGGTTTTCATGCCCATATGGTCGGGCTGAGGTGGCTCAATGACAGAACAACAGTGACTGAGTGTCCAACTAATCGAATTTGGACTGTCCTCAATGAAGCAACCTTATTATCTTGGGACAGGTGTGTGGTGATATATTGGGGTGCTGATAATGTTAAGGATAATAACAGAACATATTTCTGTCTTTTTTCTGTCTACTGGGTAAAACCTCAGATGTGTATTGTGCTTGGTAGTAATTGGCCACCTGGCCAGAGTAATCTGAAGGATAATGTAAGTCTGCATGTAAATGTACATTACCTCTGCCCTCATTGTCCAGCCGGGGAAACTGTGTGTACTGCTAATTAGCGGCCAATTGAGGAAGAATAGGCTGGTCGGCATGGCTTTTGAACTGGAATCAGCCATTGTCCCATCATACAAAGCAAGCTTGCCAGAGTGTTGGGGATGGGAAGCGGACACCTGAAGGTTGGAAATTTACATGGAAGGGGTTGGAAATTTCTACAGACTTTAAAAACGGAAGTGGAATTGCTTTGAAATCTGTAAGTGTAAACAGGATTACAGGCAAACTGCTACCTGTAACCAAAATTCGATCTTTTCATGGATGTGCTAAAATACACTTTAACCAAGGAAATAATGTGGAGGAAGCTTTTTGATGTCTGCAGAGTTCAATGGGTGACATTGTGTCCTGCCAAACTTCAAGAAGCTAAAACAGGAACCCCCTTTGAAGTGCATATCACAAGAAGGATTATGACAAGCGTTCGGTGATGTCACAAACGGGGAAACTGCATTAGTTCCTGGGGGCTGGACATTAAATGCCCCAGGGGACACTTCGGACTATTTAAGGTGGCCCAGGACAGCCACCAGTGTCTTCTCTCGGAGGTAGCGAATAGCTAGGGAGGATCGCGACTCCTGGTCGAACCGGCGTCCTCCCGTCAAACAACGTTCTAACCTAAGCTGGTAACGTTCTTTTTTCCCCCAGTTTATTTTTACGCAAATATCCGTGTGTGGTATCTTTGTAACTCTTAATTGTGTAACTTTTTTACTTTGTCTTTTTGTAATCTTTTTGTATATATTAAGTTCTGCATTGTTCTATGTTTTTCTAGAATATTAAATTATTATTTAATAAGTTTGACTTCTGCCATACTAAACTAACACTCATAGCCTAGAAGAGACTGAAGTGTAACCGTGTATAAGTTCATGCCTAATTGTACGCTTGAGCAACACTACCGTATGAAATTGTAATTGCATTGTGTATGGGGGCGTTTGTCATACGTTGGCCTAAGCGCGCAGCTGACCCAACGTACGAACAACGCCAGTGCGAGTAGCGACAGCAGAGTGGCTAACAGTATCGTTCGGAACGACTGTTAGTGGGTCTTTGCTTCACGACAGTGTAAGATTGCAACTGTGTGTGTGTGTGGGTGCGTGGCGTTCCCGTATTTGGCCTAAGCGCAAAGCTGACCCAAATACGAAAACGCAGATTGCGTATTGAGCACTCAAAAGCTGAGTGAACGTGTCTAGCAACGCTAGTGGTGGCAGTGGGAAGTGTTTGAGGGGTTCCAGCCTTGTTTGTAGCTTAAATAAGGCTGTTCCCCGCTTAATCTGGTCAAACCCGCAGTCGGGAACCGTATACGCAGGCGTGCCGCGGGCCGGTTCCTGACATAATGGCTGGCAGTGGTGGCATCGTTTAGTACATTAGTACGCAGTTTAGCTCGCTATTCTGAGTACTAAAGGCTGGAAGCTTGCTAGAAGCAACTAGCCTACAGAAGTCTACTCAGTGCAGAATCTATATACGTTTTTTTTTTTGTTCAAAGATACACACTTGGTGTTTGCTTTCCCTCCCCCCCTTTTTTTTTCTTTTTATTTTTGTGCAACACGATGGCTCAGAAAGCATCCAGCTATGCAAGGCAAAACAAAGAGATACTACTCAACCTGTGTGAGCACAAAGGCATCGAGACGGCGAGCGGCCAGACTAAGGAGCAGTTAGTTCGTGCGCTCGAGGAGTATGATGAGGCAGAGCGAGCCCGTGCTTCAACGTCAGCGGATGCAGCTCACGACACGCCAGAGGAGGAATCGCTCCCGCCACAGAATGCGAGGGGAGACGATGTCCTGGACGATCCACCGAGCAGGGAGATGCCATCTCTGGAAGCTGATCTACAGCTACTGAACTCGGCTGATCCTGAACTGCGCCTAAAGCTGATCCTACTGCACCGACAGGCAGAGAAGGAACAAGCGGCACAGCGACTCCGGGCAGAGGAGGGAAGAGCTGAACGGCAACACCAGCTGGAGCTGGCTAAACTTCAGCAGCAGAACCGGTCTGCTGGACCCGCAGAACGCGAAGGTGAGCGAGTCCACAGAATCCCCCTGGATAAGTTCCCCGCTATGGACAAGGACTCTGACATAGACACTTTCCTACAGGGGTTTGAAAGGACTTGTCGGCAGTATGGGGTGCCCCGTGAGCAGTGGGCAAGATACCTCACACCAGGGCTGAGAGGCAAGGCCCTGGAGGCATTTGTGAGTCTCCCCCAGGAGGAAGAAACAGACTTTGAGGCGATTAAGAAAGCCATTATTGCGCGATACCACCTCACGCCAGAGGTGTATCGCAAACGTTTCAGGACAGTGCAGCGAGGTCCTAATGACAGTTACCTGGATCATGCTTGCAACCTGCGCACTGCCTTCCAGCAGTGGGTAAAAGGACTTGCTGTTGAAACCTTTGATGCCCTGCAGGAACTGATAATAAAAGACCAGTTCCTCCACACTTGCCCTGTTGAGGTCCGGCAGTTTGTACGGGACCGAGAGCCAAAGACCGTGGATGAGGCCGCGAAAGTTGCTGATGCCTACACGTCCAATCGAGCATCTGATTTTCGGAGGACTACGGCGCCCAGCTGGAAGGGAGAAAAGCCTGCGAGACCTTCTCCTCTGAGCACCCAGCGAAGCCAAGTCCCGCAGCCGCCTGGAGGTAGAACAGCCACCGTTGACACTCGGAGATGTTTTGCCTGTAACAAACCGGGTCACATCAGTGCTACGTGCCCAGAAAAAAAGAAGGAAGCCCCAAACTCTGGCGGGGCCCGGAATGCGTTGTGTGCCACCAGGAATGCAGGTAGCTATGCAGAGAATCTGCAACCTGTCACGATTGGGGATACGGTTACCACCGGTCTAAGAGACACTGGAGCAGAGGTGACTCTAGTGCACCCCCAGCTTGTGAACCCTGAGGAGTACATTCCTGGCAAGACTATGGCTGTCAAAGGAGTTGGGGGTGTCACCCCCGCCATACCCACCGCCTTGGTCCACCTGGATTGGGGGGCCGGCAGCGGAATGAAAGAAGTGGGGGTAACTGATGCCATCCCCACGAACGTTTTGTTGGGTGCTGACCTGGGACGGTTAGTGGCCCGGTATGAGCCTACTCCAAACCCCATGGAGCCTGCATCCCCCGCAGAAGTTCAGGACTCTTGCAAGGTACTGTGTGATAATGCTGTGCAAGCGGGGAGTGCTGGTGAGGCCCCAGGGGCTACGGACTGTGTACTAGGAGCCAGCCCTAGTGAGTCTCCAGTGCCCAGGCCTGGAGGAGGACACGTTGTTACCATGAATGCAGATAATGTTGATGTAATATGTGATGTGTTGCATGATGACATATGTACAGTGAATGCTCCGTCAGCTGCAGTGGTGACCCGCAGTGCTCACCGGGCTGCAGCAGACGAATTGTCCACTGAAGGGGCTGATGTCACTGGGTCGGGCTCTTTCACTTCAGAGCCTGGCTCTGAGGACCCAGAGGCCTCTCAGTTTGCCACCTCCCTGGTGCCTGTGGCCGACAGCGCTGAGTTCTCCGAGGCTGTGCGACTTGATAGCAGCCTGGAAGAGCTCAGGAGTCTGGCGGACAGGGCACCGGTGGAGGGCGACAAGGTGAGGGTGTACTGGGAACACGGCAGACTGTACAGAGAGGTTATTCCCTCTGAGCCGTCTGAAGTGGAGGAGGCCGACCGGCAGTTGATTGTTCCCCACAGGTACAGGGAGCAGTTATTAAGAATAGCACATGAGATGCCCCTGGCTGGTCACTTGGGGATCCGCAAGACCAAATCCCGGCTTGCCCACAATTTTTATTGGCCCCACATGGGGACAGATATTGCTGATTTTTGCCGGTCTTGTGTCGCCTGTCAGCGGGTCGGCAAAGCAGGTGACACCGACAAAGCCCCACTGAGGCCCTTACCCATAATAGAGGAGCCCTTCCAAAGGGTTGCTGTTGACATAATTGGGCCTCTAGCGATACCCAGCAGCACAGGGAAACGTTTCATTCTTACGGTGGTAGATTATGCCACTCGCTACCCTGAAGCTGTAGCCCTGAGCTCCATACGGGCAGACAAGGTTGCAGACGCATTGGTGCGCATTTTCTCACGGGTCGTTTTTCCCCGTGAAATGCTCACCGATCACGGCCCGCAATTCATGTCGCGCCTAATGGAATGCCTCTGTAAACAAATGCAGGTAGAACACATCATGGCCAGCCCTTACCACCCCCAGACAAATGGGTTATGTGAGCGGTTCAATGGTACTCTGAAACAGATGCTAAGGGTGTTTGTTGAATCGCAAGGGAGAGACTGGGAGCGATACCTGCCCCACTTACTGTTTGCTTATCGTGAGGTGCCCCAGGCATCCACCGGGTTCTCGCCCTTTGAGCTATTATATGGGAGGAGGGTACGCGGACCCCTCGATCTCATTCGAGAGGTCTGGGAGGGGCAGGACATGGGTCCCGGGGTCTCCATAGTGGAATACGTTCTAAAGTTCCGGGAAAAGATGGACACCCTGGTGGGGTTAGTGCGAGAGAATCTGACTCAAGCCCAGGCCACCCAGAAGCAGTGGTATGACCACGGGGCTAGGGAGAGAGTTTATGAGGTAGGTCGCAAGGTATGGGTCCTAAACCCGATGCGACAGAATAAGCTGCAGGCCGCTTGGGATGGGCCCTATACCATACATAGGAAGATTAGTGATGTGACCTATGTGGTCGCGCTGGATGACCGAGGTAAGCAGCTGAAAACATACCATGTAAATATGTTAAAGGAACATCATGCTAGAACCGCTTGCGCTCTCCCTGTCTGCAGTTTGCTACCGGACGGTGAAGCAGAGGCCCTGGTTGACATCCTGGCATCCACCCAGGAAACCGACTCTGTTGCCGAGGTGCAGATCAATCCGGAGTTGACAGCAGAGCAGCAGGCTGGGCTATCTGATGTGCTGACCTTTTACCGTGGTACCTTTACAGCCCGCCCTGGTCTGACCAGCCTGGCTGTACACCATGTTGACACCGGAAATAACAAGCCGGTTAGACAGTCAGCCTATAGAGTCTCCCCTGAGGTTCAGGCCCACATCAGCAAGGAGATTGAGGAAATGCTGTCACTAGGGGTGATCCAACGGTCGCACAGCGCATGGGCATCACCTGTAGTGCTAGTACCCAAACGGGACCAGACCACTCGGTTCTGTGTAGATTATCGAAAACTAAATTTGATAACTGCGTCAGATGCTTACCCAATGCCGAGGGTCGACGAATTGTTAGATAAGCTAGCTGGCGCGCAATATCTAACAATCGTGGATTTGAGTCGGGGATACTGGCAGGTCCCTCTAACAGCTGGGGCACGGGAGAGGTCTGCCTTTATCACCCCCTCAGGTCTGTTTGAATTTAATGTAATGCCTTTTGGAATGAAAAATGCCACGGCCACCTTCCAAAGGGTTGTAAATGGTCTCCTGGAAGGTTTGGAACACTGCGCTGTCGCCTACCTAGATGACATCGCCATGTTTAGCGCCAACTGGAACGACCACTTAGCACAGCTGTCACAGGTTCTGGGACGCATCACTGCAGCAGGACTAACAGTCAAGCCTAGCAAGTGTCAGATAGGCAAGAAACAGGTACAGTACCTGGGACATGTGGTGGGGGGGGGGGAGGGCTTCGTCCAGATACTGGGAAGGTAGATGCCATTGTGTCCTGGCCCACCCCCCACACGAAGAAGCAGATTCAGTCCTTCTTAGGAACGGCTGGGTACTATAGAAAGTTTGTCCCCAACTACAGTGCCCTCGCCAAGCCATTGACAGATCTCACCAAAAAGAAGCTGCCCAAGCAGATTCTCTGGACGCCAGAATGTGAACAGTCATTCACAGCTCTGAAGAGGGCCCTAGCCAGCCCTCCCGTGTTGCAAGCGCCAGACTTCAGCCGACGGTTTGTAGTCCAGACGGACGCCTCAGCCTTTGGCCTAGGTGCTGTATTAAGCCAGGTAAACCAAACTGGGGAAGAACATCCGATTCTATACTTAAGTCGGAAGCTGCTACCCCGGGAGGTAGCTTACGCCACCATAGAGAAGGAGTGCTTGGCAATTGTATGGGCCCTACAAAAGCTGCAGCACTACCTCTATGGTCGCGTATTCACGGTCGTCACCGACCACAACCCTCTTAGTTGGTTACATCGGGTTTCTGGTGACAATGGATAATTGCTGAGATGGAGCTTGGTTCTCCAACAATATAGCTTCACCATTCAACATAGGAAGGGGAGCAATCATGGGAATGCGGACGGGTTGTCCCGTCAAGCAGAACCAACAATGTAGGCGCAGGCAGGATAATCTGGGAAGATCATCTGCCTTGCCCCATTCTAAAGAGGGGAGGTGTGGTGATATATTGGGGTGCTGATAATGTTAAGGATAATAACAGAACATATTTCTGTCTTTTTTCTGTCTACTGGGTAAAACCTCAGATGTGTATTGTGCTTGGTAGTAATTGGCCACCTGGCCAGAGTAATCTGAAGGATAATGTAAGTCTGCATGTAAATGTACATTACCTCTGCCCTCATTGTCCAGCCGGGGAAACTGTGTGTACTGCTAATTAGCGGCCAATTGAGGAAGAATAGGCTGGTCGGCATGGCTTTTGAACTGGAATCAGCCATTGTCCCATCATACAAAGCAAGCTTGCCAGAGTGTTGGGGATGGGAAGCGGACACCTGAAGGTTGGAAATTTACATGGAAGGGGTTGGAAATTTCTACAGACTTTAAAAACGGAAGTGGAATTGCTTTGAAATCTGTAAGTGTAAACAGGATTACAGGCAAACTGCTACCTGTAACCAAAATTCGATCTTTTCATGGATGTGCTAAAATACACTTTAACCAAGGAAATAATGTGGAGGAAGCTTTTTGATGTCTGCAGAGTTCAATGGGTGACATTGTGTCCTGCCAAACTTCAAGAAGCTAAAACAGGAACCCCCTTTGAAGTGCATATCACAAGAAGGATTATGACAAGCGTTCGGTGATGTCACAAACGGGGAAACTGCATTAGTTCCTGGGGGCTGGACATTAAATGCCCCAGGGGACACTTCGGACTATTTAAGGTGGCCCAGGACAGCCACCAGTGTCTTCTCTCGGAGGTAGCGAATAGCTAGGGAGGATCGCGACTCCTGGTCGAACCGGCGTCCTCCCGTCAAACAACGTTCTAACCTAAGCTGGTAACGTTCTTTTTTCCCCCCGTTTATTTTTACGCAAATATCCGTGTGTGGTATCTTTGTAACTCTTAATTGTGTAACTTTTTTACTTTGTCTTTTTGTAATCTTTTTGTATATATTAAGTTCTGCATTGTTCTATGTTTTTCTAGAATATTAAATTATTATTTAATAAGTTTGACTTCTGCCATACTAAACTAACACTCATAGCCTAGAAGAGACTGAAGTGTAACCGTGTATAAGTTCATGCCTAATTGTACGCTTGAGCAACACTACCGTATGAAATTGTAATTGCATTGTGTGTGGGGGCGTTTGTCATACGTTGGCCTAAGCGCGCAGCTGACCCAACGTACGAACAACGCCAGTGCGAGTAGCGACAGCAGAGTGGCTAACAGTATCGTTCGGAACGACTGTTAGTGGGTCTTTGCTTCACGACAGTGTAAGATTGCAACTGTGTGTGTGTGTGGGTGCGTGGCGTTCCCGTATTTGGCCTAAGCGCAAAGCTGACCCAAATACGAAAACGCAGATTGCGTATTGAGCACTCAAAAGCTGAGTGAACGTGTCTAGCAACGCTAGTGGTGGCAGTGGGAAGTGTTTGAGGGGTTCCAGCCTTGTTTGTAGCTTAAATAAGGCTGTTCCCCGCTTAATCTGGTCAAACCCGCAGTCGGGAACCGTATACGCAGGCGTGCCGCGGGCCGGTTCCTGACAAGGTGTGCCCCCCAACACACTCATATAGTCGGTCATTGCTTCATTGTGATACGCAAGCTTCTTCACCGCGGCAAGGTAACAATCACGAAGGGGAATTGACACATGTACATGCCTTTTGTTTTGTTGTTGCAGCCCCAGTGCATCCAGAAAAATTATTATTCTATTTGTTCAGGAATCCACCTGGAGTCCTGGACCCTGTTGGTGGTGGCGGAGAAGGCAGTCAAGCGGCCTGCAGGCAGAGATGCTGTGTGGGGACTGACTTAGTCTTCGGGCAGGCAGTCACATGGCGTGCAGGCAGAGATGCTGTGTGTGTAGGGACTGACTTAGTCTTAGGGCAGGTAGTGGTCCTCTGGGATCCATGCTTCTTTAATTTTAATAAAGGAGAGGTACTTAACACTTTTTTTGACCTAGGCGACTTCTCTTCTCACTGACAATGCCTCCAGCTGCGATGAAGGTCCTTTCTAGGACGCTTGAGGCAGGGTAAGCCAGAAGTTGGATGGCAAATTGTGACAGCTCTGGCCACAGGTCAAGCCTGCGCACCCAGTAGTCCAGGGGTTCATCGCTGTTTAGACTGTCGATGGTTCTTTCTCTACCATTGTTAAAGAAAGGGTACGGTCGGGGAATCAGGGTTCGATTCCGGTCCGGAGTGGGAGCCTGAGAAATGGCTACCACCACACATCCAAGGAAGGCAGCAGGCATGGCATGCAAGTCCCAACTCGGGGAGGTAGTGATGAAAGATAACAATACAGGACTCTTTCGAGGCCCTGTATAATGATTAGTACACTTGAAGTCCTTTAACGGGAATCTGTTATGGAGGCCAAGTCTGCCATTCATTTAACTGTGTGATCAACTCTCTTTAGTACTTTCTGCACCATGGTGACTACGAGTAGCGGCCGGGGAATCAGGGTTCAATTCCAGTCCGGAGTGGGAGCCTGAGAAACGGCTACCACCACACATCCAAGGAAGGACCCAATGTGCTGTATAAGTAATGTACCTGCCCTGACCGTGCTCTGCAGACCAGGCATCTGTGGTCAGATGGACCCTTGACCCAACGCTGTGTGCCAGAGATGACACCACTTGCCTTTCATCATCACGGTATCTCCTTTTTAGAAAAATAATTGCGACCTGGTATCAATGTGCAGTCACAGATGCAGTGAAAGGTATGCACTAACTGGTATATGAAACAGTTTGCAGTCACACAGGTGCAGTGAAAAGGTATGCAGTGACTGCTGGTATAACAATGTGCAGTCACAGAGGTGCAGTGAAAGATATGCAGGGACTGCTGGTATAACAATGTGCAGTCACACAGGTGCAGTGAAAAGGTATGCAGTGACTGCTGGTATAACAATGTGCAGTCACACAGGTGCAGTGAAAATGGATGCACTGACTGCTGGTATATAAAACAGTGTGCGGTCACACCGTTGCAGTAAAAGGTATGCAGTGACTGCTAGTATAACAATGTGCAGTCACACAGGTGCAGTGAAAAGTATGCAGTGACTGCTGGTATAACAATGTGCAGTCACACAGATGCAGTGAAAGGTATGCAGTGACTGCTGGTATAACAATGTGCAGTCACACAGCTGCAGTGAAAAGGTATGCAGTGACTGCTGGTATAACAATGTGCAGTGAAAATGGATGCACTGACTGCCCGTATATAAAACAGTATGCAGTCACACAGATGCAGTGAAAGGTATGCAGTGACTGCTGGTATAACAAAGTGCAGTCACACAGATGCAGTGAAAGGTATGCAGTGACTGCTGGTATAACAATGTGCAGTCACACAGCTGCAGTGAAAAGGTATGCAGTGACTGCTGGCAGAACAATGTGCAGTCACACAGGTGCAGTGAAAGGTATGCATCACTGCTGGTAGAACAATGTGCAGTCACACAGGTGCAGTGAAAATGGATGCACTGACTGCTGGTATATAAAGCAGCATGTGGTCACACAGATGCAGTGAAAGGTATGCAGTGACTGCTGGTATAACAATGTGCAGTCACACAGGTGCAGTACAGGGGGAATAGTACATTAAGTGCATGTGAAGTAAATAAAAAAATATACATACCTTGGGCTTTCTCCAGCCCCGTTCAGGCTCATCGCTTCCTTGCCATCCTCCACCGCAACAACAATAACAAGCTTATTATCTCATTGCTCATTGCCCCCCCCCCCCCCCCCTTCTCCCCATACTCGGTCCTCAAAGTACTTGATGGGATCTTCCAGTTGAATACCAAAACCAGGAAGTTCCTCCAAGCAGCAACATGCGATTGGGAAATGTCAAGGCACAGTTCTGAACTGCACAAGCACAGTGAAGCAAGCACTCATTTACAAGTGCTTTCTTTAACTGGAGGCACAGTTCAAAACAAACTCACACCTGTGCAGTTAGAGAAATTTCTGGGCAGCTGCAATGGGAAGTATTGGGAAGCCTCAGAATGATCCAGAGGCTTGCCAAATCCTCCTCAAGCCCACCACTGCTGCCCAGGATCTTCTCCTTCTTCTTAGGTTTATGTATACAAATCAATATAAATGCTGGGTACTTGTAGTCAGAGACCGATGGCACCGTCCATACAACAACAGTAAAATCCAAAGAATGGTCAGTACCTCGCACAGCTATTCAAGTCGCTTTATTTATCCACTATGTCAATACATCCGTCTACTGTTTTTTGTTTTGTTTTGTTTTTTAACCTCAAAACAATTGAGGGATCTATTGACATGGTGGATGAATAAAGCGGCTTGAATAGCTGTACGTCTGGTGTGCTTATGTTTGTGTATGAGCTGAGTCTGCATGAGTACTATTTACAGTATGCATGCTTTGTGCTACTGGGCGTGCACAGACTGTACTTGCCCCACGTTCATTCCACTTGATTAATTTGCATGCCAAAATGCGCTCTGCCATGCTCCACCAAGGGGGACTTTACAACTAAATGGAGGGGGACGCAGGCACATGGGAGATGCGGTATCTGCACAACTCCCCACACACACATACTGTATAGCATCCACTTTTAAATTCAAGTACGCCTTGGGTATCCTTTAAAGAGAACCCGAGGTGGGTTTAGCAAATCATATTAGGACACAGAGGCAAGTTGTGTATACAATGACCAGCCTCTGTGTCTTTTCATTGCTCCTCTACCTTCAACCCCCCCCCCCCCAGGCTCTGCTGTCCCTCACTAACAAAGGCACCAGGCTAGTGACACGTACATTGTCGCTAGCCTGTTATCAACCTTATGCTGCCACTCACCGCCGCTCCCCCACCTCCTGTATAGCGCAGCTCCCCGTCTGTGTCCCTTCCCTCCCTGCCTCCGTAACCTTCCTCCAATCGGCTTACAGGGGAGGGGAGGGGCACAGGCGGGGAGCCACACTATACAGGAGGCAGGGGAGCGGCGGTGAGTGGCAGCTGGAGGTAAATAGAGGCTAGCGACAATCTGCGTGTCACCAGCCTGACGCTTTTGTTATTGGGGGACTGCAGAGCCCGGGGGCGGGAAGCTGGAGGAGCAATGAAAGGACACAGGGGCTGGTCATTGTATACACAACTTGCCTCTGTGTCCTAATATCATTTGTCAAACCCACCTTGGGTTCTCTTTAACCTCATTGGGACCAAGGACATTACAGTAACGGCCTCTGTGTGGCTGTATACTGCTGACAGGACGTAACTGTCCTGACGCAATCGCATGCACCCAAACGGGCAGATTCAGCTATCATATGACAGCTAACATCTCCCCTCACTGATCAGGAGACCAGACGCACCTCTCCTGACGTTCCTCAAGCGATTGTCGCTTCCCCTCCGCTTTGTCCAGCATCAAGCCTCGCACTGCCGCTAGTGTCGGCTCCCGGCTTGATGATGTCATCAAGCCTGTACACAGAACTTAGTGGCAGTGTGAGGCTGGATGGCAGGGAGAGAGGAGGCAGGGAGAACTGCTCCTTGCTGGACCTGGGGACTGGAGGTGAGTAATACTTGTTGCCTATACTGGGGACATCTTTCTATACTGGGGACACCCATCCCTGGCTATCTATACTGGGGTTACCTCTGCGTGGCTACCTATATTGGAAACACCTAAAACCTAAAACTGCTCTGGTCCTTAAAGAGGAACTGAACTCAGAATTTAAAAAAAGAGCATTGAAATCCATGTTAAAAATTGTAGGCAAAAACAGCACAATATCTGTACAAAAATATGTGAATACACACTATAATATACAATAAATTAATAAGCCACACCCCCTGTTACGTTTGCTGCCGCGGCAAGTCACGTGGGAACTGCCGACAGGCTCGCAGAGATTAGTGGGGACTTTCTCCTGCTTATACAAAATCCGCCTCCCTCCCTGCTATTGACATTGTTCGTCATCAGGAGGCGCCGGCTGTAAAGAGAACCCTGACAGCGTGCAGACAGCTGAAGGAGGTAGAGTTGCCACTGCGAGTGCTTTGACTGGCTGGCCCTGCCCCCTTCCTTGTGTACACAGGCTTTTATGGTGGGCTGAGGAGAAGAAGGAAGTGCAGCCTCTAGTTTACCAGGCTTCTCTGTGAATGTCTCTGCCTGTGTCCAGCTCCTGGCGGTGGAAGCCCTGCAGAGCGTCACACGGAGTAGGTTCTGCATCAAGTTGCACAAGCTATGCTATCCTCTCCTCAGTCATACCTCCCAACATTGTAAGCACAGAAAACGGGACATTTAGGCCACACCCCTAACCATGCCCCCAATACCCCCTAGACACGCCCACCATTTATTTATTTATTATTATTTTTTTATTTTTTATTTTAATTCATATTATTATTATGACTCCTGAAAGGGGTGTGGGGGAGCATGTGGGTGCCCGTGGGTGTGGGGGAGCATGTGGGTGCCCGTGGGTGTGGGGGAGCATGTGGGTGTCCGTGGGTGTGGGGGAGCGTGTGGGTGAGCATGTGGGTGCCTGTGGGTGTGGGGGAGCATGTGGGTGCCTGTGGGTGTGGGGGAGTATGTGGGTGCCCGTGGGTGTGGGGGAGCATGTGGATGTCCGTGGGTGTGGGGGAGCATGTGGGTGAGCATGTGGGTGCCTGTGGGTGTGGGGGAGCATGTGGGTGCCTGTGGGTGTGGGGGAGTATGTGGGTGCCTGTGGGTGTGGGGGAGTATGTCGGTGCCTGTGGGTGTGGGGGTGTATGTGGGTGCCTGTGGGTGTGGGGGAGCATGTGGGTGCCTGTGGGTGTGGGGGAGCACGTGGGTATGGTGGGGAGGAGGGTGCCTGGGCAGAGAGGAGGCAAACAACAAGAAAACCGATGCTCCAGCCGCGCAATTCGGGGAGTGGGGCTGCATCATTCCAGGTATGTGACCACCGCTGCGGAAACTGTGCATCCCGGGGGGGGGCCCACACAGCAGGCAGCTTCAGAGAGCAGGAGGGAGGGAGGAATGATGCAGCCCCACTCCCCGCATTGCGCGGCTGGAGCATCGGGTTTTTTTTCAGTCACCTCTGAGGCTGACCGGGACTTCGGGGGGTGGCAGCGGGAGAGCGGGAGGGGCCCCCCAACCCGTGACAGTCCCGACGAAATCGGGACGGTTGGGGGGCATGCTCAGTGAGCCTTCTTGTTCTTATTAGCTGTGCTGTGCACTGTGCTCTGTTCACTATCCGTGTTCTTTCGTTGTCACAGAAGTGCTAATGTCTCTCTCTGATCATTCCAGCAACATAGGGAGAGTGTTCTGTGTTGTATCAGGACAATGGCTAGTTGTAAAAATTCCTGACAGACTGTGAGGTGATGGAATGGTAGCTGTCACAGCATCAATAATGATGTGCAAATTAACACTGTACTGTACAGTCAAACAGGGTTTGGAGCTTGTGGTATATGAGGCTCTTCTGCCCCTGGAGCTAGCTCCTAAAATGCTCCATTTTTTTCTTACTGAATGGCAGCAACAGATGCTCATCCAGACATTCACATTATAATTATTATTTAGTATTTATATAGCGCCGACATCTTCCGCAGCGCTGTACAGAGTATATATAGTCTTGTCACTAACTGTCCCTCAGAGGGGCTCACAATCTAGTCCCTACCATAGTCCTATGTCTATGTATGTATTGTGTAGTGCATGTATTTTAATCTATGGCCAATTTGGGGGGGAAGAAGCCAATTAACTTATCTGTATGTTTTTGGGATGTGGGAGGAAAACGAAATGTCCGAGGGAAACCCACGCAAGGACAGGGAGAGCATACAAACTCCTTGCAGATGTTAACCTGGCTGGGAATCAAACCAGGAACCCAGCGATACAAGACGAAAGCGCTACACACTACACCACCGTGCTGCCCACATCTGTATACAACCTTCAAGAGAATCAGAGATGAAAAAACACAAACAATTGATACTCACCCGCAGCTTCTTCCAGCCCCATAAACACATGTGAGTCCCATGCCATTGTCCCGCAGTCTGCCGATCAGCCCTGGAAACAGGCTCAGTCGCGTCAGTCCAGGTCTACTGTGCATGCACGGACCTCCCATGCAGTAGAGACCCAGACTGGACGAGACTAAGCAAGTTACCAGGGCTGATCGCGGCTGAACGGCAGACTGCGGGATAATTGCGTGGGACTCGCACGTGTTTATGGGGCTGGAGGAATAATTAAGTAATAATTCTTTGTGTTTTTTCATCTCTTCATTCCTATCCTAATAGATTAGGTGAAACATTTGATACTTACTTCAGGAAAGGATCTTTTAGAGGCTTCCCCTGTCACTTTCTGTCCTTTTCTAGCACAGTGTCCCCCTCAAGTTCCACGGAGCTCGCCTGGGGTGTGCAGGCGGCTCATGCCTGGGTAGGCTCGGGCTAGATGGAGAAAGCAGGGCCCACTCTGCTCCATACTAGTACGCAGGTGCAAGCTGTCTTCACCTGCGCAGTCCAGGCAAGTGCCGCCAAGCTCTTGTCAGTGGGCTTGCAGTGGTCTCAGCTACAATGGGGAAAGTCTGGAGGATCCAGAGGCTGGTAATGGGTGCAGCAGGGGTGCAGAGCTGGGAACTCAGGTGCACAGAGATCTCACCCCCAGATCCCCTGAGAGATAGAAGAATCCAGCAGGGGGAGGAGCCTCTGGTAATGGGTGCAGCAGGTGTGCAGAGCTGGGAACTCAGGTGCACAGAGATCTCACCACCAGAGCCCTGAGAGATAGAAGAATCCAGCAGGAGGAGGGGAGCCACTGGTAATGGGTGCAGCAGGGGTGCAGAGCTGGGAACTCGGGTGCACAGAGATCTCACCACCAGATGCCCTGAGAGATAAAATAATCCAGCAGGGGAGGAGCCTATGGTAATGGGTGCAGCAGGTGTGCAGAGCTGGGAACTCAGGTGCACAGAGATCCCACCACCAGAGCCCTGAGAGATAGAAGAATCCAGCAGGAGGAGGGGAGCCACCGGTAATGGGTGCAGCAGGGGTGCAGAGCTGGGAACTCAGGTGCACAGAGATCTCACCACCAGATCCCTGAGAGATAGAAGAATCCAGCAGGGAGAAGGAGCCTCTGGTAATGGGTGCAGCAGGTTTGCAGAGCTGGGAACTCGGGCGCACAGAGGTCTCACCACTAGAGACCCTGAGAGATAAAATATATGGGGGGGGGGGGGGGCGGTGCCTCTGGTAATGGGTGCAGCAGATGGGCAGAGCTGGGTTGATCCTCATACACACTAATGCTGGGAATACACGTTTCGTTTTTGCCTTCGTTTTAGCCTTCGTTTCGATTGTGCCTTTTGTCCTTTTCGTTCCCGAAATAATCGAACGTACGGTTAATATCACCAACCACGGTTTCGTTTTTTTTTTCGATTCTGATGGTTTCGTTTTTCCAATAATCGAAGGCTGCAAAGAAACGAAACGAAAATCCCTTTTTACAGGGACGGACTAACATAAACGAACATATAATCGATCTGAACAGCCATCAAGCCTACCAATGGCTCGATTAGATGGATAAAGAGAGATAATATCAAACATGTTCGATCACTAGTCGTTCGTTTTTGGGGTCTATTAATCGAAACTATAATGAGATTATGACTATTTTCACATACGTTTTCAACACTCGATTCGTTTACTGAACGAATCGAAGGCTAAAACGAAGGCAAAAACGAAACGTGTATTCCCAGCATAAGAGAGGTTTGGCACTTCACAGTGTAAAAAAGACTGAACAGGTTTTTTTCTAAAAAAAAAACAAAAAACATATATATGTTTCACTGTTAATGCTTCACTCTTTATAAAAGTGACCAAATGTCCACTAAAAAAATATGACAGGCACGCATATGCTTCACTGATATGACTTCACTCTTGCTAATTTCAGGAAAAAAGTTTTTTGCAAAAAAGCAACCATTTTAGATACACAATCGCCCCCTCTCGTTATCAGTTCACATACACACTAAGGCTCTCTGCACACTGCAAATCCGCTTTCCGATTCCATTTCAGATTCCGTTTTCAATTCCGATTTTCCCTGAATACATTCAACAGAATAAACGGATCAAAAAACGCAGCATGCAGCACAGATTAAAATTCGGAATTGGATGTAAAAACTGATTAAAAATCGGAATCGCATGCAGTGTGCAGGGAGCCTAAGAGAGGTTTGGCGCTTCACAGTGTAAAAAGGACTGAACAAGTTTTCCCCCCAAAAAACATGAATATATATGCTTCACTGTTAATGCTTCACTTTATATAAAACTAAACAAATGTCCACTAAAACATATAACAGTCCTTTTTACACTGTGAAGCGCCAAACCTCTCTTAGTGTGTATGTGAACTGATAACTAAAGGGGGCATTTGTGTATCTAAAAGGGTTGCTTTTCGGCAAAAAACGATTTTCCTGAAATTAGTAATTGAAGTAATATCAGTGAAGCATATGTGTGCTGGTCATATTTTTTTAGTGGACATTTGGTCAATTTTATAAAGAGTGAAGCATTGATAGTGAAGCATATATATTTATGAATTTTTGGGGGAAAAAACCTGTTTAGTCTTTTTTATACTGTGAAGTGCCAAACCTCTCTTAGTGTGTATGAGAGCTCGGATGATCCCCAACCTGAATCACGAGTGATTCAAATGAGGCTTAATTAGCCCATGCGCTATGTACTGGTAGGAGAGGGGGGGGGCTTGCAGGGGGTGGTGAAATAAGAGGGGATTCCATCTGTCAAGCTACCTACAGGGGACGACAAGGGCGGCTGGATGATGTAAGAGGGGATTCCCCCTGCGTGACACCTACGAGAAGGAGAAGGAGGGTTGGGGGTGTTTGACATAGGAGCGGATTCCCTCTGCAGCGTGACCCCCCTACCTCTGCCGGACAGGATAGGAAAGGGGAGAGCTGCATGACTACAGGACATGATATGGGATCTGGCACAAAACGAATGGGAAGAGCTGCAGGACTACAGGATGACAACACAAGATCTCACACTGCAGGAGGCATAGTTAGAGAAAAAATAACACTTTATCAAGGCGTGTGCCAGTATAGTGCAGGGCAGCAGCAGAAGCCACAGCTGTCACTTTCCTGTAACAGGGCGACTGATGATGACCTCATGACACTGGGCTGTAAATCTCATTCTGTGGGCGTGAATGGGCATGTCTAACTCCAACTGTAACACCGCCCACAGAATCAGATACTGCACCTCCCATGGAGTGAGAGCTGCAAAATGGAGGGATAGAGCTCTAAGATGGAGCCTGCCATTCTCTTTTATTCATAGTTGTATTGCACAAATATATCTACTTTTATATTGCCCTTCACAAGTGTTTTGTGTCTAATCATTAATTTCAAAGGGATAAGGAGGCTCAATTTAGTGACTTTTTTCAGTTCAGTTCCTCTTTAAGGGGGTTTTATATGCTGGACCCAAAGTGGTTAAGGTGCCCATTAACTGTGCAATTTTTAGCGAAAGATCTTATTTTCGATAACATCATTTTGATCCAAATAATAGATCATATTTAATTGATTCACAGCACTAAAGAATATAACTTGCAATCCATGTTACAATCCTACAGTTACAATCATATTTATGAAAAATAAATATTTATGAAAAATATCTGATCAATAATGCGATCATTTAGGATCTATTGGGGAGGTAAGTGTTAGGCAGAGGAGAGGTTAGTGTAAGGTATCAGAGATGAGAAGTTTGTGTAAAGATGCCCACTAATCTACAATCTTGATTGTACAATCTTACCACTTCTATGTAATATGAGGGACTACCTAAATTATCCATTCAAAGTGTATTCACTCAATTTTCTCTGCAACTACATAGATTTGTTAAGATTGTAAAATCAAAATTATATTATTAGTGGGCACCTTTAAGCGTTTTCCTGCATGCAAATTTGGAAGTGGAATTGCAGGCTACTGAAATCAATAGGCTGCTTCTGAATTTGTGTGTAAAAGAAATAGTGCTGATGCGTACTTGCATCAGCACAAGTGTTGACATCCGTCTCAGCTGTTAAGTCGACAGGCTAATCAGTAATAACCAAGAATTCTACTGATGCTAAAAGGGGTTGTACATACAATAGATGATCTGCTGATAACATTAGCTATTGGCATTCCCAGTGCTGCTATATACACTCACCTAAAGGATTATTAGGAACACCTGTTCAATTTCTCATGAATGCAATTATCTAATCAACCAATCACATGGCAGTTGCTTCAATGCATTTAGGGGTGTGGTCCTGGTCAAGACAATCTCCCGAACTCCAAAGTGAATGTCAGAATGGGAAAGAAAGGTGATTTAAGCAATTTTGAGCGTGGCATGGTTGTTGATGCCAGACAGGCCAGTTTGAGTATTTCACAATTTGCTCAGTTACTGGGATTTTCATGCACAACCATTACTAGGGTTTACAAAGAATGGTGTGAAACGGGAAAAATATCCAGTATGCGGCAGTCCTGTGGGTGAAAATGCGTTGTTGATGCTAGAGGTCAGAGGAGAATGGGCCGACTGATTCAAGCTGATAGAAGAGCAACGTTGACTGAGATAACCCCTCGTTACAACCGAGGTATGCAGCAAAGCATTTGTGAAGCCACAACACACACAACCTTGAGGCGGCTGGGTACCCGATGGGCAGAAGACCCCACCGGGTACCACTCAACTCCATTACAAATAGGAAAAAGAGGCTACAATTTGCACAAGCTCACCAAAATTGGACAGTTGAAGACTGGAAAAATGTTGCCTGGTCTGATGAGTCTCGATAGAGTCAGAATTTGGTGTAAACAGAATGAGAACATGGATCCATCATGCCTTGTTACCACTGTGCAGGCTGGTGGTGGTGGTGTAATGGTGTGGGGGATGTTTTCTTTGCACACTTTAGACCCTTTAGTGCCAATTGGGCATCGTTTATATGCCACGGGCTACCTGAGCATTGATCTGACCATATCCATCCCTTCATGACCACCATGTATCCATCCTCTGATGACTACTTCCAGCAGAGAATCATTTCAAATTGGTTTCTTGAACATGACAATGAGTTTACTTTACTAAAATGGCCCCCACAGTCACCAGATCTCAACCCAATACAGCATCTTTGGGATGTGATGGAACGGGAGCTTCGTGCCCTGAATGTGCATCCCACAAATCTCCATTAACTACAAGATGCTATCTTATCAATATGGGCCAACATTTCTAAAGAATGCTTTCAGCACCTTGTTGAATGAATCAATTCCACATAGAATTAAGGCAGTTCTGAAGGCAAAAGGGGGTCAAACACCGTATTAGTATGGTGGTCCTAATAATCATTTAGGTGAGTGTAGATAAGAACAGTTTATATGGTTTACGCTAACTTTAAAACGTTAGCTAGGTGTTAATTTTCTCACTGTTTTTTCTCTTGAGAAACTGTTACTTCAGATCTGAGAAAAGCACACATCGGCCATCCTCTGTAACATAGTTGGCAGAGGGGCGACAAGAAGGCCAGGAGGAAGAGACAGCCGACGGAGGGAGCATCTATGGCAAATTGAGGCAGAGGCAGACATAGGCCCGTGCAAGCCATGCATCCGCACAGGGGCCCCATGCCCTCTAGGGCCCATGCAGCTGCACCATAGGTAGGGCATGCTTATTCTTTAGGCTCTTCTCTGTGTATTTATCTCTGTAACCCAGGAGGAACAGTGATATTTACTTGTGGCCCAGTCATACACAAGTGTGAAATGTGGGCTACATGAACACAGTGCCTACAGAATGTAACCTGGATTCATGTACTTTTATGTTATCGACATTATTTGGATCCAACCGTAATCTGATATGATTATGGCCACTCACATGGGGCCCCTTCATTTATTCTGCACAGGGGCCCACTGTTGGCTTTGTCCGCCACTGAATTGAGGCCTGCAATGACTACAGTGACGTGTCAGAGATCAGAGAAGGACTGCTACTGGAGCTGGGAAAGGTATCTATAGTTATGCTATCAATGGAGCATGTACAGTCTTCCAATATGTGCTCTGCATGGGTAGCTAGGGGAGACATTGGGAGGGTGTGTGCTTATCTGCTGATCACATGGTTTTCCTATTTTTAGGGGTAAAAGTTAGGGGTTGAGCTTACCTGAAAATGAACCTATGATAAATGTAGGTACAGTTCAAACAGTTGTATGAAATGTACAAAATACTAATTATGTACTTTTTTCCATAATAACCACTTCTAGACATTGATATCATAATTAAGCAGTTTTATCCTCCAAACAGCATGATTAGTCAGCATATCCCATCCAACAACATAATTAGGCAACATATAATTCAAAACAATTTAGCATATCCTCTAGCAACATATTTAGACACCATATTCCCACCACATTTCATGACAAGGGAAGCAATTTATATTTGCAATGCGGACCCTGTTATGAGGAGCAGACCTTCATGGGCAAGACTACCAATCAGTCCTTTTTTCATACAGAAACATTCTTACTTCCAGTGAAGATCACAACCTCAGGTGGTTAATCTAGCTCACAGTAATAATGGCAAGCAAATCCTTTGCCGATGTGATGATCCGCTCAGCTGGCTGCACAGGCAGACAGCTGTTTGTCCATTCCTCTAGTCTGTGGGCTGCAGGTCTCTGGAACAGAGACCTGTCTTTTCATTGCAAGTTTCTGTTCTGTTCTCTTGCTGGGGAATTTGCATACATTCGTTATGCAAATCCCCTACCTGCCTTCTTTGATGACTGGCACTATAAGAGCTTTATGTTTCCCAGAATGCTTTGCTGGTCATTTCCCTTCCATGCTCAGTTCCTGATGGACACTGCTGGAGTGTCAGCCATTGCTATCTAGTATAGTTAATTCCTGGGGGTTGCTTTAGGCTCCCCTTCTAGCCCAGTCAGGTTGTATTATCTGTATTGCCTGTTCTGTCTTGTCTTGCCTGTTTGCCATTGTCCTGTCCCTATGGTGGTTGACAGGAAATGGTTCTGATCTATGTTCTTGGAGTATAGCTGGTCAGAGCCGGGACAAGGTCCTCCAGCACCCAAGGCTGAGACACCAAAGTGCGCCCCTCCATCCCTGCCACCCGAGCCATCAAACACTGATTGCTATTAGACTAAGACGCGCAACAGGGCCCACAACCTCCCCAACACCTTAATATTTAGTTATCTGGCTTGCAGTCACTGCCATGTATCCCCTTTTCTTATTTCTTTCTGCTTCAAACACAATTAGGAATGACAGCTGAATGAATTCTGCGCCCCCTCCTACACTGCGCCCTGAGGCTGGAGCCTCTCCAGCCTATGCCTCGGCCCGGCCCTGTAGCTGGTGCAGCGGTTGCTACCAGCTATCTCTTCTGTTCTGTTTCCTGGGATCGCGCTAGCTACTTTGTGCTAGCGCTGGGGATCCTTCTGTTCTGTTTTGTCGGTCGCGATTGCGCTGTCACCAACGGCGGTTGATAGCGAATCGTTCTGTCTTGCTGAGATCGCACTAGCCGCTAGCGTTAGCGGCTGTGGATCTTTCTGATCTGTGTTCCTGCTTGGATCACACTTGCTCTGGCGGAAGAGCGGTGGATCCTTCCTGCCTAGTTCTTGTTTTTCGTGTGTCTGTCTTGTCCGCTGCGCTTGCTACAGGCTCGGTGAGGTAACCGTTAAGCAAGCGCTCGCGTCCCCTGTTTCATGTTTGTCTGTTTATGGTTAGTTAGGCGTGCTTGTCTCTATTGTGCTTATCACGTGGAGATCGCGCATAACCGCGTGCACTGTTGCGAATGAGTGCGGTGTTCGCGGTTAGCTAGCGGTTGTTGTTTTCCGTATCTCCTTATTGTATTTGCTGTGCCTTTGCTACCCTCATATTCTATTCTGTTCTGCCTTGTGTCACGTCTCGCGATCGCACCTCTCGCGATCGCGTTCCTATTTCGTATCTGCTGTTGTGTGTGCGCGGTCGCGGAGTGGCGACTGGATTGGCGCACACACATACAACCTATCCCTTTTGCTCCATCTCATTCGCAATCGCCTCTCTTGCGATTGCGTTCTGCGCTTCGTACAATTCCTGTCTGGCACTTGTGGAGGTACAGAGGATTGGTTCCTCTGCACTCCCCAGCGCCATCTGCCGACAGGACTTTCCCTCTACAGGTGCGTAGCACCTTTTGCTGGGTTCCTGCTAATTATACGCTTGTGGAGGATCTCCGCCGTGTCAGCGCACGCGTTGTGCGCTGATCACGGGGAAAGTTCCACAATCGTGACAGCCGATTGGAACCGGCTTTACCAGTTCATCATCAATTTTGTGGTCCCTGTGGTTTACCCACTCTTTTAGGGCTCTCGGGTAGTGATGTAACATTATCTTCTCAAAGATTTTGGATCCTGTCAGAACCTCCAGCTGCAACCACTTTTAGCCCAGGAAAATCAGGTCATGCATTTGTGACCGTGATGACTTGTCAGCGCAAAATGTACCTTTTTAACACATCATAGTCTTAAGCTGCATCAGGGTCTAGATCAAATAAAGGCCTTTTGTCAAAAACGTGGCTATCAGTCCAGCCCACTGTGCTTTAGGCCAGCTCTCTCTTTAACCAGTGTGGTCACATGTGGTGCAATACGCCTCAGGATCATCTTTTGCAGTCATCCACCACAAAAAACAGCTCACTAGAATGGATTTCTAAGGGCAATCAGCGCTGTACTTGTCAACTGTTTGGCCATCTGATGTGCCAACTCAGTCAGGAGCTTCCTGTCCTCACTTGGATCTTTTACAAGTTTCTCCAGAGTTGCTTGTTGGTCTGCCTTTTGTAGAGCTGCATTTGTATTCCTTTACTCAAAATTGGCTTGTTGCACATCTGCATTTGTCAGTATCAGCTGTCTCAACCAGTCCTACTTCTTTTGTTGGATTTCACAGACTGTTTATGCACCCTTTTACTAGGTAACACACGCTTTTGTCTTATGGCCCAATGGGGGAGCCGCTAGAAGATTTAAAGGGAACTTGTAGTAGGAGGAATACAGGGGCTGCCATCTTCATTTCCTAATGAACAATGCCAGTTGCCTGATTTCGGTGCTGATCTGCCTCAAATGCTTTAAGTCACTGGCCTGGAATGAACATGCAGATCAGATGCTTTGATTCTGGTATGAGATTTCACTGGCTGCATGCTTGTTGGAGGTATGTGACTCAAAGGAAACTAAAGTTCAACATGACAGCCAGGCAACTGGCATTGTTTACAAGGGAATGAAGATGACAGTCTATGTATTCCACTCACATTAGGTTCCTTTAAAGAGGCATATGGTTGGACTCACTTTCAGTAATGTACGAGTAGTGTACGTTCTTTAATACAGATTTTAAGGAAGACCTCAAAAGACGACATCTTGTTAGCAGCAGATTACAGCCTGGGATGGTAAACCACATTATTTATTTATGTGCCTGTAAACCAAAGTGCTTTTTTCTTTTATTTAACGATCATAATTTTGTATAGAATTTTTTTTTAAATAGTTTTTTTTTCTTCTTTGAACACTTTTTATGATTGGGTAAGGGGTAATGATGCACCCCTATTACACTGATTGCAAATCCCAGCAGATCGGATATCTGGCAGTCCAGTTGTTAAAGAGGCTTACTGATTCCACCATAAATAACACAACCCCCTCTCCCTAGATTTGCACACAAAGTGGGGATAAACTGTTTGTCTTTGACATGAACAAGGAGGCTTTGTAAGAAGGGGAAGCCAGTTGTATGTGGTCCAGTGTTAGTCATGGAGAAAATCCGACATAACAAAAAGTTGTTTAGGTAATACCTTTAGTGACTAACTGTAGAATATTTCATTGCAAGCTTTTGAAACTTTTTTTTTATTCAGGCATGATACAGAACTGGATCAGAACCGTACAAAGCTAATTCTCACATGCAAAACTTATGTATGATTTTCTGGAAGTACACAGCAACTTGAAACATGATACAATTTAGTTCAGGATAATGTTTTATTACATAATGAGCAGCGAAGAACTAGACAGGAATTGACACTGTTGAAATGCAGTGCTAGCCCAAATTAGTTAATCTCCCAGCTGCACAGAGGAGGTGGGCAAGGTAAGATATGTCGTGAGGGAGATACTCCACCTAGCTCTTGCCTGACTACCTCATGTGGGTAATGATGTGATGGAGAGATGTGTTTAGATTTAACTTTGACTTCTGTAAAGTGCAGCCAAGCAGTATATGATATTTAGACAGGAAGTCAGCATTGAAAAACCCATATAGCAAGTAGTGAAGTAGTGAAAAAGAAAAATACAACAATGGTTTATGTGCAATGCAAAATATGTTGTGCATTATAAAGTATGATATATAGTAGAAATCTTTTATAGTAAAAGTTAAGGGATATGGCTAAGTAGTTTACTATATTCAAAGTTAACTATTTCAGAAATAATACATTGTATATTCATACAGGCACTCGGGCTTTAAAGCAAACCTGGGAGTTTTGCAATGCAGTGTTTTTGATGCTTATATTGAGAGGGGGAAGCCTCTAGATCCTAAAGAGACTTCTCCTGTCCTTTTTCATCAAGCCGCTCCTTCACTTGGACAACCAAAGCGTGGCCTCCCTGTGCCCGCTCAGTAGCATCGTCCTGCTCATGTTTCAGCAGAAAAAGCCAAGCCCGATCGGGTCCGTGCTACTGCACAGGTGGCTCGTGCATGCACAGTAGCAAAGGCCCGGCCTGGCTTTTTCTGAAGAATGCTGAGCAGGTCCGTGCTAGTGCTCTTTTTCAGGAGTCCCAGCACTAGAACAGGCCTGCAGAGGAGAACGGAGGAAGCCTCTTTAGAAACCAGAGGCTTCCCCCTACCTAGGTGAGTACCCTGTAGGGGCACTTTTTTCCCTTCAGGCACACTTTAAGAAGTTACTTGGTCACCATGGGAGCGCCTGTTCACCAGTTCACAATCCAGCACTGAGTAACACCCTAGTTCAGACTCATGTTACATATATTATTTATATTTTTGCCACTAACTATCCCTCTAAGGACTCACAATTTAATCTCTACCATAGGCATACATCCTTCATAGTCTAGGGCCAATTTAGGGGGAAGCCAATTAACGTATCTGTATTTTTGGGGGTAGTGTGTGGGATCTTTCATAGGCAGAAATGCACAATCTTTTTGGGTGGTGCACAAGTCTTTTTGAAATTTAATGTTATTAAACATGTACTGTATTTCAGTTTCACTCTGCAGGAATCCCCAAATCTCCACAATAAGTTGCAAATCTTTTAACCTTGGCAGAAGTATTCTTTGTAGTTTGTTGCCTTAATTCTGCTCAGAAACTCAAGACTTGCCCCAGAAGATACTAGCTGCAGAGGGAAGGCTGCTTTGCTACTCATTTTCAACACCTATTGGCACTTTATAAGTAAATGATAATGATGATTATAATAATAGTACTTTGATTAATCATTTGGCTGTAAAATTATCATTGCTCTGTGTCAGTTCAACACTGCATAACCAAGTACTCACAAGCAGGACCGGCTCTAGCATGGGGCAAGAGGGCCGCCTCCTCCTCCGATTTCCTGGTTCTGGAACGCAGAGCCAAGCGAGGCGAGGAGACGGCACGGAAGTCAATCGGTGGGAGGTGCACATCGATCATGTTACTGTTCAGTCACATGACTGCTTGGCTGTGCGCAATTGGTTCTTGCTCCTCTGAGTCCTCCTCTTAGCGTATGACATCATACGCTACTCGGAGAGTGCTAAATGCCAGCCCGCCCGCGCCATTTGTGTTTGAGAAAGACACCGACACAGACGCTGCTGTGCTGTGTGTGCTCTCAAAATCTTTGTGTGACCAGTGCTGGCTGCCTGGCTCCTGCCTCCTCTCTATTAGAGCCACCCAGTGTTGTTTCAAAGCTGACTGACTCCCTGTGTGCTGCGTGCACCTGTGAGACAGTCACACTGTATCTCTCCTAATCTGCTCCTCTCCTCCATTTTGTGTGTGTTACACACAAACTGTTGTTGTTGCTTGCCACCGCTGCCTGGGCTGCCTCTAGTCCGCCACTCTGCCAGTGCCTGCAAGGCAGTCAGTTAGGTCAGATGGGCCACTGGACCAGTGCCACTGGCAGTCCCAGACAGAGTCTCAGTCAGCGTGCTCTTTGCTGTGAAAAATACGCAACAGCACAGCATATCAACACCTTTATAGAAAAATATTTCTGTATTTCAGCAGCAGAAAAATCCTGCAATTATCTGTAGTGTGCATAATGTGCTCTTTGCTGTAAAAAAATATGCAACAGCACTGTCAGCACAGCATATCAACACCTTTATAGAAAAATATTTCTGTATTTCAGCAGAAAAATACTGCAATTATGCAACTATGTAAAGCAGAAAACCGAGAGCCCAATATAGTGTAGTATATATTGAATGAGGGAGTGTAATAAGATGCAAGTATTATACTTACAAACAAGGGTTACCGCTAAGGCAACCACTATATAGGCAGGTAGGGAGATTAAGCCTGTCCCTACTCAGAACTAAGATGTCGCTCTCTGTAGAAAGGAGAAAAGAGGGTGCCCGTGAAACGCGTAGCAGTATATTTTATAGGAGTATGTGAATAAATTGTTCTGCATCACAAGCAACAGCATCGTGTCTGTTTCTGAGTGGCAGGTCCACTGCCGCCACTTGAATATTTTAAATGTTTTAGCACATTTTACTCTGTTGGCGCCTCTGTACACCTTTACGTTATGCAACTATGTGCTCACTGAGCTCCTTTGTCTTAGCCATGACTGTCCACAAACCAACTGCAGAGAGCTGCTGTTTTTCACCTGTTGAGTTTATTAAAACAGCTGTTCCCAATTAATCAGGGTAATTAGGATACTTTAGAATAGCTTGGAAATTACTTGATGGGTGAATAAAAGTAACTTTAGGTCAAAATTTGCCAGAGGTATGAATAATTATGGGCAGCACTGTACGTTCCCTGAGCCAACAAGATTGATGTTTAGCATTAAAAAATATTGATGTATTTTTTGTTACTACACTAGCTGGTATAACTACATTACTGTTAGCCCCTCCCACATGATGTCATGACCACGCCCATTTTTGGCCACTTTATCCATGATGCCCCCTTCCCATTTTTGACTGCCCCCTCATATGTGCCAGTCTACAACCGGCTCTGCTCACAAGAATGAATTGCATTAGTACCATGTAGTGTAGCTTGGAGTGGGTATATAATTTTGTGGTATGCTGTCCTTTTGCTGGCTTGTGAGTACTTTTACACACGTAGAACAGTGCATTGTATCACTTTTTATTTACCTTAATTTCACCATCTTTTTGTTCTAAGTTTGTTTTCAGGTTCCGCACAACTAGCTCAAAGTTTTTCATTTCATTGTTCATCAGGTCATGTATTTGATCTGTCAGTACATTTATACTGGCATCCTTGTTCTGAAGAACTAACGTCATATGCTGAATTAGCCTGTAAACAAACAGCAAGCAATATGATTAACAACCACAAAGAAATTAATAAAATCAATACAAAAATAATTTACCTATGTAGTTATTTACAGTTTATTAAAACACACTAGAAAAGGCCTCTTAAAGGTG
Organism: Hyperolius riggenbachi; assembly: GCF_040937935.1. Lineage (NCBI taxonomy): Eukaryota > Metazoa > Chordata > Amphibia > Anura > Hyperoliidae > Hyperolius > Hyperolius riggenbachi. The sequence continues at coordinate 169,316,510 of NC_090651.1, forward strand.
TTTTACCACTTTACCCCCGCCCGTACGGATTTCTCCGTCCCTTTTTCCATCCTTTAACCCCCAGGGACGGAGAAATCCGTACTTTGCGCACTCCCGCCGCTGCCCGCGCTCCCGCTCGTAAACACGCCGCCCGCCACTAGTAAACGTGCCGCCGCCCGCTCGCCCGGAGATCAATGAACGGGAAAATCCATTCCCGTTCGTTGATCTAAGCCCCACAATGATCCGCTGCTCTCCTATGGGCAGCGCGATCATTGTGAGAAAAAACAAACACTCACAGCCTCCTTGTACTTCCTGCGAGCGTCCGGAAGGACGCTCGCAGGTCGCAATAAACAAAAAGTTACTGTTGCCATCTTGTGGCCAAACAGTAAAACTACACCCTTAGCATTTTTTACATAGAAATAAATTAGTTTTACACTAAAAATTAACTCATTACCTCCCACACTCCCCATTTTTTTTTTTTGTAATTAAAAAAAAATAAAAAAATTTACAATTAAAAAAAATACATAAATAGTTACCTTAGGGACTGAACTTTTTAAATATTTACGTCAAGAAGGTATAACACTGTTACTTTATAAACTATGGGCTTGTAATTAGGGATGGACGCAAAACTGAAAAAAATGCTCCTTTATTTCCAAATAAAATATTGGCGCCAAACATTGTGATAGGGACATAATTTAAACGGTTTTATAACCGGGACAAAAGGGCACATAAATTTCATGGGTTTTAATTACAGTAGCAGGCATTATTTAAAAACTATAATGGCCGGAAACTGAAAAATAATTAATTTTTTTCCCACATTTTTCCTATTTTCCCATTAAAACACATTTAGAATAAAATAATTCTTGGCATAATGTCCCACCTAAAGAAAGCCTAATTGGTGGCGGAAAAAACAAGATATAGTTCATTTCATTGTGATAAGTTATGATAAAGTTATAGACGAATGAATGGATGGAGCGCTGAAAGGTGAAAATTGCTCTGGTGGTCAGGGGGTAAAACCCCTCAGTGGTGAAGTGGTTAAATAGGTAATAAATATATCTATATGTCTAGGTGTATATACATCTCCAACATCACGATAAGTAATACTGGATGAGGATAAAAAGTGCCACAAACTGATTAATTTACAATTAATAACCCAGCGCTCCTCACTTAACCTCCCAACTTACTTTATCTAGTACCTTTCTGGTTCGCTATCTGTATAAAAGTGTGTGTGACACCTACAAATGGATAAAACAATACAAACAGCAGAGCGCTCAACAGATGGTATAAAACTATACAATACTCATGCCTATATTCAATGTCCTTTTAAGATCAGCCTAATGCTGTGACCGACAGAGTCCATCCACAGTTCATAAGCACGTCTTCTTCATTATGACCCACTTCAACACATAATCTCCAGATCCTTACGCAGTGGTAACACTATACGCTCACCGAATCAGTCGGCCAATCCTTTCAGATCAGCAGTCAGCGTTTTTGGCCTTGCCAGCAGGATTCTTCTAGTCCTGCTGGCAAGGCCAAAAACGCTGACTGCTGATCTGAAAGGATTGGCCGACTGATTCGGTGAGCGTATAGTGTTACCACTGTGTAAGGATCTGGAGATTATGTGTTGAAGTGGGTCATAATGAAGAAAACGTGCTTATGAACTGTGGATGGACTCTGTCGGTCACAGCATTAGGCTGATCTTAAAAGGACATTGAATATAGGTATGAGTATTGTATAGTTTTATACCATCTGTTGAGCGCTCTGCTGTTTGTATTGTTTTAAACTGATTAATTTACAAATGCATTTCAGGAACAGTTTTGAAATGTATTAATTTTTTGATTATTATTATTATTACTGTATTATTATTTTTGATTTATATAGCGCCAGCATCTTCCGTGGGGCTGTGCAATAGCATACAAGGTATAACAATACAGAGTATACAATACAACAGTTGATACAAGACAAGAGGGTATAATAGCTAATACAGTGAACAAATTAACTACATGTTTTTACAAAAGGTGGGGGTATATACACCCATTACACATCATTGTGAGACAAAAGGGGAAGAGAGCCCTGGCCAAAAGGCCTTACAGTGTAAACATTTAGGCCTCTTTCACACCAAGACGTTGCGTTTTAGGGGACGGTAAGGTTGCATAACGTGCCCCTAACGCAACGCATGGTGGTGTTGAAGTTGGACGTCAGATTGAGCCGCGTTATGAGGCTCTTGGTGCTATCCTGGGAAGTCCAGATCTTTCCAATGATTTGCATGATTCGAATCGGATCATTGAAAAGATCCGGATCTTTGAACCGAATCTTTGAATCATTTTACTAGGGAAGCAGGAAGCAGGGGTGCAGCAGAGTGAGAGGTGCAGGAGAATGAGGGAACATTGAGGGTGCTAATGGGGAAGGGAGAGATGCAGAAGGAAGATTGTGCTTGTACACAGAAGCTGCAGTTCCTGTTTCTTCCAGACATCCACTGTGAACCGAATCCTTCATTGTGATGATCCGGATGATTCGACTCACAAAAAAGATCCAAAGATCCGAATTGTTCATGATCTGGACAACACTACAGTGCAGTGAATATTAATTAGCCATGTCAAAAACCTGAGCGGTTCTTGCCTTTTTCCTGATTGCTAACTCAGTAAAGGACCAGCCCTTAAAGCGTTGCTATCATATAAATCCGGCATAGTGGGGTCTGAACCCTCTATAACTGTAATTATAGATTGACGGTATACCTTGAAATGAATCAGAGTGCTCAGTATATGATTTTATATAAAAAATTGTATTTGCTTATCATACAGCATATATACAAAATATGAACAGTTCCAAGTAGTTTTTTCTTCTAACAGTATTCCATCTTATCAAGGCTTTATAGCCTAGCAATCATCAATCTTCTAAGTACATTCAAAAAACAATATAACAGTTGTGTTATGTAGAATAAGATCAAAAGTAGTCTCATCTGTATCAATAGCTGTGTATCTAGTAGCTGTGTAAAACTTGTAGTAATCTTCTTAAAGAAATAGCATAAAAAATAGCTTCTAAAAAAACTTCTTGCTAACATCTTAACAAAACTTAATGCTGAAAAATTAATAAAGTAAATCACCAGAATATTAAGCATATTACCCCTTCTCTGTCATATCTTCAGCATCTAGAACCACTTGTGGGAAGGTAGCTTCTGCCTCATGTGTCTTCTCAGGAGATTGTTGGGCTTCTGCAAACTATGAGCTTTCAGCTTCTACTTTTATAGGGGTTGGAAGCAATATGGCTGCCTAATCGGAACTTTCCCTGAATCCCAGGCTCTGATTGGCTAAAGCTTTCATGCGTCAAACGCTATCTATGTTTTGAATACCTAAATCACAATATTATTGTTTATAAATTCTTCATTACCTTATCTTGTGGGAATTAATGTCATCTGACATTTTGTTTAGGTCATTTCTGACGCACTTAATTAAAGCCAATGGGTACCGGATTAAAAAAGAAAAAGTCAGATACTCACCTAAGGAGAGGGAAGGCTCGGTCCTAATGAGCCTTCCCTCTCCTCTCCCGGTGCCCTCGGTGCTGCGCTGGCTCCCCCGTTCGCGTCCGCCGCCGCAGGGACTTTGGAGGTCTTCGGGAGCACCGAAGACGGGCCGCTCCATACTACGTACGCGCGAGTGCGTTATAGAGGGCGCTCGCGCATGCGTAGTATGGAGCAGCCGCGTCATCGGGAGCCCGAGTGCTCCCGAAGGCTTCCAAAATCGAATACTGCCACGGGGGATCCTGCGTGGGACCGGGCACCGGGAGAGGAGGGGGAAGGCTCATTAGGACCGAGCCTTCCCTCTCCTTAGGTGAGTATCTGACTTTTTCTTTTTTAATCCGGTAAACATTCACTTTAAAAATGGACGTCACCAGCCATCTTGTTTGCTGGCTAACTTTTTTGACCCAGACATGGACTTCCAAAAACATTAAACAATGTCATTCATGACGCATTTCTGATAAAGTGTTCTCTGCTAATTAGTTTTTGGAATGTGTCTGTACTTTCCCAGGTCAACTTGACACTATAACACTGCACACAGATCTGTAAGCGCCTTCAGCAATTTAGGGCTTATTGAAACATACAGGGCTTCTAATATACTTATTTAAATATAAAGCTTATGATATAATTCTTCTTAAAACAATTAATCATATAAGATACAATTGCATATTAAATCTTAATAATATAAAATCATGTTGTATATATTTGTCTTTCTTATAAAATAAATATTATATGTCTAACCGTCAGATGTCGGTTAGACATCTGTCGGCTATCTCATCATAAATAACAATCTATTAATAATAATTTTAAGACTATGAAACCACCTAATTGGGAAAACCCCTTATTGTTTTATCTCTCTTTCATATTTTGACTTTCTCTGTCTGGGACATTTTTATCTTTTCTTGCTGGCCTTGGCCTTCAAGCAAAGGAACATGTAAACAATTGTCTAGCTTACAAGTTAAAATAACCTTATAAAAGTTTCACTATCTCTAACTGTCACTGACAGAATCTATTACTTTGAATTGCATTTAATGCTGGATTCTATCATATAGGGTTTAACAATAATTATTTCTTTCTTTAGAAGGACTGTATTGATTATTAATGTTTATACATACATACACATGACAGTTTTTCCTGCATAAATAAAACCGCTAGAATTCTGACATCTCCCCTTGCAGGAAAATTATGGCGTAGTTGTTATATTTCTCCGGAAAAAAAAAATCTATAATCAAAATTAAAAGTAATGCAATCTTTCATTCATGCAAAACCTTGCTCATTAAGTAGTGTTGTCAGCTGTGTTGCTAGCCTGACAATTTACTCAATAGTAAGATTAATATCTTCTCCAATAAACATTTTTTGCTGGTCTAGATATGGCTGTAGTCTTTGTATATGACATATGTATGGATTTACCCATGAATCTGTAGTTTATATCACTGTGGTAGCTTGTGTAGATATGTAGGAAAATTCTAGGCAATATTTGTCACCCATTTTAAGACGTGGTAAAACTTAAAGTTCAAAGTGCATAAACAGGAATTATACTGTTCATGTGGTCCCTAGGTTCTTTTAAGCACAATACATTCAACGTTTTTTTGTTAGCTTAAAACAGGTTAATTAGTTAGTTGGTTAGTATTATGTATTAACACAGTTAATTACACCTTTCTTATACCACAAGGTTTTTTTCACAAATGGTATGTAGTAGAACAAAGTATATGTAGTTTGCCAACAGAATCCCATAAAATAATGTAATCTTTCTATTTAAATATAGATATATAAAAAATGTAAGCATTGAAAATTTCTTTAGCATTACAAATTGCAAACTAGCTAGTTGCAATAGCTGTTTTCAAATATATTTTCAATAAAACATATATATTAACATCTCATTGTTGAAGTTGCTTCTCCACTTCATGTTTCCAGTATTTTGGAGTAATTCTCTCTCTTGGATTTATCAGGATCTTTACCACTGATTTAAAAGTCTCTTTAAAAACTTTTATGTTGTAGACTATCAGCACTCTTGTATGTAAATCTTGGCATGTTTATTTTCTCAAAAAGTCAAATGTAATAGATTATCTTGTAGATTAAGTTTGATATAAGGTTTTTTTCTTGTTAAGCACAGTCCCTTCTCAAGGCAATATTTAATGCAGTTACATGCTTGATCCTGGATATGTCATGTGTAGATCTTCTCTCTGATTGAAGTAGTTCTCCGCGCCAATCATTCATTAGTATAGGAATCCGTAATCATTCAGAATTTTCTTTTCTGGAAACTTCTTTAACAGGTATCATATGTTTGATATAGCTTTCAATCAAATGTCTGTAATTCTTGTATACTACATGCAGTTCTCATGATAGCACGATAGGATCCCCCCTTGTGCCGCTTTACAGCAATCTAGTATCAGTCCAGTGTTTTACTAGCAGTTAAGTCTGCCACTTTAACGCATTATTGACATTTCAGGTTGTTTAGAACATTTCATCTGTAATATTATCAAATAGTCTCGCATTTAGCTCTATTTTTTTCTGAGTTAACTATGGCTAGTCATCTTGCTTCTTTAAGTCTAGTGTGTAGGACAATCTTTGCATACCATGGCATTTGAAGGCGTTGCACTTTCTTAGTTTCTTAAGTACTTCTCTTGTATATATATGGATTAGGTATTTAAGTGATATTTGAGCTATTCTTGCTCCTTAGGTCATGTAGCGGGTGTTCCTCTTGTTATGGTGCATCTTCTTTTTCCACCATCAGGCAATAACTTGTATGCTAGAACCAGTCATAGGGCAATTTTATTTGTCCCAGGATACTTTCTTGAAACTTGAAAAGGATGAGTAACAACGGTCATCTCCAAGTTGTATTTTCAAAGAGATCTTTGTATTGTTCTGTTTATCAGTCGGGTTGCAATTTAGTACAGTTGCCTTTCACTATACAGAACTTTGTGCAGATTTACAATAGTCCCTTGCTGAACATATCTTTTCATCATTTAGGATATTTTCATCTCTCTTGGAATGCAAACAAATGTTAAACTGTCCTTTATTCTTGTGAATTGGATTTTCTCTTTTAATTGTCCATGTATTGCATATTTGAACATTTCTGAAGAATATTTTTCTTATCTTCATGTGAACAGCACAATAGTGTAGGGGTTAGTGCTCTCACGTTGCAGTGCTCGGTCTGAAAGGTGTTTTTATGTGCTCTCGGTGTCTGTGTGGGTTTCCTCCGGGCACTCTGGTTTCCAACTCTTCAGATAGTACTGGAATGGCTAGGTTGGGCATCATCTTCAAGGATAAAGGCTGTATGAGCAAATCCAGCAGTCACTCTTGTTCAAGCGCTGGGCATACTGTTGATGCATCAAGTTCAATTTATTTTGAAGTCTTCCTTGTAAGTTGCAAAGTTCAGCTTTTGTAGTCATCAAATGTATCAGGTACAGCAAACCCCATTGTATGGGCATTTTTGCGGATAATTGGTATTGTTCTCAGCACCTATGAGAAAAAATAAAAAGGAAGAGGAGAGAAGGGAAAAACACAAAAAAGTAATATGCAACATTCTGGTGAATTTTCAGCATAAAAAAAACTAACTCACTACTACCTTCCCACTTGTGGTTCAAGAAGAAAAATATATTGTGATGCTTTATGGTGCTGGGTGCATTCTTACTAGTTTGCTCTAGTGTTCAAAGTTATAACAGCAGGTTCCTTCTCTTCTTGCTTATGTCTTTTCTTAAGTTCATCTTAGTTTGTCTTTTAAAGATAAAAGTAGGATTATCCATTTTCTGTAAATGTTGAGATATGTCTTCTCTTTGAAAAGTGTGTGAAAAGTGTTCATTTTCTTCTTCTGAAATAAAAAACTTTCACGTTTAAAGCGGTATCGTCATCATAAAAATCAAATTTCAACAGCAACTGGTCTGAGTGTATTAAGTGATAAAGACGCTATTCCTGCATTCAAAACTTTTAAAACTTTTTCTGCTGTTATGATTTGGAGTTATCACATACTTAAGGAGCACTGGCTCTTTAGTAGTTGTTGCCAAAGAATTGCATGCTGGGGGTTCTTTTTATCTATAATCTATTCCTCCTCGTCCTTTTATTTCCCTGCTAGCTGCTTATCTGAAACCTAATCCCCTACTCATTTGTGTTTACAAGCAAGGCTGAGGCGACTCAGCGATTGGAGGAGACAAGAAAAAAAATAAAGGGCAGAAATGACATCATGAGTAAGCCTTAACTGTGGGCAAAAGACATGGCCCCCACCAGGAACAGAATTCTTGTCATTTACTATATAACATTTACTGAAATCAAAACGTGGACAGTATAATACATGTGTTATGCAAGTAGCTCAAGTATTTATCTACTTATATGTGTTTTTTTCCCTGGCATAGTATGGCTGATCATACTGCTTTAAGCTGTGTATTAAAATCCATTGATAGCATAACATACATGTCTTCATTTGTAGCTTCATATGTGTCATGGCTTTTTCCTAGCTTTACATCATTAAGTAAATCCTTGTCCATGTACAAAAACATTTTCTCTTGTTATCTGTTCATCACTTTAGTAAACTGTTGTCCTCAGCTTCACACTTCTTGAATAGAGTATCACCTTGAAACTGTTCTTCTTGAACTTTATCAGTCGATTACCTAAGGCATGGATTTTCTTCCAGTCTCTTGGTGTACATAACTTTTCTCCTTCATGTATTTAAGTTTTCATCAACTCAGGCTTCATTCTTCACATTAGGCCTTTAATCATCTTGTACATATAATGTAGTTTGGTGCAGTCTTGTGTAGTACCAGCTTGATTGCTGTATATCATTATTGTGAACAGTTATCTCCTTGTTTCTCCTGTAGTATGGCTTTCTTCCTGTAACTTCTCATGAGTCTTTATTTTCTTTTAAAGTCTTTTATTGTATCTGCTTCTGTATCTGTAGCATGGCAGTATATTGCTGCATAGGTAGAAAAATCTCATATCTTCCACATCTTCTTCGTATACAGAATCAAAAATAGAATATCTATGTATATTTATCAGTCTTTTTCAAAAACTTTACATTGGTTGTCTTCTTTTAAAACTGGGTGATCTTGACATCTTAGTCTTGATCTTGAAATCTTGAAATGATGTAACAGTCTCTATTGCAGTTTCGAATGTCCATAAAAACCTTCTTTCACTCATCTTCTGGTATTATCTATGTCAAAAATCTTTCCTCTTCTAGTTCATCAGATTTATCTGTAAAAACGGAATATCTCCATTTTCATCTTCTAATGCTCTCTCTTCACCCACCTGATAATCTCATTTATCTTTTAACCTGGTGTCTTCTTCTATCTGGTCTTCTTTTCTTGTATCCCTTTAGGCCCACTTTCTTCTTAGTGCTGTCTCGATCTTCTCTCAGCTGGTGCGTCAACCAGTGGTTGGAGTTGTTAAAGAAGTAAAAGTACTTTTTAGTCCTCACACTTCTCTGGTTACTCCAGTTCCAATTGTTTCTTCTTCAGCTGTTTTCAGATCAGAGCTTTTTATAACATAGCCTCTTCCAATGGCTTGTCTTCATGTTGATATCTTTGCACAGTCTTCTAGCATGTAGCTTTCATCGCTTATCTTAGCGGGTTTCTTCTGGGTGCCTGCAAGGAATGCTTGTTTGGAGTCTTCTTTGGTTCAGACAAAGGAGATTATCTTGTGAGACTTCCAAGCTTCAATAGCAACATTTTCAATTCTTCTGTAGTCAAACCTTCTTAGTATAATGTAATCACAAACATAGTCTCTCTTGATGCTTCTTAATAGGATCTAGCCTCAAAAAATAAGTAGAGATTTCCCCCCTTGAGGCTAGAACTATAAAAATTAAAAACCTTCTTGTTTAACGGTCAGTTTTGTATGTTCATCCGTTACATCACAACATGGCAGCTGCTATATCTGAGTCTTCATTACTCCTTTAGCTTCTCATGATAAAAAAATAAAAAATAAAAATAAAAAAAAAACACTTGAACCTTCACTAGTGCATTCTTCTTCTATTTCCTTATTGGCATAATTGTTGATTAACGTCTGTATAAAAAGACTGTAGTAGGTTTTTTTTCATCAAACAAAAACTGAGATCAGTGGTCATATAAAAAAAACTTTCATTTGTAGTCTTGAGAGGAAAAAAAAAATCATCAAGTGTCACATCTCTTTAAGTCCATCTCTGAATGCATGCTGTGTTGCTGCCTGTTTGAGGATTGTCTTGTCTTCTCCTGTGTTGGCATCTGGTAGTGCTAACCATACACTAAAGATTCTTGTTCTCATAAAAATAATGCAAAAATAAAATAAAAACAAACATTTCTTCTTACATCTCATTTATGTCTGTTGTAACTTGTCTTGTATCTGCAGTGTTCTACATTTAAAGAGCCATATATCTTTAAAACAGGATTTTCTTTTTCTTTCAAAAAAGTTTTTAAAGGACTCGGAGCTTTTGCTTTCATCACAAAGTCTGTTTAATTCTCTAGTATAAAAAAAACAATGTTAACTCTCTTGATAGTAGAATCTCTTACGTATATTAAAAAAAATGTTCTTTGTTTGACAAACACTGCTCTCTCACTTTTCTTTTTTACTGAGCTTGTCTCAAAAAGTTTTCTGCACTTCTAAGGTAGCCATTTTCATAATGTATAGCTATATACTCTGCTTCAGTATGCTGCTTCAATATAATCTGCTTCATTTTGTCAGAAAAATACATGTAGCGCTATTCCTTTTCTTAGGTTCAATAGGCCAAAGTATTTATTTTCTCTTCTAAGTCTTTTCATAGACTATAAACTGAGTGTGCCCATTAGCAATTCTCTTCTAATGAGATTTTAAAGCATAAGAATATCTTCCTTCTTTGCTTCAGATTTTGGATGCTTGATATGCATATCCAACTCTATATATGAGTATATAAGTACTTTTTTATTCTCTTATCGTGATAGAAAACTATGGTCTATACTTCCACCATAGAAAGTATTTTTCAAGATAACAATCAAGATAACCATCAACTGTTGGGCGCCAACTGTCAAAAACCTGAGCGGTTCTTGCCTTTTTCATGATTGCTAACTCAGTAAAGGACCAGCCTTAAAGCGTTGCTATCATATAAATCCGGCATAGTGGGGTCTGAACCCTCTATAACAGTAATTATAGATTGACGATATACCTTGAAATGAATCAGAGCGCTCAGTATATGATTTTATATAAAAAATTGTATTTGCTTATCATACAGCATATATACAAAATATGAACAGTTCCAAGTAGTTTTTCCTTCTAACAGTATTCCATTTTATCAAGGATTTATAGCCTAGCAATCATCAATCTTCTAAGTACATTCAAAAAACAATATAACAGTTGTGTTATGTAGAATAAGATCAAAAGTAGTCTCATCTGTATCAATAGCTGTGTATCTAGTAGCTGTGTAAAACTTGTAGTAATCTTCTTAAAGAAATAGCATAAAAAATAGCTTCTAAAAAAACTTCTTGCTAACATCTTAACAAAACTTAATGCTGAAAAATTAATAAAGTAAATCACCAGAATATTAAGCATATTACCCCTTCTCTGTCATATCTTCAGCATCTAGAACCACTTGTGGGAAGGTAGCTTCTGCCTCATGTGTCTTCTCAGGAGATTGTTGGGCTTCTGCAAACTATGAGCTTTCAGCTTCTACTTTTATAGGGGTTGGAGACAATATGGCTGCCTAATCTGGACTTTCCCTGAATCCCAGGCTCTGATTGGCTAAAGCTTTCGTGAGTCAAATGCTATCTATGTTTTGAATACCTAAATCACAATATTATTGTTTATACATTCTTAATTACCTTATCTTGTGGGAATTAATGTCATCTGACATTTTGTTTAGGTCATTTCTGACGCACTTAATTAAAAATGGACGTCACCAGCCATCTTGTCTGCTGGCTGACTTTTTTGCCCCAGACATGGACTTCCAAAAACATTAAACAATGTCATTCATGACGCATTTCTGATAAAGTGTTCTCTGCTAATTAGTTTTTGGAATGTGTCTGTACTTTCCCAGGTCAACTTGACACTATAACACTGTACACAGACCTGTAAGCGCCTTCAGCAATTTAGAGCTTATTGAAACATACAGGGCTTCTAATATACTTATTTAAATATAAAGCTTATTATATAATTCTTCTTAAAACAATTAATCATATAAGATACAATTGCATATTAAATCTTAATAATATAAAATCATGTTGTATATATTTGTCTTTCTTATAAAATAAATATTATATGTCTAACCGGCAGATGTCGCTATCTCATCATAAATAACAATCTATTAATAATAATTTTAAGACTATGAAACCACCTAATTGGGAAAACCCCTTATTGTTTTATCTCTCTTTCATATTTTGACTTTCTCTGTCTGGGAAATGTTTATCTTTTCTTGCTGGCCTTGGCCTTCAAGCAAAGGAACATGTAAACAATTGTCTAGCTTACAAGTTAAAATAACCTTATAAAAGTTTCACTATCTCTAACTGTCACTGACAGAATCTATTACTTTGAATTGCATTAAATGCTGGATTCTATCATATAGGGTTTAACAATAATTATTTCTTTCTTTAGAAGGACTGTATTGATTAATAATATTTTTACATACATACACATATGACAGTTTTTCCTGCATAAATAAAACCGCTCGAATTCCGACAGCCATGTGGCTAGGAACAATAGGGACTCTTCCCTTACTGAGCATGTGCAAACAGTCTAATGCAGTTAAAACCACCTATAACTCACAGCATGCTGCACTTTCTTTGAACGTCCAGCGTTACACTGTAACGCAACCTGGGCACTGTGAACAGCCCAAATTTTTCATTACTGTGAGTTACAGGCTGCTCTAACGTGCGCCTGTAATGTCCCACTGTGAAAGCAGCCTTAATGTATAGGACAGTAGGTAAAGGGAAGCTGTGTGTGGAGTGGTAGAAATGGTGGTTAGTGGGCAGGGTCCTAGGTAGGAGAGTATGCTTGCCTGAAGAGGTGAGTTTTCAGATTGATTTTTTGATGATCTGTTTTTGCCATTGTATTAATTACACTCAAACATACGCTGTATTCCTTGATGCAAATATATCATCTTATATAGTGGATAGAGGAGGTGTGTTATAGTATATTTTAATGTGTTGTCTTGGTCACAAAGTCCACATGATTAATTGAGGTTTGTTTAAAGTAATCCGAGTCCATAATAAAAACTGAGGCCAGTGAGAGTATTCCACCAATTGCTTAAATCGGAGACCTTGTGATTTTATGTCATTATTCCACCAAGCACTTAAGGCGGCGACTATTTAATTAGAGATTGGGATTGATTAACCATTTTTACAACCAGGCAGTGATTGCACATGACAGGTAAGGGGAGGTCACTGGTGGGTGCAAAACGGCTGCCAACTGACTTTTTAACACCTCTCTCCCTATGTGGGTGTTTGTGCTGTTAACTGTTATTTTTATGATGATGAAATCCTACCTTATAAAACTCCTGTATCGCTGCGTCCTCCTCCTGCGTGTCCCTGTGTCCGTGCTTTTGCGTACTGGGCATGCACGGCACGCGGGTGGACTTTAGAGCAGAAGGAGGGTGGGGCCAGGGGGGTGGGCTGTGCCGGCGTGGTGAGATGCGCCCGCGGGGGTGACGGGCGGGAGCGGTGGAGGGTTGTGAGGGTGGCCTAGAGCCCGTTATTGTAACGGGCTTAGGTCCACTAGTGTGCATATGATTTATCAACAGATGTGCGCTGCCACTGTGCCTTTTTTGATACAAGTTGCTGCTGTTTTCTTGGTGAGCTGCACTCCTATGTATACCAAGTAGTCTTAGGTGCCTCTTCTGCCTTCTCTTCTAACTATTGTGCCGGTTTGCAAAATTCTCAAACTGGTATAACTTGCTCATACTTACCTCTTGTTTTAAATATTAAATGGCACATAACCCTAATTTATGTTCCCATGTATTGTTAACTTTAATCTGGTACTTATCTTAACCCTAATCAAAAATGTTAGCCTTATCTAACGCTAATCTGACCTGCTTCCTAAAGGTGCCCATACATCACTCAACTTGGTGGCCGATCAACCATTCAATATAATATAATATTTTGCTAATTATAATCTGAAGAAAGTCGATGCCTTTAAGAACATGCCCGGTCGATGATGCTACCAATTTCGGGCCAAAATTGGTTACATGTATCAATCAGACATGCTGGAAAATCTTGAGCCGACATGCTTGATTGGGTGCATGGCGGTAATAACGTGCGATATTGCTTTTGACGAACACGACAGAACCCCTGGCACTTTCCCCCCGGTTACCTGTCTTGATGTCCACGCTGAGTGATTTCCGCATTTGGGCCCCTTGTGACTACCAGCATATAGCATGTAGGGTTTGTGTGACGTAACACACAGGCGCCCCACATGCTATACACCAGTAACCAGGTGTGGGTGCAAGTGCGGAAGTACTGCATGGACACTTGGGGGACGACGTGACAGGTAAAGTACTGTATGGGCACTGGGGGAATTTAAAACCTTGGGGGGGGGGGCATCGGCCTGGGGCAGCGAGGCGGCGTCACAAGGACGGTTCCCAAAAGATTTCATGCTAAAATCGATCAGGAATCAGCCTGTGGTTTAATTTTTTTCTGCCCTTTTACTAACTGCTAGTGCTGCTATATACTGTCAAAGCTATCATTTTTTAAATTGAATGTAATCTGTAAAAAGCACTTTAATCATACTGGAATAACTTCTTGAATATAGTCCTGAGATAACAAATGCACAACCTCTTTCAGTTCTAAGGTTTTGCATCTCAGGACATAACAACAGAAAATAATTTAGTTCTTAGCAGGTTCTAAAGCTACTTAAATCTAACAGCAGTTGTAAAAGAACAACAAACCACATTTGTAAAGTGCCTTTCTCTCGTAGGACTCAAAGCGCATAAGCAGGGTTCAGACCAGTTATTGGTTGATTGATAAATTGTGGTACAGAGCAAGAATTCTACAAGTCCTCAAATGCCAGACTAAACACATGGCTTTTCAGTCTGGATTTGAATAACTCCAGGGATGGGGCTGTCTTTACTGGGTGTGGTAGGGAATTCCAAAGGGAATGGGCAGCATGACAGAAAGCTCTGGCTCCAAAAGTTTTAAGGTGCACTTTGGGAGTGACCAAGTTTAGGGATCCTGCTGATCTATGAGGTTATGAGAGGTGTGGTGCAGTTTCAGCAAGTCCTTTATGTATGCAGGACCCAAATTGTGTAGGGATTTGAATGTCAACAGTCCATTTTGCAGGTATCCAGTGCAGTGAGCAAAGAATGTGATGTGATGAAGGCGTAAACTATGGTGGGAAGATCCTCTGGGGCAATAAGAATTAATTTTGCAATGTTCCTCAGATGAAAGTAGGAATATTTAACTAGGGCCGAGATTTGGTTTCTAAAGCTCAATTCCCCATCAATCAGCAAAGCAAGGCTGTACACAAGGTTGGAGCTATTTATGTCAGTACTGTCTATACAACTCCATCTGGCACCACGTCCAACAAATCACTGGCTCTGCTTCAGGGGCCTGGGCGGGTCAGCAGAGGGCATACATATTAGGGCAGAAAGGTGAGCTGGAAGTTGGCTCACTCTGATGCCACTCAAATCTCGGGCAGCGTCAAAAATAGTATCCCCCTCTCCGAGGCGTCGCAACCTGGAGGGAGAAGTAATTTAGGGAACCCCAAATAACACTTATGCTCCCCACACAGCAGGGGCGTCTTTAGCCATTTTGTCACTCCAGGCAAAAAAAACCTGTGGCACCCCCCAACTCCCTCCCCCCCCCCCCCCCCCCGTGTGGTGCCCCTGATGAAAATAATCGTAACACAGCAATGATTCACTTAAAATAATCGGAACGTGTCAATCTTTCACCAGAAAATAACCATAACGCAGCAATGATTCACCAGAAAATAATCACAACTCAGCAATGATTCACCATAAAATAACCATAACACAGCAATGATTCACCATAAAATAATTATAATGCAGCAATGATTCACCATTAAATAATTGCAATGTGGGCAGCGTTCACCATAAAATAATCGTAATGGGGGCAGCGTTCACCAGAAAATAATCGCAATGTGGCCAGCCTTCACCAGAAAACAATCTTAATGTGGCCAGCGTTCACCACAAAATAATCGTAATGCGACCAGCGTTCACCAGAAAATAATCTTAATCTGGGCAGCATTCACCAGAAAATAATCATAATGTGGGCACCGTTCACCAGAAAATAATCGTAATGTGGCCAGCGTTCACCAGGAAATTATGCTGATGTGGCCAGCGTTCACCAGAAAATAATCGTAACGTGGCCAGCGTTCACCAGAAAATAATCGTAATGTGGCCAGCGTTCACCAGAAAATAATCGTAATGTGGCCAGAGTTCACCAGAAAATAATCGTAATGTGGCCAGCGTTCACCAGGAAATTATGCTAATGTTGCCAGCGTTCACCAGGAAATTATGCTAATGTGGGCAGTGTTCACCAGGAAATCATGCTAATGTGGGCAGCGTTCACCAGGAAATTATGCTAATGTGGCCAGCGTTCACCAGGAAATTATGCTTATGTGGCCAGCGTTCACCAGGAAATTATGCTAATGTGGGCAGCGTTCACCAGGAAATTATGCTAATGTGGGCAGCGTTCACCAGGAAATTATGCTAATGTGGCCAGCGTTTCCCAGGAAATTATGCTAATGTAGGCAGCGTTCACCAGGAAATTATGCTAATGTGGGCAGCGTTTCACTAAAAATGTATAATCACCTGTAAAAACAAAAGCATTTACTCACCTGCAGAAGAGTCCTCTCCCTGGGCGCAGCCTCCCCCGACGGTCTGCAGCAGCGCAGCCAGCCTGTGAAAATCCCTCGCTGACCTGCAGAGCAGGGCTACGGGAAGATGGCGCCTGAAGCCCTTTACTGGAGACACAAATAGTCTCCAGTACAGGGCTTCGGATGCCATCTTGCCGTAGCCCTGCTCTGCCTGCCGGAAGACTGCAGGCTGGAGCAGGGAGCTGCGGGGATGAACTGGGTTCACCACAGGGGGTCGTGCAGTTTGGTGGGGGAAGGTGGGCATTTCCCCCCATGGCAGCGCCCCTCCCCCACCCAGCGCTCCAGGCCACCGTCTGTCCTTGCCTGGTGGCTGGGACGCCTCTGCCACACAGTATAACATTATTGCTATGGCGGCGCATAGTTTTGGTATTCGACATTGAGAGACATGCGCCGAAACCACCTGTTTCATCTGAGTTCTGTTTCCTCATGGAGTTGATTTAGAATATAGCTGTTTTGATGTCGAGCACTGGCCTTGGACAACAAGGACCTCAGTTTTGTCAGCATTCAGTTTCAACCAGTTATCATTCATCCACTCTTGTAACTTAGCTAAGCAAGAATTTATTTTTGGAGTAGGGTCTTTTCCACCAGGTTTTAAGGACAAGTATAGCTGCGTTTCATCAGCATAGCAGTGGAACATCAGGTCCTGTTGTTGGATAATTGTACCAATTGGTAGCATTTAGATTGCATGTAGATTGCAGATATCAGAGGGGATAGGATTAAGCCTTGTATATGCTGGAGAAATTAAAAAAAAGGGGGACGGGAAGACACCGGGAGCCCAATCTGGTGTAGTGTCTCACGAATGGTTTCTTTCGTTAGTAAGATGAGATCGCATATACTCACAAAGCTGGTGTGAGGAAACGCGGAAAAGCCGCCGCAAGGGCTCAGAGTGAGGCGGCTGTTTCCGCGTCTAACATGGCGGCACAACGCGAAGAAACCGCCGCATGCCGCATGGGCAGAGCGGTGGAGTCCGCGTTGGATGCAGCGGTTTGCACGCATGGCAAAGCTGCTGACATGGTGGCTGGACGCGAGATAACCGCCGCTTGTTTAGAGAGCGGGGCGGCGGTCCCCGCGCCTGAATCAGTAGTTACATTACAAGACATGTCTGGTGTGGCTGGGACTGCTAGTCCACACAGGTTCAGAAGGACGCACGCGCGCGCTGAGAGGCAGAGCTTATATGACAGCCAGAAAAGGGTCAGCTGACCAGGCGGGTCAGCTGACATTTTCACCACATTCCATTGGTCCAGCATTTAGGGGAGGCGCTGGTGAGCGCTTTGCATATATACTGGGTGCTGGTCATTCTCTGGTTGTCTGCCATTGCGATCACAACGTGGTAGCACTGAGACCTTGTCTGTATCTGTGTTCTAGCATAGTTTCCAAAGGTGTTGACATCAAGGAGCTCACACCTTAGCATTAGGAAATTGAATTGTATTATTTGTTATGACTTCTGCCTGCCTGACTATTCCTCTGAACTCTGATCCTGTACCTTGCTATTTCTGATATCCTGTTG
Source organism: Hyperolius riggenbachi (assembly GCF_040937935.1). NCBI lineage: Eukaryota > Metazoa > Chordata > Amphibia > Anura > Hyperoliidae > Hyperolius > Hyperolius riggenbachi. Next base: position 169,334,269 of record NC_090651.1, read on the forward strand.
CCAACCTCTGCTCGTTCCTGGACTCTGTATTTGCCTCCTGAATCTGTACTGTGCTATTCTGATACTCCGTTGCCAAACCCTGTCTGTTTATTGGATTTTGTATCTGCCTCCTGAATCTGTACCTTATCTGTCTGTGTCTTAACGACCTTGCTTGCCGACCTCGAGAACTGGCCTTACTGTTAGAGGCAGTTCCCAGACCTGTTAGTGACACCCTCCCTCTCGGGTGTCACTCACGCTCTGTCCTTCCTACTCTCTGCCTAGCTCCTCCCCCCAGGAGAGTCTAGGCCATAGGAAGGAACATACTTCTAAAGAAATACGCAAAGTTTACTGTTGCATATAACACTCACTTGTTCATCTGGTGTCCAGAGGTTAGTAGATCTATCTGATTATCGGTGATACTGCAGATCACCAATAATCGGGTATATTCTGTATTCCTGGTGAGACTGCAGTTCACCGGTAATCAGATCCTCTCTGTGTTACACCGATCGTTACAGAACGGCAGACCAAAAATGCAAATGGACGCACACACTGACCGTCTGGGCGCACTTGCCACTTCGGTGGAAAACATCAACCAAGTGCTGGGTAGTCACAAGACTATGATTGAAGCCTTGTCTGGTTCTTTACAAACCCTCCAGACAGCAGTGGATGAGGTGTGATCCCCTCCTAACTCTGACATACGTTTGCCTGTACCCGAGAGATTTTCTGGTGATAGATCTGACTTCCGAAATTTTAAAAGTAGAGTGTTATCTTACTTTGAGTTGAGACCCCGATCTTCTGGAAATATGACCCAAAGGGTCACATTTATTAAGACTTTGTTATCAGGCGATTCTCAGACGTGGGCGTACAGTTTGCCCACCGGGGATTTGGCCCTCTCTTCAGTGGATGAATGGAAGACGGCCTTTAACACGCCCGACAGGCATTACGAGTACCTAGTGATGCCCTTCGGGCTGTGTAACGCCCCGGCCGTCTTTCAAGAACTAATTAATGAGGTATTCAGGGAGGTGTTGGGCAAATTAGTTCTAGTATACCTAGATGACATACAGTACTTATTTTCTCAAACAACCTCTCTGAGCACAGAACACACGTCAAGTTTGTACTGGACAAATTAAGGCAAAACATGTTTTACGCTAAATTGGAGAAATGCATCTTCGAGGTAACATCTGTCACCTTTTTAGGGTACATTATTTCCACCTCGGGCCTGTCTATGGATCCTGCCAAGGTTTCTGCTGTGTTGGAATGGCCTCAACCAGTGGGGTTAAAATCTCTCCAGAGATTTCTAGGCTTTGCCAATTACTATAGAAGGTTCATAAAGGGGTACTCCACTGTTATTGCACCCCTCACCTGTCTCACTAAAAAAAGGGGCAGATACTACCCACTGGTCTCCAGAGGCTCTGCATGCATTCGCCACTCTGAAAGATTTGTTTTGTTCGGCACCCATCCTGAGACACGTTGACACTTCCTACCCCTTTATTGTTGAGGTGGACGCTTCGGAGGTCGGGGTGGGGGCTGTGCTGTCCCAGCGGTCAGGGTTGCAGGGTAGATTGCACCCATGTGCCTACTTTTCCCGTAGGTTCTCTCCTGCAGAGAGAAACTACGATATAGGCAACAGGGAGCTCCTGGCCATCAAATTGGCCTTTGAAGAATGGCGCCATTGGTTGGAAGGAGCAGAACATACGATTACAGTTTACACTGACCACAAAAATTTAGAATACATCGAGGGAGCCAAGAGATTAGGCCCCCGTCAGGCTCGATGGTCATTGTTCTTCTCGAGATTCAGATTTATAATTACGTACACCCCAGGGAGCAAAAACATTAAGGCAGATGCCCTGTCTAGATGCTTTGAGCCAGAGACAGCACAGCCCTCCCTCCCAGAAACCATTGTCCCACAGAAACTGGTATTAGCCACAACTGAGACTTGGGAAGATTGGACAGAGACTTTAGGTCCCTTTCAGCAGGACATCCCGGAAGGGAAGCCCAAAGGGGTTATGTTTATTCCACTGCCATTTCGTCTTCAGATTTTGCAAATGTTCCATTCACACAGGAATGCGGGACTCCCTGGGGCCTCCAGAACACAGGACCTTGTAGCCAGATGCGCTTGGTGGCCGTCTCTGGCAGCCGATTGCAAGGAGTTTGTTAGAGAGTGTGCGGTGTGTGCGAGGAGTAAGCCCTCCCGACTGGCATCTGTGGGAAGATTGCAGCCCTTGCCCACCCCGAGTGAGCCATGGACCCACTTATCCATGGATTTTGTGGGTGAACTCCCCAGGTCTGAGGGCATGTCGGTCATTTGGGTGGTAGTCGACCGCTTTAGTAAAATGGCCCATTTTGTGCCCTTGAAAGGACTCCCCTTGGCCCAGGAATTAGCCGATTTGTTCATCATCCACTTTTTCCGATTGCATGGCATTCCGGAAAACATCGTGTCAGATAGGGGAGTCCAATTTGTTTCGAAATTTTGGAGGGCATTTTGTCACCAAATGGGCATGGAACTGTCATTTTCGTCGGGCTACCACCCACAGACCAATGGTCAGACGGAAAGAGTCAACCAATAATTGGAACAGTTTTTGAGGTGTTACGTTGCAGAGGCGCAAAATGATTGGGTCAAGTTTTTACCCTTCGCAGAATTTGCGCACAATAATTTGAAAAGTTCCTCTTCAGGATTTTGTCCATTCCAGGTAGTGACCGGGAAATTGCCTAAGTTCTCCCCATTGCCAGTCGCCTCCACTCCGTTTCCAGCTCTGGAGGCCTGGCAAAGGTCATTTAAAGATATATGGTGGATTGTGAAAAATAATTTGGAGAAGGCGTTTCAAAGTCAAAAAGGTCAAGCTGACAAGAGACGTTCCTTAGAGTGGAGGTGTTTGCCAGGAGATTTAGTCTGGGTGTCCACACGTCACTTGACCTTGAAACAGCCCTCGGCTAAGTTGGGGCCCAGGTATGTGGGTCCATTCCCAGTGACTAGAAAGATCAACGATGTCACTTATGCCATTGACCTCCCTGCCAGTATGCGCGGCGTGAGATCCGTTCACGTGTCCCTGCTTAAGCCAGCAGTTCATGTGGGTCCCACTCCTCCTCCTCCTGTGATGATAGATGACCAACCTGAGTACGAAGTAGAGAAGATTTTAGACTCTCGCATAGTTCAGAACTCAGTACAATATCTGGTTCATTGGAAAGGTTATGGTGTTGAGGAGAGATCATGGGTACCTGAATGTCGCATGCATGCTGACAAGTTAAGAAGGGAGTTCCACGCGTTGCATCCTGAGAAGCCTGGTAGGAGCTGTCCGGAGTCCACTCCTCAGGGGGGGGGGGGTACTGTGAGTAAACGCGGAAAAGCCGCCGCAAGGGCTCAGAGTGAGGCGGCTGTTTCCGCGTCTAACATGGCGGCACAACGCGAAGAAACCGCCGCATGCCGCATGGGCAGAGCGGTGGAGTCCGCGTTGGATGCAGCAGTTTGCACGCATGGCAAAGCTGCTGACATGGTAGCTGGACGCGGGGAAACCGCCGCTTGTTTAGAGAGCAGGGCGGCGGTTCCCGCGCCTGAATCAGTAGTTACATTACAAGCAGGGCCGGTTTAAGCAACAATGGGGCCCCAGGGCAAAATAAACCTGGGGGCCCCCCCCCCAACATATACCCCAGAACAAAAATCGGCATTAAAAGACCTTTTTTGCAGCTGGTATAGTCAGGGTGTGAAGCGTCAATCGGTCGGAGCTCCACATTCTGGCTATTTCAGCCTGCATGGGGGACAAGGGGTGAAAAAGTTTCAGGAGGGGGGACCCCACAATTTTTTTTTTAAATTCCCACACTCTAAACATAAAAAAAATTTTTTTGGGGAAAATAGGAAAACATGCCAGGGATCTTCATACAGCCATATTGCGGCTGTATAGCGATCCCTGGCCAAAGCGCTGCTGCTGCGTATAGACCCCCTGGAAACCCCGTCAGGAAATTTATTGCGCTTTCGTTTGATGCATGTAAAATTACACTACTGTTAGGTTTTCTACTAAAAGTGACATTTACCGCATTTAAAAGTATACTTTTTTTCCTTCGAAACTTTAAAATCGATTTTCTCAAAAACTATAAGGTCTTTTTGAAAAATTGTTTTTTCCTCTTATTCCTGATGATCTCCTTAACATACTCTGCAAATTTAGGGTTTCTAGCATTTAAGGTGGATTTGCTATTAACCATTAAAGTCGGCAGGTTTTTAAATGTGTTTTTTTTTCCTTTGAAACTTTAAAATCGATTTTCTCAAAAACTATAAGGCCGATTTTGAAAATTTTTTTTTCCTCTTGTAGCCACTGGGGGCCCCTACAAGCTCTGGGGCCCTGGGGCAGCTGCCTCCTTTGCCTTAATGGTAGCGCTGGCCCTGATTACAAGACATGTCTGGTGTGGCTGGGACTGCTAGTCCACACAGGTTCAGAAGGACGCGCGCGCGCGCTGAGAGGCAGAGCTTATATGACAGCCAGAAAAGGGTCAGCTGACCAGGCGGGTCAGCTGACATTTTCACCACATTCCATTGGTCCAGCACTTAGGGGAGGCGCTGGTGAGCGCTTTGCATATATACTGGGTGCTGGTCATTCTCTGGTTGTCTGCCGTTGCGATCACAACGTGGTAGCACTCAGACCTTGTCTGTATCTGTGTTCTAGCATAGTTTCCAAAGGTGTTGACATCAAGGAGCTCACACCTTAGCATTAGGAAATTGAATTGTATTATTTGTTATGACCTTCTGCCTGCCTGACTATTCCTCTGAACTCTGATCCTGTACCTTGCTATTTCTGATATCCTGTTGTCAACCTCTGCTCGTTCCTGGACTCTGTATTTGCCTCCTGAATCTGTACTGTGCTATTCTGATACTCCGTTGCCAAACCCTGTCTGTTTATTGGATTCCGTATCTGCCTCCTGAATCTGTACCTTATCTGTCTGTGTCTTAACGACCTGGCTTGCCGACCTCGAGAACTGGCCTTACTGTTAGAGGCAGTTCCCAGACCTGTTAGTGACACCCTCCCTCTCGGGTGTCACTCACGCTCTGTCCTTCCTACTCTCTGCCTAGCTCCTCCCCCCAGGAGAGTCTAGGCCATAGGAAGGAACATACTTCTAAAGAAATGCGCAAAAAGTTTACTGTTGCATATAACACTCACTTGTTCATCTGGTGTCCAGAGGTTAGTAGATATATCTGATTATCGGTGATACTGCAGATCACCAATAATCGGGTATATTCTGTATTCCTGGTGAGACTGCAGTTCACCGGTAATCAGAACACTCCAGGCTACCATGTGTCGTCGGCCATTTAGCCGTAGTCTGTCTGGTACTTCTATTATTAGATTGTATGCTAATATCAATCTTTGCCCATTAATCGGTCCATTGTTTATACATGAATTTGTCCATTAAGTTGAAAGCCTAATCAAAAGTACCTCCAAGGGCGCCTCCTATCCTCCCGTGAGGATTAAGCCTTGTAGCACTCCAAATTTTAGAGGTGCAGGGTTGGACCTGACAGGTCCTAAGGATACACTCTGCGTTCTGTCAGCAAAAAAAATATTTGAACCACTGGAGGGCAAAGCCACTGATGCCACAGTACTGCTGCAATCTGTTAAGCAAGATTTAATGGTCCTTTAATGAGCTATTAAACCACTGGTGCATAGTGAAGTGGTGTAGACCATTTGATGCTGAGTGGAGCAATGACATCAAAAGCAAATGACACAGCATGGTTATACTTCAGGATCATGGAGTCAAGGTCTAAGCAATGATTTGTCAGTCTGTCGAGGTTGAGGATATTCAGAATGTCCTGGGGTGAAACATCTTTCAAAGAAAGGTATTTTAGGTGTTCTTTCCCTCTGTGTTTATCACTGGTGCTGTCAGAGAGAAGTGGATAGGGTGGTGAGCTGACAATACCACTGGGTTGATTTCAGTGTATGATATTAAAATTCTAGAATGGAATATAAGATCCAGAGTGTGTCCTTTCTTATGGGTGGTGAGGTTGACAGCCTGAGAGAAACCCAATTCATTCATGGTGGGAAGTAGTTCTCTACCTAGATGTGAGGTGTGGTCATCCAACCATGCATTGAAATCTCCGAGGATGGTCCATCTAGGGCAGGCATGGGCAAACTTGGCCCTCCAGCTGTTACGGAACTACAAGTCTCACAATGCATTTGCCTTTATGAGTCATGACTGTGGCTGTCAGACTACTGCAATGCATCGTGGGACTTGTAGTTCTTTAACAGCTGGAGGGCCAGTTTGCCCATGCCTGATCTAGGGTGTTCCACTGTTAGGCAGGATATGAGTTCAGAGATATACTTAAGAAAGCTTGAGCCATCACCTGGACGTGATATATGAGCAATGTGTTGATGTTTTTCTCAGCCAAGAGTTGGGCCGCCAGGCATTCAAATGGTGGGGCCTACGGCCAGGGACCCTATGTTCAAAGAGGATCTGAAGTATAGGGCAACCCCTACTCCTTTACGGTCTTGCTTCTCACTGTGCAACACTGAGTAGTCTGCTGGCACAGCATCTTCCAGAGTGGGGCCTGCATGTTCACCAAGCCAGGTCTCCATCAAAAAAAGTCAGATCAGAGAACTCTTGTAAAGGGAATCTGATGTAAAAATAAACTTATGAAACAATGATTTGTATGTGTAGTACAGCTAATAGTAGAGCCAGTAAGAACAAGATCTCACAACGCCAGTGGCGTTCCTACCATAGAGCGCAGGAGGGCGTGGCGCGCCGGATGACTGACAGCTAGGGGGGTGTCTCCACGACCCCCCAAAGCAGCAGAGCAGGAGGGGGAAGCAGCGCTAAAAAGAAGGGCAGTGGGGGCAGCGGACCCCTCCTTCTGCCTCTCTCCCCTCCAGAGATTACCAGCAAGTGCAGGCGCGGTGGGGAGGCATGCGGAGAATTACCTCATTTCCGCGTTCCAAGCGCTGGAGCGCAGCGTCCTGTCGTCACAGGTCTCCGTCTTCAATGCCGCCCACTGTGCTTCCTGATTAGCGGAAGCACAGTGGGCGGCATCGAAGGCGGAGATCTGTGACGACATGATGCTGCCAGCGCCTGGAACGCGGAAGTGAGGTGAGTAATTCTCCACATGCCTCCCCGCCGAGCCTGCACTTGCCAGTAATCTATGGAGGGGAAGAGAGGCAGAAGAAGGGGTCCCAGGTGAGGGAGGGGGGTTCTGGCCCCCCTCCCCACCACTGCCCCCACTGCCCTTCCTTCTAACGCTGCTTCCACCTCCTGGGGCATCTATACAGTGGGGGCAACCGTACTAGCTATGCTGGGGGCAACTAAACTACCTATACTGGGGGCATTTAAACTAAGTTTACTGGGGGCAACTATACTAGCTATACTGGGGCAACTATACTAACTATACTAGGGACAACTATACTAGCTATACTGGGGCAACTATACTAACTTCACTGGGGGCAACCAGCTTCACTGGGGGCAACTATACTAGCTTCACTGGGGGCAGCTATACTGGGAGCAACTGTACAAGCTACACTTGGGGCAACTGTACTAGCTATACTGGGGGCACCTGTACTAGCTATACTGGGGGCAACTAAACTAAGTTTACTGGGGGCAACTATACTAGCTATACTGGGACAACTATACTGACTTCACTAGGGGCAACTATACTAGCTATACTGGGGGCAACTATACTAGCTATACTGGGGCAACTATACTAACTTCACTGGGGCAACTAGCTTCACTGGGGGCAACTATACTAGCTTCACTGGGGGCAGCTATACTGGGGGCAACTGTACTAGCTATACTGGGGCAACTGTTCTAGCTATCCTGGGGGCAACTGTACCAGCTATACTGGGGGCAACTGTACCAGATATACTTGGGACAACTGTACTAGCTATACTGGGGGCAACTGTACAAGCTATACTGGGGGCAACTAAACTAAGTTTACTGGGGGCAACTATACTAGCTATACTGGGGGCAACTATACTAGCTATACTGGGGCAACTATACTAGCGACACTGGGAGCAACTATATTACCTACACTGAAGGCAACTATACTAGCTATATTGGGGGCAACTATACTAGCTATACTGGGGTAGTGGCGGCACCCTAAAGCAGCCTCCAGCATGAACTGACTTTCGGCGTCTAATAGATGCCGTGGCAGTTCACTGACAGCAGCAGCCCGCAGCTCCGACAGCGGCAGAGCAGGGCTACAGTAAAATTGCGTCTGAAGCCCTGCTCTGGAGACTTTGAGTCTGCAGTGCAGGGTTTCGGGCGCCATTTTCCCGTAGCCCTGATCTCAGCACGGGAGTTTCAGTTGCTGGCTGGCTGCAGAGGATCGTGGGAGCTGCGCGCCGCACAGGGGCCAGGACAGGAGGTTTGCTGCTGCTTCAGGTGAGTAAATGTTTTTTTTATTATTTATAGTAGCAGGTGTATCGACTGTTCTGGCCAGGTCTGCTACATGATTGAAGTGTTTTCTGGCCAGGTCGGCCACATGATTGCATGTATTTTCTGGTCAGGTCTGCCACATGATTGCACGTATTTTCTGGTCAAATCTTCCACATGATTGCATGTATTTTCAGGTCAAATCTTCCACATAATTGCATGTATTTTCAGGTCAAATCTGCCGACATGATTGCATGTATTTTCAGGTCAAATCTGCCGACATGATTGCATGTATTTTCTGGTCAAATCTGCCGACATGATTGCATGTATTTTCTGGCCAGGTCTGCTACATGATTGAAGTGTTTTCTGGCCAGGTCTGCCACATGATTGCATGTATTTTCTGGTCAAATCTTCCACATGATTGCATGTATTTTCTGGGCAAATCTGCTGACATGATTGCATGTATTTTCGGGGCAAATCTGCCAACATGGTTGCATGTATTTTCAGGTCAAATCTGCTGACATGATTGCATGTATTTTCTGGGCACATCTGCCGACATGATTGCATGTATTTTCTGGGCACATCTGCCGACATGATTGCATGTATTTTCTGGGCAAATCTGCTGACATGATTGCATGTATTTTCTGGGCAAATCTGCCGACATGATTGCATGTATTTTCTGGGCAAATCTGCCAACATCATTGCATGTATTTTCTGGGCAAATCTGCCGACATGATTGCATGTATTTTCTGGGCAAATCTGCCGACATGATTGCATGTATTTTCTGGGCACATCTGCCGACATGATTGCATGTATTTTCTGGACAAAATCTCCGACATGATTGCATGTATTTTCTGGGCAAATCTGCCGACATCATTGCATGTATTTTCTGGGCAAATCTGCTGACATGATTGCATGTATTTTCTGGGCAAATCTGCCGACATCATTGCATGTATTTTCTGGGCAAATCTGCCGCCATGATTGCACGTATTTTCTGGGCAAATCTGCCGACATCATTGCATGTATTATCTGGGCAAATCTGTCGACATAATTGCACGTATTTTCTGGGCAAATCTGCCGACATCATTGCACGTATTTTCTGGGCAAATCTGCCGACATGATTGCACGTATTTTCTGGGCAAATCTGCCGACATGATTGCACGTATTTTCTGGGCAAATCTGCCGACATGATTGCATGTATTTTCTGGGCAAATCTGCCGACATGATTGCATGTATTTTCTGAGCAAATCTGCCGACATGATAGCATGTATTTTCTGGTCAAATCTGCCGACATGATTTCATGTATTTTCTGGGCAAATCTGCCGACATGATTGCATGTATTTTCTGGGCAAATCTGCCGACATGATTGCATGTATTTTCTGGGCAAATCTGCCGACATGATTGCATGTATTTTCTGGGCAAATCTGCCGACATGATTGCATGTATTTTCTTGGCAAATCTGCCGACATGATTGGATGTATTTTCTGGGCAAATCTGCCGACATGATTGCATGTATGTTCTGGGCAAATCTGCCGACATGATTGCATGTATTTTCTGGGCAAATCTGCCGACATGATTGCATGTATTTTCTGAGCAAATCTGCCGACATGATTGCATGTATTTTCTGGGCAAATCTGCCGACATGATTGCATGTATTTTCTTGGCAAATCTGCCGACATGATTGGATGTATTTTCTAGGCAAATCTGCCGACATGATTGCATGTATTTTCTGGGCAAATCTGCCGACATGATTGCATGTATTTTCTGGGCACATCTGCCGACATGATTGCATGTATTTTCTGGACAAAATCTCCGACATGATTGCATGTATTTTCTGGGCAAATCTGCCGACATCATTGCATGTATTTTCTGGGCAAATCTGCTGACATGATTGCATGTATTTTCTGGGCAAATCTGCCGACATCATTGCATGTATTTTCTGGGCAAATCTGCCGCCATGATTGCACGTATTTTCTGGGCAAATCTGCCGACATGATTGCACGTATTTTCTGGGCAAATCTGCCGACATGATTGCATGTATTTTCTGGGCAAATCTGCCGACATGATTGCATGTATTTTCTGGGCAAATCTGCCGACATGATTGCATGTATTTTCTGGGCAAATCTGCCGACATGATTGCATGTATTTTCTGAGCAAATCTGCCGACATGATAGCATGTATTTTCTGGTCAAATATGCCAACATGATTTCTTGTATTTTTTGGGCAAATCTGCCGACATGATTGCATGTATTTTCTGGGCAAATCTGCCGACATGATTGCATGTATTTTCTGGGCATATCTGCCGACATGATTGCATGTATTTTCTGGGCAAATCTGCCGACATGATTGCATGTATTTTCTTGGCAAATCTGCCGACATGATTGGATGTATTTTCTGGGCAAATCTGCCGACATGATTGCATGTATGTTCTGGGCAAATCTGCCGACATGATTGCATGTATTTTCTGGGCAAATCTGCCGACATGATTGCATGTATTTTCTGAGCAAATCTGCCGACATGATTGCATGTATTTTCTGGGCAAATCTGCCGACATGATTGCATGTATTTTCTTGGCAAATCTGCCGACATGATTGGATGTATTTTCTGGGCAAATCTGCCGACATGATTGCATGTATTTTCTGGGCAAATCTGCCGACATGATTGCATGTATTTTCTCGGCAAATCTGCCAACATGATTGCATGTATTTTCTGGTCAAATCTGCCGACATGATTGCATGTATTTTCTGGGCAAATCTGCTGACATGATTGCATGTATTTTCTGGTCAAATATGCCAACATGATTTCTTGTATTTTTTGGGCAAATCTGCCGACATGATTGCATGTATTTTCTGGGCAAATCTGCCGACATGATTGCATGTATTTTCTGGGCATATCTGCCGACATGATTGCATGTATTTTCTGGGCAAATCTGCCGACATGATTGCATGTATTTTCTTGGCAAATCTGCCGACATGATTGGATGTATTTTCTGGGCAAATCTGCCGACATGATTGCATGTATGTTCTGGGCAAATCTGCCGACATGATTGCATGTATTTTCTGGGCAAATCTGCCGACATGATTGCATGTATTTTCTGAGCAAATCTGCCGACATGATTGCATGTATTTTCTGGGCAAATCTGCCGACATGATTGCATGTATTTTCTTGGCAAATCTGCCGACATGATTGGATGTATTTTCTGGGCAAATCTGCCGACATGATTGCATGTATTTTCTGGGCAAATCTGCCGACATGATTGCATGTATTTTCTCGGCAAATCTGCCAACATGATTGCATGTATTTTCTGGTCAAATCTGCCGACATGATTGCATGTATTTTCTGGGCAAATCTGCTGACATGATTGCATGTATTTTCTGGTCAAATCTGCCGACATAATTGAACTATTTTCTGGACAAATCTGCCGACATGATTGAACGTAATTTCTGAGCAAATTTGCTCACATTATGTGAATTTTCTGGGGAAAGGGTCACCAAAACTTGGGCCCACTGTCTTTGCGTTGCATTTTAAAGGGAACCCGAGGTGAGAATAATATTAAGGCTACCATATTTATCTCCTGTAATGAAAAATCCGCAACGCCGGATGGATTGCGGAAATATGGTCGCATCCAGTCCGGCAATCGGACCTTCCAACGCGGGATGCGAAAATTCGTCCGCATCCGCTGTGCAAACCTGTCCGAGCACTCTGCTCCAAACTCACCAGCATGCTGCTCACCAGGGCTCTGCCATCTCGCCTCTAGGGGGTGCGTCCGCACGCCAGACACGCCTTTATACTCTTAGAAAGCGTGTCAGCTGACCTGGAGGTCAGCTGACATTTTAGCCTGCTCTGATTGGTTGCTGCCTGGGGTGGAGACTTCTCTCCCAGGCAGTATATAAGGAAGTGCTTTTCAGTCACACTTCGTCTGTGTTTGCGATACCCTGTGTCAGCACTCAGACCTAGTCAGCCTTGTCTCTGGTATTGTGTTATATATTGGTTTATCGACAATATATACACATATTATACTGTTTGATTTATCATGTATGATTCTGTGCCTGTCTTGACTACTCTCTTGCTTCCTGATTCTGTACTTCGCCAGCCCGTACCGTTATCGACTATTGGCTTGGTTTCTGACTATTCTCTTGTCTCACGTTTCTGTACTGCTGCGGCCTGATCTGTTGCCGAACCTCATTATGTCTGACCTTTCTCCCTTCAGTGGAACGTATCCCACTGTAGGGTTCTATCAGAGGCTTGCCTCTTTGAGACGACCACCACTAGCAAACCCTTGCTGCTAGAGGCCGAGACTCCTCCACTCCGTCCTTTGGAGGATCTCACACACGGGGTTCCCATTCAGAGGTAACCACACCTCTGAGGAATTACGGTGTGGTGGATATTTCCACAGACTTGAATTTAAGCTGTATATTATTACTGTTGTCTGCTGTTCCAGCTTGCTGGAGGTTGTATCTCTGTGCCCTATAGAGATACTCTATTGTACCGAGCACCCTCTTGCATACGATTGTATCGTGCCACGCTTTACTTGCATTATTGGTGATTCTGCAGATCACCATATAATCAGGTATAGCATCTGTATTATTGGTGATACTGCAGATCACCAATAATCAGAATATCTGTGCTTGCTGACACCAATCGTTACATCTCCTTTTAAGCAATACCAGTTGCCTGGCTGCCGTGCTGGTCCTCTGCCTCTAATTCTTTCAACCACAGACCCTGAACAAGCATGCAGCAGGTCAGGGGTTTCAGACAATATTGTTAGAACTGACAAGATTAGCTGCATGCTTGTTTCTGGTGTAATTCAGTTCACTACTGCAGCCAAATAGATCAGCAGGGCTGCCTATTGTTTAAAAGGAAATAAATATGGCAGCCTCCATATCACTCTCATCCCGGGTTCACTTTAAATTACAGTTAGCTCCACCCTCATCTGGTCATGGACACACCCATTTTTTGCCGCTTAGCGCGCCGCAGGTTATAACCGCACCCATTTTTGTGAGCTACCTACACTGAGGCCAACTTTAGGGGGGGGTAGCCTACACCTGGCCTACACAGTCGCTTTTTTTTTTGTGGCGGAGGGGGGGGGGTGTCTTTTAATACCCAGCACCGGGTGTCAAATGCCCTAGGTACGCCACTGCACAATGCACCAATTGTCAGCAAAATATAAATAATCTTTATTTTATCTCCATAGAAAAGGTATTGAAGACAATAAAAGTACATATACCAGTACATAACACAATGACAGACACTAGGTGAGGGAAACGTCACAATAGAAGGTAAAATCACCCTATAATAAGGGTAAGCTGGCTACGGGAATAATATGATGTGTGAAATACACAGACTGGCAAAAAAAAGGGGACAAAATTGATTAGTGTAAGGTGAGCAGCGGGGGGACCTGTATTTGAATGATAAAGACACTAGTATCATATACTACATATATATCAGCGTGGAGCAGTCGCAAAGTAGTTTAAAAAAAGCTTTATATCTAAAAATCTAAATATGAGACTATTGTTCTATTAATTATCAGTACTATATATACAAATCATTATATCATACGTTTTTTTTTTCACTTCAGTGTCTCTTTAACCACTTAACATCTCAGTCGTTTTCAGCTTATGCATCCGAGCAATGTTCACCTCCCATTCATTAGCCTATAACTTTATCACTACTTATCACAACGAACTGATCTATATCTTGTTTTTTCCGCCACCAATTCGGCTTTCTTTGGGGGGTACATTTTGCTAAGAGCCACTTTACTGTAAATGCATTTTAACAGGAAGAATAAGAAAAAAAATGAGAAAATTCATTATTTGTCAGTTTTCGGCCATTATAGTTTTAAAATAATACATGCCTCCATAATTAAAACCCACGTATTGTTATTGCCCATTTGTCACGGTTATTTCACCATTTAAATTATGTCCCTATCACAATGTATCGCAACAATATTTTATTTGGAAATAAAAGAGCATTTTTTCCGTTTTGCATACATCACTATTTACAAGCTTATAAAAAAAAAATAGAGAGAAATATTTCATCTTTACATAGATATTTAAAAAGTTTAGACCCTTAGGTAAATATTTATGTTTTTTTTTATAGTAATGTTTTTTTTTGTTTTTTTTTATTAAACATTTTATGTGGGCATTTTTGGGAGGGTGGGATATAAAAGTGTTTTATTTGGGGAAATATTGGTGTATTGTAATGTTTTTGGGAATTTACTTGTAGTTTTACTTTTTGGCCACAAGATGGTAATCTCGATTTTTTTTACATGACGTCACTCTAAGCGTACAATGTACGCTTAGAGAGACACAGCTTCAGAAAGAGCGAAGCTTCCGAGAGAAGCTGTCGCTTTTTCAGCGGGGGAGAGGAATCAATGATCGGGCTCCATAGCCCGATAAATTGATTCCGTGGCTACCGACTCCGCGGCCGGGAGTGCGCGTGCACGCGCGCGATCGGCCGCGGGAGCGCGCGGGAGCGCGCGGGAGCGCGCCTGTCCTCCTTGACGTTTTTATACGTCAAGGAGGACAAAGTGGTTAAAGGGACACTGAAGCGAAAAAAAAATTATGATATTATGATTTGTATGTGTAGTACAGCTAAGAAATAAAACATTAAGATCAGATACATCAGTCTAATTGTTTCCAGTACAGAAAGAGTTGAGAAACTCCAGTTGTTATCTCTATGCAAACAAGCCATTAAGCTCTCTGACTAAGTTAGTAGTGGAGAGGGCTGTTATCTGACTTTTATTATCTCAACTGTTCCTGGACTATTTACTTTTCCTCTGCCAGAGGAGAGGTCATTACTTCACAGACTGCTCTGAAAGAATCATTTTGAATGCTGAGTGTTGTGTAATCTGCACATATTATAGAATAATGCATTGTTAGAAAAAACACTATATACCTGAAAATAAAAGTATGAGAATATTTTCTTTGCTGCTAATCTTCTAGTAATTATTCATAGTACACAACCAATTCATTATATCATATATTTTTTTTCGCTTCAGTGTCTCTTTAAGTCATGTATGATTGCTGTTTTGTTATTTATTGATTTGACATTGCAAAGTATGGCTGTGGTGGAGTATTCCTGAGGACACATGTTTTTTAGATTTGTTCACAGTCAAAGCTGTTACACATTCCCTGGTGTTGTTTGAAGATCTCCTTTTCAACCACTACCTGTCCTCCTCTGATTATTCCAAAGGAAAGCTAGTGAAATGTTATTTTGTAGGTACTTTTTAGGGGGATAGGCAGAGAAGGATCTTTTGATGAGTATTTCTATGTTAACATTTGAGACAATACACTTGTTTAGATAACATTTACTTTGGAATCATATACTGAGATCAAAGTGGGTCTGTGCAAACTGCTTTCTCCCTACAGAGCTGGATCATAGATTTTTTTTTCTTATAAAAACAGTTCCTTGTTTTATGCCTGGTACACACAAAGCAATTTTCTGTCAGATTGATTGTCAAATTGGTTATTTCTGACAGGTTCGATCTTATTTCCGATGTTTTTTCTGATTGATTTTGTACAGAAGTGATCGGAAAATTGATCAGAAAAATGATCAGAAATCAGATCCGAAATGCCTACTGCTCTCTTAAGTTCAAGCCATCTAACTCAGGTAGATAGTCATTGCCTGCCGCATAGGGGAGTAGTAGAAGTATACCCTGTTATACCCTGTTAAGCCCGAGATTTATGCAAAACTCTATGCAAAAGGATAAGTGTTGGCCACTTAGGGACCATGCTGTCCAGTTTACCTTCTTCTAACGCCATGTATATAGACTATAGGCGTCACATTGCTTTATGCCCAGCTCCATACCCCTGGGCTCCTCGCAGCCATGGCATGTCAACATGCAGGCTAATGTGGCTTTGAAAGTCAAGCAGGGGATTGTGGATGCTATCTCCTTTCTGTTGTGCTGCTTGTGGCTGGCACTGAAGGATACGGAGCAGGAGAACAGAGGATCACACTGTGAGCTCTTGTGTGGCATGTCTCGCTCCATTATCAACTGGCCACACCCCCATGAACAAACTTTCTTGTTGTAGAAAGGTAGACTTACAGTTTTTTACAAATGGTCTTATAACCCTGGGAAGGTTGATGAGAAGAAATTATTGTTTCTCTAATGTCATTGTTGAGGTTTTTCCTCCTTAGCATTGTGTTGACCATTACTTGAATGCTCCAGACCAGTAAAATGCCCAAACTTCTTCTTTCATAGAAGTGATCACGCTTGTTGATAGTGGTCAAATCATTCGATGCAGTTAATTAGCAGCACCTGTCTGCTACTTACTGCTACTTACTCCGTTCCCAATTAAGTGGTAAGGGTATTTTTACCTTTTCAAATACTGATTCTGAATTTTGACTTACCGTATATACTCGGATACAAGTCGACCTCGTATATAACTCGACCCCAATATTTGACCCTCTTAAGCTGTCGATTTTTAATGTCTCAAATATAAGTCTACCCAGCAAAGTTGTGGTTAAGTCCAAACCTTATGCCTTTGGAAAAAGTCATAAATATGGTTAAGGGCATCATAGTGGCGTAGTAGTTAGCGCTGGGTCCCCGGTTCGAATCACAGGCAGTTCAACATCTGCAAGTAGTTTGTATGTTCTCTCCATATCCATATCTCCACTCAGGTTTCCTTCCACATCCCAAAAACATACAGATAAGCAAATTGGCTTTCCCTAAATCGTCCCTAGACTATGATACATACACTACACGATATAGACATATGACTTATGGTAGGGATTAGATTGTGAGCCCCTCTGAGGGACTAAGTTAGTAGTGGAGAGGGCTGTTATCTGACTTTTATTATCTCAACTGTTCCTGGACTATTTACTTTTCCTCTGCCAGAGGAGAGGTCATTACTTCACAGACTGCTCTGAAAGAATCATTTTGGATGCTGAGTGTTGTGTAATCTGCACATATTATAGAATAATGCATTGTTAGAAAAAACACTATATACCTGAAAATAAAAGTATGAGAATATTTTCTTTGCTGCTAATCTTTTAGTAATTATTCATACAACCAATTCATTATATCATATATTTTTTTTCGCTTCAGTGTCTCTTTAAGTCATGTATGATTGCTGTTTTGTTATTTATTGATTTGGCATTGCAAAGTATGGCTGTGGTGGAGTATCCCTGAGGACACTTGTTTTTTAGATTTGTTCACAGTCAAAGCTGTTACACATTCCCTGGTGTTGTTTGAAGATCTCCTTTTCTTTCAACCACTATTCCAAAGGAAAGCTAGTGAAATGTTATTTTGTAGGTACTTTTTAGGGGGATAGGCAGAGAAGGATCTTTTGATGAGTATTTCTATATTAACATTTGAGACAATACACTTGTTTAGATAACATTTACTTTGTAAGACAATATACTCTGTTCAGCGCTGCATAATATGTCAGCTCTATAAAAATACTAAATAATAATAACAGAGACAAGATACCTGTAGCAACCATGTATGATCCCCATCCATCTTCTCCACACTGTGCTGCTGGTAATGTGTTATTAACAGTATATCACAGTGTTGGAAACATGCTTGCAGATCATCAGGGGTTAATCACTACAAGTATCTTTCCTCAGTTAGAAAAACAAGGTGTGAGAAAACGCGGAAAAGCCGCCGCAAGTGCTCAGGATAAGGCGGCTGATTCTGCGTTTAACATGGCGGATTCCGCGTCCCCAGATGGCGGTGCGGCTGGTTCCGCGTCCGGCACAGCGGATACATTGCAAGACAGATCTGGTGTGGCTGGGACTGATAGTCCACACAGGTTCAGAAGGACGCGCGCGCGCGTTGAGAGGCAGAGCTTTTATGACAGCCAGAAAGGTGTCAGCTGACCAAGCCGGTCAGCTGACAGTTTTACCACTTCCCATTGGTCCAGCACTTAGGGGAGGCGCTGGAGAGCGCTAGGGTATATATACTGGATGCTGGTCATTTATCTGGTGTCTGCCGTTGCGATCACTACGTGGTAGCACTCAGACCTTTTGCTAATCGGTGTTGTATTATCATTCTGTTATACTTCAGACTAATTCCAGGGTGTTGACTATCAAGGAACTCACACCCAAGACTAGGGAACTGTATTACTATCATTCTGTTATACTTCAGACTAGTTCCAGGGTGTTGACGATCAAGGAACTCACACCCAAGACTAGGGAACTGTATTACTATCATTCTGTTATACTTCAGACTAGTTCCAGGGTGTTGACGATCAAGGAACTTACACCCAAGACTAGGGAACTGTATTACTATCATTCTGTTATGTTTCAGACTAATTCCAGGGTGTTGACGATCAAGGAACTCACACCCAAGACTAGGGAACTGTATTACCTCTCTGTTATATATCAGACTAGTTCCGGGGTGTTGATGTTCACGGAGCTCACACCTAAAGAATAGGCATTGTTTATATCTGTTATGACTTTCTGCTTTCCTGACCACTCTCTTGATCTCTGAATTGGTACTTCGCTATATCTGATACTCTGTTGCCAAACTCTGCTTGTCCTTGGATTCCGTGTCTGTCTCCTGTCTTTGTACCTGATCTGTCTGTCTGTTGCCGACCTGGCCTGTCCGACCTCAAGAACTCTCTCCCCTGTTGGGAGATAGTTCACAGACCTGTCAGTGACACTTCACCTCGGGAGTCACTCACACTCTGGTCCTTCCCACTCACTGCCTGGCTCCGCCCCTTGGGGAGACTCAGGCCATAGGAAGGAGCTGTTCTTTAGGCAGTGTCTCTTACTGCCTTGCACCCCCTGTGCGGGTGCTTTCCTCAAAGTATTACTGTTGCACCAAACACTCCATTATTACTCAGGTGTCCAGAGGTTAGGAATATATCTGATTATCGGTGATACTGCAGATCATCAATAATCGGGTATATATCTGTATTCTCGGTGATACTGCAGATCACCGGTAATCAGATCCTCTCTGTGTTACACCGATCGTTACAGAACGGCAGACCAAATACAAATGGACGCTCTCACCAGCCGTCTGAGCACACTTACCACTTCGGTGGAAAACATCAACCAAGTGCTGGGTAGCCACCAGACGCTAATAAATGCCCTGTCTGGATCCCTACAAACCCTTCAGACGGCTGTGGATGAGGTGCGATCCCCTCCTTGCACAGACATACGTATGCCTGTACCTGAAAAATTTTCTGGCCACAGATCTGATTTCTGAAATTTTAGGAGTAGTGTTATCATACTTTGAGTTGAGACCTAGATCTTCAGGAACCATGACCCAAAGGGTCACATTTATTAGGACTTTGTTATCAGGCGATTCCCAGACCTGGGCGTACAGTTTACCTGCAGGAGACTTAGCCCTGACCTCTGTAGGGGAATTTTTTAAAGCCATGGCAATAATTTACGACGACCCAGACATTGCCTCGACTTCTGAGCGGAAGCTCAAATTATTACGTCAAGGCAAAAGTCCGGTCGAGGAGTATGCTGCTGAATTCAGAAGGTCGTCAGTGTCAGCCAGGTGGGACACCTTTGCTCTTTTAGATTATTTTCTATCAGGGTTGTCAGATGAGGTCTCTGATCTAATCTTAAGTCAGCCTGAACCTAAGACCATTGATGAGGCCATTTCATCGGCCATCAGGATCGACCGTAGGCTACGCTATCAGAGACAGACCCGGGGTAGAAGCCATGTAAGAATGGGGTCCTACGCAGCACCTCCGGTGACTCCACCTCCTTCCGTTTCACCTCCACCTGAGCCAATGCAGATTGGTCGGTCTAAATTGTCGCAAGTGGAACGGAGACGCAGAATTTCCAAGCAGTTATGCCTTTATTGTGCAGAAGGGGGGACATAGAGTTCAGAATTGCCCTAAGAAGTCGGGAAACGCTACTGTCTAGGAGTAGTTGGGGGTAATACCCTAGGCGTACAACTTTTACCCCTAGATGATAAAAGGTTGCTTCTTCCTTGTACGATTACTTGGGAAGATAAATCTGAAGTCACTGAGGCCTTCGTTGATTCAGGCTCAGCGGCTAATTTTATGGATTACGAATTTGCTAAGAAATTGGGTATTACACTCACCCCGGTGACTCCACCTATCCAAATTATGGCAGTGGATGATTCTCCCCTGCAATGTAACCGTCCTCTGTCTCAGACACCAGAGATGGGAGTCTCTATTGGGGTGCTGCATGGGGAGAAGTTGCATTTTTTTGTGTTACACATGACCACCTCCACTATCATCCTTGGTATGCCCTGGTTACACCTTCACTCCCCTCAGATAAATTGGGCCACAGGTCAGCTAACAACCTGGTCGGCCCATTGCTTTCATCCTTGTCTAGTGAAGGTGACCTTGGGTCAGACCAGAATTCATGTGGAGGGGGTACCGGAACAATATTCTGAGTTTTCAGATGTGTTTAGTCCCAAAGCTGCGGATAAACTACCTCCACATCGCCCTTCCGATTGTCCCATCGACCTCCGATCTGGTTGTATGCCCCCTAGAGGCCATCTCTACAATTTGTCTGGGCTAGAAAAAGTGGCCATGCAAGAGTACATCCGTGAAAACTTAGCTAAGGGTTTCATTCGCCCTTCCCGGTCGCCTGCCGGAGCAGGTTTCTTTTTTGTTAAGAAAAAAGACGGAGGCCTTCGGCCATGCATTGATTACCGGGGCCTGAATAAGATTACAGTAAAAAATCGCTATCATTTGCCTTTGATAGACGATTTATTTACTCAGGTCACCAGTGCTAAGATTTTTTCGAAACTGGATTTACGGGGTGCATACAACCTGGTGCGGATCAGAGAGGGCGATGAGTGGAAGACGGCCTTTAACACACCCGATGGGCATTACGAATATCTGGTGATGCCCTTCGGGTTGTGTAACGCTCCGGCCGTCTTTCAGGAACTCCTCAATGAAGTATTCAGGGAGGTATTGGGTAAATTTGTCCTGATATATCTAGATGATATACTGATCTTTTCAGATAACCTCTCTGAGCACAGGGCTCATGTCAAATGGGTGTTGCATAAGTTAAGACAGAACATGCTTTACGCTAAATTGGAGAAATGCATTTTTGAGGTAACATCCGTCACCTTTCTGGGATACATAATTTCCACCTCGGGCTTGTCTATGGATCCTGCCAAAGTCTCTGCTGTCCTGGAGTGGCCACAGCCAGTGGGACTGAAATCCCTCCAGAGATTTTTGGGATTCGTTAATTACTATAGAAGGTTCATAAAGGGGTACTCCACAGTCATAGCACCCCTCACCAGTCTCACAAAGAAAGGGGCAGATACCAACCACTGGTCCCCCGAGGCTCTGGCTGCTTTCTCCACCTTGAAAGAATTATTTTGCTCTGCACCCATTTTGAGACACGTCGACACCTCCTATCCCTTTATTGTGAAGGTAGACGCCTCGGAGGTCGGGGTGGGGGCTGTGTTGTCTCAGCATTCTGGGTTGCAGGGAAGATTACACCCATGTGCCTATTTCTCTCGTAGGTTTTCACCAGCAGAGAAGAACTACGATATAGGCAACAGAGAGCTCCTAGCCATTAAATTGGCCTTCGAGGAATGACGCCACTGGCTAGAAGGAGCAGAACATACAATTACCGTTTACACTGATCACAAAAATTTGGAGTACATTGAGGGGGCTAAGAGATTGAGTCCCCGTCAGGCTTGGTGGTCACTGTTTTTCTCGAGATTCAGATTTATAATTACATACACTCCGGGTAGTAAAAACATTAAAGCGGATGCTTTGTCCAGATGCTTTGAGCCAGAGAGAGCACAGCCCTCAGACCCAGAGACTATTATCCCACAGAGAGTAGTGTTGGCAGCCACAGAGACCTGGAGAAACTGGATTGAGACTTTAAGTCCCTTCCAGCAGGATATCCCTGAAGGAAAGCCTGAAGGGGTGATGTTTGTACCACTGCTATTTCGTCTCCAGATATTGCAGTTGTTCCACTCCCACAAGAATGCTGGACATCCTGGGGCCACCAGAACACTGGACCTCGTTGCCAGGTGTGCTTGGTGGCCTTCATTAACAACTGACTGCAAGGAGTATGTTAGAGAGTGTGCAGTGTGTGCGAGAAGCAAACCCTCCCGTCTGGCACCTGTGGGAACGTTGCAGCCTTTGCCCACCCCGAGTGAACCGTGGACCCATTTG
Source organism: Hyperolius riggenbachi (assembly GCF_040937935.1). Lineage (NCBI taxonomy): Eukaryota > Metazoa > Chordata > Amphibia > Anura > Hyperoliidae > Hyperolius > Hyperolius riggenbachi. Next base: position 169,356,663 of record NC_090651.1, read on the forward strand.
TCCATGGATTTTGTGGGTGAGCTTCCGAAGTCTGAGGGCATGTCGGTCATTTGGGTGGTAGTCGACCGTTTCAGTAAGATGGCCCATTTTGTGCCCCTGAAAGGACTCCCCTCGGCCCAGGAATTGGCCGATCTTTTCATCATCCACATTTTCCGGCTACATGGCATTCCGGAAAACATTGTGTCAGATCGGGGAGTCCAATTTATTTCCAAATTTTGGAGGGCATTTTGTCATCAAATGGGCATGGAACTGTCATTTTCGTCAGGCTACCACCCACAAACCAATGGCGAGACTGAGAGAATTAATCAGTCATTGGAACAATTTCTAAGGTGTTATGTTACGGATGCACAAAATGATTGGGTCAAATTCTTGTCGTTTGCAGAATTTGCGCACAATAATTTGAAAAGTCCTTCCTCTGGATTTTCCCTGTTTCAGGTTGGTAACTGGAAAGTTGCCTAAGTTCTCCCCACTCCCAGTAGCTTCCACCCCGTTTCCTGCTTTGGAGGCTTGGCAAAAGTCGTTTAAGAACATTTGGGGGATCGTGAAAAGTAATTTGGAGAAGGCTTTTCAAAGTTAGAAAGATCAAGCTGACAAGAGACGCTCCTTAGAGTGGAAGTTCCAGCCAGGAGACTTGGTCTGGGTGTCCACGCGTCATTTGACCCTGAAACAGATATTGCAGTTTTAGAGCAGGTGCAGAGACGAGCTACAAAATTGATACGTGGGATGGAAGGTCTCGCTTACCAAGAAAGGTTAGATAAACTGGGTTTATTTAGTCTAGAGAAAAGACGCCTTAGAGGAGATCTAATTAACATGTATAAATACATCAGAGGGCAATATAATAGCTTGGCGGATGAGCTTTTTGTCCCTAGGCCTTCTCAAAGGACTAGAGGACATGAGCTGCGCATGGAGGAAAAACGTTTTAGCCATTTATTTAGGAAAGGGTTCTTTACAGTAAGAGTGATTAAGATGTGGAATGCATTGCCACAGGAAGTCGTTATGGCAAACTCTATACCTGCATTTAAAGGGGGCTTAGATGCTTTCCTTGCGTTGAAAGACATCCATGGCTACAATTACTAGGTTATGCCTAATGATGTTGATCCAGGGATTTTATCTGATTGCCATCTGGAGTCAGGAAGGAATTTTTCCCTTTTGGGGCTAATTGGACCATGCCTTGTGGGGTTTTTTTCGCCTTCCTCTGGATCAACAGGGGTATGTGGGGGACAGGCTGGAGTTGTACTTTGTACTGTTTGAACTCGATGGACGTATGTCTTTTTTCAACCAAAATAACTATGTAACTATGTAACAGCCCTCGCCCAAGTTAGGACCCAGATTTGTGGGCCCTTTTCCAGTAACCAGGAAGATCAACAATGTTACTTATGCCATTGATCTTCCTGCAAGCATGCGTGGTGTAAGATCCTTTCATGTGTCCCTGCTTAAACCAGCAGTTCATGTAGGTTCCACTCCTCCTCCTCCTGTGATGGTAGATGACCAACCTAAGTACGAAGTAGAAAAGATTTTAGATTCACGTGTTGTACAGAACTCAGTGCAGTATCTGGTGCACTGGAAAGGGTATGGTATCGAGGAGAGAACGTGGGTACCTGAGTGTCGCATGCATGCGGATAAATTAAAGAGGGAGTTCCACGCCTTATATCCTGAGAAACCGGGTAGGAGCTGTCCGGAGTCCACTCCTCAGGGGGGGGGGGGGTACTGTGAGAAAACGCGGAAAAGCTGCCGCAAGTGCTCAGGATAAGTCGGCTGATTCCGCGTTTAACATGGCGGATTCCGCGTCCGACGTGGCGGTTTACACGCATAGGCCTACTTCTGTCCGCATGGTGGAACACGGAGAAACCACCGCGTGCCCGGATGGCTGTGCGGCTGGTTCTGCATCCGGCACAGCGGATACATTGCAAGACAGATCTGGTGTGGCTGAGACTGATAGTCCACACAGGTTCAGAAGGACGCGCGCGCGCGTTGAGAGGCAGAGCTTTTATGACAGCCAGAAAGGTGTCAGCTGACCAAGCCAGTCAGCTGACAGTTTTACCACTTCCCATTGGTCCAGCACTTAGGGGAGGCGCTGGAGAGCGCTAGGGTATATATACTGGATGCTGGTCATTTATCTGGTGTCTGCCGTTGCGATCACTACGTGGTAGCACTCAGACCTTTTGCTAATCGGTGTTGTATTATCATTCTGTTATACTTCAGACTAGTTCCAGGGTGTTGACGATCAAGGAACTCACACCCAAGACTAGGGAACTGTATTACTATCATTCTGTTATACTTCAGACTAGTTCCAGGGTGTTGACGATCAAGGAACTCACACCCAAGACTAGGGAACTGTATTACTATCATTCTGTTATATTTCAGACTAGTTCCAGGGTGTTGACGATCAAGGAACTCACACCCAAGACTAGGGAACTGTATTACTATCATTCTGTTATATTTCAGACTAGTTCCAGGGTGTTGACGGTCAAGGAACTCACACCCAAGACTAGGGAACTGTATTACCTCTCTGTTTTATATCAGACTAGTTCCGGGGTGTTGATGTTCACGGAGCTCACACCTAAAGAATAGGCATTGTTTATATCTGTTATGACTTTCTGCTTTCCTGACCACTCTCTTGATCTCTGAATTGGTACTTCGCTATATCTGATACTCTGTTGCCAAACTCTGCTTGTCCTTGGATTCCGTGTCTGTCTCCTGTCTTTGTACCTGATCTGTCTGTCTGTTGCCGACCTGGCCTGTCCGACCTCGAGAACTCTCTCCCCTGTTGGGAGATAGTTCACAGACCTGTCAGTGACACTTCACCTTGGGTGTCACTCACACTCTGGTCCTTCCCACTCACTGCCTGGCTCCTCCCCTTGGGGAGACTCAGGCCATAGGAAGGAGCTGTTCTTTAGGCAGTGTCTCTTACTGCCTTGCACCCCCTGTGCGGGGGCCCTCCTCAAAGTATTACTGTTGCACCAAACACTCCGTTATTACTCAGGTGTCCAGAGGTTAGGAATATATCTGATTATCGGTGATACTGCAGATCATCAATAATCCGGTATATATCTGTATTCTCGGTGATACTGCAGATCACTGGTAATCAGATCCTCTCTGTGTTACACCGATCGTTACACAAGGATAAGCACCAGTGCACACAGGAGCTGATAGGGAAGATAAGCCCAGTCCTGTGCTTCAAAGTAACATGTTAGTGAATTACCCAGTCTGGATTCAGCTCACTCCCAGTCACCGCTGATATCTTTCACAACTCACTGAAGCACGCTGGCTTCAGCTCTCTTGCCGCTCTGATCCCCTCCTCCACTTCCTCATATGTCATTAGCTAAGCAGACTGGCCAAATCTGAGTGTTGTAAAGGAGAGACCTTGTGAAGCAGACTGCTTCAGTGCTGGCTGCCTGAATAGACAACACTGCTCTCCCCAGCGCTGTGCAGTGAAGCTGTCACCAGGGCCGGGCCGAGGCATAGGCTGGAGAGGCTCCAGCCTCAGGGCGCAGTGTAGGAGGGGACGCACAATTCATTCAGCTGTCATTCCTAATTGTGTATGAAGCAGAAAGAAATAAGAAAAGGGGATACATAGCAGTGACTGCAAGCCAGATAACTAGATATTAAGGTGTTGGGGAGGTTGTGGGCCCTGTGGCCCTCTTAGTCTAATAGCAATCAGTGTCTGACGGCTGGGGTGGCAGGGATGGAGGGGCGCACTTTGGTGTCTCAGCCTTGGGTGCTGGAGGACCTTATCCCAGCTCTGGCTGTCACTGTATCAGCAGCTCTGACAAGGCACCAGATACAACGGAGGATTTCCAGCTGCTCCTACCACGCTGGCTGCCACAGAATCACGTGCTATCAGAGCGGTGGCCAGTCCATCCTGCAGCTTGCAGGGGGGGAGCTGCATTATTGTGACCAGGCATCTAAGTAAAGTAGAGCGACACAACCTGGCTGGCTGGCAGCACTAGAGGGGCAGAAAGTAGCACATGTAAGGCAGAGGGTACACTTGATACTCAGCAACAAGTGAGAAATTTAGGTGTGATGCGAGTATAAGTCGCCCCCCTACTTTACAAAAGTAGATCAGACCTAAATTTCTCGACTTATAGCCGAGTATATACGGTACTCTGTTAAAGTGACACTGAAGTGAAAAACAATATATGATTTAATGAATTGTATGTGTAGTATGGATAATTAATAGAACATTAGTAGCAAAGAAAAGTCTCATTTTTATTTTCAGTTATATAGCTGTTTTTCTATAACATTGAAACAGAGTAGAGCTAATGACCCTTTGAACTTTCTGGAAGAAAAACCTTAAACCTTAAATAAACAAGAAACTTTGAGAGACAGGTAGAGATAAGTGCTTCAGAAAATAGCATTAAGGCCCATACACATGTCGGATTTTTTTAAACGACGGGTCGTTTGGACGTCCCGTCGTTCAGTCGTCCGGACGTCAAATCGGGCGTGTGTACAGTCCATCGTTCAGGTGATAAGACTGGTCTTGAGCGATCTTGCCCCTACGTGGGTGTTGCTTTTTCTACGACTCAGTTTTTTGTGGCAGATAGTAGAGATGGCATTGCTGTAATCTGAGGCACAGACACAAAAAATGCCACACTGGTGAGCTCTGGGATGATGGCATTTTGGTGGTGGCAGCAGCAGCTGGTGTTGAAGGGCGTGTTGGCTGGCTGGCCCTAGGTGGTAATAGATGCCGTCGGACACTGCCACAAGCTGTTTGCGATGAGCTCCCCCTGCTGCTTACATCAACTCATCTCCTCCTCCTCTCTGTCTCCCCCTCTGAACTGTCCCCCTGTTCATCTTGTCCTCCGGTGCCCCCTCGTGGCATCCATGCACACATCATTATCATCATCATCATCATCCATAGCTTCGCTTGTATCAGACACTTCCAAAACTGCACCAACCACAGGTAGTTCATCATCATCCTCACACCTTACGTCATCCATGTGTGTAGTGATGCCTAACTCAGACATATGTGGTGGTGTTGGTGTAACATCCTTAGCGCCTTCATCTTGTAACAATAATGGTTGTGGATCAGTAAAGTCACCACAAACATGTGTGAATAGCTCCTGCGACATCTGATGTGGAGCGGCTGTGGTGCTAGTAGTGGTGGTGGTGGTGGCTGCCAGCTGAGTGGTAAGTAGTTGTGGGGTACCCAAATCAGAGCAGGAGGAGGAAGATATGTCATGGTTCCATGCGGAAGCTAAGGAAGATGAGGTGTTCTGTGTTTAATAGTCAACTATGTCCTCAGAATCTTGGGGGTTGAGGGTAGGTGCCATCTGAACACTCTGCTTTGGTCGAGGGCTGCCCGAAATCATGCCAGCACGACCTTGTACAGACCTGCAGGGTGACCTTCCTCTGCCTGTTATTTTTTCCATATTGGAGGTATGCAGGACTACCAACAATATTCAATAGTGGTAGGCAGTGTGTGTAATCACAAAGAGGCACACAATCAGTGTCAAATAAACAGCAGCTGTGTGTGTGTGTGTGTGTGTGTGTGTGTGTGTGTGTGTGTGTGTGTGTGTGTCACAGGGCTGTGTACATTAACACAAACAAAGATATATCCTATAGTACTTTTAATCACAAATACAGTTGCAAGCTAAGCACTGCTTGTAATACACAGTGTGCTGGCTTGTAATAGATAGAAGAGGATGGTAGAATTGCAAGGCCCAGCAGTGACTGTGGCCTGGCCTGTATGCAGTGTGTAACCCACACAAACAGATATCAATAACAGATACAGTAGCAAGCTAAGCACAGCTTATGATAGACAGTGTGCTGGCTTGCTTGCAATATAGATAGAAGCGTATAGTAGAACTACACAGCCCAGCAATGACTGTGGCCGGCCTGTATGCAGTGTGACCAGTGACTCACACACAAAAAAACAAAAATACAAAAACCCCGAATAAAATCACTAAAAAATCAATTAATACTGATATGTCCCCAACAACCAGCACACCCATTCCTCAAAATTTGGCCCCGGTACCAGCCGTGGACATATTAAAAAATCCCCACCATACCCAAGAACCACTGGAGAACATCCGGGAAACACCCTCCACGGATCAAAATCAAAAAGCCGATCTAAGAGCTTCGCAGATCAGTGTTTGTGATCCAGAATCTCGATCGGCGGACTTTTCAATATACCCCAACTCCCAGTCTGGATCCACAACAATTTTTTCCCCCCCGACATCACCAATAACCCTCAAGACCCAACAAACTCTCATAAAAAACTTTTTTAAACCTGTACCAAATGGTTCAAATATGTCTTCCACCCAAAATGATAATCCAAATGATACGTTAACCATTTCTTTTTTAGAACTCCCGTCCAGCCTCTCCCAGAACATCCTGACAACACCTTTACCCAGTCCCAAAGCGAACAACACAGTCCTACAACCCAAAAAACAATCAAAGAGACCACTATCAGAATTAGAAAAAGAGGAAGCAGAGGAAAAGGTAAAAGAAAAACGAAACAGAACGAACACCCCAACACCGTAAACCCCACCGATCAATCTCCCCCGAAAAGGTGCATTTTCAATCTATCCCAGCACCTACTCACCAAACATGAAACCACTTTACTGGAGAAAGGACTATCCTACTGCCCAATTAACTCCTCAGACATGTATGAATTATTCACAGATTTAAACACATATATACGTAAGTTGACACTCAAACGTCACTTTGCTATAAAAAGAAACAGCAAATCACTATTATCTCAGCCCAATTCATCCATGATCATTACGTTGGATGAGGACCTTCCCCCAGTCCTAACACAACCAGATATCACCGCTACAGAGAAATATATTACTACCAAACTCAAGGGTATATCACGTTTTTATCCGACAGCTTCCAAAGGGAATTTTATAGAGACTTTTTATTCACTAGTATTGGAGGATCTACAGAAAATACAACTCTCAGACACATCCCCCAAACCGAATTTAACAAAACAAGAAAGAACAGCTCTCAATACCCTTAAGAAAAATACAGACCTTGTAATTAAGTCGGCAGACAAGGGAGGGGGAATAGTCCTACTTGACAAAAACGACTATTTGAACGAAGCTCATAGACTCCTAGAAGATCCAAAACACTATAAAAAACTGGAATATGACCCCACTAATGAACACAATTCTCTGCTCAAGTCATTCATCAACACAGCCTTCCTAGAGAATATAGTGACTAAAAACGAAAGAAACTTCATAATAAATCACCATCCCAGAACCCCTTTCTTTTATTACCTTCCAAAAATTCACAAAAACCTCATCAAACCACCAGGTAGACCAATTATCTCAGGAATAGAATCCATTACCAGCAATCTGTCCCGGTTTGTAGATGCTCACTTACAACCCATAGTTCACAACCTTCCATCATATCTCAAGGATTCCCAACACCTCATACAATTACTGAAAGACATTATATGGCAAGACGATTATTGTTGGCTCACATGTGACATAACTTCCCTATACACCAACATTCCACACACGTTTGGTCTCGCGGCCTTAGAACATTTTCTCTCCCTCAACACCGACATGCCAACAGCTCAACAACTATTCATCAACCAATGCACTGAATTCATCCTCAACCATAATATTTTTACATTCAATGGCACAATATACCAACAGACAAGTGGCACTGCCATGGGCAGCTCTTTTGCCCCATCCTATGCAAACCTGGCAATGGGATATATTGAACTACAGAAACTAGGACTCCCCAACCACTTCAGCAACAACATAATCCTATATAAACGTTATATTGACGATTTATTCTTCATATGGAAGGGTGACACACAATTGATCCCCAACTTCATCCAATTCCTAAATTCCAACCCAGCAGGCCTCCAATTTACTTTCAACCTACATCCAACCACCATAGATTACCTCGATCTCACCATATTCATAGAACACAATAAAATCAAAACTAAGACTTTTTTTAAACCAGTGGACGCCAATAATTACATTCATTTTGATAGCTTTCACCACAAACCATGAATACGCAATACCCCATACAGTCAATACAAAAGAATATACAATAACTGCACAGAGCCCGATGACTATAAGATCCAAGCCCAGACACTAACCAACAAATTCAAAACACGAAAATATCCAGGCAAACTAATTAAGAATGCAAGAATCAAAGCCACTCAATCATCCACCTCAACTACAATCAGTAAAACCATAGCCCCAGAGAATACCCCAAGATTCATCACCCAATACAGTTCCCAGCATAAACAAATCAGACAAATTCTCAGGAATAGGTGGGAAATCCTATTGCAAGACCCTTTCCTAAAACCACTCTTATCCACAACCCCAGCGCTAACCTTCCGAAGAGCACCAAATTTGAAAAGTATATTAGCCCCAAGCCGTCTACGCACCAACCCTATAATAGAATCAACATCCAATCAACCTCAATCATTAGGATCCTACCCCTGCAAAGGGAAAAAGTGCCAAGCCTGTCAGTTCATTAATAATACAGACCATTTTACTTCCAATTCAACTAAACTTACATACACCATCAATAGCCATATTAATTGTGCATCACGGAATGTGATCTATGTCATCGCCTGCCCCTGCGGATCTCAATATGTGGGCCGAACCACACAGTTTGTGCGTGAGAGGGTCGGACAGCATAAAAGAAATATCATCAAAAATTACCCACTGCACAGCCTATCACGACATTTCACTACTCACCATCACAGTAATCCCAATTTATTCACAATCACTCTAATTGAACAAGTCCCCAATGCTTGCCGGGAGATCTTTGACACTCTAAAAAAAAGAGAGATGTACTGGATACAAATTTTAAAAACCCTAACTCCAGCAGGCCTGAATGAACAGCTGGAAAAAATCTATTAATAGTCATCACAGTATAGAATATTTTAAATGGTCCTCTCTTTTATCTTGGCGTATTTATTAATTTTATATGGCACTTGTGCTTCACATAAATATAGAAAGAATGCCACTAGTGTACGATTGTATATGTGTATATAGAAAGATGATTAGCCTATGTACAATGCTAGCCCATATGTGGGTTGATATATATATTGGTCGTTACCTTTAACTATAGATATATTTTCTTATTATAATTTTTATTAATTTGGAGTAATCTGTGCAATTTATTGTATGAAGGCTCACATAAGTATTTTTATATGGCAACAATTTTCATTCATTTTTTAGGCTATGTTGTATATCAGCATTTATTGAAAAATTTTTCCAACTGATTTTATTCTATTTAAATTATTTGTTTTAGATGTACGATTACTTTGTGTATACAGAGTAACACAAATATGCAAAAAACGCTCATCACTATGGTAACTGTTGAACGTGTGTCCAGGATCACCATCTGTATGTACATATTTATATTTTTATTTGCAAGTATTTGAACACATGCAGGGTGTTTTTATATGTATCCTCTGTTGCATATGTCAAACTAATTACTTTACTCAATATTAGAAAACGAACTGATCAATCCATAAGCGCACTGCGCTGGGTAATATGGGCACAGTGGCCCTGAGTTAAGATGGCCGCAAGTCCGCTTCCGGCGGACACAGACGCGGAGACGAAATGCGTCCTTCACCAATACGGCCTCCGCAACATCCCCTATATGGGACGCGCATGCGCGTAAATTCCACGCGTCCACCCGCACGTATGCGTTCCAAGGGACGCCTCCGCCCAATCATCCTGCCCCCCTCTGGTAGCCAGGAGATACGTAAAGCAGGGCCACGTCACCAGACGCGCGCCTCCTGCCCGGCGCCCGAGACATACGTCAGACGGAGCAGTAGCTCCGATAGGACAATTGACTCCAATTAATCAATCATTAAGACTATATCAGCAGTAGGGAAACGTCGGCTTGGCACAGAGGCGCTAAGCTGACGAACCATACGGATAAGGTAAGAATTAACTCTCTCAAAGCTTACTAACATATATACATACTGGGCATATAAAGAAAGATGTGTAGGCCTGCACACATATCAACCCCTTAGGGAATGCAAATGCTTGTATCTTATATTGTTTTTTACCCCACACACCTGTATGGTTTAAACCCCATTCTAGGTTCTTATATATTGCTGGATTAAGCCATAGCACGGTCCTTATGCCCTTTTGAGCATGGGGTCGTGCTAACAGAACATTGTTGGCAAAAATTCTGTGGGTAATGAAAGTTGTTCTATTTATCTTTTTATAAAGTTTTTTCACCATGATTATAACATGTTGGGACGCTTAGCGGCGATACACATATGTACACATATTTGTTTTTTGTTTTCTCTTATAGTGTTATACTCCGCTCTATGGCCTGATGAAGTGGGTTGAACCCGCGAAACGCGTTGCAAACTACTGGAGTGTATAATTAAATTTCTTGTTGTGTTGAAAAATCAACATTATCTCGTGTTTTCCTTGGGAGAGGCGAATCCACCCATCACCTCCCCGTTTTAAAACTTTTATCTTTTTTATACTACTGGCGCCTCTGTATCCTTGCTACAAAAATACAAAAACAAATAGAACAATATGAGCCCTCAAAAGGGCTTTTGATTTGGGGTGCTTTCAGCAATCAGCAATAAACAGAAGTGCCTAGCTAACTGTCCCTGTCTCTGCAGCAATGTCTCTCCCTTCCACTCACTACAGCAGCAGCACCAGACTGAGAACTTGGCCGGCGCTGCTGCATTTTTATAGTGGGACGGGGGTCCGTGGGTGAGTGCAGCCTGATTGGTTGCGATGTGTCTGCTGACTGTGATGTAGAGCAGTGTTTCTCAACATTTTATTGGTATGTACCCTTTTTAAAACCCTGAACTCACCAAGAACCCCCTAGCATAGTAAAGATTATCACAAGTACCCCTTGACAAATATATACCGTAGTATATGATAATTGGTTCTAAACAATTTCCAAGCATTTACTATTGCTTTTAATCAGCTAAAATACTAATTTGTTGTTGTTTAAATAAGATTGATCATTTTCTAAAAATCTAAATTTGTTATTCTTGGTTAAGTATATCAAGCCTGAGTACCCCCTGGAACCATCAGAAGTACCCCCAGGGGTACGCGTACCACATGTTGAGAACCTAGGATGTAGAGGGTCAAAGTTTAGCCCAATGACGAGGTATACGAGAAGAAGATTACGCTGGTTAAGACCTTACTGCAGGGTTACTGACAAACCTGGGCCTATAGATTAAATCCAGATCATGTAGCTCTCACCTCGGTTGAAAGGTTTTTTGATGCCATGGCAACCATATATGCTTATCCTGATATTTCAGCCACAGCTACTCGTAAATTACGAGACTTACGTCAGGGTAGGCATATTGTTGAGGAGTTTAGGAAATGGTCTGTATCCGTTAAATGGGGTGGGGCAGGGCTCTTAGACCAATTTCTTTTCGGCCTAGCCGATTCTGTAAACGATGTATTAGTGAGCCATCCTGAGCCTAGGAATCTAGAGGATGCTATTTCTCTGGCCATCAAAGTTGACAGACGAATTAGACACTGACATCAGGGAAAAGTCTATTCCGTCTCAGGGAACCTCAGGTCGGGTGAAGAACCCATGCAGCTGGGCTTCTCCAGATTGTCAACTGCGGAGAAGCTTAGGAGAAGGCAGGAGGGACTATGTATGTATTGTAGTGAGAAGGGTCATTTTGCTCAAACTTGCTCTGCAAAGAAGGCTCCAGAAAACTCCAGCACCTAGGTGAAGTTGGGAAACTTCACTTGGGCGAGCTGGTTTTTCCCCTCAAAATGAAAAAGATTTTATTGCCAGTTACTATACACTGGGACGATAAGTTGTTCCAATCAGAAGCCTTTATTGATTCCGGTGCGGCAGGTAACTTTATTGATACCACTTTTGCAGCCAATCTGGGTATTCCTGCCATTCCTCTGCAGAGCAAGCTTTATGTCACAGCTATTGACGATACTCTGTTGCAGACTAAAAAAAAACATTTCTATTACACCTGAAATATCAGTACCAGTTGGAGCTTTTCATTATGAAAAAATTCAGTTGTATATGCTCAGAAGCTGTCCAGTCCTATTGTATTAGGACTACCTTGGTTGCAGTATCACAACCCTCAAATAGATTTTGCAGGAGGTGCTGTCATTTCTGGAGGCTGGGCTTGTGCTCTGCCTCCTGGGTATTTAAGGCCAGAGTATTCACTTGCTCGTTGGCCTTGATACTAATCAGATCGCTGGTTCTTGGCCTAGTCAGTGAGTTTCGAGAGCTACATTAATATATTGTGTAGACACACAATATATATGTACTCTAGTTAGTCAGTCTTGCTTTTTGTAATTATATTATAAATTATTGTAATACTTTGAAGTAACAACTTATTGTATATTTATCTGTTTTCCCGACCTCTTGCCTGCCTCTTGACCTCGCTCTTGTCTTGTCCTTCTGTACCACTGCCATCTGATATACGTGTTCGACTCGGCCTGTCCCTGACTTCGTTATTGCCTGATCCTTACAATACGACTGACATCTGACTTATGTGTATTACCCTGCCTGTGTATTGATTACGATATTGTCTTGCTACTCTGTACCTCGATATCTCTGACTTTGTGTACGACTACAGCCTGATCCTGACTACGCTTTATGTACTACTGTTTGTGTATACACTTGTACGTTACCTCATCATGTATCAGCGTGATACTGGAAACTCTTACACTGTCTCCATCTCTAACACTAATTCCTCCCGCCCACTGTCTGTTGGTGTACCTCAAGGCTTGGTTCGTTGGCCACTTCTTTTCTCAATGTACACTCATGGCCTGGGACAACTAATTTGTTCTTTTGGTTTCCAGTATCACCTCTATGTGGATGACACCCAAATCTATCTCTAAGCCTCTAACCTGTCCTCACTACTATCTAGAGTCCCCGACTGTCTACGTGCTGTTTCTGCATTCATGTCCTCCCGCTTCCTCAAACTCAACATGAGTAAATCAGAAATTGTGATTTTTCCACTATCGCTATCTACGCCCCCACCAATTGCAACCATAATTGTAGACGATACCCCAATAACCTCGACCTCTATGGCCAGCTGCTTGGGGGTTATACTTGACTTAGGGCTCTCCTTCAAATATCACATTGCCTCATTAACTACCGACTGCTATTTCCAGCTCAAAAATATATTCCGTATCCCATCTCCCGCCTAGACTACTTCAACACCCTCTCGCCCCCCCTAGTCCACCAAAGAACAGGCTGGCAGCTCTCCAATCCCTTCTAATCTCAGCTGCCTGCCTCATTCACCTCTCCACTCGCTCCTCTGACACAGCCCCACTAAGTCATAATGACAGCCGGCAATCTCACTATAGGGGGACAGCCCTACCAAGCGGATGGAGGAAGAACTGCAGCGCTGGATCCCAGGGAGGTGCGTAAGTGCAGGGGCTGCTCCAGGCTCTCTCGTGGTATGATTTTTTTTTTTAAGCTTTTAGGGTGTAAAAGCACTTGAAAAAATTGTATCACTTTTAGACCCTAAAATCAGGAAGGAATCATACCGGCAGGAAGGTTAATCAGCATAGGCGTGCGCTGAACAAGTTTGACAAAATTTGATCTACATTGCTTAATTCTATGTATACACCAGTTAGATAGCTTGGATATCTGTGCACCTTTCAGTTTGGCTCAGGGTTGGATGACTGGACAATCTGCCTAGGTTAGAGGGTGAACTATACGGAATACGTGTTTTCTCTGTCATGCACTGTTCGTTGTTTTACTCTTCATGATCTGTTTGATTATATGAACATGTTGGGTTTATCATTTGGTATCCCCCAACAGCAGTAATGTGGGTCTTGCACTTACATCCTGTAAGTGAGCCTATGGCAAATACTGCAAGTTGATGTAATATGAACCTGGCCCTCTTTGGGAGACATTGCATATTATACTTTTTCCTTTGTTGTAAACTGATGACATCTCTTATTGTGTACTGTATCTTCATTATGGATCTCAATAAACTTGACATTAAAAAAAAAAGGAAAAAAAAACAACAACTTACATATCTTTTTCAGCAAGCGTGGTACAATAATTGTTCTGCAATAGTCTTGCCTCTGTCATGTCAGCAGTGAATTCTTCAATAGTTTTTTTCAGCTGAAGGCAGTTTTTCTTTTCTGCATCAGCTAAACCTGACATTTTATTTGTTTCATTTACAGCATGCCTAACCTCCTGAAATGGGAAAAATATGTAAGTTTATTTTACAGAAATTGAAAAAAAAACTGCATAAAGGTACATCAAACTGCACGTTTTCAATCAATCAAGCAATTTTCATTGAAAACTATCTGTATTACATACTGTGACTTTCAATGTAGTGACTTTCAATGTAGTACTTTCATAAGAAACTGTATTTCAGATAAACAATTGTGCAAAACGGAGGTGCCAGATAAGGATAACATAGTTCAAAAATGTTTAAAAAAGGAGATAGCGGTGGACTTACAAGTAGACACACGATCAGTTGTTCACTGAAAAATATCTTTATTCAAATAGACCGCAAAGTAATAGCAACGCGTTTCACTGGCAACATCTTGCTTCATCAGGCAGTATATGGGGCTTGTGAAGATCCAACCAGGTATGAGCACCTCTGCCTATTTTATCCTTATCTGGCGCCTCCGTTTTGCACAATTGTTTATATGCTGAGTGTCCATGCTTGGTGGAGGGGTGTTACCCCCTATTCTTCTACTTCTACGGAGAGCGACATTTTTAACCCAAGTGGGGTCAGGTCTAATCTCCCCACCTGCCTACTGAGTGGTTACCAGAGGTAACCCAACTTTCTGAGTATATTCACATATATTTACTCTTTTAACTAATTGGTTACATAGTTATTTGGGTTGAAAAAAGACATACGTCTATGGAGTTCAACCAGTTTTTTATGTATTTCAGATAAGATTTTTCCTCAAATTTCTACCCTGCTAGATCTATCCAGGTCTATAAAGAAATAGTTTCTTGAGGCTGGTGTGGAGGATGTTGACTGTCCTGCAGCCAGCCCACACCTAAACCCCACTGATCACTCTTGGAGTCAAGTGAAATGCAGACTATGAGCATGAACCATCTCTTAGACCTCACTTAGGCTCTTGTATCTGAAAGAGATTTTCTAAAACCTAAGTAGAAGGTTAAAAAACAGCTACAGCTGTAAAAAGTGGAGGGGCCAACTCCAAATTAATGCCAATGCTTTTAAAATTAAGCATTGAGGTAATTCATATAGGTGTGGTGTTTATCTATCTATATATTAGCCAGGGGTTGGTGTGAGAACATTTGGAAAAGAAGTGACACCAGAGAGTTGATTGAAGGCGGATATCATTTCCAAGTTCTGTATTCTGTCAATTCCTAGTTCAGTATTTGCACTTTTTAGGGTTTTCATTTACAAATCCATGCAAAAAGAGTGAAGTTGGCATGCACGAAAGCTTCTGTGCTAAAACATCAGTTAACAAAAGTTCAGTCCTCTTTCATGTGAAAACCAGCCAGCCCCTAGTCATGGAGTTTATTATTTAGCAGAGAAAACCTAGGGAGCACAAGGGTGTCTTTTCTGGATCCAACAGTATGCATTCCATTCAGCATCAAGCTGTTGGTTAATTGGATCAGCTTCAAGAAGCTGCAATTTACTCATTCTATCTTCCTTCTGAATTGGTCTAATTATCATAATATACATTTTTACTCACCATTAGAAAATGTGGTCAGCCACAGTGATATTTTATGGGGTGTGTTTATAAAAAAAAACCTGCCAGCTAAAGGATCAGTAGTTCTTTAAGATTGTTAGCTATAAAGCTGTATTCTAACTTTATACGGAGGTCATCACTACTTGATTGCCTGCTGTACTTACCGTAAAGTTCTGGTGAGAAAATCTACTCATTTGAATGAAGTGACTATTTGGTATTCACAATTTTGACTTTGCAGGCAGAGAATCAGTAGCACATAGTCCACCACTAGCAAGCATGAAATGAAGATGAGAATTGGCTCTTGGGTGCATGAAAAGGATAGAAAACTTTATTCATATAGATCCCATATATCAACACGTATCATAAATACAAATATCCCATATAACCCAAAATGACCCGATAAAAATATCGTCACAAAACACTCCAACACCATAGGGGCTGCAGTCCCCTGTGTAAAAACCGGAACCTGTACCATGAATGACAAGACAGTAGGTAAAAGATGATAAATGTAGTGCCACTATTATGGATGAAGTGGAAAGGCCATAAAGTTCAAACCAAACATATAGTGAGCAGTGGACAGCACACGGATGCAAGCGTAACGCATTAATAGTTCTCCTGAAGCATGAAATGGACACAGGAAGGCAAATCCATGTATGATGGCAGCATCAATGAGCACAAACTTGAAGCAAGTAAATAGCACGTAAGCAAGCTGGTGACATGCAGATTGATGGCATGTGAGACAAGCTGATGACATGCAGATTGATGGCATGTGAGACAAGCTGATAGCATGCAAGATGCATATGTAAGTACATAGTCCCCCAATCACAGGGTATAAGCTGATGCAAGACAGATGATCTTCACAGAATGTGGGCACATGTAACAGGTAGTACAAACAGTCCCCCAATCGCAGGGCATGTGCAGCTGATCAAACAAATGATTGCATGGAGTGGTGTCCTCTCATATTTACCAGATTCCAATGGAAGAGTCCAGAAGGCAATATGGATGTGAGCTTGCAGATCCGTTGTGCTGCCAGTAAGCTGACCCCGGTCATCCAAATATTGTAGATATGAGTTAATCCAAGTTGGTACAGGTTCCAGGAGGTATGGAGGTATGGAGGAGAGGAGACGCTGTCAGGAAAAGCCTGACATGTTTCGCCGCACCTGGCGGCCTTCTCAAAGGCAGACAGCGTTGGTATCAAGGCGTCCATAAATACTGAATGCGGCTGCGCAGCCCATCCCACCCCGTCCCCAGTCACACGCATCATCACCACACGCCCACAATATTGTGGGCGTGCGGGCGGCCACCAGCTGGAGCGCAACTGCGCTCCACCAACAAGCATCACAAAACGGCGTCGTATGGCGCCGAACGGATGACGTCGGACAGGTAGCCGCCCAATGGGGAGGATGGAGGAGCGGAGCGACGGGCAAGTGCGGACAGCGCAGCCACATGAGGCATATAATGCATGTAAATAAACAATGAATACACAAACCAAAATAAAAAGGGAAAATACCATCCGCCATAACCTGGGATAATAGATGGCAAAACATAGGAAGAAAAAAAGCTAAAATAAAATAATGTTGAATTACAACCTCTAATATATAGATTCGCGTTATAGGCATGGACACACCATAAATTCAGGGGCGCCATGTCTGGAAGCGCGGATCCCAAATAACCCCCATAAATGCACATATCTATCAGATGCTTGTTGGTGGAGCGCAGTTGCGCTCCAGCTGGTGGCCGCCCGCACGCCCACAATATTGTGGGTGTGTGGTGATGATGCGTGTGATTGGGGACGGGGTGGGATGGGCTGCGCAGCCGCATTCAGTATTTATGGACGCCGTCATGGCGTCCATGTATATACCAACGCTGTCTGCCTTTGAGAAGGCCGCCAGGTGCGGCGAAACATGTCAGGCTTTTCCTGACAGCGTCTCCTCTCCTCCATACCTCCATACCTCCTGGAACCTGTACCAACTTGGATTAACTCATATCTACAATATTTGGATGACCGGGGTCAGCTTACTGGCAGCACAAGGGATCTGCAAGCTCACATCCATATTGCCTTCTGGACTCTGCCATTGGAATCTGGTAAATATGAGAGGACATCACTCCATGCAATCATTTGTTTGATCAGCTGCACATGCCCTGCGATTGGGGGACTGTTTGTACTACCTGTTACATGTGCCCACATTCTGTGAAGATCATCTGTCTTGCATCAGCTTATACCCTGTGATTGGGGGACTATGTACTTACATATGCATCTTGCATGCTATCAGCTTGTCTCACATGCCATCAATCTGCATGTCATCAGCTTGTCTCACATGCCATCAATCTGCATGTCACCAGCTTGCTTACGTGCTATTTACTTGCTTCAAGTTTGTGCTCATTGATGCTGCCATCATACATGGATTTGCCTTCCTGTGTCCATTTCATGCTTCAGGAGAACTATTAATACGTTACGCTTGCATCCGTGTGCTGTCCACTGCTCACTATATGTTTGGTTTGAACTTTATGGCCTTTCCACTTCATCCATAATAGTGGCACTACATTTATCATCTTTTACCTACTGTCTTGTCATTCATGGTACAGGTTCCGGTTTTTACACAGGGGACTGCAGCCCCTATGGTGTTGGAGTGTTTTGTGACGAGTATTTTTATCGGGTCATTTTGGGTTATATGGGATATTTGTATTTATGATACGTGTTGATATATGGGATCTATATGAATAAAGTTTTCTATCCTTTTCATGCACCCAAGAGCCAATTCTCATCTTCATTTCATGCTTGCTATTTAGTTATGTTGGCACGTGCATGATAAGGATATATATTCATGCTTATACAGTATATATCGTTATTTTTACTTATGGGTAATAATCATCATTTCCCCAATTGACGCCGCCCTATAGCTCTGAGGTATTTTTCACACAATGGTCCACCACTACTTACTAAAGTGTTGCACTAATGTAAAAAGTGACTATTCCTTATAAAGGTGCCAATCATTTTAAGTGATTGGAGCTTTTTTAAATATGGTGATCTGAAAAGGGCTTTGATTTTTTAATGAAATAATGCCATGTTTCTGACAAAAAAGCTGTTTAAACTTCATAACTAGACCCTAATGATTACAAAACAGCCTAACTAAATTTTTAGAGCCATCATCCTACAAAATATGTGGCCTTAGAGCCTTGGCCTAAACATACTGCAGTCATTTTAGGAAATGTTACTGAAATCTAGACTCCCCTCATGATTCTTTATTAGTCTACATGTTATTACCGTATGTCACAGAACTACAGTATTTTTACTAACCTCTTGCAGACACTGAATCTTGTTTTCCAGAATCTTCTGAACCTGCTCCGCATATTCCAGCTTCTGCTTGCACTCCTCATGTAGCTCTGGTTCATTGCAACTAGTCGAGGTTTCAACAGTACTCCTGAAAAACAACCCAGATATATAATTTAAAGGAAACCTTGGGGTGAAATAAAAGGCTTTTTTGACTCTCTTTCATGACTCTCTCTGGGGTACTACCCATAGATTTAGTGGCTGTACACCACTTTCAACCAGTTCTAGTACAGAGTACCAATGGCTCTATACAGTACTGGGTAAAGAGCTACATAAATTCCCATCAGAAGCTCTCCAAGGCAAAACAACCACAGCTGCTCAGTGCTAGGTAGAATTATACAGCTTGCACTGAAAATTAGCCTGAAGAAGTGGGTGGGAAAAAACACTAATTTTTAAATACTTTCTGTGCCATCCTTGAGGTAAGCCAAGTCTTCCTCTGATTCTACGGTTATAACGAGTTTTGTCACACCTGAGCACCTCTATCTAGCATGGCCCCAATTTCATTACCGACAAACCCTTCTAAGTGCCCATGGTCAGCGATGGGGGACTAGAGGACAGCATGGGAAGGCTCTATTGGATCTAGAGGCTTCCCTCTTCTTAGGTAAGTATTTACTTTTTAACTTTGTGATACCTAGGGTACACTTTAAGATATGCTTAAGAACTTAAAAGCATATGCAGATATCCAATCAGAGGGCATACAGTGTAATTCAACGGTAGTGACTAAGATGGATGACAATCTATGAATCACTATGTGGCGCTATATATAGATCGGGTGTTCCTATAGCACAGACAGGTTTACATGTCATTAATACTACTGTCCGGATATTTAAAAGGGCAAGTAAGTTAGTATCTACAGACGGGAAAAAAGGGACGCCGAGAGCCCAATAAAGTGTAGTAAGTTGAGAGGTGGATGAATGAAAAGTATATATAATAGATATACTCACAAGCCAGGGTCACCGTACAGGCAACCACGTTATTACCTGAGGAAGCGGGAATATACCCGCGAAACGCGATGCACTGTTTGTTGGAGTATATAAATAAATGTTCTTGTATCTAAATCTAAAGTATCCTGTCTACTTTGGGAAGGTGTGTCCACCACCGCCTCCTTAAGAGTTTTATAACTTTTAGATATACTGTATGCTTTTATTCTTTTGGCGCCTCTGTTCTCTCTACAATAGTATCTATAGACCAGAGGTTCCCAACCGGTGTGCCGCGACACATTTATGTGTCGCGGCAGCACCAGCTATGTGTCGCCGCTCTCTGCTCCCCCTGCTCGTCTGGGCTCTCCCCTCCATAACATTGCGGCGGTGGCTGGCAGCGGCGGCGGTGGCTGGCAGCGGCGGCGGTGGGCGGGACTTACCTCCTCCAGTGTACCGGCGAGTGGACGCTGTGCGTGCGTGCTTGCAGCTTCACTAGACCAGACTAGCTGCACGCATAGGCACAGCGTCCGTCCACTCGCCGAAACACTGGAGGAGGTAAGTCCCGCCCACCGCCGCCGCTGCCAGCCACCGCCGCCGCAATGTTATGGAGGGGAGAGCCAGGGAGAGGAGCCCCAAGGTGAGGGAAGTGGGGGGGAAACGTCCGCCCTTCCCCGCTGCTCTACCCAATGCTCCTCTCTGCTGCGCTGCTCTGCTCCAGCTGGGGGCCACTATACACCTGGCTGCATATACTGGGGCCACTATACACCTGGCTGCATGTACTGGGGCCACTATACACCTGGCTGCATGTACTGGGGCCACTATACACCTGGCTACATGTACTGGGGCCACTATACACCTGGCTACATGTACTGGGGCCACTATACACCTGGCTGCATATACTGGGGCCACTATACACCTGGCTGCATGTACTGGGGCCACTATACACCTGGCTGCATATACTGGGGCCACTATACACCTGGGTACATATACTGGGGCCACTAAACACCTGGGTACATATACTGGGGCCACTATACACCTGAGCACCCCTCATTGTGCCTGCAGCATCATCAGATTGTTACTGAGCCCCTCATTGTGCCTGCAGCATCAGCAGATTGTTACTGAGCCCCTCATTGTGCCTGCAGCATCAGAAGATTGTTACTGAGCCCCTCATTGTGCCTGCGGCATCAGCAGATTGTTACTGAGCCCCTCATTGTGCCTGCAGCATCATCAGATTGTTACTGAGCCCCTCATTGTGCCTGCGGCATCAGCAGATTGTTACTGAGCCCCTCATTGTGCCTGCTGCATCAGCAGATTGTTACTGAGCCCCTCATTGTGCCTGCAGCATCAGCAGATTGTTACTGAGCCCCTCATTGTGCCTGCAGCATCAGCAGATTGTTACTGAATCTTTTCTATCATACGCGACGTGTCATGTATATCTGAATGTTTGGCATGATGTGACGTGTCACGGATATCTGAATGTTTGTCGTGATGTGTCACGACCTGGAAAAGGTTGGGAACCACTGCTATAGACGTTAAGCAGGTGTCTCCCAGTGCTCCATTGTGGTTTAACAAAAATTTGCCCAAGCTGCTGCCATTTCCAATGATGCTTTCTGGAGACGGCATAGTATAAAATATGTCAATCAAATATTTCTAGATGGCAAATTTAAAGACTTCTCGAGGTTAGTTTGGTTTGGTATTCCTAGGGGGTCCTTGTTTCACTATTTCCAATTAAGACATGCAGTTCAGTCACAACTTGGTCTGTCAGATGTCAATGTATACCCCTCACCTCTAGAGTTACTACTGTTAAATAAGAAAAAAGAAAAGTTAATATCTAGATACTATAATTTTCTTCTGTCATATACACAAAGAGGGAAGATTCAAGCCATGTATGGTAAGTGGCAGTTGGAGGGATCTTCTTTGATGTCTAAGGCCTGGGAAGAGTTGACTGAAACTTATCATAAAACGGTGATCTCTTCTAGGGACAAAGTAATTCAGTTGAAATGGCTTCACCCATTAGGGCAGCCCCCTCCTTCAATATCTTCACGAAGGCCCTCAAAACTCCACCTTTTCACTCTGGCCTACCACCCCTCACAAGTGCTCTAAACCCCTGGTAAACTATGGTCCCCTACCTTTCGTGTCCCTACCGCTCCCTCTAAATTGTAAGCCTTTGGGCAGGGTCCTCCTCCTGTTGTGTCCTACCTGATCATGCACCTCCATTACTGTGCACACATGTTATGCATCTGAGTGAACCTAACTTGCCTAATCTCCATGCTCACATCCAGTGACTGACTAAGCATTACCTTGTACTCATACTGTGCTGTGTGATCTGTTTTTTCTTGTATTCCTGTATTGTCATATTGCTGTATGTCACCCCTAAATATTGTCTGTAACCTAAAATAATGTCCAGCACTGCGTAATATGTTGGCGCTTTATAAATACAATAAATAAATAAACAGATATATTACTCACCATCTAGACTGGCTAGGATCAGTACTATTCACAATGATCATTGCTTTAAATGTGGGGTGTGGCCTGCTGATTTTATGCACTGTGACTGGTCTTGTTCATTGGTATAGCAATATTGGAAGTCAGTAACATATTTCTTGCAATCTAAATTTAATTTGCCTGTGGCTCTCTCGGCCTATCAATGTTTACTGGGTATACTGATTGATTGGTTGCAACAAATATAAAAATAAATTGATCACGGTATTATATTTCTATGGTAGAAAATGTCTCCTACTAAAATGGAAATTACAGACTCCTCCCACATTTGCTGATTGGAAAACATTGGTCAACTCGAATATATCGCTGTACAGATTGACATATCAGGCACGAGGTCAATTTACAGTGTTTGATAAGATTTGGCGCTGTTGGGTGGATTCACTAGATACTATAGTTCCTCACTTAGGCCTCGTTCACATCTGCTGCGCTGAAAAACGTGTTAAAGCGCATGGTAAAAAACGCATGCGCTTGTGCGCGCTTTAGTCCGCGTTTCTTTGCGTTGCGCTGCGCTTTTTTAAAGCACGTTTTGCTTATTGTAGCAGCAGCAGTTGTCAATAAAACTTTGTTTTTGTATGTAAATGTATTTTTTTCTCCAATTAGGGGTAAAAAACGCATGCGCTTCTATGCGCTTGTACGCGCTTCTATGCGCTAAAAAAGCGGACCCATTCACTTGCATTGCTGTGCGCTTTACAGCTCAGCGCACAGAAATGCATGCAACACTACGTTTCTGTAACGCTGCTCAGCGCAGCGCATAGATGTGAACCAGCTACATTTAGTTACATGGAAAAATGAATACCTTGCTGATCGCACAGGGCAGTGCGCTGTGGAAAGCGCACAGAAACGGCCCTGATGTGAACGAGGCCTAAGACGTAACTGTGTCGATACAAGATGTTTATAGACAATTTATTATGATGGTTTAATTGAGTTCTGTAACCAGTGTACAGTGATGATTCCTTGGGACCTCTGATGTCCATTGTTTTCATACTGGTTTATATGGTAATGTTTGTATTGCATAAGTATAAAAAATAAGTATTTTGATTACTCATATTCTGTAATCTGTACTACTGTACCTATGTTATATTACTATGTGATTGTTAATCTTTTGCTTTTCTGACCTGAACGTACTCTGGGTTATTTGTTTTGTGTTGTTTGTTTGCCTCTTGGCTTAACAATCAATAACAATTCAGAATCTCAAGCTTTAAATGTCTCACTAGACATTTCCCTTATTAGTCAATGTAAGTCCACATTTGCCTTCTCCTGGGCTCGGGAATCTCTTAAATATTTAGGTATTGAAATTCCATCAAATCTAAAAGATCTTTACTCCTTACATTTTGTAAAGATAGGTAATGCCCTCAGTGATGCCCTATTGAAATGGGAACAACAGAAAAATCTTACATAATTTGGTCACATGGCCTCTGTCAAAATTAATCTCCTACCCCGTTTTCTCTACATTAGCCAATGTATCCCCATTACTCTACCCCCTAAATTTCTCAAGGTCTTCCAAAGCCACATTTCCAGGGGTTGTAAACCTCCTCGACTTAAATGTTCTATCTTGATGCTACCAAAAGGAGAGGGGGGTATGGCCTTTGCAGATCTACATAAATATCACATATCTGCTCAACTATGGTAGAATGGGCTAATACCAAATCACCAAAAAACTGGGTTCTTGTGGAACGTGCATCTGCTAAAAGGGATGATCAGGCCCTTGGTTGGACAGAATTATCAGCTGAAACACAATCTCAGTGGGGAAACCCCCTTATGATAGCATCAATTAGAACCCTGAGAAAGAGTCTCCCCCCTCTTGGTTTGGTTTCTTTCCCGAGTAAATTGGAATCCCTAACGGATAATCCTTCCTTTTGTATAGCTTCTGATATCCCCTTCCTGCTTAATTGACCAGATGCTCGTTGCCCCAGAGTGAAAGACTTTGTCACTAATGGTTTGAAGTCTTTTACACACATGTCAGCTATTCGTGAAGTTTTCCCAATGGCAATATTTCCAGATTAGACATTTTCTACACTCACGACAATGTATCTCTGATTGGTCAAAACCTTTTACAAATTTTAAGAACCTTATTATCAATGAAAATTCACCTAGACACATGGTCTCCATCGGGACAGGAAAAAATGGCGCACAGCGCCAATGCACCCTTCTGGTGCGCCATACAGAACAACGGTAAATCAGTATTTACCATTGTTAACTGTAACTTTCTGGCGTGCGGCTGCCCGAAGTGCTTAAAACGCTATTTTGCGTTTTAATGTTAAAACATTAAATAGCGTTTTAATGTTAAAACAGTATTTAATGTTTTAACATTCAAACGCAAAATAGTGTTTTAAGCACTTTACTTTGTTTAAGCACATTTGTTAATTTTAGTGTACAAATATATATATTTGTATGGATATATATATATATATATATATATATATATATATATATATGCATATATGCACATATATGTGTTTGTGTATATATGTGTGTATATGTGTATATATGTGTGTATATAGTTGTGTATATATGTGTGTATGTGTGTATCCTACTAATATAATAAATGGGAAAGTTTGGATGTTTGGATATTTGGATGTTTGGATGTTTGTTACTCGATCACACAAAAATGGCTGAACAGATTTGAATGAAATTTGGCACACACATAGTACATTACCTGGAATAAAGTATAGGATACTTTTTATTCCCATAACCAAAAAGGGGGCGGAGACAAATAGAAATTTCACTGGAAATTGTTAACTGCAGCCATTCTTACACTGTTAATGGTAGGGTTCTCAAACTTTGCACAGTTGGTCATTGGGTGACTGGGATTAATATTCAGAAAGGTGGGAGGAGCCTACAAAAGCCAATTATAATTCACCTAATGATTTTCAAGGGGAATATGTAATTGCTGCCATTCTTGCACTGTTAATGGCACAAGCCTTAAACCTGGTACAGTTGGTCATTGGGTGACTAGGGTTCAATTTCAGTAAGGGGGTGGAGCCACAAACAGCCAATCAGATTTGTTTAATCTCAATGCAAATTATTGATGCCAAAGACCGCAAAGCGCACAAACTTGGTCATTGAGTAATTGTGTGTTAGGGTTAGAAAAAGTAGGCGGAGCCAATACCAGCCAAATACATACCTGAACAATGTCTGGAAATCAGTGGGTGGAGAAAAATATAAATTTCATTGGGAAAATGTAAACTGCAGCCATTCTTACACTGTTAATGGTAGAGTTCTCAAACTTTGCACAGTTGGTCACTGGGTGACTGGGATTAATATTCAGAAAGGTGGGTGGAGCGTACAAAAGCCAATCAAAATCCACCTATTGATTTTTAAGGGGAATATTTCTTGCACTGTTAATGGCACAAGCCTCTTGCACTGTTAATCACCTGTACCTGGTACACTTGGCCATTGGGTGATGTGGCTTCAAATTCAGAAAAGGGGTGGAGCCACAGCCAATCAGATTTATTTTATTGCAATGCAAATTATTGATGCCAAAGACCGCAAAGCTCACAAACTTGGTCATTAAGTAATTGTGTGTTAGGGTTAGGAAAAGGGGCCGGGGCCAACATCAGCCAAATACATACCCGTGCAACGCCGGGCGTCCAGCTAGTATATATATATATGTGTGTGTGTGTGTGTGTGTGTGTGTGTGTGTGTGTGTGTGTGTGTGTGTATGGCTGGATGGTGTAATAGCGTGGCTGGATGGTGTAATGGTTAAGGGCTCAGCCTCTGTCACAGGAGACCTGGGTTCGACCTGGGTTCGAATCTCGGCTCTGCCTGTTCAGTAAGCCTGCACCTATTCAGTGGGAGACCTTGGGCAAGACTCCCTAACACTGCTACTGCCTATAGAGCGCGTCCTAGTGGCTGCAGCTCTGGCGCTTTGAGTCTGCCAGGAGAAAAGTTTGTTTGTGTTTGTTTGTTTGTTTGATATATATATATATATATATATATATATATATATATGTTAATACAATAAGCAAAAAAAATGCCCCCCCCCCCCCCCCCGCGGAGCCAGGGAAGCAGGAAGCAGGAAGCAGCGTGTGTATCAGCGGCTATAAGGAGAAGAGGAGACCGGCGGCGATTGGAACCAGGGAGGTGAGTTACGCTCTGTACACAGCGCTTCCCTTCCCTGCAGTCACACTCGGAGGGGGGAGCATGGAGGGCGGCCCGCGGAGAGGAAGGGAGGGAGAGGTCGGGCTGCCCTCCCCGCGGCTGTGGCTCCCCCCTCCATTACAGCGCCCACAACTCCTTCGGCGCCCAGGGCGCCCACACAGCTGCACGGCCCTAGAAACGGGCCTGACGCCCACCCACGCTGTCACCCTGGAGCACCCATAGTACCCAGGGTGACAGCGTGGGTCAGCGCTATAGATTGGTATGTGCGGGGAGAAGTGCGGAAAGTCATGCAGGAGGGACCACGGAGTGGCTCTAGCTATACAGCTCTCCCTCCCCTCCCAGGGAGTCGTCGCCCCGCCTCCACCTGGGGCAAGGGAGGTGAGGAAGACCCCATTGTCCATGGACTGGACAAGGGCTCCAGGGGAGAGGGGGAGGCTTGGCCGCCCCTCCCCCCCGGAGCCCCTCATACCATGGACCATGCGGGCTGGTATAGCTCAGGGAGCCGGGGCTCCGCATTCTGGCTATCCCAGCCTGCATGGGTGACGAGGGGTTAAAGAGGCTCGGGAGGGGGGACCCCACGCCGTTGTTTTTTTAATTTCACACAATAAGCACACAAAAAAATAGCATTTATATGCAATACTATATATATATATATATATATATATATATATATATATATATATATTTCTTGCTTAAAGGAGTACTGTAGGGGGGTAGGGGGAAAAAGAGTTGAACTTACCTGGAGCTTCTAGTGGTCCCCCGCAGACCTCCTGTGCCTGCGCAGCTACTCATCGATGATCCAGTCCCTGCATCCGCCATCCAGTTCACTTCCAGAATTTGCAACTTTAAAGTCAGAAAACCACTGAGCCTGTGTTGCCGTGTCCTGGCTCCCACTGACGTCACCGGGAACATACTGCGCAGGCCCAGTACGGTCATCGCAAATTCCTTTAAAGTTGCAAATTCCGGAAGTGAACCGGAGGAGAGGACTGAAGCATCGGTGACTGGCTGCGTGGGCATTGTATCAGTACCTACTTTTTTGTATGTACCTAAAAAATACACTGTTTAAATTTGCATACTTCCTTATTATTTCTTGATGGTTGTTTCTCAACATGTTTCATTGTTATTTTGTTTATATTCTTCAAAATAAAGCTTAATTGTGAAAAAAATTATCTGTTAAACAAAAAAGACGGATAATAATCAAGAGTTGGAGAGAACAGGTATAGCTTCATATAGTTATAATAGCACTGTGAATTATATCTAAAGCAATTAAAAAAAACGTATAGAACAATGTTGTGAATAGTCAGATTTTATTAATGATCAGAGTACTAAAGATTGTGTAAAGTGGTCTAAAACTCTGACATAACATTCAATAAAAATGTGTTTTCCTACTTTTTATTACTCATGCAGTTATCATATTTGCTTTTGTGCACAAGTGATATTGTCTGTCTACAAATTACAAGCTTCCAAAGTGTAGTTTATCTTGCTCTGAAAGCTGCCATTGCATTTTATTCCAGCTGCTTTTTATTATATATTAAAATCTTCTAGTGAGCTGTTCTAAACTGTGTGTATGCCTGAAGCACAGAGAGCTTCTCAGAGAGTGTTTTCAGTTGTTTACACACAGATGTAACAACATTGGAATGCAAACAAAGATACAGCTATCTCCAGTCTGGATGCGGATTTATAGCCTTTCCATAGCAGGACAAAGTGCTGTGTTTAACCGTTTCAATGATGTTTTGCTACAAAAAAAAATCTGCAATAGTAGCTTTAACGCTGTAAGGAATCTTTTAGAGCAAACTAGAAATGCTGACTTTCAGACCACTTACGCACAAACATAAAATTATTGACAAGACTACCACTTCAAGATCGTTTTTGCATCAGATTGCAAGTCCTGAGGGCTGGTTCACACTGCAAGCGCTTTTTAATCATTAATGATTTGAAAAACTCCTGCTAATGCAATGCTTTGGGTGGTTTTTATAACAACACATCGCTCAAGTGAGAACACACACATAGCAGTACATTAGTAAGAGCTTTTAAAATCACAAGCACTTAAAAAAAGCTCATCCAGTGTGAACCAGCCCTCTAAAAAAGTGTTATGTGTTATTGCTTCTTGTTTTCACTAAAGACTACTGAAATTAAACACATAACAAACTGTTATTTAGGGCCTACAATTGTCATGCACAGATAGCATTGTGGTTGTACTGCTGCTTTTGTTTTAGGCCGTGCAAAAACAGCAGCACAACCACAATGCTGTTTGCACACAGCAATGTTACTGTTTTACCATTTCAACCAAATGACTTTTTTTCAGCTTAGAACCAGAGGACATCATCAACCACAGAGGCTTTGGGGCTGTCAATCATACCTTTTGAAGTCTTAGGGCCCATTTCCACTAGTGTTGTGGATGCGAGGCGATCGCCGCATCGCCTTGCATCCCCCCACAGGTACTTCTGGTTGTCTTCCGTACAATCGGATGCGGCGTCATGCAGGTTCCCGTTGGTGGCTGGCTATAGGGAATTGGATGTGTGCTGCCAAAAACTACAGCATGATATCCACAAATTCCCCTGCGTCACATCGTGCCGGATCGGGTAGGTCAATTCGCGTCAATGGAAACTACTGCATTGACGTGAATTGCAGCTTCTTCGCGTTGTGATGCTGTCCGGTTTCCGCATAGCAACGCGTCTAGTGGAAACGGGCCCTTACTGATTGGGTCCTCACATTCTTCTACTATATGAGTTGAACGGTTGAGCCTCTTGAGATCCCTTTCTTTATGCACATGAGTCAAGTACTGCTCCCAGTCCTTTGCTTGTGACTCCACTAACAATATTATTTTTTCAAAGATCCATAGAAGTGCTCACAGAGGCAATTTGTTTGTAAGTGGCTGTAATAGTCCTAACGTTATATTCAAGAGACACACTGTCCCACACCACTCACCTGCAGGCTCTGCATCTGTACAACTATACATCTCTATTTCCACATGCAGTAGAAATTGTACCTGCATTTGACTGTACATTGATGTGTCCTCTCAAATACATAGTTACATAGTTAGTTTGATTGAAAAAAGATCCATCAGGTCCAATTAGAAGATAAATAAGCATTAGATACCTTTTTCTCCTGCACTCTCACATATACAAGTTGATCCAGGGGAAGGCAAAAAAAACCCTCATTAGGCTTGTGCAAATTAAGGGGAAAAAGTACTTCCCAACTTAAGGTGGATTCAGATAAAATCCCTGGATCAACTCTGCTGGGAATTAACTGGGAATTCTAGCCACAGTTGTCCTTCAATGCAAGGAAAATATCCAGATGCAGACATAGTAATTGTCACAACTAAGTCCTGTGGTAAAATCTTTCACAAATTAACAACTGTAAAGAACCCCTTCCTAAATAGATGGCAAACCCTTTTTTTCCTCCATACGCAGGTTTCTGTTTTGTAGGATGTGATTTTGTTTGGCCTTAAAAAACAAAAAACAGTCTACAGAATGGAAATGTTCTCGTACCTTGTAAAGTAAGGACTCCCTAAAAGACTCTAGTGACACTGTTGGCTCTTTTATACCCACTGGGTAGCCAATATAAGAGAGCTCCCTACCAGTGATTCAAATTTCTGTGAAGCTCATTAGTTAAGCACTATAGAGACATGCGTTATCTATTAAAGGACAACTGAAGTGAGAATATGGAGGCTGCCATATTTATTTACTTTTTAACAATACCAGCTTCCTGGCAGCCCTGCTGATCTATTTGGCTGCAGTAGTGTTGTAAATAACACCAGAAACTACCAAGTCAATAATCTTGTCAGATATGACAATAATGTCAGAAACACCTGATCTGCCGCATGCTTGTTCAGGGTCTATGGCAAAAAGTATTAGAGGCAGAGGATCAGCAGGACAGCCCGGCAGCTGGTATTGCTTAAAAGGAAATAAATATGGCTGCCTCCACATACCTCTAGCTACGGTTGTCCTTTAAAACTCTCAGGAAATTACTGTTACATGCAATTTTGAATAAACTCTTATTATTATTATTTAGTATTTATATAGTGCCGACATCTTCCCGCTTTACATATTTTTTTTACTAAGAAAAAATAAATCACTGGCAACATACCAGGCTTCATCCAAGAGCTCCTGCTTCTCTCGAAGTTCTCTCTTCAAGCTCTCCACTTCCACTTTAAGTTCAATGTTCTGAACGAGATAAAATGAATAATTAATGTGATATTGCAGTTTAACTATGCCTGAGCTGTGCACTTCTCTTGACACAACATTTGTCCAGCATATGAATACGTTTAATGTATACCTTATTAAAAGTGATGGAAAAATGGATTTGCATGTCTTTCCAAAATCACTTTATTTACTTACATTTAAAACACAAGACATACTGTGTATGAATTTCTGGACAAAGAATCACATTTACTAACAGCATAGAGATATTGGTGAGGTAGGAACCCACTAGCACTAGCACAAGGCTTTTGTAAGTGCTTGCTAATGTACTGCCATGCAGGGCTGGTCTTTGATATGAGCGACCGGAGCGATCGCTCAGGGCGCCAGCTCTCAAGGGGGCATGCGCCCTGCCGCCCCGCTGTCTCTCCCTGCATCCTCTCCATCTGCAATTAGAGCAGGACTACAAGAACATGGTTGCCGATGTCCACAAATGCGGTCAATCGGCGGCCATTTTCTTGTAGCCCTGCTCTAACTACAGAGGGAGCGGAGACGGGGAGAGAAGAGTGACGTCGGCGCTGGATCGTGGATGTCAGGTGAGTCAGTCTCTGCCCGGCCCGCTGCCGCAGAAGGGGAGGAGGTTGACTGGGAGCTTACTACCTACACTGGAGGCATACTACCTACACTGAGGGCATACTACCTACATTGGGGGCATACAACCTACATTGGGGGGCATACTACCTACATTGGGGGGCATACTACCTACACTGGGGGCATACTACCTACACTGGGGGCATACTACCTACATTGGGGGCATACCACCTACACTGGGGGCATACTACCTACACTGGGGCATACTACCTACACTGGGAGCATACTACCTACACTGGGGGCAGCTATGCTACTACACTGGGGGCAGCTATGCTACTACACTGGGGGCATACTACCTACACTGGGGGCATACTACCTACACTGGGGGCATACATGCTACTACACTGGGGGCATACTACCTACACTGGGGGCAATTATGCTACTACACTGAGGGAAACTATACTACCTACACTGGGGGCAACTATGCTACCTATATGGGGCAACTATACTACCTACACTGGGGGCAACTATGCTACCTATATGGGGCAACTATACTACTTACACTGGGGGCAACTATGCTACCTATATGGGGACAGCTATGCTACTTACACTGGGGGAAACTATACTACCTACCTATACTGTGGCAACTATACTACCTATGCTTGGCTACCTACACTGAGGGCACCTACACATGAGATCCTATACTGAGGGCACCTATACCTGGCTACCTACCTACCTATGCTGAGTCTGAGGGCATTTTTTGGGGAGGGACGCACCACAGCTATAACGAGCGTTGCAAATTGTTGGTGTTATATATGGGCCTGTGTGTGTGCGTGCATATGTGTGTACGTGCGCAAAGAGGATGGGGGGGCAGGGCTGCCATCAGAAATTTTGAGGCCCCTCACACATCATCAGGCCTGGGCCCCCCCTCCCTGGGTCCACCCACTGGTTGCTGTGCCCGCCCACTAGCCACCCCACCCCTGTGTCATAGTTACATAGTTATTTTGGTTGAAAAAAGACATACGTCCATCGAGTTCAACCAGTATAAAGTACAACACCAGCCTGCTCCCTCACATATCCCTGTTGATCCAGAGGAAGGCGAAAAAACCCTTACAAGGCATGGTCCAATTAGCCCCTAAAGGGAAAAATTCCTTCCCGACTCCAGATGGCAATCAGATAAAATCCCTGGATCAACATCATTAGGCATTACCTAGTATTTGTAGCCATGGATGTCTTTCAACGCAAGGAAAGCATCTAAGCCCCTTTTAAATGCAGGTATAGAGTTTGCCATAATGACTTCCTGTGGCAATGCATTCCACATCTTAATCACTCTTACTGTAAAGAACCCTTTCCTAAATAAATGGCTAAAACGTTTTTCCTCCATGCGCAGATCATGTCCTCTAGTCCTTTGAGAAGGCCTAGGGACAAAAAGATCATCCGCCAAGCTATTATATTGCCCTCTGATGCATTTATACATGTTAATTAGATCCCCTCTAAGGCATCTTTTCTCTAGACTAAATAAACCCAGTTTATCTAACCTTTCTTGATAAGTGAGACCTTCCATCCCACGTATCAATTTTGTTGCTCGTCTCTGCACCTGCTCTAAAACTGCAATATCTTTTTTGTAATGTGGTGCCCAGAACTGAATTCCATATTCCAGATGTGGCCTTACTAGAGACTTAAACAGGGGCAATATTATGCTAGCATCTCGAGTTTTTATTTCCCTTTTAATGCATCCCAAAATTTTGTTAGCTTTAGCTGCAGCTGCTTGGCATTGAGTACGATTATTTAACTTGTTGTCAATGAGTACTCCTAAGTCCTTCTCCAAGTTTGATGTCCCCAACTGTATCCCATTTATTTTGTATGGTGCTAGACCATTAGTACGTCCAAAATGCATGACTTTACATTTGTCAACATTGAATTTTATCTTCCATGTATGTGCCCATATAGCCATCCTATCCAGATCCTGTTGTAATATGACACTATCTTCCTGAGAGTTGATGATTCTGCACAATTTTGTATCATCTGCAAAAATAGCAACATTGCTCACTACTGCATCTACTAGGTCATTAATAAATAAATTGAAGAGCACTGGACCCAAAACAGACCCCTGTGGGACCCCACTGCTAACAGTATCCCATTTTGAGTACGATCCATTGACCACAACTCTTTGTTTTCTGTCCATTAGCCAGTTTCCTATTCATGCACACAGACTCTTCCCCAGTCCTTGCATCCTCAACTTTTGCACCAGACTTTTGTGGGGAACAGTGTCGAAGGCCTTTGCAAAGTCCAAGTATATCACATCTACAGCATTCCCAATATCCATATTAGCATTCACTACCTCATAAAAGCTGAGCATGTTAGTCAAACAGGACCTGTCTTTAGTAAACCCATGTTGATGCTGAGAAATAAGATTATTTTCTACTATGAAGTCATGTATAGTATCTCTTAGTAACCCCTCAAATAGTTTGCATACAACTGATGTTAAGCTTACAGGTCTATAATTTCCTGGATCTGATTTTTTTCCCTTCTTAAATAATGGGAAAATGTGGGCTGTATGCCAATCCACTGGGACTCTGCCAGTTGCAAGAGAGTCACAAAAGATAAGATAAAGGGGTTTATCTATAACTGAACTTAATTCCCTTAGGACCCGAGGATGCATGCCATCCGGGCCAGGTGCCTTGTCTATTTTTAATTTATTTAGTCTTGCCTTCACTTCTTCCTGCGTTAAGTATTTAATATTACAGTTAGAAGATTGAGACTCTTCCGCCTCTGTAGTTTGCAACAGTGCTGTTTCTTTTGTGAAGACAGAAGCAAAGAAAGCATTTAATAACTCTGACTTACCTTGGTCATCCACCATTGAGTTCCCACCCTCATCCTTTAGGAGTCCTATACAGTCAACCTTTCTTTTTTTAGAGTTAATGTACTTGTAAAACTTTTTTGGGTTAGATTTGATATCCTTAGCGATTTGTTTTTCAGCTTCAATCTTTGCATGCCTAATTTCTCTTTTACAATTTTTTGCACTCCTTATAATTGCTTAGTGCAGCCTCAGTTCCCTCCTGTTTTAAGACCTTATAGGCATTCTTTTTCCTCTTCATTTTATCTTTAACCTTTCTATTCATCCAAAGAGGCCTTTTTTTATTCCTAGATATTTTGTTTCCATATGGGATATACATACTACAATATTGATTGTGTATAAGTTTAAAAGCTTGCCATTTCCCTTCAGTGTCTTCCCCTTGTAGTACATTATCCCAGTTCACCAAACTTAGTGCCTGCCTAATTTGATTGAACTTTGCTTTTCTAAAATTCATAGTTTTAGTGGTCCCGCTGCCCCGTGGCCTATCAGTCACCAGATCAAACGTTATCATGTTGTGATCACTATTTCCCAAATGTTCTTGAACCTGCACATTTCATACATTATCTAGTCTATTAGAAATGATCAGATCCAGTAACGCATTCCCCCTAGTTGGTTCCGTTACCATTTGAGTCAAGTAATTGTCCTGTAGTGCTGCCAGAAATCTGCTGCTTTTACCAGAATAGGTAGCCTCAATACTCCAGTCAATGTCTGGAAAGTTGAAGTGGCCCATAATTATGACCTCATTTTTACTTGCAGCTTTTTCAATCTGCTGTAGTAATCGCAGTTCTGCAGCTTCATTAATAAGAGGTGGCCTGTAGCATACCCCAATAAGCAATTGGCAACTTTTATTTCCACCATGAATATTTACCCAAACGGACTCCACATCTTCGCAATCTTCCTCCATCTCATCGTTGAGGACAGCTGTAAAAGAATTCTCAACAAAGAGACAAACCCCTACACCTTTTTTCCTTGTTCTATCCCTCCTAAACACATTGTATCCTTTTAAATTAGCTATCCAATCATGGCTTTCATCCATCCATGTCTCGGTTATTCCCACAATGTCATAGCCTTTGTCATTCAGAATGAACTCTAGTTCGTCTTTTTTTTTTTGCAAGGCTCCGAGCATTGGTTACCATGCACTTTATATTTTTACCACCACATTTACCAATTTTGTTTACATGAAATGGGCTACTTGAATTTTTACCAACCTCCTTAATCTTTACACTGTCCCGACCCCCCTATCCACCCCCCATAATGTTAGGTTCCCCCTGTCTTTTTACCTCATCTTGTCTACGTATTGAGACTTTATCCTCCCGCCTCCCCCCAGATCCTAGTTTAAAATCTCCTCCAATGCCATCTTCTCCCCCAATGCAGCTGCACCCTCCCCATTAAGGTGCAGCCCATCCCTGCTGTAGAACCTGTAGCTGACTGCAAAGTCTGCCCAGTTCTCCAGGAACCCAAACCCTTCCTTCCTACACCAATTTCTCAGCCACTTATTTAACTCCCTAAGCTCCCTCTGTCTCTCAGATGTAGCACGTGGCACTGGCAGTATTTCAGAAAACACCACCTTGGAGGTCCTTGCTTTAAGTTTATCTCCAAGTACCTGAAAATCATTTTTGAGGACCTTCCATCTCCCACTAACCTTGTCATTGGTGCCAATGTGTACCATGACAGCCGGGTCTTCCCCAGCCCCACCCAGTAATCTGTCAATTCTTTCCGCTACATGCCGAACCCGAGCACCCGGGAGGCAACAGACTGTACGGCATTCACGGTTTCTTCGACAGATTACCCTATCTGTGCGCCTAATAATTGAATCCCCTACTACCAGTACCTGTCTAGCCTTAGCTGCACTCCTATTCCCTTTCTCTTTGCAGCAGTCTGCCCCTTGGTTGCTAAGGAGCACATCCTGCTGCAGCATTGCTACTCCAGAATCCTCCTCCCCAATATTACGCAAACAAGCATACTTATTAGTGAGGGACAACTCGGGACTAGCCTCCCTGCCACTTTTTCCCCTACCCCTTCTAACTGTGACCCAACTAGCGTCTGCCTCTGCTTCTTGGTCCGGCTGTACTCCACCCTCCTCATCTTCAACGGTTCCATCCAGTGTCTGGATCGTGAGATTCAAGCTCTTCTCCATGTTGTGTATGCGTCTCAGTGTTGCGAGATGCTTATTTAGCTCTGCGACTTCCGCCTCTAACTGAGCAACACGCACACACCCAGGGCAACAGTAAACACCCTCAATCCGCTGATCAAGGCATGCATACATGTTGCAGGATGTACACTGCACAGCATAGTCCAACATGATGACTATTGTGTGGGGAAAAATTATTTAAAGTAAACTGTGGCGGTAAAAGATGAAACGGGAGAGTGAGTGTAGCTGGGGAGGAGGAAAGGGAGAGTAAGTGAAGTTGGGGAGTGAGTGAAGTTGGGGGGGAGGAGGGGGGGAGGAGGGGGAGGGGAGGAGGAGGGGCGGGAGGGGTGGAGGAGTGGAGGTGGAGTGAGTGAAGTTGGGGTGGAGTCCTCAAAATTTAAAGACTACACCACAACGTGCCTAGCACATTCTAACCAATGCAAAAAAACGCAATATTGGTTAAAGGTTTTTTTTTTTGTTTTTTTTTATAGTCCTTACCTACTTCCTCTCACCACTCTCTTTGTGCCTGTGTTGTAACGCCTGTTTTTAACGCCTATGCCACTTGTGTCGAAGCCACTTAGTGAGCAAGCCACAGTGTCCGTGTGCAAAGTGCGCTGCAGCGAAAAATGTGCATGGTTCCGACACTGAAGAAAGCAGCATGCACAGTGTGATGTGGCAAAAAGTGGGCATGACCATGGCATGTGTGGGTGGAGCCAAATACTAGCAAAATACAGGTAGTCCCCGGTTAACAAATGAGATAGGGACTTGTAGGTCTGTTCTTATCCTTTATCCATTCTCTTTTGTCCCCCTCTTTTCTTCTTGTGCCTCTTTTGTCCCCGTCTGTCTCACCTCAGTTTATGACACTATTGTGTCCCTCTGTGTGACCTCATGTTCCCATCTCATCTCTTTACTCCCTGTGCCTCTTTTGTCCGCATTTGTTCCCCCTGTGCCTCTTTTATCCCCCTGTGTTACTTCTTGTCCCCTTCTGTCTCACCTCGTCCCCCTGCCCTAGCCAGGTATAGGTGCCTCCAGTATAGGTATCCAGGCATAGGTGCCCCAAGTATAGATGGCCAGGTATAGGTTCCCCCAATATAAGTAGCCAGTTATAGGTGGTGCCCCAGGAAAGGTAGCCTGGTGTAGATGCCCCAAGTATAGGTAGCCTGGTATAGCTGGTGCCCCAGTATAGGCCAGCAAGATACAGGTGCCCCAGTATAGGTATTCAACTATAGGTGGTGCCCCGGTATAGGTAGCCTGGTATAGTTTCCCCCAGTATAGGTAGCCTGGTATGGGTGGTGCACCAGTATAGGTTAGCCAGGTACAGGTGCCCCCAGTATAGGTAGCAAGCTACAGGTGTCCTAGTATGAGTAGCCAAGTATAGGTGGTACCCCAGTATAGGCAGCCAGGTATAGGTGGTGCCCTTAGTAAAGGTAGCCAAGTATAGGCGGTGTCCCAGTATAGGTAGCCAGGTATAGGTGGTGCCCCAGTATAGGTAGATAGGTATAGGTGGTTCCAGCCCCAGTATAGGTAGCCAGCTATAGGTGGTGGCCCAGTATAGGTAGACTGTAGCCAGATATAGGTGGTGCCCCAGTATAGAAAGTCTGCTGTAGCGGGCTCCCTCATCTGCTCCCCACGTTCAAGCACTGATGTCACTCTTCTCTCAGTGCAGGAATGCGGTGTGCTGGTTAGTGAGCCACAGGCATGCACCCAGCACATGCGGAACTTCCATCGCTTTGGGGGGCCCAGGGCCCCCAGAAGCCCTGGGCAACTCACTGCAGTGTCAGTTGACCCCCCTGATGGCTGCCCTGGGGGGGGGGGGGGCACAAAAATCCGGTTTCGCTCAGGGTGCAGTGAAACCTAAGGCCAGCCCTGCTGCCATGTGAGTGGCACCGTGCTGCCCTTTAATGTCTGGTCAGCAGGCAATCAGGAAGCTGGAAGATGGGCTGGGTACTAATTGAGATCTTAGTTGCAGGAGAGTAAAATAAGCTTACAGTGCCTTTAGGACTAACCATGCCTATTTTTCGCAACCCAACTGAGATACTGCTTGGAATACTGACAAACTGTAACACTGCTGGGAACACTGACAAACTGGGACACCGTTGGGAACACTGACAAACTGAGACACTGCTGGGAACACTGAGAATCTGTCCCTGAAGAAAGGTGTTCATGTTTTGGTCTCTGCCCCCCCCCCCCCTCCTTTACCCTTTAAACCCTTTTATTGACAGCCTATGTCTATAATTTTAGCTATATACAGACCCCATTCTTAGACCAATGATGTAATTTCTGAGCTAGTTTTGTATACAGACCCCATTCTTAGACCAATGATGTAATTTCTGAGCTAGTTTTGTCATGAGTTCTCATGGGCTTTTGGAAGCCAGTCTGTTACCCTTTTAGCTACTGCTTCTAATTACAGAACGTTTTAAATGGCACAGTAAAGGCATGTATTTGCTATAGTTAAAGGGATCCTTAAGCTTGGGGAAAAAAATCCGTTTTACTCACCTGGGACTTCTAACAGCCCTCTACGTGGTAGTAGCTTGATTTGATACAACGACTCACTTGTAAAAATTCTAAACAGTGGTGGAGTAGTATCTGGGTAGTATTGTTGTATAATCCATTCATAATGCTGTGGTGCAATATGATCAAAGGAGTTTTTTTGTGGTTTGGTTCCACTTTAACAGAAGAGAAAGTTGAATGCAAGATGGTTCACAAATAGGCGGGTCTGTGAGTACAGAGTGACAAAGGAAAACAAAAGCATTGATTGAACAGATTGACCCCTTGTTTACCAAGGCTGCTTCATAAACGGCCAGTATTTCTTTTTTTATATAACCTTTGTTTTTAAATAATTTTTCATTTGAGACAATAAGATAGTAAGGAAATCAAAAAGTCACAATAAAATTCCAAGAACGCAAAAAAAAAAAAAAGAGAAAAAGGGAGAGACAGTTTCAAAAATGTCATCTACTCAGTAACTATAATACACAAC
Source organism: Hyperolius riggenbachi (assembly GCF_040937935.1). Taxonomy (NCBI): domain Eukaryota; kingdom Metazoa; phylum Chordata; class Amphibia; order Anura; family Hyperoliidae; genus Hyperolius; species Hyperolius riggenbachi. The sequence goes on from NC_090651.1 coordinate 169,395,799, forward strand.
GATTATTTTTAAATAACATGACAAAAATCTCCATGAAGAAAAAAATCATTTTTGTATCTTTACTTATAAATTAGAGATTCTTCCAAAGGGTTAAGCTTACAGTACATATTTTATTTTCATGACATGAAATGAGACCATATGAGAGATAATATTTAGGATTATGATTTGAGTTTTAGGTAGACTTAATTATATGTATATTTAAAACTGTAATATGACAGTCTCAACCACTTGAAGACCACAGTGTTAAACCCCCCCCTAAAGACCAGGCCATTTTTCAATAAATTGGCCACTGCAGATTTAAGGGCTGGCTGCAGGGCCACACATGTCAGCACACAAGTAAATCCCCCCTTCTTTTCTCCCCACCAACAGAGCTTTCTGTTGGTGGGGTCTAATCGCCCCCCCCCCCCCCCCCATTTTTATTTTCTTTTGTAAATATTTATTTCTATTTTTTAGTGATAAATTTCCTATCTTTTTTCTTCTAGTCCCTCCCTCCCCCCGCTAGCCGATCACTGTGATCAGCTGTCATAGGCCGACAGCCGATCACCCCTGAGCCACTGGAGGGGGCAGCCGTGTCACACGGTTGTCCCCAGTACAGCACTGCCTTAGATTGCAGCACTGTACGGGGTAATTAGACGTCGCTGGGAGGCTGAAGGCCTACCAAGTAGAGATGCGCGCATATTAGCACGTGCGATCTACTGCAAAACAGGCCCCAAGGACTTAACGGTCCTGGGGCTGCTGCCACGGCCAGCAAGCGGTTGAGCTAATCACGGCCAAATGGATTGAGGATCTCAGCCGGATCTTTCCACAATCCATCTGGCCAAATCTGCAAGCGTTGATTGCAGCATTGGAAACAAACACAATTGTGGCAAAACCCACAAAAGTCAATGGGGATCCTCCACGACTTCATCTGAAATGGATGTTGTTCAAAAATCGTTCGGCGTGCAAAATCATTTGGAAAAATCGCTTAGTGGGTATGGGCCTTAAGGCTTGATTTACATTATGCTGGTTCCAGCTGCAGCAGAACTCAATCTGTACTGCACAGATGTGCTGTACCTCTTCAGGAACTGCAGTAAGGTCTGCGGCCACTCCAGAGCAGAAATCATCGGATGAATACAGTTTGCTATCTGGAAAAGACTGCAGGGTTTTTTTTTTCACAGCAGACAACAGTGGACAACATCACAAAAAATATGGGCCCATAGGAAAACCTGCCTTTCTCCATGTCTTTTCATCCACTGAAGGCCGCTGAAGTAAATGCAGGGCAGCAGGATAAAGTATGAAAAAAAGACTTAATAAAGTAATTACACTAGTTTAAGTTTAGCTATAAAAATAAAATAAAATTAAAATAAAATAAAGTTTTCAATGGGTTTAATCTGTTGGGGTTAATTACAGGTTTAATTGTATACTTAAAGGAGTTGTCAGGCAAAAATGAAGAAAATAAGCGCTACTTACCGGGCTATTCGCCGGAGCTCCGACCCGGTCCCCGGTGATGACTTCAGAGTGACCTAGAGGTCGCTCTGTACTGCGCCTGCGCGATCGGCGCTGTCAATCACCGCCACGTGGGCCGGAGCGGACTGCGCAGGCGCGGAACTACTGTGCCTGCGCAGTCCGCTCCGGCCCACGTGGCGGTGATTGACATCGCCAATCGCGCAGGCTCAGTACAGAGCGACCTCCAGGTCGCTCTGACGTCATCGCCGGGGACTGGGTCAGAGCGAACAGCTGCGGGGAGAGCTGCAGCGCGGGACGTGCTGGGAGCTTGGGGCTGGAGAAAGCCCCCGGTAAGTAGCGCTTATTTTCTTCATTTTTGCCTGACAACTCCTTTAAAGAGAATCTGTACTGTCCGATTTGTACAATAAAAAACATATCAGTCAAATCACTGTGATCTCCTGGATCCCTCTTTGCCATTTACACCCCACCCCGATGCGATCCTGGCTTTTAATCGCCAGTTTTAGGCAGTGTTTACAAACTAAAACATGGCCGCTAACCAGGAAGTGATGTGTGTGTGTGTGTGTGTGTGTGTGTATATATGTATATGTATATATATATATATATATATATATATATATAAAAATATATATATATATATATATATATATATATATATATATACATATATACACACACACACATACACTAATGTGTGTGTGTGTGTGTATAGCCTGCAGGGGGCGTGCATAATTTGTATTCCTTACAACAGAGGCAGCCCATTCCTCCCTGGGTCGACAAAGCTTGACAAAGAAAAGAAGATTAGATATATTACAGAGACGGTGCAGTGCAGTTACAGAGTCTCTATACTTAAAGAACCACTATTGTGAAAAATTGTATAGCTTTAAAATACATGTGCATGCATACATTTAGAAATATACATCCCCCCCCCCCCACACACACACACACACACACATAAAATGCACAGTAAATTACTTTTTCTCCATGTCGCTGACACAGTAGGTAATGAAAATCTGTCAGATAGAACAGGTTCTGGACCAGTCCATCTCCTCATGGGGGATTCTCAGTATTTCTTTTATTCTTTTCAAAAGCATGTATAAGAACTATACAAATATTATGGCAAGCCTACCTCCTTGCATACACACTATTCTGGCAATTTGACTGTGCCACTGCCATCCAGGGAGTTCTTTTGCAAATAAAGGAGTTCCTGAGAATCCACCAGGAGGAGGTGGGCTTTACTACCTGAGATTTACTAACTACTGTGACAGCAACATAGTAAAAAAAGAAGAAAGGAATTTATAGTTAATTTTAGTCTGGCACAAAGGGACATCTTATAGGTATGCATACATGTGTATTTTTAAATTTTACAATTCTCCAGCAATAGTGGTCCTTTAAGCAATCAGAAGGAATCAGTAAGTTTATGGCTATTAAGAAACGTCTCCCTTTGCTCCCTTTAAATATACTACCTGGTATCTCAAAGCGCATATTGCAAATACTCTGGGACGCCTAAACTTTGGGGTTTAAACCTCCTCGAACATGTGTTTGTCTTTATTTTTTTCTCTCCTTATTCAGAGACTGATAAGGAAAAATCATGCTAGCGTTCTATTCTCGTTGGCCAGTGAGATCAGAGAGTGGCAGGGGCAGAGGGGGGGAAGGTTCTGAAGGGTGGGAGGATAATACCACACTGTTCATAAGGGCACTTGACGCACTCTTTATATATGACTGTTAAATTCTTCTTGAAAAATTAATTAAACATTTTTCAACCCCAACCCCCCCCCCCCCCCCGCAAAAAAAAGTCTATATAATTCACACAGGCCAAGCATGGTGGGGTGGAGGAGTATTTTGGAACTCTATGGAAGTCACGGCTTTGCCCCTTCCCAAAGGTGCAACACCATTCCCAAATTCAGTGCACAAATCTTCAGAACTTTATTTCACTGCTGTGAATTTCAGCACATAAGTTTAGTGCCTACCACCTGGGATATAACTGAGTGTACCAAATTGCAGGTGACCTTAATTACAGGGTCATGTAATGTATAGGCTCTCCCCGTGGCTTACAGCAACACAATCTTCTTGGACTCAGAATCACTAATCACATATCTGATATATCCTCCGTGGCAATGTTCCCATATATGCCAAGTTGGAGCGGGAGCTGAGATGGCACAGCGGGAAGATGGGCAGCACTCACCAGGCTGGAGTGATGTTTGAGATGGAGTACCTGGAAGATGTGCAGGACTCACCTAGCAGGTGCGGCGGCTGAAGTGGTACAGAGGGAAGATGGGCAGCACTTACCAGGCTGGAGCAACGCTTGAGATAAAGGTGGAAGTCACTTGATAAATATGTGGTTCTATGGTAAATTGGATGAAGTATGGCTGAGTCGTTTTTCCCCATTTTATTTTTCAGCTGTGGGCTATTGTTGGGATGAAGCGTTTGGTAATAGCAGGATACCCATGGAATGCCCCTTTTAACGGACTGTGTGAATGAATAATTACTGTCTTTTTTTATCTGGTCCTGTGTGTAAAATGTTTAATATGTTGGAAAACAGTGTATTTTTTTTTCAAATAAGTTTTATTGCATTTTAATTATAACACATACAAGATACACAGTCAATACATTTAACCCCCCACCGAATCCCTTCCAACACCCTTCTCTCTCGTGGTCCCTGCTGTAGGGCATATTAGTGAAAGCAGTTAAAAATGTAATTAGTAGCATAGTTATGATTGATTATCAACACCATGTTTTTTGAGGTGTTCCAACCAGGGTACCCATATCCTGTCAAATTTGAGAGGACAGTTACGTTGAAGATATGTTAATTTGTATGGAAGAGCTGCTGCATTAGTTAATTTCACCCATTCAGGTGGTTCTGGTCTTATCCAATGCAAAATAATTGTTTTTCTAGCAAAGTAGCATAATGAATCCCTTAAGAGTATCAGCCTTCTAGAGTTTAGTAGTTTGCCAGAAATACCTAGTAAATGTAGATTAGGGTCAAGGAAAAGGGATCTTACAAATATCTTTTGTAAAAGGGCATTAACCTGAGTCCAATAGGTTTGTATGTAAGGGCATCCCCATGCACAATGTAAGAAGTCATCAGGTGAGTAGTGGCACCTGGGGCATGCATCTGTTTTGTCTATGTACATTCGTGCCAAGCGCACTGGTGTTCAGTATATCCTATATATAAATTTTAGCTGTATGAGTATGTCTCTTGTGGATGTAAGATATTCGTTAGAGGCGTCTAATAAATCTTTCCATTCTGATTCCTCCAGGTCAGACACATCCCCACACCAATTTTGAAAGCTTTATCCACTCTAGAGGATGATACATCTAGAAGAGTTGCGTATACGGCAGAGAGAGGAGATTCTAGTTGGTTTCTCATCAATAGAAATTCCAGAGGGTCTGACTTTAAAGTAATCTGATTAGGAAATTGAGACTGAGCTGTGTGTCTGACCTAGAGATATCTGAAAAACATGGCATTAGTTAGAGAAAATGCTGTTTTTAAGTCGTTAAAGGGAGCCAACCGACCACCCCCAAAGATTTGTTGTAACCATTTAATACCCTGTCTGGCCCACAGCAGTGGATCAGGGATATTCTTAAAGTAGGGAAGATTGGGATTACACCATATGAGAATGAACGGAGAAAACACTTCCGGTTCTTGGAATTTCTGTCTTGCCACATTCCAGACCTTAATAGTAAATATCATAGGGGTGGGCAATTGGTTATATACTTTAGATCCTCTAAAAGGTAGGAGAGAGAGTCCCTCATAATATCCAACCACTGCAGCCTCCAGAGTAGTTGCAGTCTTTCATCTTGGGCAAACCACCATTAGGTAGTGCTATTCCCCCTCATGATGCAGGAAGCTGTAAAGTAGATAGGGAGATCCAAGGCGCCCCTTCCGCCCATAGAAATATAATCAAAATTTTATCAATCTTTTTAAAGATGTAGTTTGGTACCCATATTGGGGTTTGTCTGATACTTATGTAAGTCGAGGTAAGTAAAGCATCTTAATCAGATTGGATCTGCCGATCACGGTAAGTGGAAGTGTGGACCATGCTCTACAATGTTTATCCATAGAGTCAATAATGGGAAAAAAAATTAAGTGTAAGATACTCCGCAAGGGGGTACCTAATGTTAATGCCTAAATACTTCAATTCTGGGACCCACTGGAGTGGGGTATTTGCAGCCTTCTCACTAGCCTGTCGATCAGTTGGAAAGAGTGAAGATAACCCCCCAATTTATCCGTAGACCGGAGTGACAGCCGAAAGTATCTATAGTGGATAGAAGTCACACCAAAGACTCCCCAGCATCGCAGAGGAAGAGAAGCAGATCGTCGGCATAGAGTGCTATTTTCTCAGTAAGATTGCCAATAGAAAGACACTTAATGTTGTCCTCCACTTTAATTTTAATTGTAAGTGGTTCTATTCAAGCGCAAATAGGAAGGGGGAAAGAGGACATCCCTGCCTTGGCCCACGGTGTAGTTCAAAGGGAGGAGAGACAGTCCCATTGGTAAGAACTCTCGCCCTGGGGGTGGCATATAATTTTACCCAGTTAATGAATTTTTGTCCAACCCCAAAGGACTCCAATACTTCCCAGAGATAGGATTATTCTACAGAATTGAAGGCCTTTTCTGAATCTAAGGACACAATGACTCGTTGCCTTTGGTTATTATGATTTGCTGAGAGATTTATAAACAGGCGCCTTAGGTTGATGTCTGCCCCCCTTCCTGACATAAACCTTGTTTGATCGGGATGAATTAAGGTTTCCAGCATCGGCATGAGGCGGTTAGCAAGAATTTTAGCAGATATTTTGGCATCCACATTAATTAGGGATATAGGGCGGTAGAACAAACAGAAAAGAGGATCCCTTCCCTTCTTGGGGATAACCACTATCAAAGCCTCCTGCATTGAGTCAGGCAAAAGTATTGGCTCCCAAAATTGTTGGTCAAACACCTGCCCTAGTAAGGCCTGTCAGCTGCTGGATGGATAACAGTATCCTTGTATTACTGAATAAGTGCTTATAGTAAGATTTAATCCACAATGCTATTTGAAAAGTATTAAAACTTCTTTATTGTTAAAACAACAAGCATGGGCGTCCGCAGAAAGGGAGGTAGAAGCAGTGCGCTGCGCCGAAAATTGGGGGTATGTTACGCGCGCCGAAAAATGCAGAAAAATGGGTGTGGTCATGGACCAGAATGTGGGTGTGGTCGCGGGTGGAGACAAGTTTACATGAACTTAGTAATGGTGGGACATTAGATTAGGACAGTGGTGGCAAACCTTTTGGAGGTCACGTGCCCAAACTGCAACCCAAAAGTCACTTATCTATCGCAAAGTGCCAACAGCAATTTAAACTAAATACAAACTTTTTAACTCATACATGAACATTTTGGAAAATCCAAGTTGAAAATAAACTGTGAAGATAAACAATTTCATCCATCCTACTCCTAAAAAATGTATTCATTTTTTTAGAACCTCCCAGTTTCATTTTCTGTTTTAAAAAGCTGAAAACGTAGGTTTAATGCTATTGTCTCATATGATGATAATTCAGCTTTTTCCATAGTCTCGCAGTTAGCAATCATGTGACCCCCCAACATGATCAACTCAGCAATCATGAGGCCCTTCAACAAGACAAATTCAGCAATCATGAGGCCCCCAACAAGACAAATTCAGAAATCATGAGGCCCCCAACAAGACAAATTCAGCAATCATGAGGCCCCAACAAGACAAATTCAGCAATCATGAGGCCCCCAACAAGACAAATCCAGCAATCTTGAGGCCCCCAACAAATCATGAGGCCCCCAACAAGACAAATTCAGCAATCATGAGGCCCCCAACAAGACAAATTCAGTAACCATGAGGCCCCCAACAAGACAAATTCAGTAACCATGAGGCCCTCAACAAGACAAAGTCCGCAGTCATGAGGCACATAAATAGACAGCATTTCACATAAATAGGCAGAATGCTCCATTAATATGGTAGACACCTCTCACCTGGCTTCTGAATTCTCCTCTACTGGCTGATGTGCCTGCCTGGCCTGGCAATACTGTTTTTGGCTGGATTGGGGATGATGTGTGGGCTGAAAGGCCTGGCAGTGATGCTGTGGCCTGGCTGGCAGTGATGCTGTGGCCGGGCTGGCGGTGATGCTGTGGCCGGGCTGGCGGTGGATGCTGTGGCCGGGCTGGCGGTGGATGCTGTGGCCGGGCTGGCGGTGGATGCTGTGGCCGGGCTGGCGGTGGATGCTGTGGCCGGGCTGGCGGTGATGCCGTGGCCGGGCTGGCGGGGATGCTGTGGCTGGGCTGGCTGGCGGTGATGCTGTGGCCTTTTTGACAGTGATTTTGGGCTGGTTGGCTGGTGGTGATGCTGGGCTGGCTGGCCTAGATAGTCTAGGTAGTGACAGGTGCCCCTAGTTTAGGTATCGCCAGGAGCCTCCTAGTTTAGATAGTGACAGGGGCCTCCCAGTTTAGGTAGTGACAGGGCCCCACAGTTTAGGTAGCGACAGGGCCCACCAGTTTAGGTAGCGACAAGAGCCTTCCAGTTTAGGTAGTGACAGGGCCCCCCCCCCCCGTTTAGGTAGCGACAGGAGCCCCCAGTTTGGATAGTGACAGGGCCCCCAAGTTCAGGTAGTGACAGGCCCCCCCCCCCCAGTTTAGGTAGTGACAGGGCCCCCCAGTTCAGGTAGTGACAAGAGCCGCCAGTTTAGGTAGTGACAGTAGCCCCCCAGTTTAGGTAGTGACAGGAGCCCCCCAGTTCAGGTAGTGACAGTGCCCCCAGTTTAGGTAGTGACAGGAGCCCCCAATTTAGGTAGTGACAGTGCCCCCCAGTTTAGGTAGTGGCAGTGCCCCTCAGTTTAGGTAGTGACAGGGCCCCCCAGTTTAGATAGTGACAGGAGCCCCCAGTTTAGGTAGTGACAGGGGCCCCAAGTTCAGGTAGTGACAGGAGCCCCCAGTTTAGGTAGTGACAGTGCCCCCCAGTTCAGGTAGTGACAGGAGCCCCCAGTTTAGGTAGTGACAGAGCCCCCCAGTTTAGGTAGTGACAGGTGCCTCAGTTCAGGTAGTGACAGGGCCCCCCAGTTTAGGTAGTGACAGGAGCCCCCAGTTTAGGTAGTGACAGGGGCCTCCAGTTCAGGTAGTGACAGGAGCCCCCAGTTTGGGTAGTGACAGGAGCCCCCCAGTTCAGGTAGTGACAGGAGCCCCCAGTTTAGGTAGTGACAGTGCCCTCCACTTCAGGTAGTGACAGGAGCCCCCAGTTTAGGTAGTGACAGGGCCCCCAAGTTCAGGTAGTGACAGGTGCCCCAGTTCAGGTAGTGACAGGAGCCCCCAGTTTAGGTAGTGACAGGGACCCCCAGTTCAGGTAGTGACAGGTGCCCCCCAGTATAGATAGCCAGATCTATAGGTGTCCCCAGTGGCAGCGGAGAGAGAAAAGGGAGCACGCGGACAGCGGTGGAGAAGGGGGGAAGTCTCCCCCCCTTTCCTCACCTTCGCTCCCCCTTTAAAAGTAAGTGATGTAGGCGACAGCAGCGAGACACTTACACTATTAGCATGCACCAGTGACTCTCTGTATCTGTGCGCCGCTGCTCTGGTTTAGTCCAGACCAGCGCAGCGGCTCACAGAGAGAGAGTCACACGTGCCTGCTAATAGCGTAAGTGTCTCGCCGCTGCCGCCCGCATAACTTACTTCTAAAGGGGGAAGCGAGAGAAAGAGGGAGCCCCAAAGGTGAGGGAAGGGGGGGGGAGACTTCCCCCCTTCTCCACACGCTCCCTTTTCTCTCTCCGTTGCCACCGCAGGGTGGGTGGTTGGCCACTTCCGGGTTCGGGGGGGGGAGGGGGGGGGTCAGCAGCTGGCCAGGGGAGTGCGCATGCCCCATTTTGCCCAACGTAGGGACGCTCATGACAACAAGCAACTTGTGTCTCCTGGGTCCTTAACCCTTTTTAAACCATCCACATTTACCATGCATGCGTTACCCACAAACATACAATTCACTGCAGTGAATGAATATTAAATGGAAAGAGAAAATGTTGGGCCCAAAACAAAGACATGCGCTAGTTCAAAACTTAAAAATTATAAAAAATTAAAAATGATTAAATCAACAGCGAAAAAAATTGAGCCTACCACAACTATTAAGACAGTCTCCTGTCAAAAAACTGGAGGCATCCAGCCTATCAGAGGCAAGAGTATCAATTCCATAAAATTGCACTGGTAATTGATTGTATATGCATGCAGTCTCTTTGAATCCAAATGATACAGCCGCTATAGTAGATCCTGTGACATGCATGCAGTTCAAAGATGGCTGTTTAATCCTGCATAGTCAAATTTCAGATCAGCTGTAAACAGGGTCAACGTTTATACGTTACCCGTCCAGAGAGAATGGCTGGTTAGGTGACAGGTACCTGTGTCTCAATCCTCCACTAGAAGACTGCCGTTCCAGCAAGCGGGGAGAGACTAGCGTTCGTGAAGCCGCAGGCAGGGCCGGCCCTAGACTTTTTGCCGCCTGAGGCAAAATTAGAAAAAATCGCCCCCCCCCCAGCCGTGGGGGGGGGGGGGGGTGCGCCGAGCTGGAGGGGTAGCGGGCAAAAAGGGGGTATTGGGCCTAGCGGCGGGGAGGGGGGTCGGACCCCCCCCTCCCTCGCCTGGGTCCCCCGATCTGCGCTCCTCCTCCAGCGTTACGTACCAGCCTGCATATGATGAAGATTTGAAGAGGCAATCACTCACCTCTTCCGCGTTCCATCGTGCGCTCCACCGACATCACTTCCTGCAAGGCCGTCCACTTACAATACAGTGGGCGGCGTTGCCGAAAGTGACGTCAGTGGAGCACGCGATGGAACGTGGAAGAGGTGAGTGATTCCCCCGCCCGTTGCCTCTTCATCATATGCAGGCTCGTACATAACGCTGGAGGAGGAGCGCAGATCGGGGGACCCACGCAAGGGAGGGGGGGTCCGACCCCCCTCCCCGCTGCTAGGCCCAATGCCCCCTTTCTGCCCGCTACCTCTCCAGCTCGGTGGGATGCCCCCAGTGGCAGCGTCTATGGACAGGCGGGTGCCTGCCGCCCCCCCAGATTTTCCGCCTGAGGCAAATGTTTCACCCCGCCTCATGAGCGGGCCGGCCCTGGCCGCAGGTATCTGGCGCTGCACGCGAATACCGAAGTGCCCACTGATAGGGTACAGAATCGTGCTGTTCAGAGTGACGTCACTTTGCACAAAGTTATGAATGGCTGACGTTTCAAGGGGTTCGTCCCTCTTCTTTAGAGCTGTTAATTTCCTGTTACTCCTCCAACTTGTAAGCACCAGCCTTCCAACCATTCCCACCTCCATCTCCAAAGCAACTTGATGCATACATGTCTTTCTTTACAACACAGCAGCAAACCAGCAAAACAGTCCACTTAACCCTTGCAGTGCCAGAATTCGATGCCTTAGAAACATGCCATCCCTGCTGAGGTATGACCTCTCATAACGGAGATGCCAAATGTTGAATCTGAATTTTTAAAAAATGCATAAAATTGTATTTAAATATAAAAATGAATGAATAAAATTGTATTTGAATACAAAATTGAATTTTTCAGCATCTTCAGAGCTGTTCATTTCCTGTTGCTCCTCCAACTTATAAGCACCAGCCTTCCAACCATTCCCACCTCCATCTCCATAGCAACTTGATGCATACATGTGTTTCTTTACAACACAGCGGCAAATCTGCAAACCAGTCCACTTAACACTTGCAATGCCAGAGTTTGATGCCTCAAAAACATGTCATCCCTGCTGAGCTATGACCTCTCATAATGGAGATGCCAAATATTGAATATGAACACAAAAAAATACCCCAAAATAAATGAATAAAATTGTATTTGATCACAAAAATAAATGAATAAATATCTGTGTAAAAACCCACACAGACAGGTGTCCATACACCCCATATATATAACATTGACTCTCATATAACTCACATAGCAGTAAACACCAACTGCCTGACCCAACTGGTTACATAGCCAGCCAGTGTTACATGCTTTATTTAATTGCATCACCATTAAAAAAAGGCAAAAAATTTCAAAATCATGGTTAAGGCCACTGGGTGTCATAGATTCAAGTTGGTATATCCATAGTGTCTCTAATATGATCTCCTCCTCTCCAATCCTTTTCTACCTTTTGTACTCCACAAAAGTAGGAACCCTGCAATGAGCATTTATGGTACTGTCTGTGTAATATAAGGACAATGGGTGTTTTACAAATCCTCTTCCTATGTTATATACATGCTCCCCTAAACGCTCCTTTAGGGACATTTTGGTTTTCCCCACATACTGCTTACCGCAGGGGCAGAGGGGCGGACCCCTTGAAATGTCAGCCATTCATTACTTTGTGTGAAGTGACGTCACTCTGAACAGCACGATTCTGTACCCTATCAGGGGGCACGTTGGTATTCACGTGCAGCGTTAGACACCTGCGGCTTCACAAACGCTAGTCTCTCCCTGCTTGCTGGAACGGTCGTCTTCTATTGACAGATACCTGTCACCTAACCAGCCATTTTCTCTGAAAGGGTAACGTATGAACGTTGACCCAGTTTATAGCTGATCTGAAATTTGACTATGCAGGATTAAGCAGCTGTCTTTGAACTGCATACATGTCACAGGATCTACTATAGCGGCTGTATCATATGGATTCAAAGAGACTGCATGCATATACAATCAATCACCAGTGCAATTTTATGGAATCAGTACTCCTGCCTCTGATAGACTGGATGCCTCCAGTTTTTTGACAGGAGACCGTCTTAATAGTTGTGGAAAGATCATTTATTTCGCTGTTGATTTAATCATTTTTAATTTTTTATAATTTTTAAGTTTTGAACTAGCGCACGTCTTTGTTTTCGGCCTAACATTTTCTCTTTCCATTTAATATACATTCACTGCAGTGAATTGTATGTGTGTGGGTAACGCATGCATGTTAATTGCAGATGGTTTAAAAAGGGTTAAGGATCCAGGAGACACATGTTGCTTGTTGTTTTAACAATAAAGAAGTTTTAATACTTTGCAAATAGCACTGTGGATTACATTTTACCAAAAGTAATGGCTGTTCTGAAGTTTGGAAGATACTGAGTAAATATGGTGACAGGATGCCCAGACGGCATTGCAGGAAGTGACGACAGTGGAACGCACGCTGGAACACGGAAGAGGTAAGTCATCCTCGCCCACTGCCTCTTAGTAATAGCGGCGGCTGCAGCTGAAGTTAAGCTAGAGGGGGAGCGCAGATGGGGTACCCAGGTGAGGGAGAGGGGGTCGGACCCCCCCTCCCCACTGCTCTGCCCAATACCCCCTTCCTGCACGCTACCCCCTCCAGCTCGGCGGCCCCTCACCCACGGCTGGGCAGGGGGGGGGGGAGCGGCGAAAAGTCTAGAACCGGCCCTGGGGGCAGGGCACTACTTCTTCTTGTTGCTTGAAGGTTGAGGCACTTAGCCTATTATATATATAGATAGGAGACAAACACAGTGATATTTGAGAAGTGAAATGAAGTTTATTGAATTTACAGAAAGGGCGCAATGATTGTTTAAATAAAATTAGGCAGGTGCATACATTTGGACACTGTTGTCATTTTATTGATTCCAAAACCTTTAGAACTAATTATTGGAACTCATATTGGCTTGGTAAGCTCAGTTACCCCTTGCCTACATACACAGGTGAATCAAATTATGAGAAAGAGTATTTAAAGTGAACCTAAAGTCAGGAAGAAAAAAATTAGTTTAACTCACCTGGGGCTTCCCTCAGCCCCCTGAAGCTGATCGGTGCCCACGCTGACTCCATCAGATGTCCCTGGACCGGCCGGCGGCAACTTCCGGTTTCGCCGTCACCGGCCAACAGGCTGGAAACGCGAGTGATTCTTCGCGTTCCCAGCCAGAATAGCGCCCCCTATGCTGCTATTGCGGCCTCCCTATGCTGCAATAGCAGCATAGGGGGCGATATTCTGGCTGGGAACGCGAAGAATCACTCGCATTCCCAGCCTGTCGGCCGGTGACTGCAAAACTGGAAGTCGCCGCCGGCCGGTCCAGGGACATCTGATGGAGTCAGCGTGGGCACCGATCAGCTTCAGGGGGCTGAGGGAAGCCCCAGGTGAGTTAAACTCATTTTTTCTTCCTGACTTTAGGGTCATTTTAAGGGGGTAAATTGTAACTTTCCCTCCTTTTTTATTTTTTTCTGAAAAGTAGCAACATGGGGGGTCTCAAAAACACTCTCAAATCACCTGAAGACAAAGATTGTTCAACATCATGGTTTAGGGAAAGGATACAGAAAGCTGTCTCAGACATTTCAGCTGTCTGTTTCCACAGTTAGGAACATATTGAGGAAATGGAAGACCACAGGCTCAGTTCAAGTTAAGGCTCGAAGTGGCAGACCAAGAAAAATCTCAGATAGACAGAAGCGACGAATGGTGAGAACAGTCAGAGTCAATCCACAGACCAGCACCAAAGACCTACAACATCATCTTGCTGCAGATGGAGTCACTGTGCATCGTTCAACCATTGGGTGCATTTTACACAAGGAGATGCAGTATGCAAGAATGATGCAGAGGAAGCCTTTTCTCCACCCACAGCACAAATAGAGTCGCTTGAGGTATGCTAAAGCACATTTGGACAAGCCAGCTTCATTTTGGAATAAAAAAATCAAGGATAACCGCTCCACTGTGCTGTGATAGACAGCTGTGGATCACAGGTAGCCAGGCCCAGTTAAACCAGAACTAAGGAAGGATCCGCAATGATGTCTTCACAAATATTCTTTATTCAGGACATATCCCAATGCAGCCAAAACCTGATAGCTGACATGTTTTGGACCAAAGTCCTTAATCATAGCTATTTTACAGCTCTCAGTGTCGGATTTCAAAAAGAGGAAGGAGCAGTCACAGGCGGGGCAAAGACCGCCCACAGAGGGGAGGGAAACATCAAAATAGTAACAAACATAAGTTCATAGTAACAAACACAAATAAAAAAAATCTGACAACAAGAATAAAATGCATAAGGAGTAACATATGTACAAAACTATAATTTGTTCTAGTAGCATTTAAATTTGTACTCCCAAATATGGATTAACGGACACTTACATGCTACCACAATGCTAGTCTAAAAACATACTTTAAAGATTATCGTTTCTAACCCGTGACTAAAGCCACATCCCATCTAGCATTGAATCCGTGAGGAGCCCTTGTTCCCAGGCGAAAAATCCAAAAGGCTTCCCGTTTGCGGATCATCGCCTGTATGTCCCCTCCTCTTTTAGGCAAGAACATCCTCCCTATACCCTGAAAAGAGAACCTAGACATGAACTGTACGGTAGTGTTTAGCTACATTAGACATATTAGACATGGCCCACCCTGCTCCCAGATAATGTTCAGAGATGCAAGCTTTTAATGGCCTTGTAGTACAACCCACGTATTGTAAAGCACAAACGCCACATGTCACCAAATATATTACATTTTTAGAATTACAATTAAGAAAATGTTTTATTGGCGACATGTGGCCATTTGTGAGTGACTCTACGTGTTGTGTTCTCTTATGTAACGTGCAGTAATTGCAAGAGGGGACAGCACATTTATGTTACCTTTTTGTGGACAACCAGGTGGAAGAGGTAATATCAGAACTAAACAGACTTGGCGAAAGGATACTACCAAGTGTAGGGGCTCGTCTACTAGCAAAACTTATACCGTTCTGTACAAAGAGCCGTAGATGCTTATCCCCCTCTAGGATTGGGAAGATACAGTGGTTTGCAAAAGTATTCGGCCCCCTTGAAGTTTTCCACATTTTGTCATATTACTGCCACAAACATGAATCAATTTTATTGGAATTCCACGTGAAAGACCAATACAAAGTGGTGTACACGTGAGAAGTGGAACGAAAATAATGCATGATTCCAAACATTTTTTACAAATAAATAACTGCAAAGTGGGGTGTGCGTAATTATTCAGCCCCCTTTGGTCTGAGTGCAGTCAGTTGCCCATAGACATTGCCTGATGAGTGCTAATGACTAAACAGAGTGCACCTGTGTGATCTAATGTCAGTACAAATACAGCTGCTCTGTGACAGCCTCAGAGGTTGTCTAAGAGAATATTGGGAGCAACAACACCATGAAGTCCAAAGAACACACCAAACAGGTCAGGGATAAAGTTATCGAGATATTTAAAGCAAGCTTAGGCTACAAAAAGATTTCCAAAGTCTTGAACATCCCACGGAGCACTGTTCAAGCGATCATTCAGAAATGGAAGGAGTATGGCACAACTGTAAACCTACCAAGACAAGGCCGTCCACCTAAACTCACAGGCCGAACAAGTAGAGCGCTGATCAGAAATGCAGTCAAGAGGCCCATGGTGACTCTGGATAAGCTGCAGAGATCTACAGCTCAGGTGGGGGAATCTGTCCATAGGACAACTATTAGTCGTGCACTGCACAAAGTTGGCCTTTATGGAAGAGTGGCAAGAAGAAAGCCATTGTTAACAGAAAAGCATAAGAAGTCCCGTTTGCAGTTTGCCACAAGCCATGTGGGGGACACAGCAAACGTGGGAGAAGGTGCTCTGGTCAGATGAGACCAAAATGGAACTTTTTGGCCAAAATGCAAAACGCTATGGGCTTGATTCACAAAGCGGTGCTAACCTACTTAGCACGTCTAAAGTCTTTAGACGTGCTAACCAGGGTGCTAAGTAGGTTAGCACCGAATTATCTGATTGAGAAATTCGGTGCTAACCTACTTAGCACCCTGGTTAGCACGTCTAAAGACTTTAGACGTGCTAAGTAAGTTAGCACCGCTTTGTGAATCAAGCCCTATGTGTGGTGGAAAACTAACACTGCACATCACTCTGAACCCACTGTCAAATATGGTGGTGGCAGCATCATGCTCTGGGGGTGCTTCTCTTCAGCAGGGACAGGGAAGCTGGTCAGAGTTGATGGGAAGATGGATGAAGCCAAATACAGGGCAATCTTGGATGAAAACCTCTTGTAATCTGCAAAAGACTTGAGACTGGGGCGGAGGCTCACCTTCCAGCAGGACAACGACCCTAAACATAAAGCCAGGGCAACAAGGGGATGGTTTAAAACAAAACATATCCATGTGTTAGAATGGCCCAGTCAAAGCCCAGATCTAAATCCAATCGAGAATATGTTCGCAAGATCTGTAAACTGCTGTTCACAAACACTGTCCATCTAATCTGACTGAGCTGGAGCTGTTTTGCAAAGAAGAATGGGCAAGGATTTCAGTCTCTAGATGTGCAAAGCTGGTAGAGACATACCCTAAAAGACTGGCAGCTGTAATTGCAGCAAAAGGTGGTTCAACAAAGTATTGACTCAGGGGGCTGAATAATTATGCACACCCCACTTTGCAGTTATTTAAAAAAAAATATGTTTGGAATCATGTATGATTTTCGTTCCACTTCTCACGTGTACACCACATTGTATTGGTCTTTCACGTGGAATTCCAATAAAATTGATTCATGTTTGTGGCAGTAATATGACAAAATGTGGAAAACTTCAAGGGGACCGAATACTTTTGCAAACCACTGTATCAGCTTTTGAAATTCCCCATTGCCCCCAGTGCAAGTGCAAACACATAACTATGACTAAATATTAGTATGAGTTTCTGGTCAAGGTTACAGAATGTCTGTTGGGTAGGTCAGGTAGGTCATGTTAGACTAAGCTAGGGTATGTGGCAAATTAGCCTAGTGATGGGTCGTTCACGAACGAGCCGGCTCTAAGAGCCGGCTCTTTGCTGCAAACGACAAGAGTCGGTGCTCAGTTTAAAAAGAGCCGATGCCTGTGAGTCACTCACCAGTGCGCTCTGCTCTGTAATGAAGGGCGTTGAGGCATGCCGGGAGATGTAGTCCTCCTCCTGTAGCTTGTAGGGGTGTATGGGGCGGAGCAGAGCAGCAGGAGGGATTGCCCCACTCAGAGAAGCAGCCTGGAGTTGTCATGGAGACGGGGGCGGGGCTTTTCTTCCATATCTGAGTGGCTTCTAATGATATTAAATGAAGAGCCATTTGAGAGCCATACGAGCCGGCTCTTTAATGGGAGCCGAGCCAAAAGAGCCGATTCTCTTAAAAGAGCCGGAATTCCCATCACTAAATTAGCCACAATAAGCTATCCAGGAGCCTATTTTTAAAGCACTGTAGAGCAAAAAAAAACAAAACATTTTTTGTTTTCACTGTTATCTAATATAGCAGAGAAGTAGAGTAGTAGAGATGTACAAGTAGAGTACAAGTAGAGTTAGTATTAGGAAATAGGGTAGAGGGAGGATAGAGGTCATAACCAGGATAAGGAGGTTAGTATTATTTAGGAAGGAGATTGTTTTGGGAGGAGGGTTAGTGATGGGCAAAGGTGGTGGGGGGCCTGTTAGTGTTAGGTGTATAGGTCGGGGAGTAGTGTTAGGTGTCAGGTAAGTGACTGGTAGAATATTGGTAATACATTACTGATTTTTAAACTATCTACAACACCTGGCAATTACAAATACCCTTACTATAAATGTACTCCTAAATGTACAACTATCTCTGACTAGATAGACTTGTGCTTGTAAAACTAGTGCTTGCTTTACAATAGTCTAATAGTCTGATATTCATCTCTTGTTTTGATTAGATTTTTTGGGATAGTAGGGCCGCATAGGAGCAACTTCGAATACTGGCACACCCCCTTTCTAGTCATATGGCACTGTGAGGGGTGTACATTGTAGACAAGATGAACACCGCTCACCACCCCACCTACTTAGCCAGGAGCAGGACCATGGGCAGCCAAGCCCCATCAGACACTGTAGAAAGGAAAGAAGATTTGCTCCACTGGCATAGTGAAAGTCCAATCTTTATTAGAAAATGAACTTGTTAGACATGCCGATTAACTCACGTGTATCAGTGCATCACAGTCACTCCTTAGTCATAGCTCAGCTATGACTAAGGAGTGATTGTGAAGCTCCGATACGCGTGAGCTAATCGGCATGTCCAGCATGTTCATTTTCTAATAAAGATTGGACTTTTACTATGCCAGTGGAGCGGATATTCCTTCCTTTTGTACCGTGAGGGATGTGTCATCTTCTCACAGGAGGAGGGATTGGAAGAGTTCAAATTATCTCAATTTTGAGCTTAAAATTACAGTATTTTAAAACTTTAAATAAAACAAGCATTATTTTAACTGCTCTATTAGAATTACACTTAATTATAATTGAGGGGAAGGGCATTTGTATTTATATTGTTTCAAAAAATATTTTTATTGAGACAAACTTATTCAAACAAGAACAAGAAACGCAGGGGGAAGATGCCAAATACAAACATCATTATGGGGTACATAAATCTCAGAAGTATTAACTGGGATAACGCAATGAGAAAAAAATAGAACAAAAATGAGAGTAAAGAGATACTGAACGGATAGGAAAAATGTGTAAAAGTAATCGCAGAACATCATCGAGTAGTATATGTCACAGACCGCAAGGGCCAGTCTGCGATCAGGTCAATCGATCGGAGTCAGAAATCCTCTCAAACTGTCATTTTGCTCATCACAAAGCGTAACCGACTTCGCAAGTTGATGAGCCGACTAGCGGAGGGAGCATTCGGACGCCAAAGGATTCACCACACACATACAATTCAAAGATCTGCCACCAAGCGGGTTACACAGCCCGCTACTGTAATTATACTATTACTTCGAGAACGCTCTGTTAACCCTTTGCAGTATGCAGGAATCAGTCAGATTTGAATATCTGAGCCTGGTCCACGCATATGTGTTATAAAGGTACACATCTATCAAACACAGGGTAGCGGTTTCAGGAGAATAGATACGTTTGTGTATATTCAGGGCAGGTCGTAACCATAACGAGTTTTAAGCGTTTAACCACTTCCCGACCGCCTAACGCACAGAGGCGGCCGGGAAGTGGACGCCGCAAGGACCGCCGTATAGACAAATGGCGGCGGTTCTTGTAGGGGCATGGGCGGAGCGATCGCGTCATCCGTGACGCGATCCTCCGCCTCCGCCTGGTGCCGCTCACCCGCCGCAACATCCCGCCGGCCATACGGAAGCGCCGGCGGGATGTTAACCCGACGATCGCCGCATACAAAGTGTATAATACACTTTGTAATGTTTACAAAGTGTATTATACAGGCTGCCTCCTGCCCTGGTGGTCCCAGTGTCCGAGGGACCACCAGGGCAGGCTGCAGCCACCCTAGTCTGCACCAAGCACACTGATTCCCCCCCTGCCCCAGATCGCCCACAGCACCCATCAGACCCCCCCCCTGCCCACCCCCCAGACCCCTGTTTGCACCCAATCACCCCCCTAATCACCCATCAATCACTTCCTGTCACTATCTGTCAACGCAATTTTTTTTTATCCCCCCCCCTGCCCCCTGCTCCCTCCTGATCACCCCCCCCCACCCCTCAGATTCTCCCCAGACCCCCCTCAGACCCCCCCCATGTACTGTATGCATCTATCCCCCCTGATCACCTGTCAATCACCTGTCAATCACCCGTCAATCACCCTCCAATCACCCCCTGTCACTGCCACCCATCAATCAGCCCCTAACCTGCCCCTTGCGGGCAATCTGATCACCCCCCCACACCAATAGATCGCCCGCAGATCCGACATCAGATCACCTCCCAAATCCATTGTTTACATCTATTCTCTCCTCTAAACACCCACTAATTACCCATCAATCACCCATCAATCACCCCCTATCACCACCTGTCACTTTTACCTATCAGATCAGACCCTAATCTGCCCCTTGCGGGCACCCAATCACCCGCCCACATGCTCAGATTGCCCTCTGACCCCCCCCTTATCAATTCACCAGTGCATTAATTACATCTGTTCTTCCCTGTAATAACCCACTGATCACCTGTCAATCACCTGCCAATCACCTATCACCCATCAATCACCCCCTGTCACCCCCTGTCACTGCCACCCATCAATCAGCCCCTAATCTGCCCCTTGCGGGCAATCTGATCACCCACCCACACCATTAGATCGCCCGCAAATCCGCCGTCAGATTACCTCCCAAATGTATTGTTTACATCTGTTATCTTCTCTAAACACCCACTAATTACCCATCAATCACCCATCAATCACCCCCTATCACCACCTGTCACTGTTACCTATCAGATCAGACCCTAATCTGCCCCTTGCAGGCACCCAATCACCCGCCCACACGCTCAGATTGCCCTCTGACCTCCCCCTTATCAATTCGCCAGTGCATTAATTACATCTGTCCTTCCCTGTAATAACCCACTGATCACCTGTCAATCACCTGCCAATCACCTATCACCCATCAATCACTTCCTGTCACTATCTGTCAACGCAATTTTTTTTTATCCCCCCCCCCTGCCCCCTGCTCCCTCCTGATCACCCCCCCACCCCTCAGATTCTCCCCAGACCCCCCTCAGACCCCCCCCCCCCATGTACTGTATGCATCTATCCCCCCTGATCACCTGTCAATCACCTGTCAATCACCCGTCAATCACCCGCCAATCACTGCCACCCATCAATCAGCCCCTAACCTGCCCCTTGCGGGCAATCTGATCACCCCCCCCCCACACCAATAGATCGCCCGCAGATCCGACATCAGATCACCTCCCAAATCCATTGTTTACATCTATTCTCTCCTCTAAACACCCACTAATTACCCATCAATCACCCATCAATCACCCCCTATCACCACCTGTCACTTTTACCTATCAGATCAGACCCTAATCTGCCCCTTGCGGGCACCCAATCACCCGCCCACATGCTCAGATTGCCCTCTGACCCCCCCCTTATCAATTCACCAGTGCATTAATTACATCTGTTCTTCCCTGTAATAACCCACTGATCACCTGTCAATCACCTGCCAATCACCTATCACCCATCAATCACCCCCTGTCACCCCCTGTCACTGCCACCCATCAATCAGCCCCTAATCTGCCCCTTGCGGGCAATCTGATCACCCACCCACACCATTAGATCGCCCGCAAATCCGCCGTCAGATTACCTCCCAAATGTATTGTTTACATCTGTTATCTTCTCTAAACACCCACTAATTACCCATCAATCACCCATCAATCACCCCCTATCACCACCTGTCACTTTTACCTATCAGATCAGACCCTAATCTGCCCCTTGCGGGCACCCAATCACCCGCCCACACGCTCAGATTGCCCTCCGACCCCCCCCTTATCAATTCACCAGTGCATTAATTACATCTGTTCTTCCCTGTAATAACCCACTGATCACCTGTCAATCACCTGTCAATCACCCGTCAATCACCCGCCAATCACCCTCCAATCACCCCCTGTCACTGCCACCCAACAATCAGCCCCTAACCTGCCCCTTGTGGGCAATCTGATCACCCACCCACACCAATAGATCGCCCGCAGATCCGACATCAGATCACCACCCAAGCGCAGCGTTTACATCTATTCTCTCCTCTAAACACCCACTAATTACCCATCAATCACCCATCAATCACCCCCTATCACCACCTGTCACTGTTACCCATCAGATCAGACCCTAATCTGCCCCTTGCGGGCACCCAATCACCCGCCTACACGCACAGATTGCCCTCAGACCCCCCCCTTATCAATTCGCCAGGGCATTATTTACATCTGTCCTTCCCTGTAATAACCCACTGATCACCTGTCAATCACCTGTCAATCACCCATCAATCACCCCCTGTCACTGCCACCCATCAATCACCCCCTGTCACTGCCACCCATCAATCAGCCCCTAACCTGCCCCTTGCGGGCAAACTGATCACCCACCCACACCAATAGATCGCCCGCAGATCCGACATCAGATCACCACCCAAGCGCAGTGTTTCCATCTATTCTCTCCTCTAAACACCCACTTATTACCCATCAATCACCCATCAATCACCCCCTATCACTACCTGTCACTGTTACCCATCAGATCAGACCCTAATCTGCCCCTTGCGGGCACCCAATCACCCGCCTACACGCTCAGATTGCCCTCAGACCCCCCCTT
Source organism: Hyperolius riggenbachi (assembly GCF_040937935.1). Taxonomy (NCBI): domain Eukaryota; kingdom Metazoa; phylum Chordata; class Amphibia; order Anura; family Hyperoliidae; genus Hyperolius; species Hyperolius riggenbachi. The sequence continues at coordinate 169,418,160 of NC_090651.1, forward strand.
ATCAATTCGCCAGTGCAATATTTACATCCGTTCTCCCCTGTAATAACCCACTGATTACCTGTCAATCACCTATCAATCACCCATCAATCACCCCGTCACTGCCACCCATCAATCACCCCCTGTCACTGCCACCCATCAATCACCCGCTGTCACTGCCACCCATCAATCAGCCCCTAACCTGCCCCTTGCGGGCAATCCGATCACCCACCCACACCAATAGATCACCCGCAGATCCGACGTCCGATCACCTCCCAAGTGCAGTGTTTACATCTGTTCTCTACCCTAAACACCCACTAATTACCCATCAATCACCCCCGTCACTGCTACCTATCAGATTAGACCCCTATCTGCCCCTAGGGCACTCAATCACCCGCCCACACCCTCAGAATGCCCTCAGACCCCAGCCCTGATCACTTCGCCAGTGCATTGCTTGCATCTATTCCCCCCTCTAATTACACCTTGAGACACCCATCAATCACCTCCTGTCACCCCCTAGCACACCTACCCATCAGATCAGGCCCTAATTTGCCCCGTGTGGGCTCCTGATCACTCGGCCAAACCCTCAGACCCCCTTCCGATCACCTCCCCAGTGCATTGATTGCATCTATTTTCCCCTCTAACCACCCCCTGAGACACCCATCAATCACCTCCTGTCACCCCCCTAGCACTCCTATCCATCAGATCAGGCCCAATACAACCTGTTATCTAAAAGGCCACCCTGCTTATGACCGGTTCCACAAAATTCGCCCCCTCATAGACCACCTGTCATCAAAATTTGCAGATGCTTATACCCCTGAACAGTCATTTTGAGACATTTGGTTTCCAAACTACTCACGGTTTTGGGCCCGTAAAATGCCAGGGCGGTATAGGAACCCCACAAGTGACCCCATTTTAGAAAAAAAGACACCCCAAGGTATTCTGTTAGGTGTATGACGAGTTCATAGAAGATTTTATTTTTTGTCAAAAGTTAGCGGAAATTAATTTTTATTGGTTTTTTTTCACAAAGTGTCATTTTTCACTAACTTGTGACAAAAAAATAAAATCTTCTATGAACTCGCCATACACCTAACGGAATACCTTGGGGTGTCTTCTTTCTAAAATGGGGTCACTTGTGGGGTTCCTATACTGCCCTGGCATTTTAGGGGCCCTAAACCGCGAGGAGTAGTCTAGAAAACAAATGCCTCAAAATGACCTGTGAATAGGACGTTGGGCCCCTTAGCGCACCTAGGCTGCAAAAAAGTGTCACACATGTGGTACCGCCGTACTCAGGAAAAGTAGTATAATGTGTTTTGGGGTGTATTTTTACACATACCCATGCTGGGTGGGAGACATTTCTATGTAAATGGACAATTGTGTGTAAAAAAATCAAACAATTGTCATTTACAGAGATATTTCTCCCACTTAGCATGGGTATGTGTAAAAACTCCCCCCCAAAACGCATTATACTACTTCTCCTGAGTACGGCGGTACCACATGTGTGGCACTTTTTTACACCCTAAGTACGCTAAGGGGCCCAAAGTCCAATGAGTACCTTTAGGATTTCACAGGTCATTTTGCGACATTTGGTTTCAAGACTACTCCTCACGGTTTAGGGCCCCTAAAATGCCAGGGCAGTATAGGAACCCCACAAATGACCCCATTCTAGAAAGAAGACACCCAAAGGTATTCCGTACGGAGTATGGTGAGTTCATAGAAGATTTTATTTTTTGTCACAAGTTAGCGGAAAATGACACTTTGTGAAAAAAACAATTAAAATCAATTTCCGCTAACTTGTGACAAAAAAAATAAAAACTTCTTTGAACTCACCATACTCCTAACGGAATACCTTGGGGTGTCTTCTTTCTAAAATGGTGTCATTAGTGGGGTTCCTATACTGCCCTGGCATTTTAGGGGCCCTAAACCGTGAGGAGTAGTCTTGAAACAAAAATGACCTGTGAAATCCTAAAGGTACTCATTGGACTTTGGGCCCCTTAGTGCAGTTAGGGTGCAAAAAAGTGCCACACATGTGGTATCGCCGTACTCGGGAAAAGTAGTATAATGTGTTTTGGGGTGTATTTTTACACATACCCATGCTGGGTGGGAGAAATACCTCTATAAATGACAATCTTTTGATTTTTTTACACACAATTGTCCATTTACAGAGGTATTTCTCCCACCCAGCATGGGTATGTGTAAAAATACACCCCAAAACACATTGTACTACTTCTCCCGAGTACGGCGATACCACATGTGTGGCACTTTTTTGCACCCTAACTGCGCTAAAGGGTCCAAAGTCCAATGAGTACCTTTAGGATTTCACAGGTCATTTTGAGAAATTTCGTTTCAAGACTACTCCTCACGGTTTAGGGCCCCTAAAATGCCAGGGCAGTATAGGAACCCCACAAATGACCCCATTTTAGAAAGAAGACACCCCAAGGTATTCCGTTAGTAGTATAGCGAGTTCATAAAAGATTTTATTTTTTGTCACAAGTTAGCGGAAATTGATTTTAATTGTGTTTTTTCACAAAGTGTCATTTTCCGCTAACTTGTGACAAAAAATAAAATCTTCTATGAACTCACCATACTCCTAACGGAATACCTTGGGGTGTCTTCTTTCTAAAATGGGGTCATTTGTGGGGTTCCTTTACTGCCCTGGCATTTTAGGGGCCCTAAACCGTGAGGAGTAGTCTTGAAACGAAATTTCTCAAAATGACCTGTGAAATCCTAAAGGTACTCATTGGACTTTGGGCCCTTTAGTGCAGTTAGGGTGCAAAAAAGTGCCACACATGTGGTATCGCCGTACTCAGGAGAAGTAGTATAATGTGTTTTGGGGTGTATTTTTACACATACCCATGCTGAGTGGGAGAAAGATCTCTGTAAATGGACAATTGTGTGTAAAAAAAATTAAAAAATTGTCATTTACAGAGATATTTCTTCCACCCAGCATGGGAATGTGTAAAAATACACCCCAAAACACATTATACTACTTCTCCTGAGTATGGCAATACCACATGTGTGGCACTTTTTTGCAGCCTAACTGCGCTAAGGGGTCCAAAGTTCAATGAGCACCTTTAGGCTTTACAGGGGTGCTTACAATTTAGCACCCCCCAAAATGTCAGGACAGTAAACACACCCCACAAATGACCCATTTTGGAAAGTAGACCCTTCAAGGTATTCAGAGAGGGGCATGGTGAGACCGTGGCAGATTTCATTTTTTTTTTTTGTCGCAAGTTAGAAGAAATGGAACCTTTTTTTTTTTTTTTTTTTTGGTCACAAAGTGTCATTTTCCGCTTACTTGTGACAAAAAATAATATCTTCTATGAACTCATTATGCCTCTCAGTGAATACTTTGGGATGTCTTCTTTCCAAAATGGGGTCATTTGGGGGGTATTTATACTATCCTGGAATTCTAGCCTCTCATGAAACATGACAGGTGGTCAGAAAAGTCAGAGATGCTTGAAAATGGGAAAATTCACTTTTTGCACCATAGTTTGTAAACGCTATAACTTTTACCCAAACCAATAAATATACACTGAATGGGTTTTTTTTTATCCAAAACATGTTTGTCCACATTTTTCGCGCTGCATGTATACAGAAATTTTACTTTATTTGAAAACTGTCAGCACAGAAAGTTAAAAAATCATTTTTTTGCCAAAATTCATGTCTTTTTTGATGAATATAATAAAAAGTAAAAATCGCAGGAGCAATCAAATAGCACCAAAAGAAAGCTTTATTAGTGACAAGAAAAGGAGCCAAAATTCATTTAGGTGGTAGGTTGTATGAGCGAGCAATAAACCGTGAAAGCTGCAGTGGTCTGAATGGAAAAAAAGTGGCCGGTCCTTAAGGGGTAGAAAGCCCTAGGTCCTCAAGTGGTTAATAACAAAAATGCATTACACACATTTACATACACCAATTAACATATACAATGAATATATAAAGTCAGCGCAGGTCTATAGTAATACAGATTTCGTCATTTTCTGGTATACAGGATCTTCGAACAAAAAGGTAAAGAAGCAAGGCTTACCAGATTCCAACAACCCACATTATAAGGCTGTAAACGAGTTTGATAGATGGTCCGCAGAACTTTCAAATGGTGTCATTTCACCAGCGATGTTGCACACCACACATAAAATGGTCAATAGAAGACCTCAAATAAAATGGTGCCGCCTGTCGCCTTCTTCTATTGACCATTTTATGCGCACTACTTTTTCGGGGTTCCCAGTGCACGGGCCCCGTATGTGAGTTTCTTTTATCCTTGTTTTTAAATTGTTTTACTTGTTATGTAATAAAGACGGTTTACACTTAGATGTGCCGTACATCTCTTTCATGTCACTATCCTACTGGACTCCCCTTTGGCGAGTCTCTGCGACCTCAGGATATCTAATACATTCCGGAGGAATTTGTGGTGTGCAACATCGCTGGTGAAACGACACCATTTGAAAGTTCTGCGGACCATCTATCAAACTCGTTTACAACCTTATAATGTGGGTTGTTGGAATATGGTAAGCCTTGCTTCTTTACCTTTTTGTTCGAAGATCCTGTATACCAGAAAATGACGAAATCTGTATTACTATAGACCTGCGCTGACTTTATATATTCATTGCTTGTGTGGACTTTTGGACATTGTCCTTCTCGGCTGCGGTCGCCTTCTGCCTTGGCGCTGACACTTGTTGTTTAATTAACATATACACACAAAGCTTAAAAATAAAAGGGAATAATTGTGAAAGGTTTACTTAGCCGAGCAGTCCTTGTGAGATATTGGAAGAAATAAAGTCCAGTTCAAATGCAGGCATTGATATCAAGAAAGTCCTTGAAACAAAGCATGTGTTTGGTCCTCCTGGAACGCATGCATGGACAGTCCTGGTCGATGAAATTTGGAGAACTGGGCGGGGTTGTTCCTGCCCCAACCTTTATAGGACCTGAGTTTTGGGCTGGCTTTACCTGGAAAGTAGGTGGGTTTATCACCCATCCAGCAAAAGGGGCAGGATTTCTGTACAAGCCTAAAATGACACAATTTGCCAACAACCTGCACCATTTCTGTCTGGATTGGCGCACAGCGAATCCGAGGGCAGATTCGTAACCTGCGGCCGATGTGTGATCCGATGACACCAAATACCGTTAGATTAGCATGTGTGGTCTGCTAGTGACACATAGCTCTCTTTCCCTAGCAGCTGTACTCCTATAACTTGTATGAGCTATTAGGCGGATTTTTAGGAACCAGAAAATATATTTGTCTTTTGTCTGCGCTAATCACATCTTGAATTATTAATAAATGAAATTGGTCTATTGTCTGTTCACAGCTTTGGAGGGAATCTCTTATCTCTGCTAGTTCTATCTGGTTTTTGGAGAGGAGCTGTAAGCAGGGTCGGACTGGGACACTAAGGGCCCACCAAGGAAGTTTCAGCCTGGGGCCGCCCCCTCCCCCCACCCCCCCCCGATCCCCTCTCCTCCTCCCCCTCCCCTCCCCATTTTGGGTTCACATACACATGTACTCTAGTAATTTTTCATGACTTTATGGTAGGAAATAGATTGTGAGCACTTCTGAGGACAGTCTCCAATAGCGATATGTCCACATGCGGCACGCGCGAGTCATGGGCAGACTTTAAAAAAACCAAAACAAAACACAAAATAAGTAGTGGTGTTATTCACAGAGATTAGGTCTGACCAAATACATTTTAGATAAAATAATCAAGTAGTTACATGCCTCATGATAATTCATCAAGTAGTCAAATGGCAGCAAATTTACAGACAAAATGCAATCAGGTTGGCGGCAGATACCCTCACAAAATACAATCAGGTTGGCGGCAGATACCCCCACAAAATGCAATCTGGTTGGCGGCAGATACCCCCACAAAATGCAATCTGGTTGGCGGCAGATACCCCCACAAAATGCAATCTGGTTGGCGGCAGATACCCCCACAAAATGCAATCTGGTTGGCGGCAGATACCTCCACAAAATGCAATCTGGTTGGCAGCAGATACCCCCACAAAATGCAATCTGGTTGGCAGCAGATACCCCCACAAAATGCAATCTGGTTGGCGGCAGATACCCCCACAAAATGCCATCTGGCTGGCGGCAGATACCCCCACAAAATGCAATCTAGCTGGCGGCAGATACCCCCACAAAATGCAATCTGGCTGGCGGCAGATAACCCCCACAAAATGCAATCTGGCTGGCGGCAGATAACCCCACAAAATGCAATCTGGCTGGCAGCAGATACCCCCACAAAATGCAATCTGGCTGGGGGCAGATACCCCCACAAAATGCAATCTGGCTGGCGGCAGATACCCCCACAAAATGCAATCTGGCTGGCTACAGATACCCCCACAAAATGCAATCTGGCTGGCGGCAGATACCCCCACAAAATGCAATCTGGCTGGTGGCAGATAACCCCACAAAATGCAATCTGGCTGGCGGCAGATAACCCCACAAAATGCAATCTGGCTGGCGGCAGATACCCCCACAAAGGCAGGCCCCAGTTAGTGGGGGCCCCCCAGAGATGAGGAGGGGGGCACAGCGCAGGAAGGGGGGAAATTGTGCACAGAGCGGCGGGGAGGAGGAGAAGCCTCCCCCCCCTCCCTCACCTAGGGGCCCCCCCTTCCACGCTCCCCCCCCCCCTCCAAAATTGCAGCCAGACAGCGGCAGCAGCAAGTAATCACTTACCGGCATGCTCAGAGGAGAGATAGCGCTGCGTGCCGCTGGGCTGGTCTCCATCTCCAGCACACTGACCAATCACGCTCTCGCAGACAGTACTTCCTGTGAGAGCGTGATTGGCCAGTGCAGGAGACAGACACCAGCCCAGCTGCATGCAGCGCTATCGCTCCTCTGAGCATGCCGATTCCTCGCTGCTGCTGCTGGCTGGCTGCAATTTTGGAGGGAGGGGGGAGCGCGAAAGGGGGGCCCCTAGGTGAGGGAGGGGGGGGGGGAGGCTTCCCCACCTCCCCGCCGCTCTGTACACAATTTCCCCCCTTCCTGCGCTGTGCCCCCCTCCTCAGCTCTGGGGGGCCCCCAGGAGGGAGGGCGGCCGGGGCCCACCGATGGAACCATCGGTGGTTCGGTGGGTCAGTACGAGCCTGGCTGTAAGCACCAAATGGTTCTCCTCAGGAGGTCCAGCCACGTGTGACATTCCTCTCTGCATGCAGGACCTGGGGGGAAGTTGGGTGAAGGGAATGTACTCTGCAGTTCTCTCATGCTCTCATAGGGGAAAAGAGAAAGGGAAAAAAAAACACTCTAATTGTCATTTTTAAGAGAGAATGTCACGTCTGCTGATGGCGCAATCGGTGTTCGCAATTGGTGTGCGCAATATGCAAGTTTATTCATCACAGTATAGACAGTCTGACAAAACAGAATTTATAACAATTTCGTGGCTGGACCTGAGAATTATTCGTTGTAAAGATCTAGAAATCTAGTAGAATTAAATTGCATGCAAGGTGACATAAGTGGAAGTGATCAGGACAAATATACCAGATAATTTAAACCTTTGGCGTCAGTGTAGGTCAACCAGGGATCCCAAGTAGAAGTAATGATATACCTGAAGTAGCTGAAAATGTTGGCGAAGATTAAGAGATCCTGGTGGAAAAATATAGTTTAGAGGTTGGAGTTTATCTCCTATAGTAAAAGATTTTAAGCAATAATGCTGTGAGTTGTATAGCCAACTAAAGAAGGATTTAAGACCAGGTAGAAAATCTGGCGATCCTCTTAGATCAGTAAATGACAATGGCCTGGCTTGTAGTGAAATTTTATACCGAAAAAGCTTTGCAAATTGAGAGGGTAAGTCAAAAAAGGACCTCTGACTTAGAGGCATTCAAAGATGAGCCTGAGACCTCACCAAACAAGCCCAGGAGATGAAGAAGGTTAGAGACTAAAATGATCGGGTTCGTTAGTGTTAGAGTCAAATCATCAGCAAAGAGACAGGCCTTGTAGCTTTTGCCTTGGATAGTGTAGCCCTGTCACGCTTGGTGGTGTATTCTCCACAGTCAGCATGCAACACATAAGCTGACGTGAAGGAGGTACACACACCAGCACAAGGAATCAGAATATCCCCAGTTTAGTGGGGGAGAGGACTGACTCCAATAGGAGATTGTGGCGCACAGAGCCGGTGCAGATCCGAACAGCCACAAACAATACTTTCGTGATAACGTCTCAGCGCAAAGTAGCGCTGAGCGCATAAACCAGGACTGAGGAGATCAGGACAGGTAGACAGAATGAACGCTTGCTTAACTAGCTTCTACTTAGTGACAGCAAGCGTCCACAACAAGACAGACTGGAATGAGGCAGCCAATGCGTTTGCAGCGATGGCGTGCCTCACAAAGACAGGACAGGATAGTCAGGAATTAGCAGGATCAAGATAGATGAACGTAACACAGACAAAAATACAATAAGTATGTTTTCCTAGCGTATTACAATTACAGCTATCAATGAAACTATTTGTAATGTCTGACTAACATATGTATATATCGGCAATGACCCGATATATGACATAAGCAGGAACACTGACTAGGACTGGAGCAATACAGGGAACAGGACTCAGAAGGATTCGCTATCTCTCCGCAGAGATGAACGCAATCCACAAACGGTAACAGAACAGGATTCAGAAGGATTCGTTATCTCTTCGCAGAGATGAACGCAATCCACAAACAGAACCAGGAGCAGGATAACTAACTCAGCACGGGTGATCACGATTTGCGCAAACTACCAAAACGTGCTGGAAAGCTGACTAACTGAACACAGGATATAAACAGTTCGTGTACGTATACATCAGCGACACTGATGTATCAACGTAACACGAATACAAGGAAAATAATAAACGTGCTGGTATGCATATATATTGGCAATGAACCAATATATGATGCAAGACCAGCAAAGTATCTTTAGAACAAGAAACACAATCTGGGGCTGAAGCAACAGCAAGACAGGCTTAAACTGAAGCTATGATAGCCCAAGGAGCCCTGCAGGAAGCAGATCTTTATACTGAGGTCATCCAATGGGAGCAGACATGCAGATTCCCACACAGGTGAATGATAATCAGTCACAAGCTGACAGCAGGAAAAGGCAGACAAAGCTATGCAGCTTGCATGGAAAGAGATCAGAACTGCCTGAGCTGCAGCACTACTACTGCCAGCAGTACCTGCTGCAGAAGCGATCATAACAGTACCTCCCCCCCCCCTTAAAGGCGGATACTAGACGCCTTTCAAAACTGACATTCCCAAGGAAACTACCTAACTGATTATTCATGATGACCGGGACAGCCCGGCAAGACCAAAATCCAGAATCAGTCATCACAAGACTGGACCCATCAGAACCAGAACCTACAGAACCATGCCCATCAGTACTACAAGCCCCAGTGTGATACCCATCAGAACCATGATTTCCAGAAGAAAGCTCCCAGAAGCTCTCTGAGCGATACCCACTGCCTTCCAGGGACCGTCAAAAAATGCCAAAGCCTTTGCAATGCCCACCAGAACTGTCTTTACCAACACAAAACCCACTGTTGAACCAATCCAAGGTACCAGGACAAGTTTCCTCAGAGATCTCCCAGAACACTTTGAAGTTCCACAGAGATCCCAAAAGGTCAGAACACCCTTTAGGCTCACATGGAGAACTATCAAGAACCCCTATGGAACCTAGGGCAATTCCCGAGACAGGGTCACAAGGACAAACATCAAGATCAGGGCTTTCAAGGACCAGAACCATCTCTGGGCATGCAGGCAGACCGGCAACATCAGAACATCTCTCCTACGGAAGCATCTGAGCACGCTAACACCTTAGACACACTTGGGCATTCTGGCACACAAAGCACATCTGGGCACACTGGCACAAGAGAAACCTCTGGGCATGTCAAGGAACTGTGAGCCTCAGGGTCAGCCAAGATAGGACCAAAACCAGGACTGGCCAAAAAAAATCCATCATGACTAGACTTCGCAACTACTGGACTCTCACAAAAGAATGCAGGATCAGACTTAGATGTCGCTGATTCCAGCAAGGTTATTAACAAGTCAGGTTCAGGGGCACTAATAAGACAGGACAACTCTTCTGATGTACGCACTGAACTAGATAGGGACTCCACAACTTCCTCTGGACTGGACAGAGACTCATCTAATACACTGGATTGGAGCTCATGAGGGGCTGCAAAACAAGTCAATATTGCAGAAACCCCCACTGGACTAGGCAAAACTGAGGGATTCACTGGACAGGAAGGGGACTCTGGAACTTCTGCCACACCGGCCAGAGAACCAGAATTTTTCAGGATACAGGGCTGGGTTTCAGGAACATTCATCAAACTGGACTGAAATTCTGAGATCTCTATTACCCCTTCCAGAGAATCAGAATCATCCATGTTACAGGGCAAGACATCTGAAACATTCAGAGGACAGGGCTGAAGTTCCCTGGCTACAGTAATATCAGAGAGGGACTCAACATCTTTAGCTAAATCAGACTGTATAGGGCAAGGTATCAAAAACGCTTGCTGACAAAGACAATGTTTCAATGGCTTCTGCTTCACTGGGCAGATATTTATCAAGTTTTACTAGAGCAGACTGTAATTCCAAAACAGCTGCTAAACAAGTGAATATTACTGCAACACCAACTGAAGTAAGATGTGCCTCAGACTCCTCTGCTAGAGGGTCTGAAGTATCCAAAGTACAGGGTGAAGCATGAGACTCTGCGACCACAGCTTCACTGGACAGGATCACTGAATAGTCCATATTGCAGGGCAAAACCATGGAAGCACCTGCTGGACAGTACAACGATTCTGTGACCTGAGCTTCATTGGAGAGATCTACTGCACAATTCATGGTACAGGGCAAATTTACTGGAACATTTTCTGAACAAGGCAATAATTCTGTGATTTCGGGTTCACATAGCAAATGCTCTGAGCTATTCACGAAACTAGAGCGAGGTGTAGAAACAGGAAGATCAAAACACAATGTTTGCACATCTGAATCACTATTCAATTGTAAAATTGGGAAATTCAGATGCTGGGGTTCTGAGGTTTCTAGACAGGATTGCTGGGACTCAGAAACTAATGTAGTGCATCTATTGGCATCTGCTGGATCAGACAGGAGTTGAACTTTATTAACACAGGTAAATTCTACAGAAGTGTTTGCAGAGGCAGGCAAAGATTTTCTGATGTCTGTTTCACTGAACAAAGACTCATGAGTACTGGCTAGGCTGGACTTAGAAGTCAGCAGGACCTCTGGAACCTCTGCTGATAAATTTGTGCAGGGCAAGGTTAAGGAAATATCAGTAGCTTCTGTTTTACTGGGAAGTAACACTGAGTTATCCATGGTACAGGGTGGAATTACAGGAACATTCACTGGACAAGGCAGGGACTCAGGAACTGGAGAAGTGGGACAGTCTCCAACTGACAGGGTACTTTCCCTGGTATCAACTGACTGAATCACATAAAAATCATCCAAAATCATTGCCCACACATCGATCAACGGAGCCACAAAATCATACCCACACACACCAGTTTTTATTAGGTTATAGGCAGACTTAATGCACGCATTCAATACTGATTCACTTTTTTCACTGTAGAATTGACAAAATGAACTTGAATCACGCTTCCATTCACAGACCAGGGCTTCCATCTCTCCTTTTTCAAATGGAGGATCCCATGCATACTTAACATCTGAACATTCAGGCTGATCACAGATTGTGGCAGGAACATGTATAGGGTTATTTAGCAGGCGATTGGCAGATTTCTTATTCCTAAGGATCTCCAATACTTGTAGCAAGTGTTGAACTGTAGTGTATGCAAATTTCCCTTGCTGCACGAACAAATTGATCTGTTCAATACTCTGTAATATCTCTTCATAATCATACTCAGATAATTCTTTTAGACAAAAATCTTTATTTTCCTTGGCCAGTGATGAGAGTTCATTAGTAGTTTCATAAGTCCATTTAACTCCCCCGAAAGACAATTGCATTTCATTATCTGTTAATGGCTGAATCTCATTACAGGTCTGATGCGCAGTCGCTAAGGACAACGACTCTGCTGATCGTACACGTTTCTTAGAACGTTTACGTTTGGCTTTAGACCCTACTGCCTTTGACGAATTATTGAAAGCTGAAGGGAAATTATCAGAACTACTCTCTGCTTGCTGATTATTTTTGCAAGCAATTGAAGGAGCAGCTGATTGACCTGCTGCCAAGAGCTCGTTAAGAGGAAAAGGCAATGGATCTATGTGCAACCAATTGTGAATCACAAAAGCTATAAATTGCAAAGGACTTTGTCTAAACTGAGTGTAATCTAAAACATCGATTGCCCAATCAAAAAGCTTGCCCTTAAAAAGAGCGCAAACGATCCAATCAGACCAGGTAGAAATTGCAGAAGCCTGAAAGTCGGGATTGGCCAAAACCTTAACCAATTCTGGTATAAATGTGTCTGTAACTTCAGGGCCAAACTTTTTAAATTTCTTAAAGGAGCAGGACCCCTGACAAACAGTGTCATAATTTCTGGAAATCCCCCCCACAATGGGGATTGGTAATGGGGCTATCATAATGTCACGCTTGGTGGTGTATTCTCCACAGTCAGCATGCAACACATAAGCTGACGTGAAGGAGGTACACACACCAGCACAAGGAATCAGGATATCCCCAGTTTAATGGAGGAGAGGACTGACTCCATTAGGAGATTGTGGCGCACAGAGCCGGTGCAGATCCGAACAGCCACAAACAATACTTTCGTGATAACGTCTCAGCGCAAAGTAGCGCTGAGCGCATAAACCAGAACTGAGGAGATCAGGACAGGTAGACAGAATGAACGCTTGCTTAACTAGCTTCTACTTAGTGAAAGCAAGCGTCCACAACAAGACAGACTGGAATGAGGCAGCCAATGCGTTTGCAGCGATGGCGTGCCTCACAAAGACAGGACAGGATAGTCAGGAATTAGCAGGATCAAGATAGATGAACGTAACACAGACAAAAATACAATAAGTATGTTTTCCTAGCGTATTACAATTACAGCTATCAATGAAACTATTCGTAACGTCTGACTAACATATGCAATGAACCGATATATGACATAAGCAGGAACACTGACTAGGACTGGAGCAATACAGGGAACAGGACTCAGAAGGATTCGCTATCTCTTCGCAGAGATGAACGCAATCCACAAACGGTAACAGAACAGGATTCAGAAGGATTCGTTATCTCTTCGCAGAGATGAACGCAATCCACAAACAGAACCAGGAGCAGGATAACTAACTCAGTACGGGTGATCACGATACGTGCAAACTACCAAAACGTGCTGGAAAGCTCACTAACTGAACACAGGATATAAACAGTTCGTGTACGTATACATCAGCGACACTGATGTATCAACGTAACACGAATACAAGGAAAATAATAAACGTGCTGGTATGCATATATATTGGCAATGAACCAATATATGATGCAAGACCAGCAAAGTATCTTTAGAACAAGAAACACGATCTGGGGCTGAAGCAACAGCAAGACAGGCTTAAACTGAAGCTATGATAGCCCAAGGAGCCCTGCAGGAAGCAGATCTTTATACTGAGGTCATCCAATGGGAGCAGACATGCAGATTCCCACACAGGTGAATGATAATCAGTCACAAGCTGACAGCAGGAAAAGGCAGACAAAGCTATGCAGCTTGCATGGAAAGAGATCAGAACTGCTTGAGCTGCAGCACTACTACTGCCAGCAGTACCTGCTGCAGAAGCGATCATAACACTGACTGTTCCCAATCAAAATTGTTAGGGGCTCCATAGCAAGGGCAAATAATGCCGGGAAAAGGGGGCAGCCCTGACGGGTACCTCGAGAAATATTGGGGTTTGATATTGGAAGTTCGATGATAGTGGTAGGCAAGAATATACAATTCTTACGGCCTGAGCAAAATCTCCCATAATCCCAATTGTATTTATATTGTTAGCTTAACCCAGGGGTAGGGAACCTTGGCTCTCCAGCTGTGATAAAACTACAAATCCCAGCATGCATTTGCCTTTATTAATCATGAGTGTGGCTGTCAGACTCCTGCAATGCATTGTAGGACTTGTAGTTCCTTAACAGCTGGAGAGCCAACGTTTCCTACCCCTGGCTTAACCACTTTGGTACTAGCAGCCTCTGCCCCCTTAAGGACCAGAGGCTGCTGGTACAGTAAAACGCCGCTTCCGGACGAATCGCTGCAAAAATGGCTCCTGACCCAGTCAATCAATGTAAGCCAATGAGATTGGCTTACATTGATGACAGGGCCAGGAGCCAATAAAATCTCCTGACCTACTTACAGAGCTCTACCATCATAGACACGTCAGGGCAAGCGAATTGCGACGGGGACAGATCTGCGAGATCGGCGGTAACGGAGGGGACACGCGGTCAATGTGACATAGATTCTAAGTCCAGTCAGGGCCGCAGCACCACCTGCTCGAGGTAGATTCTTACTGTATCGGTCCAGGAAAGGTTAACTACCTAAAGACTGCCTAACAACAATTGGCATGAACGTGGCAGCTCCCCCAGGACGCGTAATGCCAAATGGCGTAAAGTCCTGGAGCCATGGTTTGCAGGGGATTGCGGGTGCCTATGTGCTCGCATCCCCACTTGAATGAGGAAGCTCTGCTTCATCATCAGTCTCCCAGTGGCGATTGCCACAAGGAGACAGTTAGACGGTGAAACCGCCATCTATTTACATTGTACAGCGCTGCGATCTACGGCAGCGCTGTACTGGGGACAGCTGTGCCACTCGGCTGTCCCCTTGGAAGGCACAGAGAGCGATCGGCGCTGTGATTGGCTGGTGGGGGGAGGGAGGGAGAGGATTAACAGAAATAAAAGTAAATAAATGTATTTAACCACTTGCCGACCGCCCTCTACCTATGGGTGATGGCAAGGTGGCTTCCCCAGGACTGCGTAACGCCAATCGGCGGCGGCACCTGGGGGACTAATTAGCCGGGTATAGCGCGCCCATCTGCTGGCATTAGGCTGCGACGTCAACCCACCTGCGACGTCAACCCGCCGGCCAATTAGCAGCGCCGTCGGGTTGTAAATACCCCGATCTCGCCGTTACTAAATGTATAATACGTATTGTTAAGCTAACAACGTGTATTATACTGGCTGTCTCCTCCCCTGGTGGTCCCAGTGATCGAGCGACCACCAGGGGAGGAGGCAGCTGTGTACTGTATGTAAACACACACACACACACACTGATCCTGTCCCCCTGCCCCCCTGATCACCCACAGCACCCCTCAGACCCCCCCCCCCATCACCCCCTCAGACCACTGTTTGCACCCAATCACCCCCCTAATCACCCATCAATCACTCCGTCACTAACTGTCAACGCTATATTTTAGATTAGGCTCTGATCACCCCCCCACACTCTCAGATCCTCCCCAACCCCCCCCCCCCCCTGTGTACTGTATACATCTATTCTCCCCTGTAATCACCCACTGATCACCTGTCAATCACCCATCAATCACCCCGTCACCACCTTTCACTGCTACCTATCAGATCAGACCATAATCTGCCCCTTGTGGGCACCCAATCACCTGCCCACACCCTCAGACCCCCTCTGATCAACTCGCCAGTGCATTGCTTGCATATATTCTCCCCTGTAATTACCTACTGATCACCTATCAATCACCCCGTCACACCCTGTCACCACCTATCACTGCTACCCATCAGATCAGACCCTAATCTGCCCCTTGCGGGCACCCAAACACCCGCCCACATGCTCAGAGACCCCTCAGACCCCCCCTGATTACCTCCCCAGTGCATTGATTGCATCTATCCTCCCCTCTAATCACCCCCTGAGACACCCATCAATCACCTCCTGTCACCCACTAGCACTCCTACCCATCAGATCAGGACCTAATCTTCCCCCTGCAGGCTTCTGATCACCCGCCCACACCCTCAGATCCCCCTCAGAACCCCCAACCCCCCCCCCCTCCCCTGATCACCACCCTGTCACTATCCTAGTAATCTAAAAACAGTGATCAGTGAAAACTGTCACTTTTTTAGTATCACTAGTGTTAACAGTTAGGCCAGTTATTTAGCTAGGGCCCTTCGTTGGGTAGTTAGCGTCAGTTAGCACCCAGCCCACCACACCACAGTCACTAATTAGTTGCTGATTAGCATCATCACTGTCGCTAATCTGCATTGCTACTATATAGTATCTGTAAGTGATCATTACTGATCGCAGTCAGATCTATATTAGGGTGCCCATACATGGTACAATTTTTCATTTTTTTTCGATTAGATAATTTAGTTTGATTATTCCGTTAGATCGAATATAAAGATTTTTCCAGCCTGTCCGATCTGATTTTTCCTGAAAAAACGGGATAATCGTTCGAATTTCTTGATCGAAAAAAAAAATATTTTCAACTTTAATTCGATTCGATCATTTAGATCGAATAAATGGGATAATCAAACGTTTTTATTGTACCGTGTATGGCCACCATTAGGGTCACTAGGATACACTAAAAACGCAGTGTTTGACCGATAAGGCCTGATCGATCGCCTGCACTTGCGTTCAGCCTGCCCCACCGCAGTGACAGAATTTTTTTTTCTGATCACTGCAAAAAACACTGTACAATAGTGGTGGCGCTGTAAAGATCAGTTTTGATTTTTTTTTTAATCATAACTCAGTGACCACAGCTTTCTACTTCACAAGTACTCCCTTTTACTAGGTAGGTGCTCTTTTTCCTGAGTAATCTCAGAGGAATACCCCCTAAATTTAGCAGTCCACCATGGCAAAAAAGGAGTACTCCGCTGAAGAGGCCGCCGAGATTCTGGCCCAGTGGGGTGAGTGCGATTGGGAAGCCTCATCCGACAAATCATCCGGGTCAGAATACGAACCGGTAAAAAGCAGTGGCTCTCTAACCGATAGCAATGACGAGGCTGAGGTCCCGGTTAGAGCCAGGCGTACCACACCCCATGTCACTGGACCGCAGGATCAGACTCAAGGGCAGCAGAGTGGTGCTAGCGCTGATCCAAGTTTTCTTGGTGAGGCATGCACCAGCAGTGTAGCATCTCCTGGACCTAGCACCAGTACTACTGTAGACCCTGGTGAAGTGGCAAGCACCAGCATGGTAGTAGAAACTGGTTCGGTGGCACGTGCATTAAGACCCGAGTCACAGCCACCAGCAAAATGGGCCCGTACTACCCATAGTCTCCCAGAGGTGCTGGCAAATCCCAATTGGCAAACCCCTGGTTCCGCCGCACCCGTACTGCCTCCTTTCACCGCCCAGTCTGGAGTTCAGGTGGATACAGATAATCTAGGATTGGCCCTTGACTTTTTTCATTTGTTCTGCACCGTGGATCTCTACAACTTAATTGTGGCTGAGACCAACCGTTATGCCACACAATACGCAACCGCCAATACGAGAAGCTACCATGAACAGCCTTTTCAGTGGAAACCACTCCAAGTTTCCAAACGTAACATTTTTTTGAGCCTTCTCCTTAACATGGGTCTAGTCAAAAAGAATGTATTGCGGTCTTATTGGTCTACGCACCCAATACATCACATGCCCAACTTGAAGAATCAATACTTACCTCGTTGTGTATACATATGGAGTAGAAACTAGTTGTTTACACCAGTTTTAGATTTTAGGGCATGTGCACATGGACTTTTAGTCACTACTTCATATAAGCTTTTTATGGACTTTTTATTTAAAATTGTTGTTTTACATAAAAGTACTGTTCTCTTGTACCTGCAGCGGGTGTAATCCTACTGTAATTGTGGTGATGATATACACTAACGGGTTGATACGCACCTTGAGCGCTACCTCTTGATAAACTATATTTAGACAGAAGAGAGGAGGCGATCAGGTGTCAGTATCTGGTTTTGGTAAATTAGGGACTACTGTGAGCGCTATCCTCTTTATGCATAACATCACATGCCCATGTTCTCTGCTGCCATGTCCAGGTCACGATTTGAGAACATCCTGCACTTCCTGCACTTGTCACACCTGTCATCTAAGAGGCCACCCTGCTTATGACCGGTTCCACAAAATTCGGCCCCTCATAGACCACCTGTCATCAAAATTCGCAGATGCTTACACCCCTAAACAGTCATTTTGAGGCATTTGGTTTCCAGACTACTCCTCACGGTTTTGGGCCCCTAAAATGCCAGGGCATTATAGGAACCCCACAAGCGACCCCATTTTAGAAAGAAGACACCCCAAGGTATTCCGTTAGGTGTATGGTGAGTTCATAGAAGATGTTATTTTTTTCACAAGTTAGTGGAAAATGACACTTTGTGAAAAAAACAATAAAATCAATTTCCTCTAACTTGTGACAAAAAATAAAACCTTCTATGAACTCACCATACTCCTAACGGAATACATTGGGGTGTTGTCTTTCTAAAATGGGGTCAGTTGTGGGGTTCCTATGCTGCCCTGGCATTTTAGGGGCCCTAAACCGTGAGGAGTAGTCTGGAAACAAAATGCCTCAAAATGACCTGTGAAATCCTAAAAGTACTCATAGGATTTTGGGCCCCTTAGCGCACCTAGGCTGCAAAAAAGTGTCACACATGTGGTATCCCTGTACTCAGGAGAAGTAGTGTAATGTGTTTTGGGGTGTATTTTTACACATACCCATGCTGGGTGGGAGAAATATCTCTGTAAATGGACAACTTTGTGTAAAAAAAATAAAAAAAAATTCTCATTTACAGAGAGATTTCTCCCACCCAGCATGGGTATGTGTAAAAATACACCCCAAAACACATTATACTATTTCTCCTGAGTATGGCGATACCACATGTGTGACACTTTTTTGCAGCCTAGGTGCGCTAAGGCAAGGCTTTTCAACCTGTCGTACATGTACCACCGGTGGTACTTTGCTGTTGGCCAGGTGGTACACACCAGGTTTGCCTGCCACTTTATTGCCCCGCATGCCACTTGTCCTGGTCCTGTCCCGCCTCCACAAAGTTTGGCTCCTCCTCCCTTGCTCCTTGCATACTTCAGACCTCAGATCAGTGGTGGAAGAGACAGCCAGGCAAATAGTGCACAGTGATGGCGCAGATACAGAAAGGGACATCACTGCTCACATCCTGTATTTGAAGTATACGCGCCGTCACCATGCACCGTTTGCCTGACTGTCACTTCTCTGCGGCTGGCTTATGGATGATCTGAGGTGTGAACTATTCCGCAGGGCAGCACAGCAAGGAGTGAGCAAGGGGGGAGCTGAACTTTCCACTGCCTAGCTCTCAGCTCTCTGATGGTGAGACTAGGCTACCTATAATTATGCGCGGGGGGGGGGGGGGGGGCGAGCACTGTAATAACAGTGCAGGAGATTTGGGCGCAGCCGGCGCCATCATAGGCCAAAATAGGAATTACGGCTATAGCGGCGCACAGTCAGTAACTTCGGCGCCATCAGAAGACAGTGCTGAAGTTGCTTTTCAAACACTGCAATTCGGCTTCCAGCAATAGCCGTATACCATCACACGGAGGGCAGTTCATATGTATGCGGGAGAGGGGAAAGAGAGGAACTTGCAAGGCTACCTATATTGGCAATCTACCTACAGATTGCCAATGCTGACAATATGTAGGCTTGCAATTTAATTGTAGTCGTTTTCCCCACCAATGCCTCCTACTTTTCCCCTCCCATATGCCCTCTTCTTTTCTTAAAGTGTACCTGTAAGAAAAAAGTGCCCCGGGGGTACTTACCTCAGGGAAGGGGAGGCCTTTGTATCCTAAAGAGGTTTCCCCCTTCCTCCACAGTAGAAGGGATCCAGCTCTGGAAGCCCCAAAGTTCTCCTTGACGGTGTGTGCGCATGCGCAGTAGTATTTGTTTTCCTTGACTGCAGTGCTTGAGTTTAGGTCTTCTTTAAAGAGGTTCTTTGGGATTCTAAAAATCAATCAAACAAGCTGACACTTATCTGGGACTTCTATCGGCCCCCTGCAGCTGTAATGTCCAGTGCCGTCCTCCTACGATGCTCCGTTTCCCTCCGCCGGTCCCAGTTTAATATTCGTCTAAACAGACGAATAATGTTAGCTCGCGTCATCGGGAGTTTACTGCACAGCCGCAGTGTAATAACTCGTGTGATTACACTGGGACCGGCGGCGGGGAACGGAGCATCGGAAGAGGACGGCATGGGACATTACCGCTGCAGGTGGCCGATAGAAACCCCAGGCAAGTGTCAGCTTGTTTGATTCTTAGGATGCAAAAGAACTCCTTTTAAGTGAGAAGAATATGGTGGCTGCTATATTAATTTCCTATATATTAAACTATATGAGTTGACTGGCAGCCCTGCTGATCTATGTCTCTGCAGAAGTGTCTGAATCACACCAGAAACAAGCATGCAGCTAACCTTGTCAGATCTGACAATAATGTCAGAAACACCTGATCTGCATGTGCTTGTTCAGGAGCTGTGGCTGAAAGTATTAGAGGCAGAGGATCAGCATGACAGCAAGGTAACTGGCATTTGCTTAAAAGGAAATAAACATGGCAGCCTCAAGATTTCTCTAACTTAATTTTTCCTTCAACTGCTCACTTTTTTCACTGTAGTGGTCCTTTAAACAGTTGAAATGTGACAGTTGGAAAATGACAGTTTAAATAAGACAGTTAGAAAAGGGTAGTTGAAATTTGGCAGTTGAAAAATGGCAGTTGGAAAATGACAGTTGGAAAATGACAGTTGGAAAAAATCTGTTAAAATTTCACAGTTAGAAAATGGCAGTTGGAAAATGGCAGTTGGAAAATGGCAGTTGGAAAATGACAGTTGGAAAAGGGCAGATAAAATTTGACATTTGGAAAATGGCAGTTGGAAAATGGCAGTTAGAAAATGGCAGTTAAAAGTTGAACATCATTTCCCAACTGTCATTTTTCAACTGCCATTTTCCAACTGTCATTTTCCAACTGCCATTTTCTAACTGCCATTTTTCAACTGTCAAATTTCAACTGCCATTTTCCAACTGTCATTTTCCAACTGCCATTTTTCAACTGTCAAATTTTAACTGCCATTTTCCAACTGTCAAATTATTAACTGCCATTTTCCAACTGCCATTTTCTAACTGCCATTTTCTAACTGTCATTTTTCAACTGCCATTTTCTAACTGTTATTTTTCAACTGTCAAATTTCAACTGCCATTTTCTAACTGTCATTTTCCAACTGTCATTTTTCAACTGTCAAATTTTAACTGCCATTTTCCAACTGTCATTTTTCAACTGTCATTTTCCAACTGTCAGATTATTAACTGCCATTTTCCAACTGCCATTTTCTAACTGCCATTTTCTAACTGTCATTTTTCAACTGTTATTTTCTAACTGCCATTTTCTAACTGTCATTTTAAACTATCATTTTCCAACTGTCATTTTTCAACTGCCATTTTCCAACTGTCATTTTTAAACTGCTTTTTTCCAAATGTTATTTTCCAACTGCCATTTTCTAATTGTAATTTGTAACTATCATTTTCCAACCTTCATTTTTCACCTGCCATTTTCCAACTGTCATTTTTCAACTGTTTTTTTAACAGCCATTTTCCAACTGTCAAATTTTAACTGCCATTTACCAACTGCCATTTTCCACCTGTCATTTTTCAACTGTCATTTTCCAACTGTCATTTTCCAACTGCCATTTTCTGTCATTTTACAACTGCCAAATTGTAACTGTTGTTTTTCAACTGTCATTTTTAAACTGCCATTTATCAACTGTCATTTTCCAACAGCCAAATTTCGACTGCCATTATTTTCCAACTGTCATTTTTCAACTTCCATTTTTCGACTATCCTTTTCCAATTGTTTCCTTCTTCCTTTCCTATTTTATTTATTTCGCAAACACAAGCCTTGAGATCATCAATGTTGAACACCTCATTTTGTGTTTTGGGGGCTAGATTTGCATCACGATTTGCACAATTTAAAACTGGCTATCTCTAACAGTGACAGGTGTCAGATATGGTGGCTGGATAGTGAAATGGTTAAGGGCTCTGCCTCTGATGTAGGAGACCTGGGTTCAAATCTTGGCTCTTGCTATTCAGTAAGCCAGCACCTATTCCGTAAGGAGTTCTTTGGGCAAGACACTAACACTGCTACTGCCTACTGAGTGCGCTGTATTGGCTGCCTCGCAAGCGCTTTGAGTCCGACAGGAGAAAAGCGCTATACAAAAAAAAGGAATTATTATATGGATAACTGTAAAGAGGGAGTGGAGGAAATAGCCTATGTTGGCTTTTTATCTTCTTATCTTGCTCCCATTTATTGGCTTCAACTTTCATAGTGGTTCTCTTTCCAGGCTAGCAGCACTTTTAGCCACCTTTGAAACTTGTCCACACATTCTCTACCTTAGTGCTTGGTACTGGTGTTCCTCCACGATGGTCACCCTCTTTTTCTTGGGCTACTTCAAATGTATTTATTTATTATGCATTGTGGTGATTTATTGTTGCGGAGTGGTTTTTCAGATGAACTTGCACTGTTTTTTTCTTGATAAAGAGGTACTTTGTTGCTTTGGAATTTTGGATTATCTTAATTACAGAATGAATTACAGATCTGCCTGTACCAATTTTTTGGAGAGCCAACCATTTACTTCTCTTTACAAAAATGTATGGCACGTGTTTTGCTCTGCGTCGCAGTATTAATTGAAATGAGACAGCAGTGTGTTGGCACAGAAATGCATACAGCAGTTTATTGTCAGAACACAGCACAGCACATGAGAGTCTGTAACACATTACTGAAATAAGCTCAGCAATGCAGCAGTACATCCTGACCTTCATGGTTGTTATCAAATTACCATTTTAAAGGACCACTATAGTGAAAAAGTAAGCAGTTAAAATCTTTCAGAACCAACATGTTTTGGACTAGTCGAGTTCCTCATTGGGGATACAAAGGGTTTTCTTTGTTTTTTAAAATAATTTCCTAAATGGCAGTTGCTAAGTCTAACTGCCAAAATAGGATCAGCCAGTGTCCCTACTCGCACACTATTTTGGCAGTCAGACTTAACAATGGCCGTTCAGCAAATGCTTTTGAAAACAAAGGGAAACCCTGAGACTCCATCGTGAGGAGATGGACTAGTCCAAAACCTGTTGGTTCTGTCAGCCTTTGAAGCAAACCTAAACTGAGAGCTTCCTCTCTGCTCTAAGGAGATAAGCAACAGCATCATAACTTTAAAGAAAAACATTTCTTTGTTACAACTTACAGAAATCTTACAAAAACCCTGCAGTGTTTACTTTCTGGTGTCCTAGGAACACAACAGGGTTAACCCCCTGTGTTTACATATTAGCCCAAACTATGGCATAGAGTGGCACACCTGACAGCCCTAATTTACACTTGCTGTTTGCTTGTTGATAAGGCCTAATTAGACAGGCTAATCTCTCTAGACCAGGGCTTTGCACCTGTGGTACGCTTGCCACCAGTGGTACTTTGCTGTTGGCCAGGTGGTACACACCAGATTTGCCTGCCTCCATAAAGTTTGGCTCTCCCTCCCTCGCTCCTTGCTGTGCTTCTCTGCAGCATACTTCAGACCTCAGATTGGTGTGGAGGAGACAGCCAGGCCAACAGTGCACAGTGATGGCGCAGATACAGAAAGTGACATCACTGCTCATTTGAAGTATACACGCCGTCATTGTGCACCGCTTGCCTGGCTGTCTCTTCACTGCGGCTGGCTTACCAATGTTCTGAGGTGTGAACTATTCCGCAGGGCAGCACAGCAAGGAGTGAGCAAGGGGTGATCCGAACTTTGTGGTGAGACACTGCCTAGCTCTCAGGTGGTGGGGCCAGGCTATCTATAATTAAGCGCGTGGGGGGGGGGAGGTGGAACTTGTATGGCTACCTATATTGGCAATCTACCTCTAGATTGCCAATACTGACAATATGTAGGCTAGCAATCTAATTGTAGTTTTTTTCCCCACCAATGCCTCCTACTTTTCCCCTCCCAAATGCCTTTTTTTCTTAAAGTGTACTTTGTAAGAAAAAAGTGCCCCGGGGGGTACTTACCTCAGGGAAGAGGAGGCATTTGAATCCTAAAACGGTTTCCCCCTTCCTCTTCAGTAGATGGGATCCAGTGCTGGGAGCCCCAAAGTTCTCCTCATCGGTGTGCGCATGCACAGTAGCTGCTCTTCATTCAGGCTCCAGCAGCCAAGCCCGATCGCGTCCAATCTACTGTGCAGGCACACTGGTGGTACTTGAAAGTTTTCAAGCAATAAAAGTGACACAATTAGTGGAAAGGTTGAAAAGCCCTGCGCTAAGGGGCCCAAAGTCCTATGAGTACCTTTAGGATTTCACAGGTCATTTTAAGGCATTTGGTTTCCAGACTACGCCTCACGGTTTAGGGCCCCTAAAATGCCAGGGCAGCATAGGAACCCCACAAGTGACCCCATTTTAGAAAGAAGACACCCCAATGTATTCTGTTAGGTGTATGGTGAGTTCATAGAAGATTTTTTTTTTGTCACAAGTTAGTGGAAAATGACACTTTGTAAAAACAAAAAATAAAAATCAATTTCCCCTAACTTGTGACAAAAAATAAAATCTTCTATGAACTCACCATACTCCTAACAGAATACCTTGGGGTGTTGTCTTTCTAAAATGGGGTCAATTGTGGGGTTCCTATACTGCCCTGGCATTTTAGGGGCCCTAAACTGTGAGGAGTAGTCTGGAAACCAAATGCCTCAAAATGACCTGTGAAATCCTAAAAGTACTCATAGGACTTTGGGCCCCTTAGCGCACCTAGGCTGCAAAAAAGTGTCACACGTGGTATCGCCGTACTCAGGAGAAGTAGTATAATGTGTTTTGGGGTGTATTTTTACACATACCCATGCTGGGTGGGAGAAATATCTCTGTAAATGGACAATTGTGTGTAAAAAAAAATCAAAAAATTCTCATTTACAGAGATATTTCTCCCACGCAGCATGGGTATGTGTAAAAATACACCCCAAAACACATTATACGATTTCTCCTGAGTACGGGGATACCACATGTGTGACACTTTTTTGCAGCCTAGGTGCGCTAAGGGGCCCAAAGTCCAATGAGCACCTTTAGGCTTTACAGGGGTGCTTACAATTTAGCACCCCCCAAAATGCCAGGACAGTAAATACACCCCACAAATGACCCCATTTTAGAAAGTAGACACCCCAAAGTATTCAGAGAGGGGCATGGTGAGTCCGTTGCAGATTCCATTTTTTTAGCAGAAATGGAAACTTTAAAAAAAAATTTTTGTCACAAATTGTCATTTTCCTCTAGCAAATGGAGAGGTGAGGCGAAACCAGCACTGCAAAGGGATTATTTATTGAAAAAAGTTGGTAAAATCACTTACAGTCAGCGTACAGTTAGAAGCAAAGCGGATGGAGTGGGCACCAGGTCTGTGTTCCCCACAGACTTTAGGTGGTAGGTTGTATGACCGAGCAATAAACCATTAAAGCTGCAGTGGTCTGAATGGAAAAAAGTGTCTGGTCCTTAACCTGCTGAGCGGTCTGGACGAGCTCAGCTCGTCCAACACCGCCAGAGGCTGCCGCTCAGGCCCTGCTGGGCCGATTTCCACCAAATAAAAAGCAGCACACGCAGCCGGCACTTTGCCAGCCGCGTGTGCTGCCTGATCGCGATAGAGGGTCCCCCCAGCCGCCCGAGCCCAGCGTAGCCGGAACAAACAGTTCCGGCCAGCGCTAAGGGCTGGATCGGAGGCGGCTGACGTCAGGACGTCGGCTGACGTCCATGACGTCACTCCGCTCGTCGCCATGGCGACGAGGGAAGCGAAACACGGAGGGCCGCTCATTGCGGCCTTCCGTGTTATTCCTTGCCGCCGGAGGCGATCGGAAGATCGCCTCCGGAGCGCCCTCTAGTGGGCTTTCATGCAGCCAACTTTCAGTTGGCTGCATGAAATAGTTTTTTTTTAATTTAAAAAAAACCCTCCCGCAGCCACCCTGGCGATTTAATCAGAACGCCAGGGTGGTTAAGGGGGTTTAAGGCTGCAGTCCTTAAGTGGTTAAAAACAACAAACAAACAAAAATAAATAAACAAGGCAGCAGCAAGCACAGCCCACCCACAGAAATCTCTGTTGGTGGGCAGAAAAGGGGGGGGGGGGTGTTAATCACTAGTGTGCTGAGTTATACAGCCCTGCAGCAAGCCCTTAAAGCTGCAGTGGGCTGAATTGTAAAAAATAGCCTGGCCACTGGAGAGGGGAGGGGGGATTGAAATTAAGTTTTAGAGTGATTATTTTGCTTGTAAATGTGCTAAAAGGTTATTTTTTCATTATTAATTAGATTAAAAATTAAGCAGTTTTGTGAATTGACACCATTATTCCTACAGGACATCACATATTTCAGAAAAATTAGAATTTGTAAAATTAACGTAATAATAGTAATAATTACCAAATGTATTATTAGGCAGTTGATGGGAATATTATTTTACATAGCTATTTTCAGTTTAGTAACAGGCTTATGTACTAGTGAAGTCCAGTGCTCACTTGATGGTACATTGGTAGAACATGTCCCAAGACTGAACAAGCCATAATCAGAAAAAAATAATTTCTCATACCACTAGGCAAGTGATAATTAGATATGTAGGATTTATGGAAAAGATATTTCTCATGTAGGCTTTTTTTTTCTTTCTTACTTACACTTTTGTAGATCTCATTGTCTGTTTCCTCATACTTCTGCTGGATCCTCTCTTCCAGGAAGTAGATCCTTAATTTCAGGTTGAAATTCTCTTTCTTCAAGTCATTGAGGTGCTGTGACAGCGTTCGGTAGCCAACCGACATGTTGGTTACTCGCTAGCAACCCTTTTACTACTTCTTTTTCCTACTCTTTAACATACTTTGCATAATATATCATATACTGGTATATGTAAAAATTCTAACCTAAAGAAAACCAAACATAAAAAATATGTATAATATTCCTCATGAAATCATGATGGAAAGTTTTCTGCACTCATTTTAGGCTTCTGATACAGCTCCTGTGCTGAATACTGCTGAAGTTGTGAAGTGCTCAGTCAACCAGTTGCTTTTTTTATGAACAGGGATATTTTTGGAACCTCTACCAGACAACTGTCATAAATCCATTACAGGCACAAGTGCAGAAAGCTGATACCAGTGGCAAGGCCTGTTGCTGTATCTGTGCTGAGATTTTCAGCATAGCAGCTGTTGTTTTGCTTGAGCCTGAAGTCAAAATGCAAGGTTCATCTATAGCCTCGCTATATTGCAGCATTGCATAAAACTGTTTCTGAAAAAACGCTATATAAAAAGTTCCTGACGCAGATAGTTGAGACTGTTGATGTATTTTAAGATTTTGGCACAATCAATGTTTAAACCAAAAAAAACACTGATCACGTTAGCATGTTTTTAACCAGTTTGTGTTCCAAGGTTTTTAGCCCTCAGGTTCCCGACATTTTTTACACTTTAGCTGTGTTGCTTTTAAAACAGCAGAAACTTTTTAATTACTTATACCATCTTAGTTATATAGACTTTTTTTTTTTTTTTCGATTTTTCTGTAAAATCTGCAGTTATGTCCATAAATATTTGGACAGAGACAACTTTTTCTAGTTTTGATTCTGTACATTACCACAATTAATTTTAAACGAAACAACCCTAATGTTATGCTTTAATGCAGTGGGGTGATCAAAATGATAAAAAAAATGTGAGGCAACTTAAGTATTTTTTAACACAATCCCTTTCTTTCAGGGAACAAATAAAATAACTGGAAATAGCAGGTTAATTTCTAATACTTGGTTAAACCCTTTGCTGGCAATAACAGCCAGATGTCTTTTACTCTTGGACATCACCAGATGCTGGGTTTCCTCTTTTTTAAAGCTCTCCCAAACCTTTAGTGTCCTTTTACACTTAATCAGTTGCTCTCAGTTAAAGCGGAAAGAAAACTGATTTTCAAAGTAATGCCCATGTTTTCTTATGGCACCTTTCACACTTAACGCGTTTTAACTGAAATCTTCTTCCCAATGCAACTGAAATCTTCTTCCCAATGCACTGCTATGGAAAAAACGCGTACCAACACGCACTAATGCATACCAACTGATTAAGTGTAAAAGGGGCCTTACTGCAGCAGTTTTCAGTTGCTATTTGTTTATGGGCTTTTCTGTCCCAAGTTTAGTCTTCAACAAGAGAAATGCATGCTCGATTGGGTTAAGATCAGGTGAGTGACTTGGCCATTCAAGAATTTTCCACTTCTTTGCTTTAATAAACTCCTGGGTTGCTTTAGCTGTATGTTTTGGCTTATTGTCTATCTGAACACCTCAGAATTAATTTGCCTGATTCTGTCCGGTGTCATATCATCAATAAACACTAGTGTCCCAGTGCCTCTGGCAGCCATGCATGCCCAAGCCATCACACTGCCTCCACTGTGTTTTACAGATGATATGGTAGGCTGTTCCATGCCTTCTCCATACTTTTTTATTGCCATCAATCTAGTAGAGGTTGATCTTGGTTTAATCTGTCCAAAGAATGTTTTCTAGAACTGTTCTGTTTTTTTAGATATTCTTTAGCAAAGTCCAATCGAGCTTTTCTATTCTTGACGCTTATTAGTAGGTTGCACCTTGTATTTATTTGTCTTTCATGCAGTCTTTTTGTGGTAGACTTGGCTATCGATATGCCTTCCCCCTGGAGAGTGCTGAACACTTGGCTTGCTGTTGTGAAGGGTTTCCCTTCACCATAGAAATGATTCTGCGACTATCTACCAATTTTGTCTCCCGTGGACGTCTAGGTCTTTTTGCGTTGCTGAGTTCACCAGTGCTTGCTTTCTTTCTCAGGATGTACCAAACTGTAGATTTTGCCACTTGTAAAATTGTAGCAATTTCTCAAATGGGTTTTTTGTTTTTGTAACTGGATGGCTTTTTTTACCTGCATGGAGAGCTCATTTGATGGCATGTTGTCTGTTCACAGCCAAATCTTCTACATGCAAGCACTACACCTCAAATCAACTCCAGGCCTTTTATTTGACAATGACATTATGATGGACTTGCCCACACCTGCTCATGAAATATCATTTGAGTCAATTGTCCAATTGCTTTTGAGCCCCTGAATTGAAGGGATTGTGTTAGAAAATGCGTAAAGGGAAGATCCAGGCAAAAAAAAAAGAGTTTCACTTACCTGGGGCTTCTACCAGCCCCATGCAGCCAACCTGTGCCCTCGTAGTCACTCACTGCTGCTCCAGTCCCCAGCTGGCAGCTAGTTTAGTTTTTGAAAATTTTTACGCGTTGCACCACTAACGCGTAAAAATGTATGTGTTAATCTTCCTGCACTAGCGGGAATGCGTAAAAATGCACGCAATGCGGTCCCCGACCTCCGAGGTCGGCAAAAACTAATTTAGCTGTCAGCGGGGGACTGGAGGAGCAGTGAGTGACTACGAGGGCACAGGATGGCTGCATGGGGCTGGTAGAAGCCCCAGGTAAGTGAAACTCATTTTTTTTTTTTTTTGCCTGGACCTTCCCTTTAAGTTGCGTCACATTTTTATGAAATCATTTTGTTCACCCCACTGAATTAAAGCTGAAAGTCTGCACTTCAACTGTATCTGAGTTGTTTCATTTAAAATTCATTGTGGTAATCTACAGAACCAAAACTAGAAAAGTTGTCTCTGTCCAAATATTTACAGACCTAACAGCAGATTGTAGTGAAAAAAAAAAAACTCCCTAACATATATCAATGCATTGTGGTAATGTACAGAACAAAAATGAGGAAAAAAAGTCTCTGTCCAAAAATGTAGAGACCTAACTGTAGGCTTTCTTTGGGTAATATTTTATTCCAAAAACTATTTTAATTTATAGCCATTTTATAGGAAAAAATTATGCGTAAAAGCAGAACATATTTTCACCCTAATTTTCGCATGACAAGTCCCACAGTTGTAAAGCACATACAAATATATTCTTTGGTCCTTCTTGGCTAAAATTATACCATAAATGCCATATTTTATTACTAGCTGGGCATGTGGCAGACCGTTATCCCCAGCCTGCACGTCTGCAGCGATTGGATGCGTTCACTAAGGTGACAGATTGGGAGTCCCAATGTTGTATACTGTACATGCATTGTTAGGCTATGGCAGAGCAATGCATCTGTAGAGTATTGGGGGTTCAAACTGTTGTCCTAGCAATAGCTACAGACAGCAGTCATTAACCTCTTTCCGACCGCGTCATGCCGATGGGCGTGGCCGCGGCGGCAGCCCCAGGACCGCCTAACGCCGATCGGCGTAAAGTCCTGGGGCCGGCTAATGCAGGAGATTGCGCGCAGGCTGCGCGTGCATCTCCTGCTTGGGGGGCGGAGCTCCGCCCCGCCTTCAGTCTCCGAGCAGGTATTGCAGCTCTGGAGACTGTTAGACGGCGCGATCGCCGTCTATTTGCATGTACAGCGCTGCGATCGGCAGCAGCGATGTACTGGGGACAGCTGTGTCACACGGCTGTACCCCTGGGGGACAAGAGAGCGATCGGCTCTCATAGGCAAGCTGTGGGGAGGGAGGGAGGGAAGAAAATTAAAGAAACATGGTTTTTTATTAAAAAAACAACAACAATAATATCTATAAAAAAAAATAAATAAACATGCAGGAGCGATCAGACCCCACCAACAGAGAGCTCTGTTGGTGGGGAGAAAAGGGGGGGGGGGAATCACTTGTGTGCTGTGTTATGCGGCCCTGCAGCTTGGCCTTACAGCTGCAGTGGCCTATTTTACTAAAAATGGCCTGGTCACTAGGGGGGTTTAGCACTGCAGTCCTCAAGAGGTTAAAGGTGTAGAAAAAACAGGTATTGCAGGGGTGAACAAGGGAGGCTAGGCTAGGATAGGATAGGCTAGGTAGGGGTTAAACTCAACTGAGGGGAAAAACACTTTTTATTTTATTGAGACCTTTTCACTTTATTTTTTTTTCAACTTGTAAAACTTATTTTTTTCCCTCTAACTTTATTCAATGATTGTTGCTATTAACAGCAATTATTCACTTTTACAAAGGACCGAGTTTGCATGTGCACACATGGCAGCAGAACAATCTTTTTTTTTACTCCGGCATGTAGATTCTACGTCCTAGAACCTACAGCAGCACTTTTTAGGTCATTGAATCGACTACTAAAATGGCAATTATCCACAAATAACAAAGAAAACCCCTAGAAAAAGCACCATTCCAGGTATTTAAAAAAAAATATATATAAATGATTTTTATTACAACATGATCCATAATTCAATATGTTTGACACTCATGATAGTTCAAAAAACATTAAAACCATTTAAAAACACAAACCATAAAATGTCTTTGCCAATAAATAATAACAATAGCTACTCCAAAATATTCTAAATATGTTTAGATTCACTACACAGTTTGTTATGCACCAAACCCTAGAGGCTCAATAATGAGCCCCCAGGGTGGTTGAACCCGGGTTCAGTACCGTGCAAGAAAGTACAATATAATACAAATGAATATATGCAAAAATGATGCTCAATTAATGTAAAAATATGTGACCTTAAAAGGAATACAGCGAAAAAATACCATCCGCATTCATAACAATCATCAAATACAAAAGTGCTTGTGCTATGAGAATAAATATTCAAACTAACTAATTGCCTATGAATACATTCAAAGTTATGAGAACAGAACAACCCCTGAAGTAATGTGGAAGCAATGAGCAGCCATATAGATAAAGTGCACAAGTGGATAATAGTTTAAAAGATACTTTGCCCAGTATGGAGGAATGGTAAAGCAGGGCAGCTTGGCAAAGGAGAGACAGAGAATCCCCGCTTTTTCAAAGGAGAGAGGACAACCGTTGAACTTTGGATTAATTTCTGTGTCTCCATTGCAGTTCACACACTTTATAACGCTTGCGTTATGCAGCACTTAGTGTGACTACAGCCTTAGCATCCATGCATTTTTTTTGTAATCTGGCACACTGTTACATAAGCAAAGCTACAATAAGTAATTTGGATAAAAATTGCAGTCTCTCGTCTGATTTTTCTTCTATTCTTATTCATCAATTCATATCAAAACCAGCATCAGTTAGTTAACAGATATACCATCATCCATTCCGTTTTAGTTTTTTTTTTACTTTTTCATGCATTGTCCCAGTTATTCTAGAAAATTACCACATGTAATTTAACTTAAAAGCACAAGAATATTTGTGTGGCACAAAAAGTTAAAAACATAGTTGCCTTGATTTACTAAGGCATAAGTGATCCATAATGATTCCAACAAAACTGTACTGGGTTTAAGCAACACAATTATATAAATAAATAAAAATCTTGTATTAGGTGGTAAAAGTAGCTGCAGTAATTGCCTAGATCAAAATGAAGCATAGAAAAGGTTGCTGATACCCCATAGAAATCGCACTTAATGAAAGTCTCTTTGTGATTTGCAATGTACTATCTTAAAATGCATAGTGTACAGTAAGCGAATTGCACACGTTTTGTATTCAATGATTTTCTATGGGGGCCATTTTTTTATAAAATAAACAGGATACTGTATTTTTTTTTTCTTTCAAAAAAGTTACAATGTCAACTCTATCAGATCTCAACGAAAACACCGGTAGGCCCTTAGGTCTTATCTGTAGATTCACAGCTACATTTCCTCACTGCCAAATAAGGAAGCTTTAACCCTCAGTTTTTTTAATCAATGTTTGTTCAGGCTCAACGACAGCGTCACTTACTCTCTAGATTATATCAGGAGCTTTTAGCAGGTAGCCTATCCCCACCTTTTCTATTTTTAGACAAATGAGTGAAAACTTTTGCCAAGGAATTCAATGGAGAGACATGGATGAAAGTATGCAACTTAGTTCACAAGAGTACTCTCAATGTTTCTATGCAAGAATGCAATTTCAAGGTATTGTCTTGGTGGTATCGCACACCAGTCCTCTTCAGCAAGATTTGTAGCTTGCAATGCAACCTTTGTTGGACATACTAAGCTCACCCAGGTTACATGTAGTGTTGGGCGAACAGTGTTCGCCACTGTTCGGGTTCTGCAGAACATCACCCTGTTCGGGTGATGTTCGAGTTCGGCCGAACACCTGACGGTGCTCGGCCAAACCGTTCGGCCACATGGCCGAACTAACAGCGCATGGCCGAACGTTCCCCGAACGTTCGGCTAGCGCTGTGATTGGCCGAACGGGTCACGTGGTTCGGGCCCGAACGCGCTCTGATTGGCCGAACGGTCACGTGGTTCGGGTAAATAAATACCCGAACCACGTCATATCTCCGCCATTTGTCTGTGGGTTTAGCTTTGGGTAGGCAGGCAGGGTAGTTCGCTCTCCAGCCACGCTAGCCAGGGTCCCCCCCAGTCATTGTGTGTCGCTGCTGGGAACAGTAGTACACTGCTCGCTCAGCCACACTATATATAGCATTGTTTACTGCCACTGTGTACCTCGCTCAGCCACGCTATATATAGCATTGTGTTTTCTGACACTCTGTGTACACGGCTTAGCCTGACTATATAGCATTGTGTGTACTGCCACTGTGTACCTCGCTCAGCCACGCTATATATAGCATTGTGTTTACTGCCACTCTGTGTACACGGCTCAGCCAGACTATATAGCATTGTGTGTACTGCCACTGTGCACCTCGCTCAGCCACGCTATATATAGCATTGTGTTTTCTGACACTCTGTGTACACGGCTTAGCCTGACTATATAGCATTGTGTGTACTGCCACTGTGCACCTCGCTCAGCCACGCTATATATAGCATTGTGTTTACTGCCACTCTGTGTACACCGCTCAGCCAGACTATATACCATTGTTTACTGACACTCTGTGTACACCGCTCAGCCAGACTATATAGCATTGCGTACTCTGCCAGTCAGTGTGTATATTGCTGGGATCAGTAATACTCCACTCACCGCCAACCACTATATGAGCTCACCATGAGTTCCTCAGAGACCTCCGCTGTGAGCAGCACTCCCAACAACAGCAACAGCCAACGCCCCACGCAAGCTATAACATCCACCCCAGCAGCCAGTGGTCAGCAGCAGCCCTCTCCGGAGGAGAATGTTGTGTCCATCGGTCCGTCGCCAGAACAATTAATGAGGGCTGCCATTGAGGAGATGATGGGGCCTGATGTGGAGGAGGAGGTCTGGCTCAGGCCAGCATCCCAAGTTAATGTTGAGGACGATGAGGGGTCTGTGTCTGGGGATGTTGGGGTGGCAGAGGTGTTGGGTGGGTCAGACTCAGGAGAAGAGTTGTATGATGAGGATGATGATCGGGACCATCTGTATGTGCCTCAGAGTCCGACCCCGGAAAACATGTTGTATCGTGTGTTTAGGTACTAAAATCTGCGTTCCCACTTCCCAGTACTGCCCGCAGTGCCCGGGTCCACGGATCCATATAATTTTTTGGGCAGCACTATCAAACTGTGGTACTATGAGTGAGTTGCCATGGTCCTTCTGTGCTGCCTGTCACACTCACCGTCTGTCTGCAGATGGATTGTTCAACACAGCTACGCCATCTGACATGTAGTCCTGGACCTTGACCATCTTCTCCAGGCGATTGGTGTTGGAGGACGTGGAACTGCCCGATTGCTGTTCTGTGGGCTGCTGCATGGGTGTCAGAAAATGTTCCCACTCCAAGGACACTGCCAATACCATTCCCTTTTCGGCACTAGCAGCAGCTTGTGTTCTTTGCTGCCCTCCTGGTCCTCCTGGGTTTGCTGAAGTCAGTCTGTCGGCGTACAACTGGCTAGAGAAGGAGGAGGATGTCAATCTCCTCTCTAAAGTCTCCATCCTCAAGGGCCTGCTGGAATTGTTCCATTTTTGACCTGTCTGACACTTTCTTCAATCAGTTTTTTAACATTGTGTTTGTATAAACTGGGTATAAACCCAGTAATTGGTGTTGTCCAGATTCCAGAATAATGAATAATAATGAATAGTGAATAATGCGCGGGCCGCGTTCAATGCAGTCTAGCATGAATTGAGCCATGTGTGCCAGAGAGTCCTGCCAGACTCCTCTGTCTTCATGTTCTTGTAAGCGTTGTGATTGTTGTGATGCACCATATTCGTCACCAGCATCACTTTCTTCCTCTTCTGCTGTCCTTTCCCGCTAAATTGTGGAAGTCCAACGTGCACCGCTCTGTCCCTCGGCAGTGGGGGCATCCAATTCCTGCTCCAACTCCAGCTGTTCCTCGTCCTGTTCTTTGTCATAGCTGGGACCAGCGTTTCCTGAGGCAGGTTGCCTGATGTTGGTATCATCACGCTGATCGTTTTCATCTTCAGAATCCCCCACTTGCATCATGCCAGCGGTTTCCATCTTCAACATTGATTTCTTCAGTAAACACAGCAGTGGTATTGTAATGCTGACTGTAGAGTTGTCACTGCTCAGTCACGCAACGTGGATTGCTCAAAATTTTGGAGGACTTGGCAGAGATCCAACATGGTGGCCCAATCAGATCCACAGAAGCTTGGTAGCTACTAGCTGCTGGAATGCGCCTCGGCACTGCGCAAAAGCGTGCTAGCATGTGCAGCGTAGAATTCCAGCGCGTAGGCAGGGACATCACCCAGCGAGCGATGGTGCGCTAGATTGAAGCGCTCCTGCATCTCTTGGTGAGTCCTTCAGAAGCGGTACTGGACTTTTAACAATGTTTGGTTTTTTTCCCTTCAACAGAAGATCTGCCACGTTGGAGTGAGGAGGACGCCGCCGACCCCGACACCAAGCTGAACCCCGGCGAACTCCAAGCAGAGGATCTTCAGGAACCCTCAAGGCTTTGAGCAAGCTGAGGAGGATCAGCAGTCCCGACGAGACCTCTCCTCATATGCGACTGAGTGCAGTGGAGCTCCCCAGAACAACCTCTCAGTTGTCACTTTGTCACTGGTCACTTTGTCACTTTGTCAGTTGTCACTTTGTCACTGGTCACTTTGTCACTTGTCACTTTGTCATTTTGTCACTTGTCACTTTGTCACTTGTCACTTCTCACTTTGTCACTTGTCACTTTGTCACTTGTCACTGTGTCACTTGTCACTTGTCACTTTGTCACTTGTCACTTTGTCACTTTGTCACTTGGTCACTTGTCCAGATGATCTCGGTACACCTCCTGAGATTCAAATTCCTGCACACATTGCTCTGGGATTTGGGTGTGATGAATGATGCATCTAACTGGCCACCGGAGGCAATTAAGGCCTTCAAAACATTGAAAGCAGCTTTGTGTTCTGCCCCCATTTTGCGTCATGTTGAGTTGTTGACGTCATGTTCATCCTCGGCCTCGCCTTGCATTTCAGTGCGAGGTGCATTTTCCACAGAAAAAGGTTGTGAATCCGGGCACAACATTTGTGGCTGTTCCATTGACCTTTCACAGGTAGAAGATTGTGGGGGTGGGAATAGCTCCTCCGAATAGCCCATTGTGTCCTGAAAACTACTCATTGCATTGCTTTGCGCACACATTTTTTTGTCCTCATGCAAGGCCTGAGTTGCACCTGAAAGCGTGGCCTTCTCCTCCTGCGCCTCCTCCTGTTCCATCACGTCTGCTGCTGCTGGGTTAGCGTTGACGCCCGGTCCCTGTTTATTGAACCTCTTATCTTTATTACATTTATGACTGCATGGCGGTAAAAAGCATGCTATCCGCACGCTTCTTGTCCTCATGCAAGGCCTGGGTTGTTGTGTCTCAAAAAGCATGGCCTTCTCCTCCTGCGCCTGCTCCTGTTCCATCACGTGTGCTGCTGCTGCTGGGTTAGCGTTACCGGTCCCTTTTCCTGGAACCTCTTCTCTGTATTACATTTATGACTGCATGGCGACAAAAAGCATGTTACCTGTGCAAAGAAACATGACATTTTCCACATTTAAAAGACAGTTTTTCCTTTGAAACTTTACAATCAATTTTCTCAAAAACTATAAGCTCTTTTTCAAATATTTTTTTTCCTCTTGTACCCACTTCCAAGGTGCACATACCCTGCTAATTTGGGATATGTAGCATGTAAGGAAGCTTTACAAAGCACGAAAGTTCGGGTCCCCATTGACTTCCATTATGTTCGGAGTTCGGCGCGAACACCCGAACATCGCGGCGATGTTCGGCGAACGTTCGTGAACCCGAACATCTAGGTGTTCGCCCAACACTAGTTACATGTTCCACATAAGGTGGCCGTGCTCAAAATTTTCAGGCTACTGGCGAGAGGTACAAAACAGGTTGGTCAAAACAGTTGCTGAATTTGATATACCTTGCGAGCCAGAGTCATTCTTATTTAATTTAATGGCAGGGACAGGCAAGGGCTACAAAAGTTCTCTCCCTTGTCATCTGCTAAACGCGGCAAAATCTTGCCTTCCAGTCCTGTGGAGATCCCCAACTCCATCATCCATTAAAATGTGGTTGGAAAGGTTGCAGGTTATAGCAGATATTGAGGAACTCATTTTTCTGAAGCAGGATAAAATGTACGTGGGCTTTGTGGGTGGACTTTAAGGGTGGGGAGGTCTATAAGGCTATAACGAAGTGAGACAAGACAATTCCCCTGACCCTCAGATGGATTTCCTTTGATGGGTTAACTGGTGCCCCAATGGACGGAAAGACCCTGATACCGTGACCTCTTTCTGCCAGATACCTTGTCGTCTGAATGCTATGGAGAAACCTTGGATGCTAGAAAATATTGGTTATGCATTGTTCACTTTATTTTGTTGTGTTCTTTTGCTTTACAGGTCGTTCTGCTTTGATTGAACTTGTTGTTTGATTCAGACTTTGTTTGGGAGTTTTTTTAGCCTAACTTGCGATATGTTGATCTTCGACATATTCTCTCTGTTGCTGAATGTATACTTACGTATATATCTGTGCATTTTTTGTGTGTTCATTTGCATAACTCTTTAAATATTGTTACAAAAAAAAGTAGAATATTAAAAAAAACACTAAACCTGATCACATGATCAATGGGTATGCAACCGCAAACACATACAAAAATGCAATGCAATTCCAAAAAGCGCAAAACAAAAACAAATTCGAATGCATTGCATAAAATATCATCTTCTTCCTTATCTTCTGTGCATTGTACATCTGTAGTTTTAATAATAATTATATTTAAAATTCTTGTCTTGACTAGTGGCTCCTCTAGCTCTATTTCCTGCTGAGATGATAGAGCAAACCTAATGGAAAGACAGGCGTTAAACACCCACATCTAACCATCACCCACAGTAGGCAGCAAAAAAAGAGTTGGGGGGTTAAGAGCGGGGGAGGCACCAGCCATGCCCTTCCTATTCTGAAATATTTACTCATTATAATCTGAACTCAACTGCAGTTCTACAACTTAGTAGAGTATTATCTCCTCATCTCTGCTCAATGAGTAAAATGCCTTTATAAAAGGGATAAATAAAAGAATATTAAGAAATGGTTTCTTATTGCAGGCAGCATAGATTGATGAGAGGTACACATAGATTTATAAACAGGGGAAGGTGTGGGAAGAGTTTAATACACAGTGAGCAGTGAAGAACAGTAGCTGCAATGCTATCCACAAAGATTTAATTTCTTTCAGCACAGGCAGGAGGCGGATAGGCTTAGGTGATCATCTTTATGCTGGAGAAGAAACTCCCACTCTGCTGGCAAGAATTACAGGAGCCTGCCACTGTGTGTTTTATTAGAAGTAGGGCAGAGATGCAATGGAAAAACCTCTGCATTCATTCATACAAATTTTCAATCATATGTCTTTAAAAAGAGAGTAGTCTGTAAAGATAAGAAAAATGTTATAAACAAGCATAATAAAGCTCATCTCTGTCATTACCAATTCTATAATTTGTATTTTGTATCATTCTTTGTATTTTGTCACTAATTATGTATCTTGTATATTGGTGTACACCATTGGCTGTATTATTATGTACCCTATGTTTGTTTCTTACTTTGTACAGCGCCACGGAATATGTTGGCGCTTTATAAATCAATAATAATAATAATCTCCAAGGGGCTTCATGTTCCTCTAACAACAGTTGTAAATATTATTAACTTTAACCTCCTTGGTGGTATGGACGAGCTCAGCTCAGGCCCCGCTTGGCTGATTTTCACAACTTTTTTTTTAAAACACGCAGCAAGCACTTAGCTTGCTGCATGTTGGTGACGATCGCCGCCACTCGACGCCGATGCACCGCTACCCGCCGCATACTGCCCCCCCCCCCCCCCGCCGAGACCCCTGCGCAGCCTGGCCAATCAGTGCCAAGCAGCGCTTAGGGGTGGATCGGGACTCCGTCTGACGTCATTGCGATCATCGTCATGGCGACGGGGGAAGCCCTCAAGGAAATCCCGTTCAGAACGGGATTTCCTTAGGAGAGTACGCGCCGGCGGCGATCGAAAGTTAAGGGCGGATGCCGCAGGAAGGGGGGGCATCATGCAGCTAGCGCTAGGCTAGCTACATGATTTAAAAAAATATATATAAAAAAAAAACTGCTGCGCCGCCACCCTGGCGCAGTTAATAGAACGCCAGGGTGTTAAGGTACTTAGGGCTACAGAGTATCCAATATTCCTGGACATGGCCACAAGAGAAAAAATAACCCCTGAATAGGCAGAAGGACAGAGAGAATGGTAGACAACAAGCCAAGGACAGCAGCCAAAGAGACAGAAGCTGGACTTTAGGGTTGCAGTCCATCAATTTCTGATCGCACCATCTATGATATAACAATAGGCTTAATGAAAAAACACCAAGTTGAATCCACCATAGAAATAACTTGAAACAAACTTACCTCACAGGCACTCTCATGGCACTTTCAAGAGCTGATTCGTACAGGTGCTTCTGCTCTGGGCAGGTGCAGCATCCAGAGAGACCATGCACAGCCGCCTATCATCTTATGCTCTTCAGCTGAGCTGCTAGTGGCTGGATAAGGGCATTGCAGCCAATAGGCTGCTCTGTTGCTGAGGCAGCCAATGGCTGTTAAAATTGTAGTCTCACTTTTTTTGATCGCACTTATAAAGGTGTGCCCCATCCAGTGTATCCCTGCCTATGATAGCAAATAGTTACTTGTGTGCTACTCTGCTTGGTGTAATATTTTCAGATTGCCTTGTGTATGACCTTAGCTTGACCTTTGACTCTGTATTGCTGCCTGGACCAACCTTGCTATTGTACCTGACCTGCTCTTGCTTTACCCATTTGTCTGATCTTCCGTGTATGACCCTGGACTGTTACTTGTTGGTTTAGCTACTGCTCTACAATTTCTACCTCACTACTCTGATTTGCATTGCTAACTTGGACTGCCTATTAGCTTTCTGTCGGTACCTACCTAGTGTGGTTCTGGTTGAACTTCCACCTTCCTGGCCTTAGTCTCAATACGTTGCACACTTAAAGGCTGGGTGTAACCAACTATTCAGAGATTCTTTGGAATTCAATAATTCTCAGTTTATGATCATGGGGCAGAACATTCATCCATGTAAAGTTAATACTATCATCTTGTCACAAAAAAGGCAACAGAAGACAAATCATTTTACTTTTAATAAGAATTGTTTATTGAATAAATGGGAAATGTAAATAGAGACTTTAGGTCTGATTTAATACTGGAATTCCAAGTCACAATGGCATGGAGGGAGCTGTTGATCCTGCTGCCCCAACTTGTAGAATCTAAGTAAACACTTTCACACTGTCCCTAATGAGCAGTGTATAATTTTCTGCCAATAACTACCAAATCACAGCCTCCAAAAACACCCCAACACATCAGAGAGAGGAAGTACATTAGTGTGAACCCTGAAGTGTGGGGCAGGTGATAGGGAAGGTTGTCATCAGAGCAAAGGATTTGCTGTAACCAGAGCAGGGTTTGATGTCTTGAATCCAAGCTAAAGGAAGCATCAAGCAAGTTTTCCTGCCCCATGATTACTTACTGGGGGCTTCCTCCAGCCCCTTGAAGCTGACATGTCCCATGCCGCATCTCCGCTTGCAGCTTCTAGCCCGGGGTCCGCGCGGTGTGCAGAGGCCGACCTACTCTACTGCGCCAGCGCCACTGTCAATCAAGTCCACGTTGTCCGCAGCTGCTGAGTTGATTGACAGTAGCACTTCACGCAGGCGCAGTAAGGACAACCTCGAGGTCGGCTTCTGCACTGGCGGGGACCCCGGGCCGGTGGCTGCAATTGGAGATGTGCCGTGGGACATGTCCCCCGGTAAATATATCATGGGGCAGGAAAATTTCCTTGATGTTTCCTTTAAAGGGAACCTAAACTGAAAAGGATATGGATTTTTTCTTTTAAAATAATACCAGTTGCCTGACTCTCCTGCTGATCCTGTGTCTCTAATACTTTTAGCCACAGCCCCTCAACAAGCATGCAGATCAGGTGCTCTGACTAAAGTCAGACTGGATTAGCTGCATGCTTGTTTCAGGTATATGATTCAGCCACTACTTCAGCCAAAGAGATCAGCACTGCCAGGCAACTGGTATTGATTAAAAGAAAACATCCATATCCCTCTCAGTTTAGGTTCCCTTTAAGGAGTAAGAATCCGGGCACCAGTAGATTGCAAAGCATAACACTGTTTATTCCATCCACAAAACCATTACAGAAATTGGCAGGGTGGAATAAACACACTGTTATGCTTAGCAATCTACTGGTGCCCAGACTCTTTCTCCTTAACTTGGATTCAATGGGTGTGCAACTGTCCGAAGGCACGGTGATTCACTGTAAATACCCTCATTAGTCTGCTGCAGTCAGCATCTAGTACCGACTTACAAACCGTCCTTTTTGTTGGTTAGGGTCTGATCTCTGCTTTATTTTGCTATCTTGCATTGCCATCAGGGCCGGATTTACAGCTCAGGAGCCTGTAGGCACAGAAGTTCTGGCGCCCTAAGCCCCGCCCCTCGGCACAAGCCACACCCCTTAATAAATAAAGCCACTACCAGAGCTAAAGTTGTATGTTTTACTGCCCAAGGCCTACTATCTCCAGCTACGGCCATTTATGGGAAAAAGGGTAAAATTAAGTACCAGGTTAGGGTTACCAATAGCAAGATTAGAGTGACTAAATTGACAGTCAGTGACATGACTATGTACTCTGTACAATGCTGCAGAAGATGTCAGTACTATATAAATACATAATAATAATATGGTAGGACATTAGACTATGACTATGGTAGGGATTAGATTGTGAGCTCCTCTGAGGACAATCAGTGACATGCCTATATACTCTGTAAAGTGCTTAAGAAGATGTCAGTGCTATA
Organism: Hyperolius riggenbachi; assembly: GCF_040937935.1. NCBI lineage: Eukaryota > Metazoa > Chordata > Amphibia > Anura > Hyperoliidae > Hyperolius > Hyperolius riggenbachi. The sequence continues at coordinate 169,460,051 of NC_090651.1, forward strand.
TAAATACATTATAATAATAATATGGTAGGGCATTAGACTATGACTATGGTAGGATTAGATTGTGAGCTCCTGAGGACAAACAGTGACATGACTATGCACTCTGTAAAGTGCTGCAGAAGCTGTCAGTGCTATATAAATACATAATAGTAATATGGTAGGACATTAGACTATAACTATGGTAGGATTAGAGTGTGAGCTCCTCTGAGGACAGTCAGTGACATGACTATGCACTCTGTAATGTGCTGCAGGAGATGTCAGTGCTATATAAATACATAATAATAATATGGCAGGACATTAGACTATGACTATGGTAGGATTAGAGTGTGAGCTCCTCTGAGGACAGTCAATGACATGACTATGTACTCTGTAATGTGCTGCAGAAGATGTCACTGCTATATAAATACGTAATAATGATATGGTAGGACATTAGACTATGACTATGATAGAATTAGATTGTGAGCTCCTCTGAGGACAGTCAGTGACATGACTACATACTCTGTAATGTGCTGCAGAAGATGTCACTGCTATATAAATACATAATAATAATATGGTAGGACATTAGACTATAACTATGGTAGGATTAGAGTGTGAGCTCCTCTGAGGACAGTCAGTGACATGACTATGCACTCTGTAATGTGCTGCAGAAGATGTCAGTGCTATATAAATACATAATAATATGGTAGGACATTAGACTATGACTATGGTAGGGATTAGAGTGTGAGCTCCTCTGAGGACAGTCAGTGACATGACTATGTACTCTGTAATGTGCTGCAGAAGATGTCACTGCTATATAAATACATAATAATAATATGGTAGGACATTAGACTATGACTATGATATAATTAGATTGTGAGCTCCTCTGAGGACAGTCAGTGACATGACTACGTACTCTGTAATGTGCTGCAGAAGATGTCAGTGCTATATAAATACATAATAATAATGTGGTAGGACATTAGACTATGACTATGGCAGGATTAGATTGTGAGCTCCTCTGAGGACAGTCAGTGACATGACTATGTGCTCAGTAAAGTGCTGCAGAAGCTGTCAGTGCTATATAAATACATAATATCGTAGGTAGGCCATTAACCAATGACTATGGTAGGAATTAGGGCCCTTTTTCACTAGGTGTGATCTGCTTTAGAATGCAGATCGCAGCAGTTTTGCTGATCGCTAGAGCATTGTGATTTACATGTAGATCGCGGTGCTCATTTCCCACTAGTGAGCGCTGCTTTTTTTTCCACAAGCAATAGCAGGCTAGCGCAAGTCTTCTCGCAATTGCGTTCCGTTCCCAATTGATATAAGGTGCAATGTCATTAAGTTGGAAAAGCAGCCAGTGGGATTAATTCTACATATAGTACAGTAGAATAATATTTTTTACCTTTTTGTTGGGAAGCTGATTAGAGACAATGGCTGAAAGAGGAAGGGGGAGGAGACATAGATAGATGTGAGAGCCAGAAGTAAGGGAAATATGAGGGGACCAGGAAAGACAGAGCAAGAGGGGGAAATATAGGAGGGGAAATGGAATAAGTACAGAGGAGACAGACAATGTGGAAATAAAGAAGAGTTATCTCACCAGTTATATTTGGCAGGGACATGTTGAGTCTGACTGAGAAAGTCTGCCACCATAATAACCCTCTACCTGGAGATGCAGAGCCCATCAGAGAGAGGTGACCACATGATGGGAGGAGGGAGAGAGGGGGGACCAGGAAGCATGCAGCCGGCAAGTTATCTTTTGGCCTAACTTGTCCGGAGCTCACACAGTGCCTGTCCCCCTCGCTGCAGACATCAGCCTAAAAGAAGCCAGTAACGTGTTACAATGTGCATCACTAAGCTCTGTAACACTGCACTGCCTGCACTATTGATTAAGCATCCTGATCAGATTAATTAATAATGCAAGGTAGTGGGTGTCACAGGAGGCAGTATATGCACATGGTATCAGGACACTACTACCAATTATGAGATGGCATGCTTAAGAACAAACAGTATGACGGCCACTTACTGTGTCTGGTCGCCTGAGTGCCGCTGACCGCCTGTGACAGCAAGTCAGTCTCACTCTCCAGGGACCACCAGGGCACTGTCACACAATGTCTCATGTGTGCAAAGAGACAGCTTCGAACCCCCAATAGTATACATGTGGGGCGGGGGGCGAAGCTATATTGTATATAGTGCAGCCGGGCTATCTCATACCTACAGAAGCAGGGCTGTTTCGTCCGTCCCCCTCCTCGCCTGTCACTTAAATACACATGTTGGTTGGGTGCTTTTAGTACAGGACAGGAGAGGGGGGCGGAGCTTTTTGCCTACCTGTGCCGCTCGATTTGTCCCTCTCATCCACCCCCTCCATCGGACTCTGGGCGCACCGGGCAGGCAGGCTAATTAGTCTGTGCAACTTGTCCAGGATGTGATGCCCCATTGCTTTGGCCGCCCACGTGGTTCCTTAAACTCCCAGCCAGGGACAATCGCACCGCCCCCTGCTGCCTGTGCACGCAGCTGTTCACTCAAGATAAAGCGCTGCGTGCAGGCATGGATACGGCGGCCGGTGGGCGGGGAGAGCGGCACGTAATAACTCTGTGTGTGTGAGTCTCTAGCCGCCCGCCCCTCACTCACTTGCGGCCGCCGGAGTCTATGATGAAAGTAAGGAGGCGAGCGGCGGCTTTTGCGTTTCAGGCTGTTAAATTTAAAGGGGACATTATATAAACCTGCCCCTTGACCAATCAGGCGCTTGTAGGCTTGTGCCTAGTGTGCCTTATGGTAAATCCGGCCCTGATTGCCATTGACTATCTTGTCCTGCTTTACCAGCCACTCCATAGTGTGCTGTACTGTCGTCCCTCCTAGCCACTCCATAGAAAGAGTACACAATGCTTGACTGTTCACTGTCACGCTAGGGATTGAATCCTGATCCTTACAGGCGATAGTTATTGTGCGAGTACACACACCTTAAGAATAAAAGGATTTTGGATATGTAATTCTATGATGTACCCCATACTAAAATGTTTTAAAGGATTTAAGGTATTACATTGGGACAAGGAAAAACAAGCCATAGAAATAGCTCCTTTACGGTTCTTGCAAATACTGTAAGTGCCTTTGTTGTCTCTGGACTGGCCAATCAAAGTTTTTACCAGGTGAAAATTTTCAGTTTATCCGAAATTCATTGGGTTTATTCCAGAGGTGTAAAGAGGGATACCATGGGAGTTATCATGCCTCTTTACTGTTCTGCAGGCTAAAACCAGTTACATTTTTGTAACTAGTAAAAAAGGTTTTATTGTATATCATTAAAGAGGTCAAGGTAGCAGTTCCATCCTAACACCTTCACAAGGGATACATTTTTGTTGCATATTACAGATGCGGAAGGTCCCCAGCCTGCTGATTTTAATAAATGGTAAAAGCAGCAGATTTCTGGCAGCACTACAGGACAATGACTTGGCTCAAATGGTAACGGAACCAACTAGGGGGAATGCGTTACTGGATCTGATCATTTCTAATAGACCAGATAATGTATGAAATGTGCAGGTTCAAGAACATTTGGGAAATAGTGATCACAACATGATAACGTTTGATCTGGTGACTGATAGGCCACGGGGCAGCGGGACCACAAAAACTGAATTTTAGAAAAGCAAAGTTCAATCAAATTAGGCAGGCACTAAGTTTGGTGAACTGGGGTAATGTACTACAAGGGGAAAACACTGAAGGGAAATGGCAAGCTTTTAAACTTATACTCAATCAATATTGTAGTATGTATATCCCATATGGAAACAAAATATCTAGGAATAAAAAAAAGGCCTCTATGGATGAATAGAAAGGTTAAAGATAAAATGAAGAGGAAAAAGAATGCCTATAAGGTCCTAAAACAGGAGGGGACCGAGGCTGCATTAAGCAATTATAAGGAGTGCAATAAAAATTGTAAAAAAAGAAATTAGGCTGGCAAAGATCGAAGCTGAAAATCAAATCGCTAGGGATATCAAATCTAACCCAAAAAAGTTTTACAAGTACATCAACTTTAAAAAAAAGAAAGGTTGACTGTATAGGACTCCTAAAGGATGAGGGTGGGAACTCAATGGTGGATGACCAAGGTAAGGCAGAGTTATTAAATGCTTTCTTTGCTTCTGTCTTCACAGGAAGGAAACAGCACTGTTGCAAATTACAGAGGCAGACGAGTCAATCTTCTAACTGTAATATTAAATACTTAACGCAGGAAGAAGTGCAGGCAAGACTAAATAAATTCAAAACTGACACCAGGCACAGATGGCATCCATCCTTGGGTATTAAAGGGATACTTTGTTGTAAATAAGTTAAAAAATGGCTTATTTGGTACTTATGTATTTTCCTGTCCATCAAATTTGACTCCTGTTCAAAAGTTGTTTACTCTCCTACATACAACGCTGGAGAGGTGAAAGTCTTGGCTTTTAATTATTTAATTTATTATGTTCTATACCCCACATGAATGCAATCCACCGTTCCTGAGTTAAGGGGTATGAAACAAGGGGTGTCCATTGCGCCTGGCTGCAGAGAGCAGCATCCATCTGTCTCTTCTGGCCCTCACCCTCTAGGCATGTTAAAGTTAGACAGGCTCTGTCTTTTGCCAACTCCCCATGCTCCTTTCACACCAGACAATGCGTGCAGGAGCCGTTCTCCTGCACGCGTTGATAGTCTGTGACGTGTCGTCGGGTATCTGCAGTGCGACGCAATCAGCGGCGATAGCTATTAATTGAACCCGACGGAAAACGACGGCTCCAGACGACGACAACGTACCGAAACGCAGCGTCGGGTTTGAAAGGTAAAATGAAAGTCTATGGACTTTCATTTTACCTTGGTTAACGCAAAGAACTAGCTTTGCGTTACAATGCAGAAAAGGGCTCTGGTGTGAAAGAGCCCTCAGGCTTGTCATCCCAAACCTACCAGCCTCCTTTCCTCCAGTACTTGAAAAACAGCAGCAAGCACTGTGAGGGAATAGAAGATGGAGAGAGAACCCAGAAGTGGCAGCCCTTCGCCGCACCGTTTCTCCCGCTCTCGTTTACCGTTCCACGTGCCAGCTCAGGCTTGTCACCCCAAACCCAACCCCCCCCCTTCTCCAGTACTTACAGAGAGGCAGAAAACGCTGAGCAGGGCTGGAGGTACTGCATCATACCCAAACAAGCAGCTGGATGCTCCTGAGCACTCTCCCTCCTGCAGCTCTTCAAAGTGCTCCTTGCAGCCAGATGCAGTGGACACCCCCTAGCTCAGGAACGGTGCATCACACACATTAGGGGCCTAGTGCAAATGAAAGCCAAGGCTCCCAGCTTTCTAACAATATGTAGATTTCTAAAGGGGAGCAATTATCTTTTAAACAGGAGGCAGTCAAATTCCTAAACGTATCACAGGTGCTAGCATCTTTACTGATGTTATTTTAATCCTATCTGTCTGTTGAGCAGAAATTAGTTGATTTCCCAGAATGTCCTAGGGAAGAAGAGCGATCATCTTGACATGGCAGAATATTACAATAGGGGCAGGGCTATATACTCTTAGCAATAGACCCTGAACAAATATGCAGGTCAGGTGCTCTGACTCAAGTCTGACTAACATGCTTGTTTCAGGGTTGTGATTCAGACACTGTTGATGCTAGATGACCAACAGGACTGCCACCAATGGCCTGCCCTGCATATACTTGTTTGCACAATAAATGTAAGGGCCAGTGCAAATCAAAAACCACTAGCGGATCCACAAACGCTAGTGGTTTTTGAAGAGGTTTTTTTAGAGTGATTCTAGGCATGTTTCTAGGCATGTTTAGAGAGATTTTCTAAACATGCCTAACATTTTTGGAGCATTTTTGTGTAGCAGATTTAATATTTTGTTACAGTAAAGCTGTAACTGAACAGCTTCTGTAACAAAAACACTTAGAAAATCGCTCTGATCTAGCATTTTTCAGATCGATTTTCCACTTTCCTATACTTTACAGAAATGCCTCAGAAAACCACAAAAATGCTGCAGGACCCCAGTTTGCGTTTGGGAAAAAATGAACTGCTCTGGTGTGCAGCAGCCCATTCACATTCATTAGCCAAGCGGGTTCCCCCCCCTCCCCCCGCAAGCGTTTTAAAAAAAAGTTCAGAACCGCTCTTAGTGTGCACCAGCCCTAAGCCTGTGCCCATCCCTGTGCATTTCTTGCTGTGGATTTGACAATCAGATTTAGATGACTGCACAGCTAAAGTTAACACGCGGGCATAATCACAAAATAATTGCACGTTTGCTGAGTGCTTGTCACTCCTTCTCTTTTGAAGATATGATTCAATAAATTTACAGTGGACCCAAATTAAAAATACAAGATTTCAGAAATAAAATCTATTTTCAAAATTATAATAATAAATAGCAGCCTTTTTTCAGCTGCATGATGACAAATATAAAATATTCTACATTTATTGGAGGAACCCCTCCCTTCCTTTCATATTGCCGGGACAGAATCCGGCAAACTGGTGGAGTAGGAGGTGTCTGGCAAAGGAGGAATTGCTAATGGCTGCCACCTGTATAACCCTAGTTATGAAAAGAGAAGGGGGAAAAGCATGCACTGAAATGATCATAGGCTTGAAGGAGTGTTTATTTATCTTTGTATGTGTCAGAGTGATGCAACTAAATATTTTGAATTAAAAAAAATGTTTGGTTTGGATCCGCTTTAAGACCTGTCAGCCTAGCATCAGTTGAATACAAACTGTTTAGAGGGTTTCCTAAGGGATGCTATACAAGACTACATAGCAGAGAACAATCTTATTTCTTAGTATCACTCTGGGTTTACTAAGGACAAGTCATGTTTGACTAACATGTTTAGCTTTTATGAGGTGGTAAATGCGAACGTGCAGTGTACGGTTCATTGGGCGTAAGGCGGTGTGGCGCTTCTAGTGACAGGCTGAGAGGAGGTGTCAAAAAGGCCAACCCAAGTGTACACATCCACCTGTGTCCTGCGGAGAGCAAACGGAGACAGAAGTCTGATGATGCAGCTCAGCTGCGAGCTGCGGCAGCCAGCAGTACCTGTTCTGCTTCCTCTGCATGGTTTGGCTGCAGCTGGCTCAGACCTGGCCTCCGTTACCCCGTCAGTTCCTGGATTCCCGGTTTCCTCCTCCTGAGCATGCTGGCAGCTGCCGACTGGAGTGGAGGAGTCAGGAGTGGTTACCCAGCCTGGGTTGGAGTAGCGGGCAGCAGCAAGCGGTGGTACTCCGCGGGAGCGTGATAATGAGACACACACATTCCCTCTCAGTGGGCAGGGTGAGAGAGGCAACAGTGGGCACTGGACTGGAGGACACAGTAATTTAAGTAAGGTATGTCTGTGAGACATGGTGGGGGCAACAATTCCAGCCAGGCTACCTATACTGGGGGCAACTATTCCAGGCTACCTATACTGGGGCAACTATTCCAGGCTACCTATACTGGGGCAACTATTCCAGGATACCTATACTGGGGGCAACTATTCCAGGCTACTTATATTGGGGGAAACTATTACAGGCTACCTATACTGTATACACAAAAATTGGAAGAAAGAGTAGCTGGCACTAGACCGGAATCGGAGGTAGACTGGCCGTATACCGGAGTTTAACCCCGCAATTACGTGCACTTCATAATTGACCTATACTGTATGCAACTATTCCAAGCTACCTATACTGCATGCAACTATTCCAGGCTACCTATACTGGGGCACCTATATCTGGCATTACCCATCATTGTGCACTTAGCACGCCGCACTCACTTCTTTCCCCCCCCTTTTTTTTTTTTTTAGGTGGGGGTGGGTGTATTACCCAGCACCGGGTGTCAAATGCCCTAGGTACGCCACTGCTAACGTGGATATTGGTAAAGCTGAATACTGTATGTGATATACTTGGACTTAGCAAAATAATTTGATACTGTTCCCCACAACAGCCTAGTACAGAAGTTGAGGATGCAAGTACTGGGGAATAATATATGTACATGGATAAGGAACTGACTAACTGAAGGCAGAGTAGGTCAAAATGGGTAACTGTTAGCAGCAAGATACCAAAGGGGTTGGTACTGAGTCTAGTATTATTCCATTTATTTATTGAACTAGTAGATGATAAAGAAAGTAATGTTTTTTTTTTTTTTTAACAAATCAAGAGAAAGTAATGTTTCAATTTTTGCAGAGGATGCAAAATTTTCAACACGCAGGAAGATTGTGACGTATCACAGAAGGATCTGGATAGGATGGCTATATGGGCAAGAAAACGGCAGATGAAATTAAATGTTAGAAACATGGAAAACTGTAAAGTCATGCATCTTGGTCATATCAGTGTCTAGCGCCATACAAAACGAATGGTATACAGATGGGGACATCAAACATGGAGATGAACATAGTACTGGGTGACAATAAGTGAACTAATCGTTTTCAAACGCCAAGCAGCAGCAGTTAAAGTCAATAAAAGTTTGGGATGCATAAGGAGAATACAAACTCAGGATGCTAGCATAATACTGCCCATGTTTAAATTTCTTGTAAGGCCACATCCTATACTATAATTTCCCTGCATCCAGCAGTTTTGCAGCGTCCGTGTCCCTGGTATTTTGTTACTGCGTGCACAGTAACGTACTGCTGGAGGGACCAGGGAGCGAGGTGGGTGGGTGGGCAGCGTTGTGTGCGCGCGCACGCGCAGTGACTGGGGGCGGCCAAACTCACACTCTGTAGCCTATACACCGGCGCCGCTGCATAAAAAGGACCCCCGTACTTTCTGCTCTACAGGCAATGGAGGAGACAGGTGTCAGCGCAGACACGCGGGATGAGCGGCTCTCCCCCTATGTCATTGCAAGGAGGCTGAGTAGCGGCGATTGAAGAGAGAGCGGCTCCATCAGCTCACTGCACAGTCGCGTCATCAGAGGCAGAGCAGCAGGACTGAACCGTAGTTATAGGAAGTCCGGCTCTTTTCAATGAATCGATTCTGAACAGTAGTGATGGGAAGTCCGGCTCTTTTCAATGAATCGATTCATTGAAAAGAGCTGAACTTACCATCACTACTGTTCAGAATCGATTTAGAATCAGAGGCAGAGCAGCAGGACTGAACCGTAGTGATGGGAAGTCCGGCTCTTTTCAATGAATCGATTCATTGAAAAGAGCCGGACTTCCTATAACTATGGTTCAGTCCTGCTGCTCTGCCTCTGATGATGCGGCTGTGCAGTGAGCCGATGGAGCCGCTCTCCTGTCTGTTCAATTGCTGCTACTCAGCCTCCTTGAAATTACATGGGGGAGAGCGGCTCATCTCACGCGCAGTGACTGGGGGCGGCGGCGGTAAAAAAAAAAAGATCTAGAGCCCGTTTTTAAACAGACTTGGGTCTACTAGTTTAGTATAAAAAATATAGTTTTGGGCACCACATTACAGGTAGAAAGATTGGAGTTGTAGAACAAGTACAGAGATAAGCCATTAAATTAATCAGAGGGATGGAGGGTTGTAACAAAAAGAAAAGGGGTTAAAAAAATCTTTAGAGATGGAAAGTTTTACTTACCAGTAAAGGTTACATACATTGGGCTTATTTAGCCTGGAAAAGATGTCTTGGAGGTTACATAGTTATTTTGGTTGAAAAAAGACATACGTCCATAGAGTTCAACCAGTATAAAGTACACCAGCCCGCTTCCTCACATATCCCTGTTGATCGAGAGGAAGGTGAAAAAACCCTTACAAGGCATGGTCCAATTAGCCCCAAAAGGGAAAAATTCCTTCTAGACTCCAGATGGCAATCAGATAAAATCCCTGGATCAACATCATTAGGCATTACCTAGTAATTGTAGCCATGGATGTCTTTCAACACAAGGAAAGCATCTAAGCCCCTTTTAAATGCAGGTATAGAGTTTGCCATAACGACTTCCTGTGGCAATGCATTCCACATCTTAATCACTCTTACTGTAAAGAACCCTTTCCTAAATAAATGGCTAAAACGTTTTTCCTTCATGCAGATCATGTCCTCTAGTCCTTTGAGAAGGCCTAGGGACAAAAAGCTCATCCGCCAAGCTATTTTATTGCCCTCTGATGTATTTATACATGTTAATTAGATCCCCTCTAAGGCATCTTTTCTCTAGACTAAGTAAACCCAGTTTATCTAACCTTTCTTGGTAAGTGAGACCTTCCATCCCACGTATCAATTTTGTTGCTCGTCTCTGCACCTGCTCTAAAACTGCAATATCTTTTTTGTAATGTGGTGCCCAGAACTGAATTCCATATTCCAGATGTGGCCTTACTAGAGAGTTAAATAGGGGCAATATTATGCTAGCATCTCGAGTTTTTATTTCCCTTTTAATGCATCCCAAAATTTTGTTAGCTTTAGCTGCAGCGGCTTGGCATTGAGTACGATTATTTAACTTGTTGTCGATGAGTACTCCTAAGTCCTTCTCCAAGTTTGATGTCCCCAACTGTATCCCATTTATTTTGTATGGTGCTAGACCATTGGTACGACCAAAATGCATGACTTTACATTTTTCAACATTGAATTTCATCTGCCATGTATGTGCCCATATAGCCATCCTATCCAGATCCTGTTGCAATATGACACTATCTTCCTGAGAGTTGATGATTCTGCACAATTTTGTATCATCTGCAAAAATAGCAACATTGCTCACTACTGCATCTACTAGGTCATTAATAAATAAATTGAAGAGCACTGGACCCAGAACAGACCCGTGTGGTACCCCACTGCTAACAGTCTCCCATTTTGAGAACGATCCATTGACCACAACTCTGTTTTCTGTCCATTAGCCAGTTCCCTATCCATGCACACAGACTCTTCCCCAGTCCTTGCATCCTCAACTTTTGCACCAGACTTTTGTGGGGGACAGTGTCGAATGCCTTTGCAAAGTCCAAGTATATCACATCTACAGCATTCCCAATAACCATATTAGCATTCACTCCCTCATAAAAGCTGAGCATGTTAGTCAAACAGGACCTATCTTTAGTAAACCCATGTTGATGCTGAGAAATAAGATTATTTTCTACTATGAAGTCATGTATAGTATCTCTTAGTTACCCCTCAAATAGTTTGCATACAACTGATGTTAAGCTTACAGGTCTATAATTTCCTGGGTCTGATTTTTTGCCTTTCCTAACCACTTCCCGACCGCCCACTACACAGGGGCGGCGGGGAAGTGGAGCCCTTCAGGACGGCCTCACCCACAGAGGCGGCGGTCCATTTAAGGGCATGGGCGGAGCGATCGCGTCATCCGTGACGCGATCCTCCGCCGGCGCCTGTCACCGCTCGCCGCAACATCCCACCGGCTATACGGAAGCGCCGGCGGGATGTTAACCCCGCGATCGCCGCATACAAAGTGTATAATACACTTTGTAATGTTTACAAAGTGTATTATACAGGCTGCCTCCTGCCCTGGTGGTCCCAGTGTCCGAGGGACCACCAGGGCAGGCTGCAGCCACCCTAGTCTGCACCCAAGCACACTGATTTCTCCCCCCCCCTGCCCCAGATCGCCCACAGCACCCATCAGACCCCCCCCCCTGCCCACCCCCCAGACCCCTGTTTGCACCCAATCACCCCCCTAATCACCCATCAATCACTCCCTGTCACTATCTGTCAACGCTATTTTTTTTTTTATCCCCCCCCCTGCTCCCTGCCCCCTCCTGATCACCCCCCACCCCTCAGATTCTCCCCAGACCCCCCCCCAGACCACCCCCCCCTGTTTACTGTATGCATCTATCCCCCTGATCACCTGTCAATCACCTGTCAATCACCCGTCAATCACCCGTCAATCACCCGTCAATCACCCGTCAATCACCCCCTGTCACTGCCACCCATCAATCAGCCCCTAACCTGCCCCTTGCGGGCAATCTGATCACCCCCCCACACCAATTGATCGCCCACAGATCCGACATCAGATCACCTCCCAAATCCATTGTTTACATCTATTCTCTCCTCTAAACACCCACTAATTACCCATCAATCACCCATCAATCACCCCCTATCACCACCTGTCACTTTTACCTATCAGATCAGACCCTAATCTGCCCCTTGCGGGCACCCAATCACCCGCCCACACGCTCAGATTGCCCTCTGACCCCCCCTTATCAATTCACCAGTGCATTAATTACATCTGTTCTTCCCTGTAATAACCCACTGATCACCTGTCAATCACCTGCCAATCACCTATCACCCATCAATCACCCCCTGTCACTGCCACCCATCAATCAGCCCCTAACCTGCCCCTTGCGGGCAATTTGATCACCCACCCACACCATTAGATCGCCCGCAAACCCGCCGTCAGATTACCTCCCAAATGTATCGTTTACATCTGTTATCTTCTCTAAACACCCACTAATTACCCATCAATCACCCATCAATCACCCCCTATCACCACCTGTCACTGTTACCTATCAGATCAGACCCTAATCTGCCCCTTGCGGGCACCCAATCACCCGCCCACACGCTCAGATTGCCCTCAGACCCCCCCCCCCCCTTATCAATTCGCCAGTGCATTAATTACATCTGTCCTTCCCTGTAATAACCCACTGATCACCTGTCAATCACCTGCCAATCACCTATCACCCATCAATCACCCCCTGTCACTGCCACCCATCAATCAGCCCCTAACCTGCCCCTTGCGGACAATCTGATCACCCACCCACACCATTAGATCGCCCGCAAACCCGCCGTCAGATTACCTCCCAAATGTATCGTTTACATCTGTTATCTTCTCTAAACACCCACTAATTACCCATCAATCACCCATCAATCACCCCCTATCACCACCTGTCACTGTTACCTATCAGATCAGACCCTAATCTGCCCCTTGCGGGCACCCAATCACCCGCCCACACGCTCAGATTGCCCTCAGACCCCCCCCCCCCCCCCTTATCAATTCGCCAGTGCATTAATTACATCTGTCCTTCCCTGTAATAACCCACTGATCACCTGTCAATCACCTGCCAATCACCTATCACCCATCAATCACCCCCTGTCACCCCCTGTCACTGCCACCCATCAATCAGCCCCTAACCTGCCCCTTGCGGGCAATCTGATCACCCACCCACACCATTAGATCGCCCGCAAACCCGCCGTCAGATTACCTCCCAAATGTATCGTTTACATCTGTTATCTTCTCTAAACACCCACTAATTACCCATCAATCACCCATCAATCACCCCCTATCACCACCTGTCACTGTTACCTATCAGATCAGACCCTAATCTGCCCCTTGCGGGCACCCAATCACCCGCCCACACGCTCAGATTGCCCTCAGACCCCCCCCCTTATCAATTCGCCAGTGCATTAATTACATCTGTCCTTCCCTGTAATAACCCACTGATCACCTGTCAATCACCTGCCAATCACCTATCACCCATCAATCACCCCTTGTCACCCCCTGTCACTGCCACCCATCAATCAGCCCCTAACCTGCCCCTTGCGGGCAATCTGATCACCCACCCACACCAATAGATCGCCCGCAGATCCGACATCAGATCACCACCCAAGCGCAGTGTTTCCATCTATTCTCTCCTCTAAACACCCACTAATTACCCATCAATCACCCATCAATCACTCCCTATCACCACCTGTCACTGTTACCTATCAGATCAGACCCTAATCTGCCCCTTGCAGGCACCCAATCGCCCGCCTACACGCTCAGATTGCCCTCAGACCCCCCCTTATCAATTCGCCAGTGCAATATTTACATCTGTTCTCCCCTGTAATAACCCACTGATTACCTGTCAATCACCTATCAATCACCCATCAATCACCCCGTCACTGCCACCCATCAATCACCCCCTGTCACTGCCACCCATCAATCACCCGCTGTCACTGCCACCCATCAATCAGCCACTAACCTGCCCCTTGCGGGCAAACTGATCACCCACCCACACCAATAGATCGCCCGCAGATCCGACATCAGATCACCACCCAAGCGCAGTGTTTCCATCTATTCTCTACCCTAAACACCCACTAATTACCCATCAATCACCCCCTGTCACTGCTACCTATCAGATTAGACCCCTATCTGCCCCTAGGGCACTCAATCACCCGCCCACACCCTCAGAATGCCCTCAGACCCCAGCCCTGATCACCTCGCCAGTGCATTGCTTGCATCTATTCCCCCCTCTAATCACACCTTGAGACACCCATCAATCACCTCCTGTCACCCCCTAGCACACCTACCCATCAGATCAGGCCCCAATTTGCCCCGTGTGGGCTCCTGATCACTCGGCCAAACCCTCAGACCCCCTTCCGATCACCTCCCCAGTGCATGGATTGCATCTATTTTCCCCTCTAACCACCCCCTGAGACACCCATCAATCACCTCCTGTCACCCCCCTAGCACTCCTATCCATCAGATCAGGCCCAATACAACCTGTCATCTAAAAGGCCACCCTGCTTATGACCGGTTCCACAAAATTCGCCCCCTCATAGACCACCTGTCATCAAAATTTGCAGATGCTTATACCCCTGAACAGTCATTTTGAGACATTTGGTTTCCAGACTACTCACGGTTTTGGGCCTGTAAAATGCCAGGGCGGTATAGGAACCCCACAAGTGACCCCATTTTAGAAAAAAAAGACACCCCAAGGTATTATGTTAGGTGTATGACGAGTTCATAGAAGATTTTATTTTTTGTCAAAAGTTAGCGGAAATTAATTTTTATTGTTTTTTTTTCACAAAGTGTCATTTTTCACTAACTTGTGACAAAAAATAAAATCTTCTATGAACTCGCCATATACCTAACGGAATACCTTGGGGTGTCTTCTTTCTAAAATGGGGTCACTTGTGGGGTTCCTATACTGCCCTGGCATTTTAGGGGCCCTAAACCGCGAGGAGTAGTCTAGAAAACAAATGCTTCAAAATGACCTGTGAATAGGACGTTGGGCCCCTTAGCGCACCTAGGCTGCAAAAAAGTGTCACACATGTGGTACCGCCGTACTCAGGAAAAGTAGTATAATGTGTTTTGGGGTGTATTTTTACACATACCCATGCTGGGTGGGAGAAATTTCTATGTAAATGGACAATTGTGTGTAAAAAAATCAAACAATTGTCATTTACAGAGATATTTCTCCCACTTAGCATGGGTATGTGTAAAAATACACCCCAAAACGCATTATACTACTTCTCCTGAGTACAGCGGTACCACATGTGTGGCACTTTTTTACACCCTAAGTACGCTAAGGGGCCCAAAGTCCAATGAGTACCTTTAGGATTTCACAGGTCATTTTGCGACATTTGGTTTCAAGACTACTCCTCACGGTTTAGGGCCCCTAAAATGCCAGGGCAGTATAGGAACCCCACAAATGACCACATTCTAGAAAGAAGACACCCAAAGGTATTCCGTACGGAGTATGGTGAGTTCATAGAAGATTTTATTTTTTGTCACAAGTTAGCGGAAAATGACACTTTGTGAAAAAAAACTATTAAAATCAATTTCCGCTAACTTGTGACAAAAAAATAAAAACTTCTATGAACTCACCATACTCCTAACGGAATACCTTGGGGTGTCTTCTTTCTAAAATGGGGTCATTAGTGGGGTTCCTATACTGCCCTGGCATTTTAGGGGCCCTAAACCGTGAGGAGTAGTCTTGAAACAAAAATGACCTGTGAAATCCTAAAGGTACTCATTGGACTTTGGGCCCCTTAGTGCAGTTAGGGTGCAAAAAAGTGCCACACATGTGGTATCGCCGTACTCGGGAGAAGTAGTACAATGTGTTTTGGGGTGTATTTTTACACATACCCATGCTGGGTGGGAGAAATACCTCTGTAAATGACAATCTTTTGATTTTTTACACACAATTGTCCATTTACAGAGGTATTTCTCCCACCCAGCATGGGTATGTGTAAAAATACACCCCAAAACACATTGTACTACTTCTCCCGAGTATGGCGATACCACATGTGTGGCACTTTTTTGCACCCTAACTGCGCTAAAGGGCCCAAAGTCCAATGAGTACCTTTAGGATTTCACAGGTCATTTTGAGAAATTTCGTTTCAAGACTACTCCTCACGGTTTAGGGCCCCTAAAATGCCAGGGCAGTATAGGAACCCCACAAATGACCCCATTTTAGAAAGAAGACACCCCAAGGTATTCCGTTAGGAGTATGGTGAGTTCATAGAAGATTTTATTTTTTGTCAAAAGTTATATATATATATATATATATTTAAAGGGGGCTTGGATGCTTTTCTTGTATTAAATTACTAGGTAATTCCCAGCAGTGTTGATCCAGCGATTTTGACTGCCATCTGGAGCCAGGAAGGATTTTTTTTTCGTCTGAAGGTTAATTGGCCTAAGCCTTAAAAAGAGCCTGAAGCCTAAAAAAAAAAATAAATACCTCTTTTTACTAGGCAGTCCTGTACAGCAATAAGTCCATAGCTGAAACGTCGCATTACTGCGGCAGAACGATCAATACCCCTGAAATCCCCGGGGCAAAATTTGGGGCTCCTTCTGGGTTGAGGCAGAGCTTTGTGCAGTAGCTCTGCCTCTGTCCCGTCAATCTCCACCTCCTCTCGCCCCTCTGTCTTCTTTCACTGAGAGGGGCGGGGAGAGGCAGAGATCTGCAGAGATTGACGCAACTGGAGAGAGCTACAGCGCAAACCTCTGCCTTCCCCGGGCAACAAGATCCACGACCTGGAAAGTCGTGGAATTTTGCTCCAGGATATCAGGGGTATTACCACCTTCTCAACTGAGTGACAGCTCAGCCATGCACTCCTCCTGTATGTAGACTGGTAGTGGATGAGTGTCAGCTCATTACAGCAGTGCTTGCAGAGGCTTCTCTGATCCTCTTCCAATCCACCACTGTTCACTGGAACTCTACTTCCTAGCAGCCACGCTCCCGTCCGTTTATGACTCACGCCCGCACAGTAACACAAAGACATTCGTACACGGGAGAAAAAGCTGTGCACAAATGGCTTTGTGCTACTGTGCAAGGCCGTACATGCGCCTGCCCAGTGCAGCCTCACTTGTACACGCATTGAAGAGCGGCCATTTGACAAACCCATGTCGAATATGTTTGGAGGTTCCCAGTGCTAAATCCCAGTGGTCAAGGATGGGGGAGAACTGAATTATCCAACGCTTTTCCTTTAGGGCTCGTCTCCACTAGTGCGGTGTGCATCTCGCAGACGCACTGAGCGGGTGGGATCGCAGGCGAATACCATGAGCCTCTGCCGCGAATTCTGTGGGGGGTTCCGGGCGAATCGATCCCGCAACCGATTCCGCCGTGGCCCCGTCATCCCCTATGGCAGAGTTTCCCCGTGCGAATCATGTGCGGGGAAACTCTGCAGAATTGCCACCGAAAACCGCCCTAGTGGAAAGGGCCCTAACTGATAAGTATCTAACTTTAATCATATTTTCTCACAGGTATACTTTAACATTACCTATCTGCCTTAATGTCATAATATTCATATCTTCCGACTTCATGTAGGCTGAACTGCTCGCTTGCCAAATGGTTGTTAATACCACCCGGTACGTTTGACACATGGTGGTGTTACCAGCCAGCCAAAATGTAGTGTTTAAAGTGAACCCAAGGCGAGAGTGATATGGAGGCTGCCATATTTATTTCCTTTTAAACAATATCAGTTGCCTGGCAGCCCTGCTGATCTATTTGGCTGCAGTAGTGTCTGAATTACACCAGAAACGAGCATGCGGCTTTCTGACAATATTGTCAGAGCACCTGATCTACATATGCTTGTTCAGGGTCTATGGCTAAAAATATTAGAATCCGAAGACATAACAACAAAAGTTGTCATTAAAGGTATCACCTAAACAACTTTTGTGGTTATGTCTTTGGATTCTCTCCATGACTAATACTGGACCACACGCAACTAAAAATATTAGAGGCAGAGGAACAGCAGGACAAAAAGACAACTGTATTGCTTAAAAGGAAATAAATATGGCAGCCTCCATATCCCTCTAACCTCATGTTCACTTTTTTTTTTTTTAAGTTTCTTTTTATTGATTTTTGCAAGTACCAAACCACTTTCCCAACATGCACAGGTGTAGGAATGAGAACAAACAAGACTAAACATACAGTATAGCCAGTCTAGAAACCCGAAAAAAGAGGGATAGCGCTGCGCCTACACCTGTAGCTGCAAATATCTGTTGAAGGATCCCAATCCCTTACTAGAGAATACAATGTAAAGTAACAGATTGCGCTACTGAAAAAAGAGGCATCTGTCTCCATAGTAGCGCAATCTGTTACTTTACACAGTCTAGAAACCCCCTACCTGCAGCACATGAGGCTGCAGAATATAAAGGATATCATAATGAGGGATATGGAAGATAATTATCTAGATAGCTTTTAAAATTACTCAGCAAATTCCTCCTGGAGTCCATGTTTTCCAGATCTAGCACATTTTTTCCTTGCATCCCTAACCTCATGCTCACAAAAGCAACCGCTTTGCTCTGATGCAACTCCATAGCAGGGCCCCCTGTCCATTACCCATGCCAAGCTCTAGTCAATCCTCTATAATAAAACAGTGTCCCTGCGTTTGCGCTACTGCGCATGTGCGGCAGGGACACTCTGGACAGGGAGCAGGACAGCCAGGGGACGGACGTACATGCTTGTCCGCGTGCGGCGAGCACACTCTGGCAGCGGTGACGGACCTTGCCCGTTTTTAAACGGGCTAAGGTCACTAGTAGTTCATATATTTGCTTAGAACGCTCTAATAGTGCCCACTAATGAGTCATTTTTTGTCCAATCTTACCAAACCTATGTAGTGAATTGAGTGAATATATTGAATAGATACTTTATGTAGTCCTTTCTATTACACAGAAATGGTAAAAGTAGATCATTAGTGGGCACCTTAAGCCAAATACTTTTTTTTTGTTTTGTTTTAATACTCAAAATTCCCTATAAACTAAACAAGCCTCGTCCACAGCTTCTCCAGAGAGCCTTGGCACGCTCAGCCTTAGTAGCAAGGGCTTATGGGAGCTCAGTCTGGCCAGGAAGAGGAGGAGGTTACTAGCCAGATATTTCAGAGGCAGAGGGGTGGAGGGAGTAGGAGAGGGGAGTGTGAGATACAGATCAGCTTGCCTGTGTGAAATGTGACAAACAGAACATGGCTACCCTCATTGTATCACAGGAATAAATCGTAAACTGTTGAAGCTGTTTGCAGCTAGATTTGCTGTGTAAACTATCTAAACTTTAGATAAGATAGACACGTTACTTGTTATAGTTAGTTTTTCATCTCGGATCCACTTTAAGTTTTAAATACCTTCTTCAAGTTTAATGCCTCCTTTAAGTCTTGAATTCCTCAGAGTTAGAAGCTTGGCATGCTCTACTCTCAGGGATGAGCCTGTGTTTATTCTTTTGATCTAAGGTTATGGACAAAGATGTATGTTAACCTTTTATCTGTCTAGACAGCTGGATCAGCTTCTACTCCACCCACGGCAGCAGTGCTAAACTTCTCACATGTCTTAGGGCAGGGCTTTTCAACCCTGTCCTCAAGTACCACCGAAAGTGCATGTTTTGCAGAAAAAAAACATTCACAGGTGAGGTAATTAGAGTCTCAGCAGAGCTGATTAACTGCCCCTGTGGATTTCCACAAAACATGCACTGTTGGTGGTACTTGAGGACAGGGTTGAAAAGCCCTCTCTTAGGGATCCAGATGACATCCAATCGTATGATATGACGTGATCTGTATCCAGGGGATGAGGTCAGCATTACAGCTCTACTTGGTGGTGGAAGAGGGATGGTGAAAGAGACTCTTCCATTACCCCTCTTCCACCACCGAGTGGAGCTGTAACGCTGACACCATCACCTGGATCCCGATCACATCATATCATGTGATCAGTGTTAGGATATACAGTGTGATGGCATACAGGACATGGAAGCCATCTTGTGTGACCTTATGTGGAAATCCATTTTGACTATGTGGTTTGTGTAAAATCCCATCTTATGTAAATGTGATACATCGCATGTAATTTCCTCTAGAGAGCGCTGGAGATTCATCTGCCATGCTAAAGGGTATGTCTGTATAATATCGGTATTTTCTCCTAAGTTTTCTCCTAGGTGATATTTTCACTGGTCATAAAATGCCTTTTAAGCCACCAGCAAGCAAGAAAATACTTAATTTGATAGTACCTTTTCACCAAATTTTGGGTCATTTTTCAATTGTAAAATGCTGGAAATTTAGTTTAAAGAGAAGATGAAAATGATCTCCTAGGAGATAACTCAAGTGAAAAAATTAATTGCATATGGACCACCAACTTTTTTTTTTTTTTTTTTTTTTTTAAATTTATCAGAATCCGGTTGTTCGCTGTGTCTTATGTGAAATTTGGATGACACTCCATTGATGCGGGAGATCCAACATATAAGGGAAAATAAAACTGGTTCATAAATTTAGGATTTAAATAAAGTATTTATTATGATTTTCCCAAACCCATGATATTGCACCACCACACTCAAAGTCACACAAGCCCTGTAAACAACATGCAGCAAATCAGTGGCTAGCATCACGAGAGACTTTTCAGTTGGTACCATCATTGCACATGGTCTTCAATAGAAAAATATCTGCAAAGATACAAAAGGAAAACATCAACTGCCAGTCAACAACTGGATGAATTTGTATAATAAAAACAGAGCGTTAGTGGCACAAGATCTGATAATAGCAGTACACGATTACTTTTTTTTGTAAGAATGTTAAAGGACCACTATCGCGAAAATCGTAAAATGTTAAATACTTGTAAACATATACAAATAAGAAGTATGTTGGCCGTCAATTTTCTCTTATGTTGCTGTCACTTACAGTAGGTAGTAGAAATCTGATAGAAAGACAGGTGTTGGACTAGTTATCTCCTCAGAGTTTTGTTTATTTTCAAAAGCACTCCGTGAATGACAGTTGCTCTGTCCAACTGTCAAAAAGAGTGCAGCAAGCAGGAAGGCTGGGCATCATCATTGCATAAATTATTTTCCAGGCATGTCTTTACAAAGAATAAAAGCCTTGCTGAGAATCCCCCATAAAGAGATGGACTAGTCCAGTGATCTGCAAACTTGGCTCTCCAGCTGTCAAGGAACTACAAGTCCCACAATACATTGCAGGAGTCTGACAGCCACAGTCCTGATTTATAAAGGCAAATGCATTGTGGGACTTTTAGTTCCTCAACAGCTTTAGAGCCACGTTTGCAGATCACTGGACTAGTCCAAAACCTGTCGGTTCTGTCAAATTTCTACTAGCAACAGCAACATAGGAGAAAAGTAATTTATGGCTCATTTTACTCTGGAAAAAACATACTTAGTATGTGTTTACGAGTATTTTAAAATTTTACAATTTTCGCGATAGTGGTCCTTTAAATTTTAGTAACCGTAAATAATGATAAACATTAAAAACGAAAATACTTTGCTTTCACATAATGTGAATCTTATAAATATTCTGCAAGTACTGAAGTCTACAGATTGTAATTTCTTCTAAACAAGACAACTCCTCTCATGGAGTTCCATCATCACCCAATTTCAGAGGAGGGCACTAAAGAGTGCAAGAACCTACAGAAGAGAGATGACCACTTGACTAAGATTTTTTTGTTAGAGCAGGAGTTGCATTTTCAGGTGTATTTTAGCCACACCAAGTCAAGCGGAAATGTGACAGGGAAGCAGAATGCTCACTCTGGCCTACCACCCCTCACAAGTGTTCTAAACTCGCAGCTGAACTCCGGTCCCTACCTTTCGTATCCCTACCTCTCCCTCTAGATTGTAAGCCTTCGGGCAGGGTCCTCCTCCTTTTGTGTCCGACCTGACCATGCACCTCCATTACTGTGCACCCATGCTATGCATTTGAGTGAACTCAACTTGCCTGATCTCCATGCTCCCACCCAGTGACTAAGCATTACCTTGTACACCTACTGTGCTGCGTGATCTGGTTTTTCTTGTTTTCCTGTATTGTCGAATTGCTATATGTCAACCCTAAATATTATCTGTAACCTAAACGAATGTCCAGCGCTGCGTAATATGTTGTCGCTTTTATAAATACAATAAATAATATTTAGTTAACACAGAGGCGCTCAGCGTTTAGGATACTGGCAGATGCTATTTACTCCTGTTATTGCCTGATGAAGCAGGTTTGTACCCTGTGAAACGTGTTGCACTTTATTTGGAGTATCCAATAAAATTGTTTTGACTGAAAATCCACAGTCGTATGTTCTGCTTGGAGGAGGTAAGTCCACCACTGCCTCCACTATTATCAAGATAGGTTTTTAAGTTTTTAGTGTTTTTTTTATCCTGTTGGCGCCTCTTTTCTTATTATCTCCAATATTCAGTATCAAAGTAAACCTGTAATGACAAAAACAGCCCCTGGGGGGTACTTACCTCGGAAGGGTAAGCCTCTGGATCTTAACAAGACTTCCCCGTCCTCTGTTGCAGTGCTTGTACCCCAGAACACTGGGGAGCTAAATGCTTACCTACGGCGATCCAGCGCATGCACAGTAGCGGCTTTCCGTTCAGGCGGAAATATTTCCACTGGAGCCCATCGGAAAGTCGCTAGTACGCCTGCGCTGGATTCTTGAAGGCAAATATTGCTGCTTCAGGGGAATTTTTTGGGGAGCCAGTGCTGTATCCCCGAGGCTACAGAGACTGGGGGAAGCCTCATTAGGATCCTACTCCATAGGGGCTTTTTTTTTTTTTTTTTTTTTTACTGGTATACTTTAACCACATAACGACCGCCCCCAGCCGATGGGCGGCGGCAAAGTCTGGGCCCAAACGACCGCAATACGCCCATCGGCGGGGGCGGCTGCGGGAGTGGCAATGCGGCGATCGCGTCATTCGTGACGCGATCAGCCGCCGGGGACTGGCTCCGCCCCCCGTTCGCCGTAACCCGCCGGCCGTTCGGAAGCGCCGGCGGGTTACTGGCATCCGGATCGCCGCTGCAACAGTGTATAATAGGCTTTGTAATGTATACAAAGCCTATTATACTGGCTGCCTCCTGCCCTGGTGGTCCCAGTGTCCGAGGGACCACCAGGGCAGGCTGCAGCCACCCTAGTCTGCACCAAACACACTGATTTCCCCCCCCCCTGCCCCCTGATCGCCCACAGCACCCCTCAGACCCCCCCCTGCCCACCCCCCAGACCACTGTTTGCACCCAGTCACCCTCCTAATCACCCATCAATCACTCCCTGTCACTATCTGTCAACGCTATTTTTTTTTTAAGTCCCTAATCTGCCCCCTACTCCCTCCTGATCACCCCCCACCCCTCAGATTCTCCCCAGACCCCCCCCCCCCCCGTGTACTGTATGCATCTATCCCCCCTGATCACCTGTCAATCACCTGTCAATCACCTGTCAATCACCTGTCAATCACCCGTCAATCACCCCCTGTCACTGCCACCCATCAATCAGCCCCTGATCTGCCCCTTGCGGGCAATCTGATCACCCCCCCACACCAATAGATCGCCCGCAGATCCGACATCAGATCACCTCCCAAATCCATTGTTTACATCTATTCTCTCCTCTAAACACCCACTAATTACCCATCAATCACCCCCTATCACCACCTGTCACTGTTACCCATCAGATTAGACCCTAATCTGCCCCTTGCGGGCACCCAATCACCTGCCCACACGCTCAGATTGCCCTCAGACCCCCCCCTTATCAATTCGCCCGTGCAATATTTACATCTGTTCTCCCCTGTAATAACCCACTGATTACCTGTCAATCACCCATCAATCACCCCCTGTCACTGCCACCCATCAATCACCCCCTGTCACTGCCACCCATCAATCAGCCCCTAACCTGCCCCTTGCGGGCAATCTGATCACCCACCCACACCAATAGATCGCCCGCAGATCCGACATCAGATCACCTCCCAAATCCATTGTTTACATCTATTCTCTCCTCTAAACACCCACTAATTACCCATCAATCACCCCCTATCACCACCTGTCACTGTTACCCATCAGATTAGACCCTAATCTGCCCCTTGCGGGCACCCAATCACCTGCCCACACGCTCAGATTGCCCTCAGACCCCCCCCTTATCAATTCGCCCGTGCAATATTTACATCTGTTCTCCCCTGTAATAACCCACTGATTACCTGTCAATCACCCATCAATCACCCCCTGTCACTGCCACCCATCAATCACCCCCTGTCACTGCCACCCATCAATCAGCCCCTAACCTGCCCCTTGCGGGCAATCTGATCACCCACCCACACCAATAGATCGCCCGCAGATCCGACATCAGATCACCTCCCAAATCCATTGTTTACATCTATTCTCTCCTCTAAACACCCACTAATTACCCATCAATCACCCCCTATCACCACCTGTCACTGTTACCCATCAGATTAGACCCTAATCTGCCCCTTGCGGGCACCCAATCACCCGCCCACACCTCAGAACGCCCTCAGACCCCAGCCCTGATCACCTCGCCAGTGCATTGCTTGCATCTATTTCCCCCCTCTAATCACACCTTGAGACACCCATCAATCACCTCCTGTCACCCCCTAGCACACCTACCCATCAGATCAGGCCCTAATTTGCCCCGTGTGGGCTCCTGATCACTCGGCCAAACCCTCAGATCCCCCTCAGACCCCCTTCCGATCACCTCCCCAGTGCATTGATTGCATCTATTTTCCCCTCTAACCGCCCCCTGAGACACCCATCAATCACCTCCTGTCACCCCCCTAGCACTCCTATCCATCAGATCAGGCCCAATACATCCTGTCATCTAAGAGGCCACCCTGCTTATGACCGATTCCACAAAATTTGCCCCCTCATAGACCACCTGTCATCAAAATTTGCAGATGCTTATACCCCTGAACAGTCATTTTGAGAAATTTGGTTTCCAGACTACTCACAGTTTTGGGCCCGTAAAATGCCAGGGCAGTATAGGAACCCCACAAGTGACCCCATTTTAGAAAGAAGACACCCCAAGGTATTCTGTTAGGTGTATGATGAGTTCATAGAATATTTTATTTTTTGTCAAAAGTTAGCGGAAATTGGATTGTTATTGTTTTTTTCACAAAGTGTCATTTTTCACTAACTTGTGAGAAAAAATAAAATCTTCTATGAACTCACCATACCCCTAACGGAATACCTTGGGGTGTCTTCTTTCTAAAATGGGGTCACTTGTGGGGTTCCTATACTGCCCTGGCATTTTAGGGGCCCTAAACCGTGAGGAGTAGTCTAGAAAACAAATGCCTCAAAATGACCTGTGAATAGGACGTTGGGCCCCTTAGCGCACCTAGGCTGCAAAAAAGTGTCACACATGTGGTATCGCCATACTCAGGAGAAGTAGTATAATGTGTTTTGTGGTGTATTTTTACACATACCCATGCTGGGTGGGAGAAATCTCTCTGTAAATGGACAATTGTGTGTAAAAAAAATCAAAAATGTGTCATTTACAGAGATATTTCTCCCACCCAGCATGGTTATATGTAAAAATACACCACAAAACACATTATACTACTTCTTCTGAGTACGGCGATACCACATGTGTGACACTTTTTTGCAGCCTAACTGTGCTAAGGGGCCCAAAGTCCAATGAGTACCTTTAGGATTTCACAGGTCATTTTGAGACATTTGGGTTCAAGACTACTCCTCACGGTTTAGGGCCCCTAAAATGCCAGGGCAGTATAGGAACCCCACAAGTGACCCCATTTTAGAAAGAAGACACCCCAAGGTATTCTTTTAGGTGTATGATGAGTTCATAGAAGATTTTATTTTTTGTCACAAGTTAGCGGAAATTGATATGTATTGTTTTTTTTTTCACAAAGTGTCATTTTCCGCTAACTTGTGACAAAAAAAAAATCTTCTATGAACTCACCATACTCCTAACAGAATACCTTGGGGTGTCTTCTTTCTAAAATGGGGTCACTTGTGGGGTTCCTATACTGCCCTGGCATTTTAGGGGCCCTAAACCGTGAGGAGTAGTCTAGAATCCAAATGCCTCAAAATGACCTGTGAATAGGACGTTAGGCCCCTTAGCGCACCTAGGTTGCAAAAAAGTGTCACACATGTGGTATCGCCGTACTCAGAAGAAGTAGTATAATGTGTTTTGGGGTGTATTTTTATACATACCCATGCTGGGTGGGAGAAATCTCTCTGTAAATGGACAATTGTGTGTAAAAAAAATCAAATAATTGTCATTTACAGAGATATTTCTCCCACCCAGCATGGGTATGTGTAAAAATACACCCCAAAACACATTATACTACTTCTCCTGAGTACGGCGGTACCACATGTGTGGCACTTTTTTGCACCCTAAGTGCGCTAAGGGGCCCAAAGTCCAATGAGTACCTTTAGGATTTCACAGGTCATTTTGCCACATTTGGTTTCAAGACTACTCCTCACGGTTTAGGGCCCCTAAAATGCCAGGGCAGTATAGGAACCCCACAAATGACTCCATTTTAGAAAGAAGACACCCCAAGGTATTCCGTTAGGAGAATGGCGAGTTCATAGAAGATTTTATTTTTTGTCACAAGTTAGCGGAAAATGACACTTTGTGAAAAAAAACAATTACAATCAATTTCCGCTAACTTGTGACAAAAAAAAAAAATCTTCTATGAACTCACCATACATCTAACGGAATACCTTGGGGTGTCTTCTTTCTAAAATGGGGTAATTTGTGGGGTTCCTATACTGTCCTGGCATTTTAGGGGCCCTAAACCGTGAGGAGTAGTCTTGAAACGAAATTTCTCAAAATGACCTGTGAAATCCTAAAGGTACTCATTGGACTTTGGGCCCCTTAGCGCAGTTAGGGTGCAAAAAAGTGCCACACATGTGGTATCGCCGTACTCAGGAGAAGTAGTATAATGTGTTTTGGGGTGTATTTTTCCACATACCCATGCTGAGTGGGAGAAATATCTCTATAAATAGACAATTGTGTGTAAAAAAAATAAAAAAATTGTCATTTACGGAGATATTTCTCCCACCCAGCATGTGTATGTGTAAAAATACACCCCAAAACACATTATACTACTTTTCCTGAGTACGGCAATACCACATGTGTGGCACTTTTTTGCGGCCTAACTGCGCTAAGGGGCCCAAAGTCCAATGAGCATCTTTAGGCTTTACAGGGGTGCTTACAATTAGGCACCCCCCAAATGCCAGGACAGTAAACACACCCCACAAATGACCCCATTCTGGAAAGTAGACACTTCAAGGTATTCAGAGAGGAGCATAGTGAGTCCGTGGCAGATTTCATTTTTTTTTGTCGCAAGTTAGAAGAAATGGAAACTTTTTTTTTTTTTTTTTTTTGTCACAAACTGTCATTTTCCGCTAACTTGTGACAAAAAATAAAATCTTCTATGAACTCACCATGCCTCTCACTGAATACTTTGGGATGTCTTCTTTCCAAAATGGGGTCATTTGGGGGGTATTTGTACTATCCTGGAATTTTAGCCCCTCATGAAACATGACAGGTGCGCAGAAAAGTCAGAGATGCTTGAAAATGGGAAAATTCACTTTTGGCACCATAGTTTGTAAACGCTATAACTTTTACCCAATCCAATAAATATACACTGAATGTTTTTTTTTTTATCAAAGACATGTAGCAGAATAACTTTCGCGCTCAAATGTATAGGAAATTTTACTTTATTTGAAAAATGTCAGCACAGAAAGTTAAAAAAGTCATTTTTTTGACAAAATTCATGTCTTTTTTGATGAATATAATAAAAAGTAAAACTCGCAGCAGCAATCAAATAGCATCAAAAGAAAGCTGTATTAGTGACAAGAAAAGGAGGTAAAATTCATTTAGGTGGTAGGTTTTATGACCGAGCAATAAACCGTGAAAGCTGCAGTGGTCTGAATGGAGAAAAAGGCTCTGGTCCTTAAGGGGCGAAAAGACTGTGGTCCCGAAGTGGTTAAATAGACATGATTTCTCAGCTTGGTAATACCAGATCATGATGAAGCGTGCCAAGAAAATTAGTGGTTGTGTGAAAAGTGGTTTTATTAAGAATTGTGGTTGCAAGTAGAATTAGGACTTCTTTCCTTTCAATGGGTGTGCCTGCATGAGACTAATCACACAACTAATTCTAGCAGATCCCATTATATTTCAATATGATCCAGGTAAGGACGTAAATATCCTACCAAATGTATTTTATTTTTTTTAAATCCAGTCCAAATGTACTGGATCACTTATGACACATTCCTACTAGAGTTGCTTGGAGAACTCGAGAAAGGCCTTAGTAAATAAGGATGCATATACAGTACAGACCAAAAGTTTGGACACACCTCATTCAAACAGTTTTCTTTATTTTCATGACTATGAACATTGTAGATTCACACTGAAGGCATCCAAACTATGAATTAACACAGGTGGAAGTACAGTACATAACCAAAAAGTGTAAAACAACTGAAAATATGTCATATTCTAGGTTCTTCAAAGTAGCCACCTTTTGCTTTGATTACTGCTTTGCACACTCTTGGCATTATCTTGATGAGCTTCAAGAGGTAGTCACCTGAAATGGTCTTCCAACAGTCTTGAAGGAGTTCCCAGAGATGCTTAGCACGTGTTGGCCCTTTTGCCTTCACTCTGCGGTCCAGCTCACCCCAAACCATCTTGATTGGGTCAGGTCTGGTGACTGTGGTGGCTGGCGCAGCACCTCATCACTCATTCCTGGTCAAATAGCCCTTACACAGCCTGGAGGTGCGTTTGGGGTCATTGTCCTGTTGAAAAATAAATGGTGGTCCAACTAAATGCAAACCGAATGGAATAGCATGCCGCTGCAAGATGCTGTGGTAGCCATGCTGGTTCATTATGCCTTCAATTTTGAATAAATCCCCAACCGTGTCACCAGCAAAGCACCCCGACACCATCACACCTCCTCCTCCATGCTTCACAGTGGGAACCAGGCATGTAGAGTCCATCAGTTCACCTTTTCTGCATAGTAGTTTACGTCTACTGTAATATTCAGGATCACTTCCAGAAGATGGACTGCAGCCATAATGTGCACAAAATACAGTTTATTTTTTGTCAGTGTGTCAGACTCCCATCCAGCGGTAATTATACAAAAAAATTACTTTTTGACAGCAAGCAAACAAGTAACCAATCACAAATTTGCTGGAGTAAAAAAAAAACAAAAACAAAAACAAAAAAAACAGCAACATTCAAGCATGTGATCAATTTAATCAGGTCATAGATATGCAAGTCATGATCATGTGCTGAAATAGGATGTGATCACAGCAAACCAGAACTTTGCAAATCTGATCAAACAAATCACATATTTCTACATGAGTTCTCCTAGAAATGTCCATCACTAGTAGAGAGCTACAATCGATTATTAAACGATGTGTCCACAAAGTCTATGGTGGATGTAGGCACTCTGCCTACATTCACCATTGTTTAATGATCTGATCGCTTACCGTAATATTCATAGTCTTTTTCATCACTTCGTGTGGATATTTTTAAGGCTAGATCGCGGTACAATCTTATTCATTGGCCGTTACACACAATCTATCTTTCTGTGTGCACATAGCTTAACCATAAAGTGAAACCCAATGCTGCTGTACTATGCCAAACTTTTTTCCCCAGCATCCTGCCTGTCTTAAAAGCACCACAATTTAAACATCGGAAAATATGCGCTTGACTGAGACCATCTACCAGGCAAGTCAATCAGTGACGCCTTTAGGGCTGGAACCCACAGGAGCGCTTTTAGCAGCGTTTTGGCAGCACTGCGATACGCTAGCAGTTTGCCAAAACGCTGTGCTAATGTTAATGGATGGGGCAACTTCCACAGGAGCGTTTGCGTTTCTCAGAAACGCAAACGCAGGACCTGCAGCATTTTGGGAGCGTTAGCGCTTCAATGTAAAGTATTGAAACGCTAGTGGAAACGCTCAGCAAAACCTAAACTGAGCGGTTCTGCTAGCGTTTTGCGGTGCAGCGCAATGTAACAAAATGAAAAATTATTCACACGACCAATCAGGATAAAACCGCAAACCGCAAAACGCTACGCACCCGCTGGGCAAAAAAATACAATGTTGCAAAACGCGACCGCAAACGCGCATGAATCCGCTTGCAAACCGCTGTTACAAATTGCTAGCGGTTGCGTTTAGCGTTTGCGGTTTGCAGTGGGTTCCAGGCCTTAAAGAGTACCCGAGCCGAATCTGAGGTACAAAATCAGATACTTACCTTAAAAGAGTGAAGCCTCAAGATCCTATTGAGGCTTCCCTCCCTGCTCTGATGTCCCCCGTCGCAGAGCGCAGCCCCCGGAAGATTAGCGACAAGGCCACGCTATAGGAAGAGGAGTTGCATGTAAAACGGAGCTTTGCTGAGCAACGGGGTACGTTTGAGTAGTGAGGGAAGCCTCAAAAGGATCCTGATGATCCTCTTAATGTAAATAACTGATTTTGATCCTGAGCTTTGACCCAGGCAACTGAAGTGAGAGGGATAAGGAAGCGGTCATATTTATTTCCTTATAAACAATACCAGTTACCTGGCAGCCCTGCAGGTCTATGTGGCTGCAGTAGTGTCTGAATCACACTAGAAACAAGCACGTAGCTAATCTTGTCAGATCTGACAATGTCTGAAACATCTGATCTGCTGCATGCTTGTTCAGGGTCCAAAAGTATTAGGAGGCAGAGGATCAGCAGGTTAGCCAGGCAACTGGTAATGTTTATAATTAAATTTGGCAGCCTCCAGATACCTCTCGCTTCAGGTTGTCCTTTATCCGTTTGCCGTCTACCTAATGCAGATTAGCGGCAGCAGGGAATCTCTGTTGTTCCTTCGCATCACCATATGGCGTCATTCCGCTGAGGAGAGAGATTTGATGGAAGCTCTCCCATCAGTAAACACAGTGGGCCCAAGCCCCCAGGCAGGCTGTTTTTTTAGTATCAAATGATTTTACATTTATATAGTGCTGACCTCTTACGCAGCGCTGCAAAGTATAGTCATGTCACTTAATTGTCCTTCCGGAGGGGCTCACAATTTAATCCCTGCCAAAGCCATATCTCTATGTATTAGTAGTGTAGTGTTTGGATCATAGTCTGGGGACAATTAACTTATCTATAGGTTTGTTATTTTTTTTTGTATTAAAAAACGAAAGCAGCAGCAGCAATAATCAAATAGCACCAAATTAAAGCTCTATTTGTGAGATGAAAGGGGAGGTAAAATTAATTTGGGTGGCAAGTTGTATGACCGAGCAATAAACCGTTAAGTTGTAAAGTGCAGAACTGTAAAAATAAACCTCTGGTCCTCAAGTGGTTAAAGTCTGAAGTGTAACAGAAACACAACAAAGAACAGATACTCAGTACCTTACCGTTCTCGATTCCCTGCAGACTTCTTGTTTTAAATCTCCAGCCGCGGGAGACTCTAGCAGTCTTTGGAAGCACTCGTGCTTCAGAAGACCGGCGGCTCTGTACTGCGTGTGCACCAGAGACATGCACAGTACGGAGCAGCCAGTCTTTAAAAGCCTGAGTGCTTCCGAAGACTGCCGAAGTCACCCCAACACAGAAGATGGCAGTTCACGACCAATTGGTCGTGAACTGCTAACGGGGAGCCTGCAAGGGAACGCGGAGACCAGCAGGAGAACTGGAATGCTCTATAGGACCCAGAGCCTCCAACTCTTTAGGTAAGTATCTGCTTTATATTTTTAAAATGGCTTCAGTGCCACTTTAAGGAGGTGGGGGTCCGTTGTACACCAGCATGTGTACAAGACAAATGGTTTGAGAAGATTTCTGTCTCATGCTGGGGAAGTCTCTAGTGCAGAAATTGACAGAGAAGGTGATTCTAAGGAGGTACTTTTAAAAAGGATTTATTTGAGAATATAAACATTTGTGTAAAAAAAATAAAATTTATTTACCTCTCAATCATCGTCATCATCATCCTCTGGAACAAAAATGTCATGCTCTTCTAGTAAGGCAGCAAAGTTTTTGCTGATGAGCGTTCCCAAGTATAGGAATGGAACCACTACACTGAAGACTCTTAGCAGACCAAAACTTACCTAGAAAGGAAGCAGAAAAAAAAAAAAAAACAAAAAAAAAACTTAAATATATACATGTACATATTTTCTCATCAAATATAAAAAAAAAAAAAAAAAAAGTAATTTCTCAACATTACCATTGATTAAGATAGCACAAATGCTGCACTGATAAAATATTATTTTGCATGTAAAGCTTGTAAGTTTACAAAACACTGCCAAAATGAACCATATAATTCTCTGATGAGGTTAATTTGTCAATAAAAAAAAAACGCAACATGTGTGACCAGTTAGACTGCATCTGCAAAAGGGATACAGCACTGCATCTGTACAGACAGTCTCTACCCTACAATATACACAGCCAGTCCTGCACCAACGCTGCTCCTGTCACCTGACATGAAAGCTCAACAGCCTCGTCCATCTCCCTGTGTGAGCTAGACAGACTAGGTGAATTATGCTTCTTTCAGATGGCTAAACTGCACACTTATCAGGTAGGGCAGCCTCTTCTCTGACGGACACAAGTGCTTTTCAAGTGCAATTTAATGCAGATGAATGGCAGTGTTTTGTAAGCCCACTCATGCCAGCGTTTGCCATGTGGTGGGGTTAACCGACTGCATGGCGTAATGTTTGAGGGCAGCAGTGGCCATGCTCACTTGTGGCTCAATATGGTGTCTGCCTCTCTCCTGCTTATTCCAAGTGCTACAAAGCATATGAGCAGCTGAGAGGTAGTGAATTCTCTGCTTTAGCCTCCCATGTTAAAAAGAGGCCTTACAGCACATCTCAAGTGTGCCAAAACTTTTACTGTACAAGTCTGGTGTGCGAGAGGACTTACTACTGTCCATGTTACATAGTTCTATAGTTATTTTGGTCGAAAAAAGACATACATCCATAGAGTTCAACCAGAGAGCAAAGTACAACACCAGCCTGCTCCCTCACATATCCCTGTTGATCGAGAGGAAGGCGAAAAAAACCCTTACAAGGCATGGTCCAATTAGCCCCAAAAAGGGAAAAAAAAAACCTTCCCGACTCCAGATGGCAATCAGATAACATCCCTGGATCTACATCATTGGGCATTACCTAGTAATTGTAACCATGGATGTCTTTCAACGCAAGGAAAGCATCTAAGCCCCCTTTAAATGCAGGTATAGAGTTTGCCATAACGACTTCCTGTGGCAATGCATTCCACATCTTAATCACCCTTACTGTAAAGAACCCTTACCTATAATGGCTAAAACGTTTTTTCCTCCATGCGCAGATCATGTCCTCTAGTCCTCTGAGAAGGCCCAGGGACAAAAAGCTCAATCGCCAAGCTATTATATTTCCCTCTGATGTATTTATACATGTTAATTAGATCCCCTCTAAGGCGTCTTTTCTCTAGACTAAACCCAATTTATCTAACCTTTCTTGGTAAGTGAGACCTTCCATCCTGTTACAGAAGATTGTCGTCAGGGTCTCTTCCGCTCCTGGAAGTTCACAAGAACAAGCGATTGTGAATTGTGCGTGCACAATAAAAGAGCGTTTGCGCACTTCGTGCTTGAGCAGTTCTTTTTACTGAGGTAGCGCAATTCAGCACAGTTCAAAAACAATGTACGGCCAAAAGTGTATCCTGGAGATCATTTGTCTGATGGGCCAGTTAAATATTAAAGGGGTCGGGAATGGACAACCTTGGTCCTGCTGATCATTTTAGTTGCAGAAGTGTCCAAATCCTACACCTGAAACAAGCCTCTAATACTTTTAGCCATAGACCCTGAACAAGCATTAGCTAATGGTTGTTCAGGCTCTTTGGCTAAAAGTATTAGAGGCAGAGGATCAGCAGGACTTCCATGCAATTGGCATAGTCTAAAAATGAAATCAATAAGGGGAGGCTCCATTTCCCTCTCACTTCAGATTACCGTTAAGGTGTCCGTTTACATATTTGTACTAATTTAAATATCTACTTCCTGTCCAGGCAGAGTGGAAGGGGGTTGCTTTTTTTCAGGGGTGCTGCCCTGGAAATAGACGCTAGTTTAAAGGCCTGTACACACGCTTGATTACAGTTGGCTGATGCAGCCGATAACAACTGCCTCTGCCGATAATCTGGCATGTGTACACAGTAGCCCCCGACTGACCAGCGATCCACAAGGTAGACTGACTGGGATGAGCAACGCCCAATAGCTTTGCAGACATCTAAATTTGTGTCGCTATGTGTGCCCCTCCGCATTGCAACAGAATGCATCAGCCTGTAGGCAAACTACACATTTGTACAGTCTCTGCCTGTCAGGAACCGGCCCCGCGGCAAGCCTGCAGATATAGTTCCCGACTGCGGGTTTGACCAGATCGAGAGGGGGAAGCAGCCTTAGTCGAGCTAATACAAGGCTGTGACCACTCAGAACACTTCAGTGTAGCTGTTGCTAGACACTTCCACTCTGCTGTCGAGTGATCTGCACGCAATCCGCGTTTTCGTATTTGGGTCAGCTTTGCGCTTTAGGCCAAATACGGAAACGCCACGCGCACACAGTACAATCGTACAGAAGCAAGGCCCAATCAGGCACTGAATCTTGTAATGCAAGTTACACTGCAGTCTCTAGGCTATGAGCGTTAGCTTAGTACAGCAGAAGTCAAACTTATTAAATAACGATTTAATATTCCAGAAAAAAGTGGAACAATGCAGAAAATAATATATACAAAAGATTTACAGAAAACAAAGTAAAAATTACAAAATAAAAGTTACAAAGATACACAAGGCCACTTCTATAGTCCGCAGTGTGGTCTGGGGGTATTTAATGTTCAGTCCCAAAACTAATGCAATCTCTCAGATTGTCATATCCTTTTTGTGATATGCGACCGTCAAAGCTTTCCTGTTTTTACACATAGACTTCAAAACACTTCACACACTTCCAGTAGGCTGTCATATGTAGACTTCAAACATTCCTGTGTTAGCTTCCACTGTCCAGACTCATTTTAGTCTGGATTGTATTTTGGCTTGTTTACATATACACAAAGATCAAAGCAATGCAACACCTTTGCAGGATGCCGGACAAAAGAGGGGCTCGTTATCTAATTACCTCTTTCCTTGCTGGGAGCACAGATTACCGGTGACAAAGAGTATACATATGAGACAGTATTCAGACCAAAAGGGTAGCTATTCAGACCAAAGGGTAGCCGATCACCTGTATAGGCTTCAAAGCAACTGTCTGATTAAGTGTTTCCTAATTAGAAGCAGACAATGGTAGCTTCTCCTGCTAGACAATGAATGTAGAGTTAAAGGGAACCAGAGGCCCCAGAAAAAAAGCTGTTATACATACCTGGGGCTTCCTCCAGCCCCATACGCACGGATCGCTCCCACGCCGCCGTCCTCCGCTTCCTGTATCCGGCGGTACCGGGTCTCGCCGTTTCGGCCAGTCGGCGGCAGGACGCGGCCAATTGTCCGCATCACAGGGGCTCCCGGCATACACTTACGCGTGCAGCTGCATACTGAGCAGCCGCACGCGTAAGGGTATGGAGGGAGCCCCTGCTCATGCGGACAATTGGCCGCGTCCGCCGGAAGTGACGGGACCCGCTACCGCTGATACAGGAAGCGGTGGACGGCGGTGTGGGAGCGATCCGTGAGTATTGGGCTGGAAGAAGCCCCAGGTATGTATAAAAGCTTTTTCTGTTTTTAAACAGAGTTCCTCTCTGGTTCCCTTTAATTTACATTTACATACAGGAACTCACATGAAGCTTGCTGGCAGACTGGCATACATACACATATGAAAGATAAATCACAGATGAAAAAAAAGGGCTTCCACGAGATACAACATGGCTGCTATGTTCTGCATATTACCGTACATATCACCACAATATATCATCACACTGCCCAGCGATGTTTCCTGAGGCATCAGATCCCAATCGCCGTCGGGTGACATCCTTCTAGTGTGTACAGCCCATAAGTGGTGCACTTTAAATCATTGATTAGCTAAGTTTTGTATCTAATCCAGAGTACAGTTGTTTTTTTAAATTTGTATTCAATTTGCATCAGGGCTGTGGAGTCGGAGTTGCAGTCGGTGGTTTCATAAACTGAGGAGATGAAAATAAAAATTGTGTTTAAAAAAATAAAAATAAACTGAGGAGTCGTGAGTCGGATTTTTGTACCAAATCCTTAGTTCTGGTAAGCATTAGACTAAGGAGTCAGAGTCGAGGAGTCATTTTGGGTACCTGGAGTCAGAGGTTTCAAAAACTGAGTCGGATGATTTTTGTACCGACTCCACAGCCCTGATTCGCATAAAACAATGGTGATTTTGAACTTTATGAATTTAGATTTAAATACACATCACAGAGACCATGAATTGATTGTGTTGTGTAGAACAGTTTTCATTTGTGAGACACCTGTCCTTATACGCAGCATGCCATTCCTTTCAACCCACAAGATATGGTGATATCCATAACATTTACCTGTGCAGGGATCAGCTATGCAGGAGGGTCCTAATGATAGTAAATTTTGCCATCATTTAAATCTGCCACTGCAGTGTACCAGAGCTGTGGCCCGCAAGGATTGGGACGCGACTGGACTACATTATCCCAAGAGATCTCTCACGAATGCATCGGGGCAGCCAAAACATGTTAGATAATTGGCAGAGGAAGCCACAACAAAGCAAAAGTGAACTAAGGGCTTGTTCACACTTAGAGCGTTTTAGTTTTTTTTTTTAAGCGCCGGCAATTTTTTAAATCGCCCTAAAAGCGCTTGTGCCACGATTCCCTGTGAGAATGTTCACATATGAATGGTTAGATTCTGATCCGCTCACCAAAGCGCTGCCTGTACCATTTTCCGGGTGATTTGCCTCAATGGAAGGTATAGGGAAATCGCAAAAGCGCTTTGTATAACAATTTCACCAGCGCTTTCATGAATAAATACATTGTATTTATTCATTTCCAGGTGAAAGAGTTCCACTTCCTGATTAACATCAGGAAGTGAAAACGAATCGCTCTGCAAAAGCACTTACAAAAACGTTTTACAAAAAAATCCCTAACATAGCGGTAAGTGCCGGGAGGCGCAGAAAAAAAAACCCCAAAGCGCTGGCGTCAGCCATTTATGATGTGAACAAGGAATGGAACGGTCTGTGCACAGAGGAAAGGAGGCATGTCAACTTCTGCATCTGTGTGAAGGACTTCCGGAAGAATAGATTAGAAGAACCAGAGCAACGCTGGAGCAAACCGAGAGGTAAATTAATCTAAAAAGAGGAAACCACCATATTATTAGAATATAAGGTTAGAATTAAAATCCAGGTTTACTTTAGCTCCATAGAATGTAAACTCAAATAGGCAGGGCTCTCTCTTCCCTTATGTGATTATACTCTTAGTGAAATGTGTGCACATGCTTAAGACCGCTTGATCTCCTAAATAAATTAATTTCCCAATTAATAATCAAGACTATAAAATAATGATTTGAAAGTGTGCACCTTTTCGAAAGATTTTTGCCACATTACGTATTTAAATGATACCCGAGGCGAGGCACAGAAGTTGAGTTTAACATACGTGGGGCTGCTATCAGGTCCCTAGCTGTGGTTCCAATCCACTCGTGTGCTGCTGCCTCTTCCAAAAAAGATGCGCAAATCGTGCATGCATGGCCCTGGCCGCATGGGTGGGAGTGTTCTGCACATGGGCAGTTTAAATCTTAAACTGTGCATTCGCATAACGCTCCAAGCCACGGGAGCATGATCAAGGAGGAGCACGGCCAGGGCCACCTATATTTGGGTGTATTTTACTTATTGGCCACAAGATGGCACTACACTTCATTCCCGTCTGCTGTTAACAGTAGACAGGAACTAGTGTGTGTGTAACAGTTTGCTTTGAGTTTTGTGAATGAGAGCCTGCATCTCACTGCCACAGGCTCTTTTTCATCAGAGGCACTGTGATCAGGTTTGGAAATATAAGCTTACTCTTACCGGTAAGATGAGTTCCACGAAATCCTCCACAACTGAGACCATGAGACTGCCTTGCCTATTCAAGGGACAGGAAGCACAAACAATTTAAAAAAGGACACTCCCACTTCCACCCCTCAGTGCTTACATATTACTTGGAGTATAGAAGTGTACTTGCCATACCAGGGCGGGTTTAGGCCTGTCGTGGAGGATTTCGTGGAACTCATCTTACCAGTAAGAGTAAGCATATATTTCCATTCATCCTCCACGACAGAGACCATGAGATTTCCAAAATAACTCCCCTCTCAGGGCGGGACAACTGCAGAAAGCACTTTGCGTCCAAAAGCCAAATCTTTAATATTTTGAAGATCTAACCGGTAATGTTTGATAAACGTGTTGTAGTTAAACCAAGTGGCTGCATTACAAATTTCAGTAACAGACGCAGATGCCCTCTCAGCCCAGGAGGAGACTGCCCTAGTGGAATGCGCTTTGATTCCAGATGGCGCAGACATATGTGATAACTCATGCTTTAGAAATGCATAATTTTAACCAATTACTAAGAGTACTCTTAGAGGCTTTGTAACCTTTTCTAGCCCCCTGAAATTCTATGAAAAGATTGTTATCCTGTAACGATCGGTGTAACACAGAGAGGGTCTGATTATTGGTGATCTGCAGCATCACCAAGAATACAGATATATACCCGATTATTGATGATCTGCAGTATCACCGATAATCAGATATATTACTAACCTCTGGACACCTGAGAGAAATGAGTGTTTGGTGCAACAGTAATACTTTGAGACTAATACCAGGAGGACAGGTACAAGGCAGTAAGGAATACTGCTGGAGTAGTACCTTTCAACAGCCTGAGACTCTCCCGTGGGGAGGAGTCAGACTGGGAGAGGGAAGGACCAGAGCGTGAGTGACACCAATAGAAGAATGGCACTGACTGATCTGTGAACTCTCTCTTAACTGGGGAGATAGCTCTCAAGGTCGGACAAGCCAGGTCGGCAACACACTGACATACAAGGTACAAAAACAGGAGGCTAATTTGGTAATCCTAAGGCAAGCAGGGTTTGGCAACAGAGTATCAGATATAGCGAAGTACCAAATCAGTGAACACAAGAGTGGTCAGGAAAGCAGAAGGTCATAACAGATAATAAACAATGCCTAGTCTTGGGTGTGAGCTCCGTGATCATCAACACCCTGGAACTAGTCTGAAGTATAACAGAATGATAACACAGATTCTGACAATAAGGTCTGAGTGCTTCCACGTAGTGATCGCAACGGCAGACAACCAGCGAATGACCAGCACCCAGTATATATATCCCAGCGCTCTCCAGCGCCTCCCCTAAGTGCTGGACCAATGGGAACTGGTACAATCGTCAGCTGACCGGCTTGGTCAGCTGACTCCCTTCTGGCTGTCATAAAAGTTCTGCCTCTCAACGCGCGCGCGTCCTTCTGAACCTGTGTGGACTATCAGTCCCAGCCACCCCAGACATGTCTTGTGTACCACCCGCCGCGCTGGACATTTTTTCTCCTCATTTGAAGGATTGGAACAAAAGGAAGGTAAATGGATCTCCCGATCTTTATGAAACGTAGATACTACTTTTGGAACAAAAGAAGGAGGTACTTTAAATGAAATCCTATCCTCCATTATTGTCATGAAGGGCGATCTGACACTGATCGTTTGAATCTCTCTAATTCTATGAGCCGTAGTAACAGCAACTAAATATAAAGTCTTAAGAGTCAAATCTTTAATTGAACAGTCAGACGAGGGCTCAAACGGGAATCCCGTCAGGGCCTTCAGAACGATATTAAAGTCCTAGGAGGGGAATTTTGGTCTTGACAAAACCGTCTTTCTTGGCAGCCTTTAAGAACCGTTCAAAGGGTCAGAAGGAAAAGAAACATTAAAGTATGCTCCCAATGCAGCTAGTTGCACCTTCAGTGTACTCAGCTTGAGGTCTTTCTCCAGCCCAGCCTGCAAACATTCCAAAATATTTGGAATAGAAAAATTAGTAATAAACTTTGGAGAATTCTGATTAAATTTACACACAAAAAAAACCTTTCCACACTGTGGTAAATGGTTGAAGTGACTGTTTTTCAGGAAGTAAGTAGAGTACTAATAACACCATTTGAAAGGCCTTGGTCCAGAAGAATTTTCCTTTCAAATTCCAAGCTTTCAGCTTGAGCTGGGCAGGAACTGGATGAAAAACTGGGCCTTGATAGAGAAGGTCCTCTCGCAGAGGAAGAGCCCAGGGCTGGTCCATCGCTAATTTTAACAGAAGAGCATACCAAGCTCGTTTTGGCCAATCTGGAGCGACTAAGATTAAATCTGCCTGATCCTGAACCATCTTCTGAAGGACTCGAGGTATCAAATTTAGGGGAGGGAATGCAAAGCCCCTCTCCAGACTCCAGTCCTGTGTGAAAGCATCCATCGCCTCTGGGTAACCCCTTGGATCCAGGGAGAAGCGTGTTTTTTTAAGTGGCGAATAGGTCCACTGTTGGAAGACCCCAGAACTGACAGATCTGTCTGAACACCCTCTTGTTGAGATACCATTCTCCTGACAGGAGAGTTTGTCTGCAGAGAAAATCTGCAACTCTGTTCTCCTTGCCACTCAAGTGTACTGCTTTCAGAGAGAGGTTTTCCTCTGCCCAGAAAAAAATCTGATGCGCGAGTGAGATTATAGGAGGACTCTGAGTACCGCCCTGCTTGTTCAAATACGCAATGGCGGTTCTGTTGTCTGACTGAATGACAACATGCTTGCCTCTCAGAGCTGATTCCATCGACTTCACTGCTCTCCATACAGCAAGAAGCTCCCTGTGGTTTGAGGAAAACTCCCTCTCTACTGAATTCCATTGACCCTGAACCAAATTGGAATTCCTGTGGGTTCCCTACCCCCATAGACTTGCATCGGTTGTTACAACCACAGGATGCTGTCGAATCCAATGTACGCCTTTCTTCAGGTTTTTTACTTCCACCCACCGAGTGAGTTTTTCACCTGGCTGGAGACCCAGAACTGTCTGTCCAATGAATCCTGACTTCCGTTCCATTGTAACAGAATGGAAATCTGGAGTATTCTGGACCTTGCTTGTGCCCACGGAACTGCCGGAATAAAAGCTGACATTTTGCCTAACAGAAACATAGATTCTCTGATTGAGACATGTTCTGCTCTTAGAAAGAACTTCACATGATCTATCAGATCCAAAAGCTTTTTCTCTGGAAGAAAAGACATTTGAACTCTGGTGTCCAGTACTATGCCCAAAAAAACCTTTGCCTGAGAGGGAGCAAGGTCCGACTTCTTGTAGTTTAGGATCCAACCTAAATCTTTTAGGGCAGCCAGAGTGATCTGAAGATGGGACATCAGAAGTTCCTTGCTTTGTGCTGCAATTAGAATGTCCTCCAAGTAGGGGATCAAAATGACATGCTGGAGTCTCAGAAAGGCCGCCAGCTCCACCATCACCTTGGTAAATACCCGAGGCGCTGCCGAGAGGCCGAAGGGCAAAGCCCTGAACTGAAAGTGAACCAGCTTTGATTGGATTCCAAATTGCAGCTCTGCGGAACTTCTGATGTTCTGGAAAGATAGGGACATGATAGTAGGTATCCATGAGATCGATTGATGCTAGAAAATAATCTTTGCTCAGAAGAAGAATGGTCGAAGAGATTGTTTCCATTTTGAAACGCTTGTACCAGAGGAATACATTTAAATTCCTTAAGTTGATAATTAACAGAAACTCCCCGTTTGGTTTTGGGACAAGGAATAGAGGGGGATAAAATCCCTTCCTCCTTCGTGAGATTGGAACTTCCTCGACCACCCCCTTTTCGAACAGTAAAATAACTGCATTTTCCAGAGCCGTTTGTTGGACTGGAGTCTGAAGAGGGGCGGTAATTTTGAAAGTGGGAGGGGGTCTTGAGATGAACTCCAATTTGAGCCCTCATCTGACTATTCCCAACACAAATTTGTTTGAGGAAATGTTTTCCCAAGCTGGAAGAAAGTTTTTTAATCTCCCTCCCACCTGCATACCGTCATTGTTCGGACTGCTGAGTGGAAGCAGCCTGTGCTTTGGGTTTAAACAAAAAACCCTTGGATTTTGCACCACTATGGACTTGCCACCTTTTACCAGAATCCGTTTTACTTTCATATTATTTTTGTATAAACAAAAGTTTTTCCTCTGAAATGCTCTTTTCTTTTTCAGAGAGAATACTTGTTTCTTTTACGCAGCTCTAGTTAAGGCTTCCTCTAAGGCATGACCAAAGAGACCTCCTTCAAACGGCAGTGAACACAACTTACTTTTAGCTGTGAGGTCACCATCCCATCCTTTTAAACCATAAGAAGCATTGAGCAGAGTTGATTAACCCTGAAATGCATGCTGCAATTCGTACCGCCTCACTAGAAGCATTGCAAAGAAAATTAGCTGCAAGAGAGAGAACAGACACAGAATTGAGTAATTCAGAAACAGGAGTACCTGCTTTTAAATGGTTCTCTTAAAGGATACTGCAGCCGAAAGGCTGCAGAGAGATAAAACCTGCATTGTGTAGGTAAAGAAAAGGACATACTCACCGTTCCCCTCGCTCCCTGCCATCTAGTCCAGCTCGTCAGCCACAGCTCCCGGGTACCGGCTGACTCTCCTGACCCGGACATGCTGCGCCGCGCATGCGCAGTATGTCCTGTAATATTCGCTTCTGGCGTCGCATCATGACGCCAGAAGTATGGACACTCCCCCGCCTCCTGCGTGTGCGCTCCAGCGGCTCCACTATGCTAGCTTTATAGTGGAGCCGCTGGAGCGCACACGCAGGAGGCGGGGAGTGTCCATACTTCTGGCGTCATAATGCGACGCCAGAAGCGAAGATTACAGGACATACTGCGCATGCGCGGCGCAGTATGTCCGGGTCAGGGGTCAGGAGAGTCGGCCAGTACCGGGAGCTGTGGCTGACGAGCTGGACCCGACGGCAGGGAGCGAGGGGAGCGGTGAGTATGTCCTTTTCTTTACCTACACAATGCAGGTTTTGAAAGGCTGCATTATCCTTTAACTCAGTTAACCAAATTGACAGACATCTAGCTGTACATGTGGCAGCTAAAATAGGAGGGAACGCCGCTGCTTCCCAGGCTCGCTTAAAGAGGAACTTCAGCCTAAATTTAGTTACATTCGTTATGTTAATTAAAATAGATAGGTAATGTAATCTCTTACCCACCCTGTTTTAAAAGAACAGGCACATGTTTGATTTCATGAGGGCAGCCATCTTTTTGGTTGAAAGGAGGTGACAGGGAGCATGAGAGACAGTTCCAACTGCCCTGTGTGCTAAACCCCCCCTCCCAGTTGCTAGGCAACGCGAACAACATAGGAAATCCCATCATGCTCTGCACAGCATCAGGGAAAAAAAAGCCCGGACAGTTTTCTTTGGTGGGTGGAGCTTAGCTAAAAATGCAGCTAAAAATGATGCTTTGGTAAGAAAAACAAAGTTCTGATGCTGTGAAACTTAAAGAAACACCAAGCCTTTTCAGTTCTGC
Organism: Hyperolius riggenbachi; assembly: GCF_040937935.1. Classification (NCBI taxonomy): domain Eukaryota; kingdom Metazoa; phylum Chordata; class Amphibia; order Anura; family Hyperoliidae; genus Hyperolius; species Hyperolius riggenbachi. The sequence continues at coordinate 169,503,206 of NC_090651.1, forward strand.
TCAGTAGATTTTTAGTCCGGAGGTTCACTTTAAGGAGGGATTCCATTTTACGATCAGACACATCTTTTAAATTTCCAGTGTCTTCAAATGGAAAAACTTGTCTGTTTTTAAGTAGCGCTGTTCATTTCCTTGCCATGTACTAATTTAATTAATTAGTTTTTGGTCAGCTGCTCCCACTTAACAGCTTTGCTTTTGGTGTATATGCAGAGCTTCCGTTTGGGTTCAAGGTGCGTTTGCAGTTTCTGGGGGGGCTCAGCGCACCTCAGATTCGAGGCCATTCGGAGGCAGCCTGGTGATGCGCTGATACACCTTTTGCTCAATTTTCGAATTTACTTGATTAGCCGCACCCAGGCTATGCATATACATAGGTTAGGATTTAGTTAGTGTTAGGTCCCCTCCCATGGAGGATTGACTTCTTCGCAGTGGGAGGGACGAGTACTTAAAGGACTTACGAGGTGAAAAATCGTAATTTTGGTCTTTACCTGTTTACTATGTGAATCCATAGGTGTGTTACAATGCGTCCTCCGTTGCATTCCGCCTCAAAAGTATCTTTTATATTCCCCCCAGGCTACGACCCGACCCCACAGCACGGGTCGTCTCCTATGCCACATTCAAGATGGCCGCCGCAAAGATCCACGGCTGCGCAGCTCTCCACCCTCGCCCAGCCGCGTACTCGCTGTTAGCGTCATCCTACTGTGACAGCGGGCGCGCTCACAGCGAGGGCGGAGAGCTGCGCAGCCGCAGTCTCCGCCATGCGTACTGCGCAGCCGCGGATCTTTGCGGTGGCCATCTTGAATGTGGCATAGGAGACGACCCGTGCTGTGGGGTCGGGTCGTAGCCTGGGGGGGAATATAAAAGATACTTTTAAGGCGGAATGCAACGGAGGACGCATTGTAACACACCTATGGATTCACATAGTAAACAGGTAAAGACCAAAATTACGTTTTTTCGCCTCGTAAGTCCTTTAATAGGTTGCATGCAAGCTGTTACGGAAACCAACATCCTCCAGTGGTAGACAGGTCATGTGTATGCTAGGTGTGTATTTTATCCCACAAGTGGGGCTTGCACTCTTTTGCAGGTAGGCACTTGTCTGTTTTTAGGTAGCGCTGTTCATTTGCTTGCCATGTACTTCAAATGGAATGGGTGAATTCTTAGATAGTTTAGAGATAGCCAAGTCTAACTTAGGGCATTTAGTCCATTTATCACAGTCAGCATCATCAAAAAGGAAACCGCCTTTTTTGAGGATTTTATTTGAAACAGCTTTTTATCTGGTTCTTTCCATTCCTGTAAAAGAACATCAGACATAGATTTGTGTACAGGAAAAGTCAGAAAATTAGTCGGTTGCTGCTCAATATACATTTCATACTCAATAGACAGTTCCTTGGATGCTTCAATAGGTAACCCGAGTGTGGTACGAATAATTTTAAGTAAATCCTCAGTACTATCTGGAGATAATTTAAATTTTCCTAATCTAACGAGAATCTTAGGAGTCTCCTCCTCCTAAGTTGATGAAGCCTCTGCTACCTCTTCAGAAGAGGATTCCACCCTTTGCACACCAGAAGTACCTGCTTTATCAAAATCACCTGATACAGGAACTGATTGAACAGTCTGAACTGAGGAAGCTTGAGCAATTAAATTCTCTCTCAATACAACATAAGTATTATTGAGTTCAGATTGAAAAGTGTAAAGCCGCATCTACACGCGTAGATGCGGCGGCGATGTTCCTTATCAAGTCGCTGATGCGGCTCGATTGATAAGATCCGACAGGACGGATCTACCCACCGCCGATTCCCCGGTCGCTCCCCGCGAGGGGACAATGGTAGGGAATCGAGCAGAAGATAAGCGGCGCCGGCGGTAAATCAAATCCGGGGGACGCGGAAGAGGCGATCCGGCGTCTAATCGAGCCGTCGGATCACCGCTTCATCTACACGTGTAGATGAGGCTTTAAACATCAATTTGAAAGTATCAGCATTTTCCTCATTAACCACAAAAGCAGTACATGAATGGCAAAGGGGTTTCTTATAAGCAGGGCTGTGGAGTCGGTCCAAAAATCCACCGACTCCGACTCCTCAGTTTAGGATTCCACCGACTCAGACTCCTCTAATTTGCATATTACAATTTTGTTGATTAAAAGTATGTAACATGAAATTCGTCTCTTAACTGCCAATGCTTAGGAATTTTACAAGACAACTGAAGTGAGAAGGATATGTAGACTACTATATTTATTCCCTTTAGACTAAAACTAGTCCTTGGTAAGAGCACTTGTAAAAGGTACAAACCGAAACAAAGAACATCTATCAGGCCCTAGGCAATGTAAGTGTGGGTACATGTAAGAGTGATGTGCAGGTACTCTGCAGGGGAATGAGGAGATTCTTCCTCTATTACACATTCTTCATGCACAATCTGAACAAGGTTTATGGGTGACAGACAACACTTCTGTGTTCAATGTGCACAGCATTCTCAGTGGATTCCCTGCAGCTCTGTGGGGAGTGCATATGTAGAGTATAGTATTACTGTGTAACAAAGTAAACCTGAGACAGATGAAATTAAAGTTTTATACATACCTGGGGCTTCCTCCAGCCGCCTTCAGGATAATCAGTCCCTCGTTGTCCTCCTCCACCACCTGGATCTTCTGCTATGAGTCCAGGTACTTGAGCCAGTCGGGCGTAGTGCGCATGCACACACTCCGCCGCCAGGAGCATACTACACCTGTGCAGCACTATTGCGCAGGTGCAGAATGTTCCTGGCTGTGGGAGCGGCATGCGGCCGGACATCGCTGACTGGCTGGATTACCAGGACTCATAGCAGAAGATCCGGGTGGTGGAGGACAGCGAGGGACTGATTAGCCTGAAGGGGGCTGGAGGAAGCCCCAGGTATATATAAAACTTTAATTTCATCCGTCTCAGGTACCCTTTAATTTGTAGTCACCAAACCAAATTTTAACAACATATCAAATTATTTGATTTCATGAGCAAAGACAGTGCATACATTTGCATAAATCAGCATCAGTGCAGAATTATTTCCATCTCATTGACCATCTCTATTAGTGACACAGCTACACATCAGGCTTTATTCTTACAGCATAGATGTTATTTAGTATATATAAGAGATTTCTGTGTACACATCATATATACAGTCACAATCAGATATGTATAGCTGACCTTAAAAATACGGGGACTGCTTTATTGAAGCAGCACAAGTAACTAATTTTGATTGGTTTATTTCATTTTTGTGGACTAAGCACAGCTATTACTGTATATATACTGTATATATACATTATTAATGACTATTATCTGAGAAATAGAACATTTTATCATATTTTCTATTTTAATTACAGTTACAAATTCATTAGGAGTCGGAGCATTTTTTCCCGACTCCGACTCCAGGCACCCAAAATTGCCCGACTCCACGACTCCGACTCCACAGCCCTGCTTATAAGAGGAGGATAATTTATTTTTACAAATACCACACTTGGTAACATGGTGAGTCTTTTCTAGGAGCAACCACCTGAAAGACATAAGGGAATGGCTATCAGCAAACATCCTAAAAAAGATATGCATAGGATGGCCACATGTAGCCTTAAAGCCTCATCTACACGCGTAGATGAGGCTCCGATCCGGCGGCTCGATTTGCCGCTGGATCGCCTCTTCCGCGCCCCAGCGTGTACCTACCGCGTCCCCATTCGATTCCCCGCCTTTGTCCCCTCACAGGGAATCGGCGGTAGCAAGATCCGACCTGTCGGATCTTATCAAATTGAGCCGAATCAGCGGCTCGATTGATAAGCCACATCGCCGCCTCACCTACCCGTGTAGATGAGGCTTTAGACTTACTCCAGATGGTGGTAATGGAGGAAGGTCCGCGCCGAGCGGAAAGTTCACTCATGGTCTCCAGAGGCCTCAGTAAGACCATGTGCACTGCGAGGCTTCTTAATTTATAATGCTTTAATGCAGGCACTCCCTCCGGCGTCCTTGTGTACCACACTTCAGGTTTCCGTCCTGACATCACATCCGGCGGAAGGGATGCAATGCGAGCAATCTCCGCCCGCTCCCGGCCTACGAGAACGCCGCCATACTAGGCCCAAACATAGGGTCCGGTGGCATGCAGATTGGCGCCTCCCCAGGATACACCGACTCAGCTGCCCCTGGAAGTTAGACAACGGCTGCCTTATCCTTGGACTGCTGGACAGAGCCCAGGGAGAACCGCTTCCTCCTATCCCAAGGGACAGGAAAGCACTGAGGGGTGGAAGTGGGAGTGTCCTTTTTAAATTGTTTGTGCTTCCTGTCCCTTGAATAGGCAAGGCAGTCTCATGGTCTCTGTCGTGGAGGATAAGTGGAAACAGCTGTTTCCCATTACCCGATCACGGAAGAGCAGTACTGCGATGACCGGGAACAGAAACTGCAGCGGTAAGTAAAAATACGTATACATTTGCCTGATACGCGAATGAACTATATAGCGGTGTATATATACGTACCGGGGGTACACAAGTGGTTAATGTATGCCCAAATTTAATTTTCACAGTGCACCAATGGCACATTTTTGATTATACACGATTTTCAGGCTATTATGCTGTTAGAAATGGCTGGGTAGTGTACTGGTTAAGAGCTCTGCCTCTGATACAGGAGACCAAAGTTTGAATCTTGGCTCTTCCTGTTCATTAAGCCTGCACCTATTTAATAAGGAGATCTTGGGCGCGTCCTAGTGTCTGCAGCTCTGGTGCTTTGAGTGAGCCAGTAGAAAAGCGCAATATAAAATGTTCTGTGTCTAGAAAACATGGAGGTGACCCAGAACTCATTGGGGTGTGTGAGGGACTACAATGGTCCTAAAAGCCCCCTTACTAAGATGTTAAGAAAAACAAAAGTTTGCTTTCCTAAAACAGAAACAATTTGCGATAATTCAGGTTGGAGTGAGCTCGAGATGTCTCCCAGGCACCACTGCTGAATATATGCAAATTAACCATTGTACCCTTAGATTTACAAGCCCTACTCCATAGAGCCAAATTAATCCATGCCATGCACTGATGAGGATCAAACAATCCGAAACAGTCTGTATGCATGTTGGATTATTATGGCTCTGTACATATTAACAAGCTGACACATCATTGCATTCCAGCGGTTCTGGAGGTGTGTTTAGCGTCTAAGGGTACAATGGTTAATTTGCATATATTCAGCAGTGGTGCCTGGGAGACATCTCGAGCTCACTCCAACCTGAATTATCGCAAATTCTTTCTGTTTTAGGAAAGCAAACTTTTGTTTTAAGAAAACATGGAGGGAGAGCCCGTTGCGGTCAGTTGTAACTGAACAGACAATCAATGTGCAAGCCTAGGTGAAGGAAATATCCATGTTTCCCTATGGGTCAGTTCACATATGCCTATTTTAACCACTTTACCCCCGCGCGTACGTATTTCTCCGCCCCTTTTTCCATCCTTTAAAAACCAGGGACGGAGAAACACGTACTTTCCGCGTTCCCGACGCTGCCCGCGCTCCCGCTCGTAAACACACCGCCCGCCGCTAGTAAAACCGCCGCCGCCCGCTCGCCCAGAGATCAATGAACGGGAAAATCCATTCCCGTTCGTTGATCTAAGCCCCGCAATGATCAGCTGCTCTCCTATGGGCAGCGCGATCATTGTGAGAAAAAACTCACGTGTCCATGCTCATTATACTTCCTCCAAGCTTCCGGAAGGAAGCTTGGAGGTCGCATTAAAACAAAAAGTTACTGTGGCCATCTTGTGGCCAAATAGTAAACTACACCCTACACATTTTTCACATACAAATAAATGACTTTTACACATAAAATTAACTCATTACCTCCCACACTCCATTTTTTTTTTTTTTGTAATTAAAAAAAAATAAAAAAATTTACAATTAAAAAAAATACATAAATAGTTACCTTAGGGACTGAACTTTTTAAATATTTATGTCAAGAGGGTATAACACTGTTACTTTATAAACTATGGGCTTGTAATTAGGGATGGACGCAAAACTGAAAAAAATGCACCTTTATTTCCAAATAAAATATTGGCGCCAAACATTGTGATAGGGACATAATTTAAATGGTTTTATAACCGGGACAAAAGGGCAAATACGTTTCATGGGTTTTAATTACAGTAGCATGCATTATTTAAAAACTATAATGGCCGAAACCTGAAAAATAATTATTTTTTTCCCCACATTTTTCCTATTTTCCCATTAAAACACATTTAGAAAAAAATAATTCTTGGCATAATGTCCCACCTAAAGAAAGCCTAATTGGTGGCGAAAAAAACAAGATATAGTTCATTTCATTGCGATAAGTAATAATAAAGTTATAGACGAATGAATGGAAGGAGCGCTGAAAGGTGAAAATTGCTCTGGTGCTCAGGGGGTAAAACCCCTCAGTGGTGAAGTGGTTAACAAAGTTTTTTTTTCCACAATGCACTGCTGCAGGACAACTGATCAGTTATCATAGATATAATAAATATGTAAATAAATCGGACGTGTGTGTGCTGCGATCACAAACGCATTGACCAATTTCAACGCAACAGATCCCTTACTACCTGAGAACGTATGTTCTTGGGATTTCATAACCCCCCCACGCACACCTGAACGGAACAACAGCAAATCAGATTTCATTTACTCACATCAATGGAAAAAATAAGCCTGGCCACCTGTCAGCCCCCTACAATCCGACGCAGCAGGGGCTCCAGCACTCGGCAATAATTATCGGGCTCAGCTATTTCCGCCAGAGCCCGAGAAGAAGCTTGTACTGCGCCTGTGCAGGAGTGCAGGTAAATAAATATTGCTACAGGCTGGTTGAGAGCTGCCAGTGCTTGATCCCAGAGGCTGAAGAGGGGAAAGCCTCAATTAGAATTGGGTGACTGGGGTTCAAATTCAGAAAAGGGGAAGAGACACAAACAGCCAATTCTATCAGATTTTAACTGCTTATTTTCTGGCTTTAGTGGTCCTTTAACATTCAGTGCAAGCCAGCTCTATAGTCCATTCACACTAGAGAAAAATGCAGTGTTTTCTGGAATGCAGGAAGACAAAACCGGATGGTGAACGCATCCTATGTTATTAATAGAATGCGTCCACACTGTCAATCAGACCAAGCAAACAACGTTCATGGACAGGACTTCAAAGTCTCAACCTGCTGGATTTTTTCCACAATTGTCACCGGTGTCCGTTACCACTAGGCTGGTTGCCACATGTAAAACTCTAACCTGTCCCATGCATACTGTCCACTGTTCTGCCCTTGCTGTTCGTTCCACTGCAGGAAATCAGAGACCAGAAAAAGCATGGGGCACCCCATTGGTTTCAAAAATCCTATAGGAATCCTGCTACAACAGAGGAAAATGCTCATTGGTTCGTGGTGGACCAATGCGAACCCTCCCTGTTGCTAGTCAGGATTCAGATTAAGTTTGTTTTTACAATCCAACAGGGAGCCCCATACTTATGGTCACCGACTGGTTTTGGGACAAGTGGTGGACAGTACGATGGACGAGTGGCACTGCCTTATGGTACTTTCACACTTACACATTGCAGTGCATTGTTTACCCACTGTAATGCTGTGCGTTTCAAGTCTATGAACAGTTCACACCTCAGCAGTTGCAATGCAAATTATTCCATTGTTACAATGCAGAACATGCAGTGTGTTACTAGACTTACGAACATTTGGCTCTATTCACAATAACTTTCTGCATGCGGAAATGCAAAAGTGGTAAAGTGCTGACTGAAATAAGACCATCTTGACATTCACAAAATTTTACAAGTTTCCACTGCATGCGTAAAATTGTACACATGGTTTTATCGCATGCGTAAAAAGTGTGGTAAAAGTGCACAAATAATGCAGAAAAATGTCCGCCAAAACAAATAAAATCTAAATTTGCAAAGAAAAAGGGCTTATTATTTCTGACTTAACTACTGATTTTATATCACCTACAAGTACTTTGTGATATATTTTGCTGCCCATTGACTTAAATGGAGTCCTGGAACCTTGAGCGCTGTGTTTGCTGGACCTAAAAAAAAAACAAAAAACAAAAAATTGCAGAAAAAGTTGCATAAAAATAATTAATGCACTGTTCTCGCATGTGGAAATTTTTCTTATTGAATGAGGAAAAAACGCAGAAATGATCACTGCCAAAAATATAGCAGGGGAAAAAAATAAAAATAATAAAAAAAAAAAAATCGCTTACCGCATGTGTGATTGTGAATATAGCCCAAATGTCCTGCACAATGTTTGTAGATCAAGATGCACATTGGTCAGTTGCTTCTTTGCCTGTATTACATCGCATGCCACTGCAAATGTTATTTTTGAGTGCACTGTCTAGCATGTGATGCGACTTTTTGGCAGCATTGCGTTTGTATCACAATGCATCGTACATAGTGTGTAGGGAGCCTAAGGCTTGGTCCCCACTTGGAGCAGATGTAAAACAGCACATGAACTCCACTTTTTTTATCTGCTCTTTATTATCTGCTTCAGGACAGAGCTGACTGCAGCGACTGAACCAGGGGTCACACGAGTATTACTCACGACCCCTGGTTCAGTCGCTGCAATCAGCTCTGTCCCGTAGCTCATAGACTGAAGGCAGGAGCATGGGGCTCTCCATTGGATTACAAGAGTCCAATTTTCTCTAGCAACAGGGAAAATTTTCATTGATCAACCAACGTAAATGCTCTGTGTTGCGGAGGATTCCCATTGGCCTTTTGTAATCCAATGGGAATCACCATGCTTCTGCAGGGAGGAGTCTGCATTGGCAGAACTGGGGAACATGTATCGGAAATTAAGGTGGGCGTGGTGACCAACCTATCATAGGCTTTAATTTGCGTCTGCGTTTTGTGTTCCGCCCCGGAAAAAGGAGTCAGGTCTGGACTTGCAAACAGATCCACTTTTTTTTTTTTTACAGGTGGAAGCGAATCTTATTTTTAAACAATAGGATCCACTTCCTGCGCTGAGTGGAGGTGCAGGAAACATAACGAACTGGTATGTCAAACCTAAGACAAGGGAGCAGGGGCGTAGCAATAGCCATAGCAGCTGCTATGGGGCCCTGGAGCATAGAGGGCCCAGGTTCTATTTAATGTATTCACTATTTACTTTCTTGTGTTTCTCCACCCTCTAACTTTACCTTACTGCCCATGGACTATGCAGTGTTAATGACTGCATGAAAATGTAAATTGCACGATTAACTCATATCTATAGAGTAGGGGCAGGTGGCATAGCAGAAAACCTCAAAAAGCGGAGCAGTGCTTTTCAGCGCTGCTAGATTTGGGCGCAGACGGTGCCTCCATAGACTACAATAGGAATCACTCCTATTGCAGCCCTCAGTGAGTAACGTCGGAGCCGTCAGACGGAGCCGAGGTTGCTTAACCTCTTGCCGACCGCGTCATGCCGGTGGGCGTGGCCGCGGCGGCAGCCCCAGGACCGTCTAACACCAATTGGCGTAAAGTCCTGGGGCTCTGTTTTGCAGGAGATCGCGCGCAGACTGCGCGCGCATCTCCTGCTTGGAGGGGCGGAGCTCCGCCCCGCCTTCAGGGCTCGTTTCCACTGTAGCGGTGCGGAATCGCCTGGATTCCACCGCTGAAGAAATCGCATGCGGCTGCGTTTCCGCATGCAGATTTACCCGCGATTTCGCATGGCAAGGAGCCATGCGAATTTAACCATGTCACTGCCTGTGTTAAATTCCATTGGCTTTCATGCGAAATCGCGGGGAAATCCGCATGACAAAGCCGCATGAGATTTCCCTATGGAATACATTAGCGGCGATTCGCCCGCATTCCTGCCGCACGCGAATCTGCACGACTCTGTCGTGCAGATTTTCCCCGCAACGAAAAACGCCGCCGCCGCACACATGGAAACAGCCCCATCCACTAACATTAAGTATGCGAATCCGCATGCAGGGCCCGCATGCGGATTCGCTATAGTGGAAACGAGCCCTCAGTTTCTCCGAGCGGCTATTGCCACTCGGGAGACTGTTAGACGGCGTGATCGCCGTCTATTTACTCTGTGCAGCGCTGCGATCAGCAGCAGCGCTGCACTGGGGACAAGAGAGCGATCGGCTCTCATAGGCAGAAGCCTATGACAGCCGATCGCCGTAATTGGCCGGCTGTGGGGAGGGAGGGAGCGAGGGAGGGAAGGGATTTAAAGGAAGAGGGTTTTATTTAAAAAAAAGCAGCAACACAAATATTTATTAAAAAAAAAATAAACATGGGGGAGCGATCAGACCCCACCAACAGAGAGCTCTGTTGGTGGGGAGAAAAGGGGGGGGGGGGGGGGGGGGAAATCACTCGTGTGCTATGTTGTGCGGCCCTGCAGCTTGGCCTTAAAGCTGCAGTGGCCTTTTAAACTAAAAATTGCCTGGTCACTAGGGGGGTTTAGCCCTGCAGTCCTCAAGAGGTTAAAAACATAATAATTCAGCCTCCAGCAATTGCTGGAAGCCGAATTATTTCATTCCCCCACTATCCATGGCGGCCTGGAGGGGGAATAGTAATTAAATCGGCCCGGACTTGTGCAGAAGCAGGATCAGCCATATACCGCTGTATCCTGCGCCCAAGTCTACCGGCGCCGATTTCAAATGTACTCAAAAAGGGCCCGTTTCCACTAGAGCGAATCTGCATGCATTTCCTGCATGCTGATTCGCATAGACAATACAAATGGATAGGACCGTTTCCACTTGTCAGGATTTCTGAGCATTTTTCTGTGCAGAAAAAATCTGCACGGCAGAGCCATCAGAATTCACATACAATGTATTTAATAGGAAATTTGCATGAATTTTCGTATGCAAATTTGGTACTTATCCGTTAGCCGGGCGCATCCGGCAGGTGGCGCTAATTACTATTCCCCCTCCAGACCGACATGGATAGTAGGGAAAGATGTAAATCTGGTGGGGTTTTGTCGCCACCTAGAGGATGCGCCCGGCTAACGGATAAGTACCGCAAATTTTACCACGAATTTGCAGGAGTTTTCACATAAAATCAATGTAAAAGCACACAGGCAGTGACATGGTTACATTTGCATATTCATTAACATATGCGAAAACGCCCCCGAATTCGTGGTAAAATTCACGTTAAATTTTGCATCCGCGTGTGAATTAGTTTTTGCGTTTTCCGCGACAAATTCACACTGCACAAGTGGAAACGGGCCCCGACAGTTCTGCAATCACAGCACCCACTACAGAACGAATCGTTATGACTGGCCAAATAGTGTGGGTGTAGTTTACTACAACCTATCTGATACCTAGCAGTTCGAGAGGGTGCCGTAAACCCAATCATGTTAGCATAATTTCCTTATGCGGTTTCTTGCTGGGTCCCCTAAATTAGACTATCGCAGACTACCCTTACCAGACTAGTAGGAGTGGGAAATGTGGCCATTTTCTTTTAAAGTAGCTGTAGCTAAACTGAATTGCGATATATAACAACCCAGCTATCAAAACAAAAATCTGTGTTCCGGAACATAAAAGTTGATTTTTTTCAGCTCCTTTATATTATCTGAACCACCAAAGAAATGACTAGGAACTAATTTCAGATCATTGTTTCTGCTTGATATAGGCTTGCTCTCCTCACAGCAGAGCTATATGCTTACTTTCTCCGGCTTGGGGTAGAGGGCACCGGTGCTGGTAGTGACAGCAGTCCTCTTGGGTAGACTAGCCACGGTAGATGACCTCCCCGACCCTCGCAGGAACAAGGGCTGCGCCAGCCGCACCCTCAGCAAAGAAAAAGCACTGACGCTAGCCGCCATCTTGCAGCACAAATGACAACCACCTACTACGGGTAGCAGCGACTGATAAACCTGTATGACATCACGGTCATGTGACCGGACCTGGGAACTTGACATAACTATTTCACGTGACCGGTTGAAAGGACTTTCTAGATTCAGCAGAAACAACTGACACATGCGTTAAATCTTCGGACGCCCCCTAGTGACCGTAACTCGGAGATCTCAATAGTATGCTGGTGCATCGGATGTAGCCTCTGATTGGCTGCTCGCCCTGCCATTTATTGTACAGGATTGCATCATGTTGCTTTTTCGGGGAAAGACCCGTGTGATTTCGCAACGAGCTTTTGTGCGGTTCGTCTAGTCTTTGACCCCGTAGTGGCGAAAGGAAGGAAGAACGCTACTCAGAGAGGTGAAAAGAGAAGGTGGAAGAGGGGGAGGGAAAGGGCTCCCTCCCCGAACAGCTGCACGACTCTTGTACTCAGGTATCGGACTTCTAATAACAGATCCTAGTCTCGAGGCTCACAGAGAAAGCGAGGGCACACGCTTGGCATATATTCATGTGTAATATTGTTTATTTTCAGGGAACAGCTCTAAGTTGGGAAAGCTACCAGAAAGTCACTTTAGTGGGCTCTTCCATGAATTTTACGCCCTGATCTAGATATTAATGTAAAGTTCCGCGTGTTACTTGTGTATAGTAATAATGATGTAAGCACTCGCCCCAAGAGAGAAATACGTTTAGTTTCCACCTAGTCCTAGCACTTCCTGAAAGTAAGTCTTATTAGCATGAGTTCATGATTCGAGCATAGCCAAGTAAGGGGTGCCTACAGGTGCCCACTAAAGGTACAATTTTCAGGGAAGAATAGAATGTACTGATTATTAAAAAGTTTTTATGATCAACTAATTTGTGGTTGAACAATCACCATTAGAATCGATAATTTGGGGAATTTGGGTAAATACGAGATTTTCTGCAAATCTGATCCCATTTATCTGATTGCTTGGGTGCTTCTTTACTGAAAAGTGTGCTGTTAGGTGGTACATTAAAGAGGACCTCTAGGCTGATATACAAAAACCTGCAACCTTACTGTAAGAAAAAGTTATATTTACCTGTGGTGTGATGCCCCGCAAAGACTCCGCATCACTCCACTTCCTGCGTCTGCCCCCTCCCCTCTAGCCTCGAAGAAAAAACTCTTGGTTATTAAATGCAGTAAGGAAGGGCACTTGCCCCCCTGCAAGTGCCGGGAGTGGTGCGGGGTCTTCAGGGCGGCCTTGCAGGGCATCACACCGCAGGTAAATATAACTTTTTCTTACATCAAGGCTGCAGGTTTTAAAAAGCATGTTGGTTGTGGTGCATACATGTAAAAAAAGGCTCTTGGAAAAAAGGGCGCAGGAGTTTGCCGCTAGTAGAATATTAGGGATATTCTACTACTGAATTCCAATATTAAAATATTAGCAATACTTACCAATATTTTGCTATGGCTAAACCTTACCCTATTTTCACATGGAACTCTCCCTCTACCGATCCCTAAGGCCCCGTTCACACTTGCGTTTTACCATGCAAACGGACCGGATCCTGATCGGATCAGGACCTGATCCGGATCAGAACTGTGCGGTTCCGATCCGGACCGTTTGCATCAGGCTGCCATCCGGATCCGTGGGCAAAAAATAGCGAAATTTAAATAAAAAAATGTTGGGGTCAGCAGAAGGTGCACCTGTAGAATCAGGTTCCTCCGCTGTAGGCCTCACCTCCACCTCCGACATACTGCCAAACAGCTCCAGCACGTCTGTCACTGCTGCTCCACTCCAGACATGCTTGGCCCATGTGTCCCCATCCGAAATGGCCGCTTGGATACGCATAGGAAGTGGGGTAGAATGTCAGGTGTTTGTAGGCAGTGTGTTCTGTGCCTTCCGTTTCCCATTGGTTCCTGTGTTCCGGATGGTGTTGTCAGGCTCAGGTCCGGGTGCGTGGGCCGGAGAGCCGGACCCAAAAAATAGCGCATGTTGGAAAAGTGAACGGACACGTGTGAACGTCCGCATAGCCTTTGCATTGCTATGCGGAACGTACGTCCCGTTTGTACAGTATACGGTCCGGATCCGGCCCGGCGAATCCGGACAGGGAACGCTAATTTTAACCGGGCCTAAGACTCCCAGTGGTGGACCCTAACACTCTTCTGGTCAGGGCTGTGGAGTCGGAGCAATTTTGGGTGCCTGGAGTCGGGAAAAAATGCACCGACTCCTAATGAATTTGTAACTGTAATTAAAATAGAAAATATGATAAAATGTTCTATTTCTCAGATAATAGTCATTAAAAATAATGTATATATACAGTAATGGCTGTGTTCAGTCCACAAAAATGAAATAAACCAATCAAAATGAGTTACTTGTGCTGCTTCAATAAAGCAGTCCCCATATTTTTAAAGTCAGATATACACATCTGATTGTGACTGTATACATGATGTGTACACAGGAATCTCTTATATATACGAAATAACATCTATGCTGTAAGTATAAAGCCTAATGTATAGCCGTGTCACTAATAGAGATGGTCAATGAGATGGAAATAATTCTGCATTGATGCTGGTTTATGCAAATGTATTTTCTCTTTGCTCATGAAATCAAATAAATTGATATGTTGTTAAAATTTGGTTTGGTGACTATGAATTAAAGGGTACCTGAGGCGAATTAAAATAAAAGCTTTATACATACCTGGGGCTTCCTCCATCCCCCTTCAGGCCATTCGGTCCTTCGCTGTCCTCCTCCGCCACCTGGATCTTCTGCTATGAGTCCAGGTAATTCAGCCAGTCAGAGCAGTCTGGCTCGTGCCGTTTCCACAGCCAGGAGCGTTCTGCACCTGCACAATAGTGCTGCGCAGGTGTAGTATGCTCCCGGCGGCGGAGTGTGTGCATGCGCACTACACCAGACTGGCTCAAGTACCTGGACTCATAGCAGAAGATCCAGGTGGCGGAGGAGGACAGCGAGGTACTGATTCGCCTGAAGGGGGCTGGAAGCCCCAGGTATGTATAAAACTTTAATTTCATCTGTCTCAGGTTTACTTTGTTACACAGTAACCCCCTCGGGGTGCGTAACCACTGAGAATGTTGTGCACATTGAACACAGAGGTGTTGTCTATCACCCATAAACCTGGTTCAGATTGTTCATGAAGAATGTGTAATAGAGGAAGAATAGCTTCATTCTCCTGCAGAGTACCTGCACATCACTCTTATATGTACCCACAGTTATATTGCCTAGGGCCTGTTACACATTCTTCATGCACAATCTGAACATGGAACAGGCCCTAGGCAATATAACTGTGGGTACATATAAGAGTGATGTGCAGGTACTCTGCAGGAGAATGAAGCTATTCTTCCTCTATTACACATTCTTCATGCACAATCTGAACATGGAATAGAGGAAGAATCCCCTCATTCCCCTGCACAACACTCTTATATGTAACCACAGTCACATTGCCTAAGGCCTGATAGATGTTCATTGTTCCTGTCTTCTACAAGTACTCTTACCAAGGACTAGTTTTAGTCTATGACTAAAAATTTTAGAGGCAGAAGATCAGCTGGTTAGCCAGGTAACTGGTATTGTTTAAAAGGGAATAAATATGGCAGCCTCCAGATCCCTCTCACTTCAGTATTTTAAAATTCCTAAGCGTTGGCAGTTAATAGATGCATTTCATTTTACATACTTTCAATTAATAAAATTTTAATATGCAAAATAGAGGAGTCAGAGTCAGTGGAATCCTAACCTGAGTCGGTGGATTTTTGTACCGACTCCACAGCCCTGAATACATTTATAGAGGTAATTTGATAAGGATCGTTTTTGCATGATAAATATGGACTCTGGACAGATTTTGGACATGTTATGACATGTCTGATGCAACATATGTAGGTGGGTTGATGCCTGAAAACATTTGTAAGACAAGAAGAATGGCACCGGCGCTGGATATACAGTACGGTACAAATAAACAGCCTGGGAAAAATGAGGAATAATGTAACTGTAAACAAGAACATGCAGCATTACCACTTCCATGGATAAAAGTATCATCACAGCCCTCCTATGGGATTGTACGCACTTCCTGGGTATCTCTTCTCTTGTTAGTGATGACGCTCCTGGTAATGTGTGAAGCGCAGTATAGGCTACTTTCTTTCCTGCGTCCCTCAGGATGGTCTTCAAATGAGAGATTCCGTGCCCCTCCCCCTAAGGAAACACAAGCCAATCAAAAAAAGTATAAAAGCTCCACCCTTTCCTCCCCACCTCAGTTTTTTGTGTTTCCCGGTCCACCCGGCAGCATGAGCCAATCTGCTCCTAGTTTGTTATTTTCTTTAGTATAGCCTGGTGTTTCTGGTGGGAGCCAGGTTTCCCTTTTTAGTCCCCCCGTCAAGATGTTTACCGTCTGCCTCAGGGTTCTGCGAGGTGCGACGGTACAGCGAGCGGAGCGGCGTTGAGTGCAGGCAGCCGGCTTGCAGGAAGGTATTGCGGGATTGTCGCGGGCACGCGTATAGCGTCCATTATGACGCATTTCCGGGTAGGTCTCGCGGGAACGCGTATTACGTCTTTGATGACGCATTCCGGATTATGACGACGGCGTAATCACTTCCTCCTTCCGCCTTGTGGTCCTGGCGTCCAGCGGATACGGACAGCTGCAGGTAATGCGGAGGAGGGGTTAGGGAGACTATTAAACAGACTAAGAGTCTGTTATGTGGTCTGGAAACTCTGTGCTGATGCAAGGAGATGGAGCAGCCCAGTTCTCCTGCAGATTCACAGGTTTCTGCTGCTGTGCAGAGCGCCCAGAGCAATGCTCTTGCTACAGGACAGGTATATTTGTATATGGTCAGTGCTTATATCTGATTTTTGTATATAGATTGGGTTACTCATTTTCTTTTTCTCTGGTATTTTTTCAGAGCAAAAGTACAGAGAAAGGAAACAGCTCATCCAGATCCAGACCTAAGGGGGATGTTTCAGAGGAGCAAGATGTAACCAATGTGGATACAAAAAAACATAGAAAATCGGAGAATAGTTCTTCTAAATCTGGTCATGCTACTAAGAGTACAGACAAGTCCAGAAGATGTGATGTTTGTGATGTAAAATTGTCTCAGTCTTGCAAAAAATCAATTTGTGAGAAATGTGAAGCACCTATATCATCCAGTACCAAAGCTGTGCAGGATTTAGTGTCTATGATTAAGGAAGAATTATGTACTACGTTTAAAGCTTTTCGCTCTGCCATGGTGGATCCTGTACATTCAGTCCAGGGGGCGAGTAGCCAGGTATCCCAGCCGGAGGGTTCCCTGGAACAGGGTGAGGCCTCAGAGCAGGAGTCTATGGAGGAAGGCGAGCAAAGAGATAGTTTGATACAAGAGGAAGAACCTTCCACTTCCAAAAATTCGAGATTTTCTGCTGAAGATACCCTTGAACTTTTTAAGAGCTATTTATGAAAATGAGGGAATTCAGGTGTCAGAACCTGCTTTGTCAACTCAGGACAAAATTTATAAGGGGTTAAAATCTCAGCCTAACAGATCCTTCCCAGTACATTCTTCATTAAAAGAGATTATTTCTGACTAATGAAAGGAACCAGAACGTAGAGCTTTTATTCCAAATTCATTCAAGAGACGTTTTCTTTTTGCCAAATCTAATGAAGCAACCTGGGTCAAGTGTCCTAGGATTGATGCGGCAATTTCACAGTACTCAAAGGATTCAGATTTATCCTTTGAGGATTCAGGGTTACTTAAAGATCCAATGGATAAGAAATCTGATGTTCTTAGTAAAAGAACATGGGAAGCTACTACGTTCTGTTTCAAGCCGGAAATTTCTTCTGTGTGTAGCCCGAAATTTGTTGTCATGGGTAGAAGCTGTGGAGGAGGATCTTATTAAGGGGCTTCCTCATGAACATATTTTGCAGTCTTTTCCGTTAATTTTGAAGGCTGTGGCTTTTTTGGCAGATGCTGCGGCCGAGGCTCTTAGATATTCGGCTAGAGCTGCTGCTCTGGCAAATGCTACAAGACGCTCTATTTGGTTAAAAACTTGGGAAGGAGACATCACCTCAAAGCAAAGGCTGTGTGCCATGCCCTTTGAGGGTGATTTACTTTTTGGTAAAGATTTAGATGCTGTGTTGAGCAGATCAGCTGAAAAGGGTAAGAAATTACCTCATAAGAAAAAGAAGATAATGAATAAAAGGTTTTTTTCGTCCCAAAACAAGTTTTTTTTCACCAGAGGTAGAGGAAGAGGTGCTCAATCTGGAACCAGAGGCAGATGGGCCTTTTCAAGAGGAAGAGGTAGAGGATCACCAGCTTTCAATAAGCCAGGGAATCCTAAACCTTCGGATGATAAATGACTATCAGGCGGAAGTGGGGGGCAGGCTTCAATGGTTTTTACCAAATTGGAGTCGTATCACAAACAACAATTTTATTTTGAAACTCATAAAAGACGGGTACCGCCTGGAGTTTCAAAATTTGCCCCAGTAAGAAAGTTTATTACGATTCTTCCAAAAATCCAAAACAAAGCAGATTTTTTGTGGGGAGCAGTCGCAAAATTAATTTCTCAGAAAGTAGTTTGCAGGGTGCCCCCAGAACAAGTAAACAGGGGATTTTATTCCCATGTGTTCCTTGCTCAGAAACCGTCAGGGGATCAGAGAATGATTTTAAATTTGAAAAAACGGAATCCTTTTCTTAAAGAAAAGAAGTTTCGTATGGAGAATATTTATTCGGTGAGGAATGTGCTGATGAAGGGGATGTTCTTGGCTTCAATAGATCTCCAGGATGCATATTTGCATTTGCCCATTCATCCAGGTCATCAGAAATACCTGAGATTTGCCATCCAGAAAGGAAGTCTAACTGCCCATTATCAATTCCAAGCTCTCCCGTTTGGTCTGACATCAGCACCAAGGATTTTCACAAAAATTGTAGCGGAGATGATCCAGTTTCTTCATTTACAGAAGATAAATGTGATCCCTTATCTCGACGATTTTTTGATTGTCAACAGGGACAAGAATCAATTAGAAAGGGACTGTGTTCTGTGCCTACAGATTATGCAGTCTCTAGGATGGATAATAAATACAGCAAAATCAGATTTGAATCCATCAAAAACCATGACGTTTCTGGGATTTATGATCGATACAGATCTGGAAATTATTTCTCTGACCCAGGAGAAGATTGTAAAATTAATGAGGTCAGTGGAAAGAGTTCAGGTTTCAAGAAATTTAGCAATCAGAGAATTGATGTTGGTCCTAGGATTAATGACATCAGCAATACCAGCAGTAGAGTGGGCTCAGGCTCACTCAAGAGTACTTCAGAAGTTTATCTTAAAGAACTGGGACAAAACGCAGGAATCCCTAGAACGCAAGGTTTTGATAAGCAGAGAGGTGAAAATTTCGCTAGATTGGTGGAGGAGTTCAGAGACTCTTTCCGGCGGAAGGAAGTGGAGACAAAACAATCCAGTGAGAGTAACAACAGATGCCAGTGCTTGGGGTGCTCATTGTGCGCACCTTCAGGCTCAGGGACAATGGTCAACAGAAATTTCCAGGAAATCATCAAATTACAGAGAACTTTTGGCAGTAAAGAATGCGCTGATAAGTTTTCAAGAGAAGATTGTAAACAAGGAAGTGGTAGTTTTTTCAGACAACATGGTGGTGATATCATATCTCAACAAGCAAGGAGGTACGAGATCAGAGATATTGTTGAACCTGTCTCTGGAGATCATGGAATGGTCAGAAGATCATCTACTTTCTTTAACGGCAGTCCATATAAGAGGAGATCGAAATATTTTGGCAGACACTCTGAGTCGTCAGCTGATACTGGAGATCGAGTGGGAGCTGAATCCACGTATTTTCAAGTTAATTGTAGAAAGATGGGGCCAGCCGATACTAGACCTGTTTGCTACAGCACAGAATGCAAAGACCAAGGATTTCTGCTCTATCCAGACAGGTACTCAGCGGAATCGTCTGGATACATTCTCAGTTCACTGGGGGGAAGGTCTGATATATGCCTTTCTGCCATTCAAGCTAATCCAGAAGGTGGTGTGCAAAATTGTAAAAGACAAGGCCCTGGTGATTCTAGTGGTACCCTGGTGGCCAAAGAGATGCTGGTTTCCACAGTTGAAGAGAGTGGCATTAGAGGAACCATTCAAGTTACCGGTGTCGCAGGACATGGTGACGCAGGGAAAAGCAGTTCATCCAGATCCTCAGTGGCTCCAGCTTGGATCCTGAAAGGGACTTATTAAGGAAGAAGGGATGTTCAGAAAAGGTGATTGACATTCTTCTAAATAGTAGGAAACCAGTAACCAGGAGAATCTACTTCAGAGTTTGGAAGACTTTTCTAGCCTGGAGAAAGGAAACAGGAAAGGGAGCAGGAGTTCCTGAAATATTGGATTTTCTACAAAGAGGAGTGGAGCGTAAGTTGGCTCCAGGGACACTAAAAGTTCAGATAGCAGCTTTATCAGTCTTCCTTGATAAACAGCTGGCTAGAGATCCCCTTGTTATAAGATTTATGAAGGTAATCAGACTGAGAAGATGGGTGCCAGAAAGGGTTATGCCACCTTGGGATCTTCCACTGGTGTTACAGGTGTTAATTAAAGAACCTTTTGAACCCCTGGAGAAGATATCAATACATTTGTTGACTAAAAGTAATTTTCTTAGTTGCTATCACTTCTGCTAGAAGAGTGGGAGACCTTCAAGCCTTGTCAGTGAAAGACCCATTAATGACTATTCTGGACGACAAGATAATTCTTAGACCTGATCCAACTTATTTACCTAAAGTATTCATCTTTTTATCGTTCACAGGAAGTGGTCTTACCCTCTTTCTGTGACAATCCAAAGAATGTTAAAGAAGCCGAACTTCATTGTCTTGACGTCCTAATAAGGGTTTGCAAGACATCAAAATCAACAATTTCTCGTTGGATTAGGGAAGCGATTTCTATGGCATATAAAAGTAATGGCAAAACTCTTCCAGATAACATCAGGGCTCATTCCACAAGATCTTGATCTACATCCTGGGCTGAAAGAGCAGGCGCATCATTGGAGCAAACCTGTAAGGCTGCAACTTGGGCGTCTCCAAATACTTTTGTTAAGCACTACAGAGTGGACGTTTTGTCAAATCAAGATCAAACGTTTGGAAGAAAAGTGCTTCAAGCAGTGGTCCCACCCTAGTGGTAAGAAGTTTCTCGCTTGTCTCTCATTTGAAGGCCATCCTGAGGGACACAGGAAAGAAAAACCTTGTTACTCTTACCGTTAACGGTATTTCTTCCAGTCCCTCAGGATGACCTGGGGTTTCCCGCCCTATAGAGAGGTATAAGTATATGAGTTATCATTGTGTATAGATATTTATGTATTTGTATAATTGATATTTTATATATTCTTTTTGCGGGTGTTCTCTATAAGTAAAACTGAGGTGGGGAGGAAATGGTGGAGCTTTTATACTTTTTTTGATTGGCTTGTGTTTCCTTAGGGGGAGGGGCACGGAATCTCTCATTTGAAGGCCATCCTGAGGGACTGGAAGAAATACCGTTAAAACGGTAAGAGTAACAAGGTTTTTCACTCGTAATGCAGATTAGAGCATTCCTTCTCGCTGCAAAACTAAGGAAAGTGGAGAGGAGTGCTAAGCAGGGCTGTGGAGTCGGTACAAAAATCTTCCGACTCCGACTCCTCAGTTAATGAAACCACGACTCCAACTCCGGGTAACCAATATGGCCCTGACTCCGACTCCTCGACTCTGACTCCTTAGTGTTACGAAATGCATCTGCTGGCATATTTCCTGAACTATTGATGAACTTCCTCCATTTTGCCAGCAGATGTCCTCTGTGTCCTCAGTGTTTGAAACTGCTTGAACTATTCTCTGCCACCAGCAGAGGTCTTACTCACAAGAACTGTTATTGCAGATTTAATGAGGGCAGGTCTGTGATCACCTGGATTTTGTCATCTGACTTTCTTGCACACTATATAAGCTGCTTTAACAGACCACCCTGCGCTAGCTCATCAAAGTCTGTTCCTGATCCTGAGTCGTAGCCTTCCTGTCCTGCTCAGCCTTGTATCTGTAATTATCGTGTTTGACCTGTTTTCTGTATCTGACTAACCTTTTGCCTAAGCGATTGTATCTTGTTTGTATCTCTGGTTTGACCCTGCATGTATGATGTTCCGTTGCCTGCCGATTATAATTCTGATGCTCTGCCTTTGTATATGATGCTCATGTGTATATAGTAGTCAGGTCTGGGGTTCAGTGTGCACACTATTGTTATGCTTGGAGACCTTTGCATATTATCCTATATGCCGGGGGTCCTTAGCATCTGCAATACCTGATAGATTCTGCTTATGTGTTAGTTTCCAGTTGAACCATTGCTTATGCATCCTGATAGTACTATTCTCTGTATAGAACTTAATGCTACTTGTGTATGCATCCTGATAGTACTATTCTCTGCATAGAACTTAATGCTAATTGTGTATGCATCCTGATGGTCAGATTCTCTGCATAAACTTAATCTCAATTGTTTATGCGTCCTGTCCATTTGACTCTCTGCATGATCTTAATGCTGATTGTTTGTAAGCTCTTTAACAGTCTAGTTGCATACTCTGTGCATGAACTTAATGTACGACATTTATGCTGTTTATCTCTTGAGACTGATTACAATAAATCTTTGTTTATTCCTTTAATTCCATTCTCAGTGTTTCTTGCATACTGACAGTACAATCTTCCTTGCGATTCCCATGCATTGCACACCAATGCATCAGAATCATGACACTTAAGGCTCATACACACATCAGACTATAGTCTTTGGAAAATGAAAGATCACAGACCAATCTTACCACCCTTCATGTAGTATGAGAGCCATACTCTACACAGTCTTTTCTATGGAGCTGAACTCCACATCAGAAAAAAATCTTTGCAAGATGCTGCACACACAGATGCTGTACAGACACAAAAGATCAGTATCTGCAAAAGATCTGTTCCTACCAAAGATCCATTCCTGCAAATTGCATTCATAGTCTATGAGATCTGCAGATCATCATACACACATGATTTAACTGACATTCATCTGCAGATCAGACAATCATCTGCAGATCTGAAAATCCATCCTGGTGGATCTGATCTGCAGATGAATGTCAGTTAAATCATGTGTGTATGATCTGCAGATCTTATAGACTATCATTGCAATTTGCAGGAATGGATTTTTGGCGGGAACAGATCTTTTGCAGATACTGATCTTTTGTGTCTGTACAGCATCTGTGTGTGCAGCATCTTGCAAAGATTTTTTTCTGATGTGGAGTTCAGCTCCATAGAAAAGACTGTGTAGAGTATGGCTCTCATACTACATGAAGGGTGGTAAGATTGGTCTGTGATCTTTCATTTTCCAAAGACTATAGTCTGATGTGTGTATGAGCCTTTAGTCTAATATTTAACAGGGCTGTGGATTTTGTACAAAAATCACCCGACTCCCGACTCCGACTCCTCAGTTTCAAAAACCACGACTCCGACTCCGGGTGTCCAAAATTGCCCCGACTCCTCGACTCCGACTCCACAGCCCTGGTGCTAAGTCCTGCCCTCTGAAGTATTGGAACCACTCCAGTGTTCTCCCCAGAATTTTTTTCCAGCCGGGTGGCATGAAAAATAAGCCGGGTGGCATGAAAAAGTAGCCGGGTGGGGCAATATGAGAGAATGCAGGACCCGTGCTTCTGTGTGGAACTCTGCTTACAGCATACGTGGAGGTGAACTGCTAACAGCCGGGTGCTCACCAAAACTAACCGGGTGGAGCACCCGGCTAAAAGAGCCTGGGGAGAACACTGCACTCACAGGAAGCATGTGGCTGCCTCTATTTAGTCATGGCTTCAATTTTTAAGGAGCCAGCAATTTGTCCAGCCTTGTAGTCCACCAAATTTGCAAGTGCTTGTACTGTACCTCTAACAGGAGGGAGTTGGCCAATTGCAGCAGAAAATGTACCAGGGCATGCTGGGCCATTTCTAGAACATTCAGAATTTCTGATATTGTAAACCATTTTTCCTGGTCCCTTGGAGTTTACTATAATGAGATGATACTGTGTCTGGTTTTTGGTACAAATAAAGTCACAGGTGTCCAAGTCCTAAGTTCACACTGTATACATGTAGCACATTGCAAAGGATTGCAAAACTGGCGGGCTCGCCGCAGCTCCTCTGTGCATTGTCAGGCAGCTATTTAAAAAGCAGGCATAACAATGTGTGCAATGTGTTCTCTAAGCATTACTGTGACGTAACGCAACACACAGTGGAGTCTGCACGACAATGTGTATGTGTCGATTGTGGAATCATTACAGCTATGCAGTTAGGGCCTATTTCCACTAGAAGCAGGCAAATTCGCATGTTTTGTTTTTCAGATGCAAATTCGCATACAACTCAAATAATTGCATAATGTATACATCTGTTTTTAACATGCAAATTAACATTCGTAATCACTAATTTTTTTTGTTTGTTTTTCATTTCTATTGACATCAGCGAAAACACACAAAAATGTAAACATGTGAAAAACTCATCCGGCATGCAGAAACTGACAACACTGCTGTGCAGATTTTTTTCTGCACAGGTCTCCATACAGATTCTGCACACAATGGAAACCGGCCCATTAAAACACAAAGATATATGCGAAGATACAGTGTAAACTTCCGTTCTCAACCTCTCTAGTGTGGCTTTGCTGTAGCCCAAATTGATAGACTAGGCTCTGTCTTTTGTAGTGGAATCTCTTAAAGGGAACCTAAACTGAGAGGTATATCGATTTTTACTTTTAAACAATACCAGTTGTCTGGCAGCCCTGCTGATCTCTTTAGGTGCAGTAGTTACTGAATTACACACCTGAAACAAGCATGCAGCTAATCCAGTCTGACTTCAGTCAGAGGGCCTGATCTGCATGCTTGTTGAGGGGCTGTGGCTAAAAGTATTAGAGACACAGGATCAGCAGGACAGCCAGGCAACTGGTATTATTTTAAAAGGACAAATCCACATTCTTCTCAGTTTAGGTTCCCTTTAAAGGGATACTTAACTGAAGATAAATTAGGCTAGTTACCTGCCTGGCGCTTCTTCTAGCTCCCTAAAGTCCTCCTGCTGCCCTCATCACCTTTCTACGCTGCTTTGTTACTTAGCCTTGCACCTCCTCGATCATGCTACTGTGGCCAGGAGTGCTTTGCCCATGCACAGTAGCAATTTTTAGTTACCGCGCAAGTGCAGAACGCTACCGGTCACGGGAATGTGATGGAGGAGGCGAGTGACACGTGGTCGCGCATGGATCGTTCAGAGAGGAACAAAGCGTTGCAGAACGACTGCAAGGGGCAAGAACAACTTAAGGGGCTGGAAGAAGCCCCAGGTAAGTAACTGGTAATTTGCCTTTAACAGATAAAGAAACTCTGTAACAAAAAGAAGTTCCCCCTGGGGGGTACTCGCCTCAGGTGGGGGAAGCCTCCGGATCCTATCGAGGCTTCCCCCGTCCTCCGAACAGTGGGCATTCCTGGCTCCAGCGCAAGCTCTCCGCTTGGAGATAGGCGGAAATAGGCGATCGCTGTCGGCCCACTCTACTGCGCAGGCGCAAGTCTCCTGCGCATGTGTAGTAGAGCGGACCCGACAGAGATCGGCTATTTCTGCCTATTTCTGAGCGGAGAGCCACAACAGCGCCCCCGCTGGAGCCAGAAAAGGTAAATCTTGCACACCCTGACAAATTGTCGGCTGTGCGTTCTGTGGGCTGCAGCGAAACCGTCGTGGGACTTAGGATCCGAAGGCTTCCCCCTACCGAGGTGAGTACCCTGCAGGGGAACTTTTTTTTTGTTACAGAGTCTCTTTACAGTGTCCTTTAAAATTCTAACTACCCTTCTGCTTATTTTAACAATGAAACTAGCAGCTTTTCCTATATACATGGGTGGGCCCAGTGTGGAAAAGAGGATTTCTGGGACATAGCATGATATTGATTTTAAACAATCTCTATATCCTCAGATCAGGAAACTCCACGACCCCAAAGTCCCCTTTCTCTCTTCAATCGCTCACCTTCTCAGTACACCATCTCGTTACAGGATCGTGCAGCTCACTTAATCACAAGTTCTAGTTTCTTTTTCTCTCCTGCCATTACATGTTCTGTATTGAGAAGGTGAGTGGTTGAAGGTAGAAGGGTCTGTCTTGGGGGTCACAGACCAAACGATAGTAAGCGACATAAATTACATGTCTAAATTGGACGATCTATAGGTGGAATAGAGCAATATAAACTCAGCCTTCTTGGTGTCACTAAAGTGATCTTTCACACCAAGAGTTTGCTCTCACTACACGAGTCTTTTAAATATGCATGCATTTCCAGTACAAAACCCGTATAAAGGTTCCCACTTACTGGGTTTTTTTTTTTCAAAATGTGAATGCACTGCATGCTTTATTTTTGCATGCTTTTGTTTCTTCCATTTTAGCATAAATCCATTAAATCTTTGGGGGGATTTTTACCCAGAATCCTCTGAAATTTTAATTTGCTCTACAAATGCAAATCCCTCTATACAGTGTATACAGATTTTCAATAGATTTCAGCATGAAATTGAAAACACTGCCTGCCAGGTCAACAGGTCTCTGCCAGTCGATCGGCCACCCAGTGCAAACAACCAAATCGATCAATTTTGGCCAAAAATGTATTGATTGGGAATTGTTTGTGACATAATTTTCTAGCAGATTTGATGAAATCGGGCAGGAATTTGTTAAAAAAAAAAAAGAAAATCAACTTGTGTATGGCCAAGTTGATTCTATGCAAAATTAAAAATATAAATTTGGCTGTAGTTGCATTGTAAAGGTACGTAATGCATAAAGACAGAACTGAGTAGTTTGTTGGGTAAAAACTCCAGTAAGCAAGTGCAGCGTGTGAAATGCACTAGAGGATTGTATAGCTTTGTTAATTTATCTTTTTCAAAATTATGATTATTTGAATATTTACTTAAAAAAATGTTTTTTTTTGTTTCAGCTTCAAGGCTTTGAATGTATTATTTCCTGATACCTATCAGGCTATCATCCTGTTTCCTTGCATGTCTCCAGTTTGAATACAAAGAGGTATGTCCACCTCAATCCTCTCTGTTGCCCATTTTCTTTCTCTCTCACTTTCACTTGCGCTTTCCTTCCTTATACACATCTGAGACACAACACCGTTACCAAGGAAGTTATGCAAGGCACAGCTGAGATGTTTTGTCTTGTAATAAAAGCAGCATGTGTCACACCAAAGGTTTGTCCCCTAACAACTATGCAATTACATAGTCTTAAGGGACTTTATTTTAGTGGTTCCAATTATATGGAAGGATTTGTACATTATGGTGAATGCTGTACCTTGTGAGGTTTTATGTTGAGTTATCTTTCGCAAAAAGCATACAATATATTTTACACTGTTTGTATTTTAATTAAGCATAATGAATGCAGGCTAGGAAGGGGATTTGGTATGAGCTGGTATTGCAAATACAATAATTAGGCTACAAAATACTACAAAAGTATCTTGTATACTAAAAGGCAGACGTAATATGGCATGGACGCAGTGCTACACAGGCATAAAACAACTGCCTACTGTGCATGTGGCAAGGAAGGGTGAGGGGAGGTAGCATGCACACACGTGCCCCCAGCTAGTTTTTAAAGAATCTGTGGATTACTGGTGTATACATAAGGGACAGTTAAATGTATGGTATTAACGGTCAGCATACTGAGAATCTACTGCAATTCAGCTGTTGTATTATTAGGTGAATGGCAGTGTTTGAACCAATGTTTGCGGTTTACATTCATTGTGGTTGCTGGGCAGTTGACAGCTGCATGTAGTTTCCAGCAGGAGGGCCCAGATTCCTAAACTACTGTGCAGATAGTACATGGCAATTTTACTGATGTTTATGCAAACAACATAACGAGCATTGCGCAATTCGCTTAGCTCGTGTTATGTATACAATGCATGCGTTGCTTTTAAAATGAGCTCTACGCCATTTGCATAATGCATGTTCTACTAGCATGTACATAGAGTAGTGACTGGCACCCGTATGCACACTGGTAAATTACACTTTGGATTCAGCTGTCCAAACTGTGCTCGCCACCCATGAATATTTAATCATCCAATTTCGAGAAGAAAAGCAGGTCAGGCACCAGTTCCAATGCTTAAGTGAATTTTAATCGAAGAAGGTACAGCAAGTTACATCACACAGGGTGAACAAGACGGCCTAACAGCCATTTGGCAGGTCCCCCTGCCTCGTCAGAGGCCAAAAGTGGGGTACACCTGAAGTCTCCTTAATAAATACATGAGTAAAGACTGTAAACTCACCCAGAAGATACGCCCCACCATCTCTGTGCGCGGTACGCCGCTGTGGAGGGAAGCCCGCCCATTCCTGGTATTTTCGCCCAATCACCGCCGGATTCCGTCCGGTCACGTGTGGCTGCTGGGCGTATGGGTGTCAAGAGGTGAAGGGGGCTCCCCTCCCATGCATGGCAGAAAACGGTCAAAGTTTTTTATAGCAGTTACTATGACAACTTGTGAAGCCTCAGAAGCTTACTAGTCGTCAGGTGGTTGCAGCTGCTTAACACTTTGTTGTCATAAAGATTTAGACGTGCCAATCTGCAAGGAGACTTCTGTGTTATCTTAGGAAACAAAGAAAAATAGACAAACAAAATCAATATCTAGCGAAACATTCCTCAGATGAGGCAATTCAGAATATATTTTAGGCAAACATTCAGTCAGAAAATGATTAAGACCCTACATATACAATAGACATCAATATCGTTCCAGGAAACAGAATAATTTTCATTTAGACCAAGACGACCCTTTACCTCTTGACACCCATACGCCTAGCAGCCACACGTGACCGGATGAACTATAGAACTATAGATTAAATTAAGTCACTATCTGCAGCTAGAGCACTGGCTTTTGCGTACCATTTTGCCATAGGCGTCAAAGGTCTTGGCATATCTTAGGCTTGGTTCACACATTAAAAGGTGTCCTATCAGTTTTTGTTGGCATCAGTTTTGCATGCGTTTCTATGGCTGTGTTCACACATAAAAGGTGTACATTTCTAGTCCGGTCCTGTCCTTTTTGTATGTGTTTCTATAACTGTTTTCAAACCTAAAAGGTGCAAAACTTACAGACAAGACAAGACAAATAACATTTATATCGCGCTTTTCTCCTGGCGGACTCAAAGCGCCAGAGCTGCAGCCACTAGGACGCACTCTATAGGCAGTAGCAGTGTTAGGGAGACTTGCCTAAGGTCTCCTACTGAATAGGTGCTGGCTTACTGAACAGGCAGAGCTGAGATTCGAACCCTGGTCTTCTGTGTCAGAGGCAGAGCCCATTACACCATCCAGACACATACTGGACTGGACTGGACCAGACCAGACGAGCTTGACTGACAGTTTTGTTTCTAAAGGTTTTGAAGTCTTTATAATGTGAAAGCTTAGCTGTCAGCGCCCTGGAACAAGAGTGTACCTACTGAAGCCAAAAGAGCCTGAAGTCTCATCATCCGTGGTTGCACCAGTCTCTGTCACTAGAATTTTTAATTTTTTTTTTAAACAAGGCTTTATTGAATCCATAGGATTTTAATGGCAAAATGATAAGTGTCTTATATTTATCAATTCATCGTTATCATCAGGGCTGTGGAGTCGGTACAAAAATCTTCCGACTCCGACTCCTCAGTTTATGAAACCACGACTCCAACTCCGACTCCGGGTACCCAAAATGGCCCCAACTCCGACTCCTCGACTCTGACTCCTTAGTCTAATACTTAACAGGGCTGTAGATTTTGTACAAAAATCATCCGACTCCTCAGTTTATGAAATCAACGACTCCGACTCCAGGGGCCCAAAATTGCCACGACTCCTCGACTCCGACTCCACAGCCCTGGTTATCATTCTGTCGTATACCTTGTCAAAGGGGACCTGCCGTGGTCCCTAAACTTTCATTGGCCGATTGAAAGTACATCTGGCTTGTAATGTGATGGATGAATAAATAATCTGCAACTTAAAGAGTGTGCGGACCTTCTAGATTTCATTTGATGTTTATGGTCCAGCACCCCAACTATCTTGATGGTGTGCGACCTCTCCCATGAAACTTATATTCATCAAACACAGCAAGTAATAGCACACAATTTAGAAGTACATTGGTCTCTTATAGCGGACAATGTAGTGGGTGGCAAATTAACAAGGGTCAAGAGCAGATGAAGCAGATACTTCTTTCACACATGTCAAGGTGAGATTTGGAGAAGAAAGTCACAACACAGTAGCTGGGCACATGGCAGGCAGGTGATACATTACAAACCTATTTGGTTTTTAATGAATATGTTTGAAAAAACTTGCTTTAAAGGACTACTGTAGGGGGGGTCGGGGGAAAATGAGTTGAACGTACCCAGGGCTTCTTATGGTCCCCCGCAGACATCCTGTACCCGCGCAGCCACTCACTGATGCTCTGGGCCCCGCCTCTGGTTCACTTCTGGAATTTACGACTTTAAAGTCGGAAAACCACTGTGCCTGCACGGCTGTGTCCATGCTCCCGCTGACATCACCAGGAGCGTACTGCGCAGGCACAGACCATACGGGGCCTGTGCAATACACTCCTGGTGACGTCAGCGGGAGGGAGGGCGAGGCTGTGCAGACCCAGTGGTTTTCCAACTTAAAAGAGGAACTGTCGCAAAAATCTTAAAATTTAAAACGCATTCAAATATGAAGTACATTTCTTCCTGAGTAAAATGAGAAAAATGAGCCATAAGCTACTTTTCTCCTATGTTGCTGTCACTTACAGTAGGTAGTAGAAATCTGAAATTACAGACAGATTTTGGACTAGCCCATCTTCTCATAGGGGAGGGGGTCTCAGGGTTTTCTTTATTTTTAAAAGCACTTAGTGAATGGCAGTTGCTCTATGCAACTGCCAAAATGGTGTGCAGGGAGGCTGGCCAGCATCTTTGTATAAAGATTTTTCAGGGAATGTCTTTATGAAGAGGCCATGCTGAGAATCCCCTATGGAGAGATGGACTAGCCAAAAATCTGTTGGTAATGTCAGATTTGTACTACCTACTGTAAGTGACAGCAACATAGGAGAAAAGTAATTTATGGCTCATTTTACTCTGGGAGAAATGTACTTCTTATTTGTATGTGTTTTACATTTAAACCAGAAGTAACCTTTACATTTTATACTGTAAAATTATCAGATGTGTTGCATAAATACTGCTTTAATAAATGTATGTTTGCTGTACTATACCTGTAAGATGTTCTTATTTCTGCTACAGCATTCTAGTGGACAGTGCATCCATATGTCGGTTGGCAAATTTACAGTGCCATCCAGCTGATTCCTACTTCCTCTAGCCCCTCCTTCCTCCAGCTGCTCCTTTTGTCCAATCACTGTGCAGCATGCAAATTAGCTTGTGGTAGTTTGCAGTTACAGTGATGTAATCTGGCTGTGTCTGTATATAATGTCTGCCTGTTTTCAAGCCTGTCATCTTTCTGCTCTGTATTTTGTCTATCTTCTGTTGCCGTTCCTCTGCTGTCATCTCTATATGTCAGCTCTATCCCCTGTTGTCACTTCTATGCTGTCAGGTTTTTTAAGGGCTCGTTTCCACTGTTGCGACGCGATTTCGCCGGCATTCCGACGCTTGTAAAAACGCATGCGGATGCGTTTCCGCATGCGTTTTTACCCGCGATTTCGCGTGCGATTTCGCATGGCAGGGTGCCATGCAAAATGAACCATGACACTGCCAGGGCAAAATAACATTGAAAAAGGTGCGAAATCGCGGGTAAAAACGCATGTAACAAACGCATGCGTTTTTACTATTAAATACATTAGCGGCGATTCGCACGGATTCCCGACGCAGGCGAATTCGGTGGGTCCCGTCGTGCAGATTTGGCCCGCCGCCAAATCGCTCCCGCACGCCGCACATGTGGAAACAGCCCCGGCCACTTCAGTGTAACAAGCGAATCCGCATCTCGTCGCCGCATGCGGATTCGCTATGGTGGAAACGAGCCTTAAGTGTGATTTACTCATTGTAATCTGCTCTTGGCAGTGGTATCTTTCATTGTAATTCAAGTGTTTCTCTCCCCTTCTTTTACTGCTTCCCCCTAGATGGTTCGCTTTATATTATCAATCGAGCCGCTGATGGCTCGATTGATAATATTCAACCTGTCCGATCACCGCGGTGGGTCGATACCGCGCTCTATCCCCGCGGGCGGACAATGGTAGAAATGAAACGCTGATAAGGAAGTGCCTGCGGGGATTGATCGATGCCGGCGCATAAACGAACCGTCTATGCCCAGCATAATAAATGTCTATGTGAGTCATGGTTTATTCATCCCTCTCAACCCCTCTCCCTACATAATTTCCTCCCAGCTAGGCTTCTTCCCTGAAAATGCTTTTATCTGCAATACTTTCAACTAGCATTGTTTTCTTTGTGATAAGAAAATGAGTTATTTGAAATACAAGTCAGGGGTCACACTTGGTGAATAGCATGCTATTGTACACATTGCAAAATCATAATTTTCATTATGTTTTCTGTGCTGCAATTTTCTGACATAAGCATTTTGGGCTGAGTCGAATTTACGTCATCAAAGCCTGTAGGCACAGGCAATCTGGTGCTTTTAACTCCACCCTGAAATCAGGCCACGCCCACAAGTAAAAATATTCTGAACTCTAATCCTTGCCTCACGTCACGACCTGTCCTTAGAATCTTATGCTAGGTGCACACTGAGATTTTCTGGCAGATCGAGTATTTCCAACATGTCCGATCTGATTTCAGATCAATTTCCAAGCATTTTTCGATCGCTTTCCTATTGACGTGAATGGAAACCGGTCGGCAATTGATCGGAAATCAAATCAGACATGTTGGAAATACTGGTTCTGACAGTAAATCTGCCAGAAAATCTCAGTGTGTAAACCCAGACAAACACAGAACATATCACACTTTTCTCCTGGCAGACTCAAAGCACCAGAGCTGCAGCCACTAGGACGCGCTCTATAGGCAGTAGCAGTGTTAGGGAGACTTGCCCAAGATCTCCTACTGAATAGGTGCAGGCTTACTAAACAGGCAGAGCCGAGATTCGAACCCAGGTCTCAGAGGCAGAGCCCTGAACCATTACACTATCCAGCCACTAGCATTACACTTTAATCACTGTCTCAGTGACATGACAAGGATTAGGGTATAGGTTCCTGAGGTCACTAATATAATGCTTTGTTCTCTGGTTGAACTCTATGGACGTATGTCTTTTTTTTTTTTCAACTTATGTAACTATGTAATGCAGTATTTAAACTGTAAATTCCTGAGGGCAGTTTGTGGCATCAGGGAGGGAGCATCCAATATCCCTGTCAGTCTAGTAGTCCCTAGGCTCACACACACACACACACACACACACACACACACACACACACACACACACACACACTATTACTATTTATATAGCACTGACATTTTCTGCAGCGCTGTACAGAGTATATTGTCTTGTCACTAACTTTCCCTCAGAGGAGCTCATACTCTAATCCCGACCATAGTCCTATGTCTATGTACAGTATGTATCGTGTAGTGTATGTATCATAGTCTACGGCCAATTAACTTATCTGTATGTTTTTGAGATGTGGGAGAAAACCCATGCAGACTCGGGGAGAACGTACAAACTCCTTGCAGATGTTGACCTGGCTGGGATCTGAACTGAGGTCCCAGCGCTGCAAGGCGAGAGTGCTAACCACTATGCCACTGTGCTGCCCCAGTTAATTACAGGCGCACACACCCCTGAACAGAGGCACGCTTCTGCACACACAGTTGAACAGTCAGAATCGTAATTAGAACCCCCCCTTCTCCACAGGTGAACTGAGAACCAAAGTTATTCAATTGGCTAGGGCACACTTGAATGCATTTTCCCCCGTACAGATAAAAACAGAGCAGTGAAGCACTGCAGGCATGGTGTGCAGAAAATTCATACAGAAGACTGACAGACAAGTGTACTCCCAGCCGCAGCTTATTACACTCACTCTGACCACCTCCAATGGTGGCAGAACTGGCTCAGCAGACTGCTCCAGCATCAATACAGTACATAGCACTTGGGAAGGGGGCGGAGAGGCTGGGGGTAGAGCAGTGTTGTACACAAGACTCTGCTGCACACTATAGGGACTGTGTACAAATCTTTGTCTACAAAACTTAGTATGAATCCTTATCAGCAGTGATAATCTCCGGATTAAATCCGAATGAGTTTCATTGGGATTTCATGATCCTAATTAGTGCAGCTGAGCGGGTTTGTAAGGGGGGGGGGGGGGTGTTAAACGTACCCATCTGCCGTCTTCTTTAATCCGTCCCACGCTGCGTTCCAAGCCGCGTCATGTGACTACCATGCTACCTCCTTCAACCCGGAAGGAGGAAATGTTTGTTGTCATGTGACCACGGCTTGGAACGCAGCGTGGGACGGATTAAAGAAGAAGGCTGCTGGGTAAGTTTAGCTCAGCTGCACTACATAGGAGGATGAAATCCAAATTAAACTCATTCGGATTTCATCCGGAGATCATATCTACTTTTTTTTTCCTCTCTCCATGCCCTTAGTTTTCAGTCTCTGGGCTGATTCATACTTAGCGCTTTTTCAGCGCTTTGCTGATTGCCATGCAAATGTCCCGTGTGTGCAGTGTTCCCTTCCTGTCCTCTCCCTCCCTCTCAAGTGGGCGCCAGGTCCAGTACCCCGTGAGGGAGTACATCAGTGCTACTAAATACATAACATATGGCAGCACATTAGACTATATCAGGATTAGATTGTGAGCTTTATATGTTGCCCCCGTGTTGGTCAGCAAGCTATAGGTGTCCCCCGTGTAGGACAGCAAGCTATAGGTGCCCCATATAGGCCAGCAAGTTAAAGGTGCCCCCCGGTACAGGTCGGCAAGCTATAGGTGAGCCCTGTACAGGTCGACAAGCTAAAGGCGCCCCCGTATAGGTTTGCAAGCTATAGGTGCCCCTGCATAGGTTAACATCCTATAAGTGCCCCAGTATACGTTTGCACACTAAAGGTGAGCAAGCCCAGTATAAATTGGCAAGCTATTGGAGTTCCAGTATAGGATAGCCAGCCATCAGCCATACACTTAGGCCACATACACACATCAGACCATAGTCTTTTGAAAATGAAAGATTACAGACCAATATTACCCCCTTCCATGTAGTATGAGAGCCATACCTTCACAGTCTTTTCTATGGAGCTGAACGCCCCATCAGAAAAAAATCTTTGCAAGATGCTGCACACACAGATCAGACACAAAAGATCAGTATCTGCAAAAGATCTGTTCCTGCCAAAAATCCATTCCTGCAAATTGCAATGATAGTCTATGAGATCTGCAGATCATCATACACACGATTTAACTGACATTCATTTGCAGATCAGATCCACCAGGATGGATTTTCAGATCTGCGGATGATTGTCTGGTTGCGGCCTCCATTCTGCTTGCGGCCTCCATATATCCGTATTGGTTCTTTACTGTAACATCAGCGGTGCGTGTGTGCAGGTGTCATGCGTGCACATGCATGACCCAGGCACATGTGCGCCGCTCGTGTTACAATACAGGATCAATACGAAAGTACTGAGGCCACACATAGCAAGACAAGACAAGACAAATAACATTTATATTGCGCTTTTCTCCTTGCGGACTCAAAGCGCCATAGCAGAGGACCCAGAGCTGAATGGCGGTAGGTGACAGCAGTGTACAGCAATGTCACAGCTGCAGAAAGAGAAGAGGAGCCCATTTACCATCAGGACCTGAGCGGGGGGGGGGGGCATGGGGTTGGGGAACGCAGTGGCAGGATCGGGTAAGACCTTCCCTGTGTACTCTGCACAGCATTTTACAGTGTCTTTGGAATATAGGAACCACCCACTTATCCCGCCTCTACCCAACCTCCTGTTTTTTGGGGGAGCAAAAGGGTCTTATTCTGAAAAATACAGTAAGTCATGTCTGTCATGGTCAGACCCATGGGGAGAACATACAAACCTTGTGCAGATAGTGTGTGATTCGAACTGGGGACCCAGCACTGCAAGGCAAGAGAGCTATCCACTACACCACTGTACTGCCGGTAAACCTCACAAGAAGTCAGTTTTGCAAACCATGTAATTAACTTGAATAATACAAAATGTTTTATATGTAATGCACGCACTTTTAGTTGCAGGATGCATGCTTCCCGCATTCCTCTCTTGCGCTCTCCTCCCTCTCTGAAGAGTTGCTAGCGCACTAAAGGATAGGTTTAAAGTCCCCCAATTGCACTTTCCGGTGGCGATCTCCATGGCCACGGTGGTGCCATGTGACACGCTGGTACATCACTGACGGCAGGTCACATGACACAACCCATGGTGAACGGCGCTGGAAAGTGCGATTGGGTGAGTTAACGCTATCCTTGCGCAATGAGAGATTGGGTGAGTTAACGCTATCCTTGCGCAATGAGTGCAACTTTACAGGGAGGGAGGAGAGGAATCCATCCCTCTATTACCGGGTTGAATTCATAGCACTAGCAGGCTGTAGTTTCCTCATGAGTATGACTGTAAGTCAGAATCAACAGGATAACTTGTTGAAAAATAAAGTTACTGCATCCCCCCATCCATTTATTTTTCCTCATGTTTAATGTAAATGGTAATGTGAGCTTACCAAAATGCTGTCACTGAAGGCAGTCTTTGGTTTATTAAAGTGAATCCGAGGTGAGCGTGATATGGAAGCTGCCATATTTATTCCCTTTTTAAACTATACCAGTTCCCTGGCAGCCCTCCTGATCTATTTGGCTGCAGTAGTGTTTGAATAACACCAGAAACAAGCTAATCTTATCAGTTCAAACAATGTCCGAAACACCTGATTTCATATGCTTGTACAGGGTCTATGGCTGAAATTGTTAGAGGAAAAGGATCAGCTGGACAGACAGGCAACTAGTATTGCTTAAAAGGAAATTAATATGATATATATATATATATATATATATATATATATATATATATATATATATATATACCTATATCTATATAACTCTCACATCGGGTTCACTATAAGTGAAGAAAGCTTTTAGAGTGCACCTGAACCCTAGTAAACTACACATGCCAGTGTGTGCAGTATGGTGTTAAAATACTTACTAATGATCCTCTTTGTTTGAGCTTCCCTCTGTTGAGCCACTCTGCCTCCCATTTGACAAAGGAAAGGAGCATACTCTGTCCATCATGTGCAGTCCTGCCCAGTTGTGCACAGTAGCTGCGAGTGTTCTGGACATGGCTTCTGGAGAAGTGATGCTCGCCACAAGCAACGCTTCACTTCTCAAGTACGCATGCCCAGAATGCTTCTGACCAGGTTTTGTCCTTTGTGTAACTACTTCCAGTCAGACCCAGGAATGGGGAGCAGAGCAACAGAAGGGAGCCCATCCAAACCAAAGGACATTACAAGGACAGCCAAAGTAGAAATGCTGTCAATTACATGCTCTGGTTGTTGGGAATACTTAAATCAGTTATAAGAGACCTTTGCTCCTCGGTAGCAAAACAGAATGGCTGATCTGGTGGGCATCAACTAGTGTATGACCACCTTAAGTCCAAAAGTGATACATTGGGCAGTGTTTACAAAAAGTGTGTTGTGGTTTAATAGCATGTTAATTATTTTTAGCATGTAACGTTAAGAAATTTTTTTTTTTTTTTTTTTTTTTTAATATAGCTCGGCAGAAGAGTTAATTTCAGCCTTCTCAACGGCATCAGAGGTTATCCACAATGAATGTACCTCCGCCTACTTCACCCGAAGACCTTAGTGATGTCCAATCAGGCAGCCCAGCCACTCCCCAGCTTGTGCCTCTAAACCCAGGTGGTGGAGGTAAAGCCACACCTCCCAGTAAAAGCAAGAAAGGACAGCGGATGGATCGTAGCAGTGATGAGTACCGCCTACGCAGAGAGCGTAATAATATGGCAGTCAAAAAGAGCCGGTTAAAAAGCAAACAGAAAGCTCAAGACACATTGCAAAGAGTTAACCAACTAAAAGAAGAAAATGAACGCCTTGAGGCAAAAATTAAGCTCCTAACTAAAGAGCTAAGTGTACTGAAGGACCTGTTCCTAGAGCATGCACACAGTCTAGCAGACAATGTGCAACCTGCTAGCTCTACATCAGGGCAAGAGAGTGATGCACAATAACTAATCTTTAAATTCATAATGGCATGAAGGACTTTATTACAAAATGTTTGCCATATTGCTTAATCTTGGTGGTTTCCAAGAATAATACTGGCAACAGTAACGTTATTCTTGTTGGTGTATTGCAGTTATAAAGAAATATGGTTGCCAACTTGCGGTCCATAAATGAAACTTATCAGGACCAGAAAATAACTTAAAAAGTAGAAACGTGACTATCTTGATTTTAACTGACTCCTAAATATGCACTAATATGATTGACCTAGACAAATGTGCGGCAAAAGCCAGTGCTAGAAGATTAGTAACATAGTGTACCCCATAACTTGTATGGGACATACGCTATGAAAAGTGAAAGTGCTGAACAGGGATTTCTTTTGTGTACATAGAATGAAGCTCTTGTAGAAGTGCAGACTGCTGTGTATTGTCTTTAGAAGGATTGGGTTTATCTTGGATAATAGTAAAGGTTTCACAACATGATACTTTTCATCCTGCTGGGAATGTAACTTCAGGTAGATTATATTGAAAAAAAGTGAGTGTGCAAGCACATCTAATGACCTGAAAGTTACTTACATTCTTGAGACTCACTTGTTTGGGTAGCCAAGTATCATGGTATAATGGGCTGGCTGCTGCTGATGGCACTTATTAAACATTGACTGGTGCTTGTTAACCAGATGGGCAAGCATTTTTCATATGTAGAGTAAAGACCCTTGGCTATTCTACTAGACCACTATCAGGGATTTTCCTTAGAGGTCTCTGTATGAATTGGGACACCTAGCTAGCTCCTGGTTCTGTTTCTTAAAGTATACCCAAGCCAAAGCTCAGGTATAAAAATCACAGACTTGCGTAAGAAGAGGGAAGCCTCTGGATCCTAATGAGGACTCCCTTGCTGTCCTCTGGTCCCCCATTGCTTAGTGTGGACCCTCCAACAATTACTGACAAAGGCTTGTCTGATCAGGGCCACGCTCCCCTTCAAGCATGAGCACAGCTGTACAGCACGGCCGCACTCATGCTAGATAAGGAGTGCAACCCTGAACAGCTGGAGGCTTCAGAAGCAGCAATGGGAACCAAAGGACAGCAAGGGAAGCCCTTATTAGGATTCAGAGGCTTTCCTCTACTTAAAGGACAACTGAAGTGAGAAGGATATTGGGGCTGCCATGTTTGTTTTCTGTTAGGCAATACCAGTTGCCTGGCTATTCTGCTGATACTCTGCCTCTAATACTTTTAGCCACAGCCCCTGAACAAGCAGGCAGCAAGTGTTTCTGACATTGTCACATCTGACAAGATTAGCTGCATACTTGTTTCTGGTGTTATTCAGACTCTACTGCAACCAAATACATCAACAGGGCTTCCAGGCAACAGGTATTTTTTAAAAGGAAATAAATATGGCAGCCTCCATATCCCACTCACTTCAGTTGTGCTTTAAAGGACAACTGAAGTGAAAGCGATATGTAGACTGCCATATTTATTTTTAAACATTACCAGTTGCTTGCCAGCACTGCTGATCTATTTATCTACATCACACAAGAAACAAGCATGCAGCTAATGTACTCAGATCTGACAATGTCAGAACCACCTGATCTGCACATACTTGTTCCAGGTCTATGGCTTAACATTATTAGAGGCAGAGGATTAGCAGGACAGCTAAGCACTTGGTTATGCTGAAGCCTTGCTTCAGTTGTCATTTAACCCCTTCAGTACCAGCAGTCTCTGGCCCCTTAAGGACCAGACACTGCTGGCACCAAAAACCGCCACATACTAACTAATCGCCGCACTGAATCTATGTTACCGCCGTTTAACACACACACACACACACACACACACACACACACACACACACACACACACACACACACACACACACACACACACACACACACACACACACACACGCGCCACCCACTTTGCCATCTGTATGACAGCAGAGCTCTGTGAGATGGTTTCATTGACTCCTGACCCTGTCATCAGTGTAAGCCAATGGGATTTGCTCACATTGATGACCGGGTCAGGAGCCAATGAAATAGACTTCTGACCGGCTCACAGAGCTCTGCAGTCAGGGTGAGTGAGCCCTGGCGGGCAGAGAGCGACGAGAGTGGCAAGAGCACACGGCTGCAGTGAGGTTTACTCTACGCCCTGGCATAACAGCCTCTAAACGGTGTAGATTTCAATCACCACCATCTGGAAGCGGTTAAGTATGCGTTTCTGAGCTCCGTCTCGGGATCTCTTTAAAGGGAGTCCTAAAAAGTTAAAGAAAATGCGACCAGTTGCTTACCAGTGGATTTTTCCAGCCCCTTGAAATCTTCCTTGTCCCTTACCGTCATTTCACGATGTTGCATTCCCCCGGTGTCCCCCTCTAAGCTGTGAGACTCAGTGAGTTGCTGGCTACTGCCCATACGCAGCGTAGACTGCATTCCTCCTTGATCGCACATCCGTGGCCGTGAGTGTTCTGCACAGTATCAGCTTTTAGTTAATGTGCAAACGCAGAATGCTCCCAGCCACAGAAGCTTGCATGCAGCGTTCAGAGGGGGACAGCAGAGGAACGGAGCAGTGTGGGGTGACGGCGAGGGGCCTGGAAGGCCTGGCCACTTTTTTTTTTTCACTTAGATTTCTTTAAAGGGAACCTAAACTGAGAAGGATATGGATTTTTCCCTTTTAAACTAATACCAGTTGCCTGACTCTCTTGCTGATCCTGTGTCTCTAATACTTTTAGCCACAGCCCCTCAACAAGCATGCAGTCTGAAGTCAGACTGGATTAGCTGCATGCTTGTTTCAGGTCTGTGATCCTGCCACTACTGCGGCCAAAGGCATCAGCAGGACCGGCAGGCAACTGGTATTGTTTAAAAGGAAACATCCATATTCTCAGTTTAGGTTCCCTTTAAGTACCCAATGATGTTCACTAGGCACGGTCAGATGAAAGCTACTTTATTGTGGTAGTAAACGAACTAACAGCCCAGCTATTTTGTTTGAGATGTTTTTGTTCTCATTAGGTGCACTCTTAAGATGTGGGTTTGATTGAAAGTTCTGCAGCTAATGTAGTCATCCAGAAAGTTGTATTCCATTACGCCATATGGATGTTTTGTACAGCTAGGAAAGTGAAAGCTGTAAAATAGCTCATTTTGGTCACACAAGGAATATAGCGGCTGCAGTCTAGATGCTCTGAGCAAAATAAACTTTTTATCTTTTCTTATTGCTCCCACTGCCTAAAAACTTTTTCCACTCCTTCACTAAGTACTGCTCCAAGCACATCACCAACACAGTTTTTTGTTTTTAGTGGGGGAGACCATGACATACACAATACATTTAAAGCAAACCTGTTACTTACTAAAATCTAAGTTAGATAATTGCCTCTGTAGAGGGAAGCCTCTGGATCCTCCAGAGGCTTCTCTAATCCTTCTTGTTCCCATCCGTGTGCAAGCGTGGCTGCACTGAGCAGATGCACTGACTGCCTGCGCAGAAGCATGGAGCCACTCGTGTAGAGGAAAAAGCTGTCTTGCAGCTGCGCTCACACGCTGACAGGAGCACGGCTGCTGAAGTAATTTGACAAGAACTCGTTGAATGGTTTCAGAGGGTCCCAGGAATGGTGGAAGCATCTGGATCATCCAGAGGCTTTCCTCTACTTGGCTAAGTAGTTAACATTTTTTTACTAAATTTCACTTCAGGTACACTTTAAATTTACACATTTTATTTCTTACCTATGTGACATTTTACATTTTCTGTGCAATGGGATAGTATATAGAGAGTGTGATGCTATGATGTAGTTGGAACCAAAACCTAGATACATTTCTTTTAACCACCAGTGAAGTCTGTATTTAGCCTGTAAACAAATCCTTACCTTATACTAGATATTATTATAATTTTAGACTATTAATATTCTATTATTAAATAAGTCATTACACAGCCATTGAGTCCTGAAATGCTTGATAGAGCAGCATTTGTATTGTACTGAAAGGGATATGGAAAGTTATATTCCATCACAGTACATTTAATTCCATTTTTTAACCTTACGCTTTCTATCCCCAGGACTCTCCCAAAGAAGATTTTAATTATGAAGAAACAGAATTAGTGTATTTAAATTTTTTTGTGTTTTGGACAAACTGAACTTATACACATACACCTATGCCTTGACCTGAACTTAAATGTATACAACTAAGGGATGTGATTAGTTACCATGCCATAATGCTGCTTTCTGAGAAAAAGGTTCGCTTTCCTAAAGGGAATTTGAAGTAAAAAAAACAACAAAAACCCAGATACTCCCTGAAGGAGGGAAGGCTCTGGGTCTTATAGAGCCTTCCCGTTTCTCCTACTGTGCCTGCAGTCCAGCGCTGGTCCCCCCGAAGACCACTCACTTATGCTGCTGCAGGCTTTTGCAATCCAAAGACGGCTGCTCTATACTACGCATGTGCGAGCTCGCATTCCTGCGCACTTGCTCATGTGTAGTACTGAGCGGCCGTTTTCGGAATCACTCGGGCTCCTGAAGATTCCCAAAACCTCCAGCAACGGCGGAAGTGAGCTGTCTTCCGCCCATCGGTCGGAGATTGCTAACGGGGGAACCAGCGCTGGAGAGCGGGTACGGTAGGAGGAACGGGAAGGCTCTATTGGACCCAAAGTCTTCCCTCTCCTTAGGCATTTTTTAAAAAATTCACTTCAGATCCTCTTTAACCCCAATAGGGATTAAGTCCACTAATTCCATTTGGCCTCTGCATTGATGCAGAGGCTAGAGTGTGATGGCAGGAGATGCGTACCTGCATTTCCTGCATACAAACATTGCAGGCAGTTTGGTAGACTTGTCAGAGCTTGGGCAGCAGTCTCCTGAAAAAAGCAGCCTTACCCTTAGTTTTATTTCTTACATTTCAGTTTCAGGTTGATTTCAAAAGCTTAAGAATCCACAGATCTACAGTATATTTAAATTAGCTCATAAAAACTCACACCTGTAGAAGAACCAATTAAGATGTTAAAGTGTGCCCGAGGTGATATGTGACATGAAGAGATAAACGTGTATGTACTGTACAAAGCATTGATAACCTGGCTGTTTTACTTGCTTTATTTTGCTGCCTGAAAGTGTTAATTTCTAGGAATGGCTTCTGTCTTGTCGTACCTTGTCAGGAATATAGTAAACATTGCTGATAAGCAGATTACAGCCATAAAGGTTTTCCTGGCAGAATACAACTTCTGAGAGCAGAGGGAGATAAAATACATGAACTATTAATCTTTTTCTAACTCTGGGACATTTATACGGCTGCCTCTGATTAGAGACCGTAAAACATTCAACATACTTTATAAATGTTTAAATATAAAAGCAAACCCTGGGATTCATTTATAGGAGTAGGAGGATAAATATAATGGTTTATCTTATCAGTTTGTTTTCACCTCGGGGGTCACCTTAAGCATGTTTCTGATGAAATAGCTATGGTTGGTTCTAGTGTTACATTCACAGTGTTTTATCATACTGTATAACAATCTTGCATTATTTATAGCAACAGAAAAATAAACTAATGGTTTTAAACATTTGTAACTAAAACTTGTGCATTCTATTTCTATAAATAATGCAAGCATGATACAGTGCAGAAAGTATTTTCAACGCCTCACTTTTCCCACATTTTGTTATGTTACTGCCTTATTCCAAAATGAATTAAATTCATTTTATTCTGCTGAATTCTACGCATAACACTCCATAATAACAACGTGACAAAGTTTACATAAGGTTTTGGAAAATGTAATACAAATAAAAAATTTGAGAAATAGATACATAAGTATTCACAGCCTTTGCTCAATACTTTGTCAATGCACCTTTGGCAGCAATTACAGTCCACAAGCTTGGCACACCTATCCTTGGCCAGTTTTGCCCATTTCTCTTTGCAGCAGCCTTTCAAGCTCCATCAGATTGCATGGAAAGCTTCAGTGCACAGCCATTTTAAGATCTCTCCAGAGATATTCACTCTCTGTTCGGTCTGGGTTCTGGCTG
Organism: Hyperolius riggenbachi; assembly: GCF_040937935.1. Lineage (NCBI taxonomy): Eukaryota > Metazoa > Chordata > Amphibia > Anura > Hyperoliidae > Hyperolius > Hyperolius riggenbachi. Next base: position 169,546,909 of record NC_090651.1, read on the forward strand.
CCCACTCAAGGACAGTCACAGAGTTGTCCTAAAACTACTCGTTGGATATCTTGGCTGTACTTAGGGTCGTTGTCCTGCTGAAACATGAACTGTCACCCCAGTCTTATTTCAAGAGTGCTCTGGACCAGATTTTAATCCAGGATGTCTCTGTACATTGCTGCAGTCATCTTTCCCTTTATCCTCCCTACTATACCTGTTTCAGACGCTGAAAAATATCCCCACAACATGATGCTGCCACCACCATGCTTCACTGTAGGGATGGTATTGGCCTGGTGATGAGCGGTGCCTGGTTTCATCCAAACGTGATTCCTGGCTTTTACTCCAAAGAGTTCAATCTTTATCTCATCAGACCAGAGAATTGCTTTCTCATGGTCCGAGAGTCCTTCAGGTGCCTTTTGCCAAACTCAAGGAGAGCTGCCATGTGCCTTGTACTAAGGAGTGGCTTCTGTCTGGCCACTCAACCATACAGACCTGATTGGTGCATTGCTGCAGAGATGTTGTCCCGGAAGGTTCTCTTCTCTCCACAGAGGAACTCTGACTGAGTGACCATCTGGTTCTTGGTCACCTCCTTTACTAAGGCCCTACTCCCCGATAGCTCAGTTTAGATGGCCGCCCAGCTCTAGGAAGAGTCCTGGTGGTTTTGAACTTCTTCCACTTACGGATGATGGAGGCCACTGTGCTCATTGCGACTTTTTTCTGTAACCTTCCCCAGATTTGTGCCTCAAGACAATCCTGTCTCAGAGGTCTACAGACAATTCCTTTGATTTCATGCTCGGTTTGTGCTCTTCCATGAACTGTTGACTGTGGGACCTTACATAGATAGGTGTGTTCCTTTCCAAATCATGTCCAAACATCTTAATTTACCACAGGGGGACTCCAATTAAGCTGCAGAAACATCTCAAGGATGATCAGGGGAAACAGGATGCACCTGAGCTAAATTTTGAGCTTCATGGCAAAGGCTGTGAATATTTATGTACATGGTGGCATAGTGGTTGGCGCTCTCACCTTGCAGCGCTGGGTCCACAGTTCGAATCCCAGCCAGGTCAACATCTGCAAGGTGTTTGTATGTTCTCCCCGTGTCTAAGTGGGTTTCTTCTGGGCACTACGGTTTCCTCCCACATCCCAAAAACATACAGATAAGTTAATTGGCTTCCCCCTAAAATTGGCCCTAGACTAAGATGCATACATACACTACGCTTCACGATACATACATAGACATAAGACTATGGTAGGGATTAGATTGTGAGTCCCTCTGAGGGACAGTTAAGTGACAAGACTATATATAGTCTGTACAGTGCTGGGTAAGATGTTGGTGCTATATAAATACTAAATAATAATAATGTGCTTTCTCAATTTTCTTTTTATTTAATAAATTTGCAAAAATATAAAGTAAACATTTTTCACGTTGTCATAATGAGGTGTTGTGTGCAAAATTCTGGGGGAAAAAATGAATGTAACCCATTTTGGAATAAGGCCATATCATAAAAAATTATGGAAAAAGTGATGCGCTGAATATGATTCAATGTGAATTAACTACTAGAAAGCACCATTACAGTCTCCTCACAGGGAGATTATCATTAATAACTTTAATGATGTCCTCTTTAAAATCATCCCTTTTTGTCTTAAATGCCTTTTTTTTTTTTATTTGACCCCCATTATAGAGATCTGATTGACTATAGAGGCTTGTGTACATAGTTGGTCCACTACTGTTATTAAGTACATCCTGCATTTAGGAAACCAGAATGGAACAGTGGCTCTATTCTGCTTTGAAAACCAGGAATGCGTTGTGGATGCAGTGTATTTGCAAATTGTTGCCAAGGTACATTTGTTCAACAGGCCCCAACAGACTTTGCTTTAGTTTAAACAGAGTACACTTACATGTACAGATAGTTGAAGTAGACTTTCCTACTCAGAGCTGTGTAAATCAAAAGCTGTGCGGCATAAATTTCTTTAATCTCCTCTCATGTTCACTTCATTGTTTTTTTTCTGTTAGATGGCATGCAGGTACATGACAAAGTAAAGCAGCCATTGGTAAATAAACTAAAAACTGTATTCTAGCCTTGGTATTTGTGGAAATGTGTGCCTTCTTTCAATATATTGAATATGAATCTGTATGGGTAGAGTACGAGAAAATCAGCAGTTTATTCTGGCAATGATCAAAACATACTACTGTAAAGAACCACTCACATTGAATGTCTGAACAATATCAAGGATGATATCTGCATGCAAGGAAGTTTTTGTGTTATATGACCATTAAGCATTGGCATCTTTCCCTGCAGTCCCACCCTAGGCATAAGCATCTATAGAATCTGAGGACCTTTGAAAATGTTTATAAAGTAAGAAAGATCAAGGTTTTAAAAGTATTTCAATACGTCACAATTGTAGTTTAGTTACTATAATATTAGATTTGAAGTGCAGTTGCGCTTTAATGTAATATCTATTTGGACTATTTTAGTGACTCCAGCAAGCCCTGCTTCCTGTTTGCCTTTTATGAAATTACATTATGAATGTTATGGGCAGCCATAACAGCAAATTGTGAGGAATAGGAGATGATGGTGTTAATCACAAAAGGGACTGTACAAATTATACCTGTGAAGACAGTCAAGTTTCACAGTCCAGTATATAATCTGCATGGGAAATCAGGGCTGTGGAGTCGGAGTCAGGGCAATTTTTGGGTACCTGGAGTCGGAGTTGGGAGAAAATGCACCGACTCTGATGCCTAATAAATTTAAACTGTAATTAAAATAGAAAATATGATAAAATGTTCTATTTCTCAGATAAGTCATCATTAATAATTTATATATACAGTAATAGCTCTGCTTAGTCCACAAAAATGAAATAAACCAATCAAAAAATAGTTACTTGTGCTGCTTCAATAAAGCAGTCCCCGTATTTTTAAAGTCAGATATAAACATCTGATTGTGACTACAGTATATATGTAGTGTACACAGGAATATATACAGTGGGTTTCAAAAGTATTCGGCCCCCTTGGAAGTTTTCCACATTTTGTCACATTACTGCCACAAACATGCATCAATTTTATTGGAATTCCACATGGAAGACCAATACAAAGTGGTGTACACGTGAGAAGTGGAACGAAAATCATACATCATTCCAAACATTTTTTACAAATCAATAACTGCAAAGTGGGGTGTGCATAATTATTCAGCCCCGAGTCAATACTTTGTAGAACCACCTTTTGCTGCAATTACAGCTGCTAGTCTTTTAGGATATGTCTCTACCAGCTTTGCACATCTAGAGACTGAAATCCTTGCCCATTCTTGTTTGCAAAACAGCTCCAGCTCAGTCAGATTAGATGGACAGCGTTTGTGAACAGCAGTTTTCAGATCTTGCCACAGATTCTCGATTGGATTTAGATCTGGACTTTGAGTGGGCCATTCTAACACATAGATATGTTTTGTTTTAAACCATTCCATTGTTGCTCTGGCTTTATGTTTAGGGTCATTGTCCTGCTGGAAGGTGAACCTCCGCCCCAGTCTCAAGTCTTTTGCAGTCTCCAAGAGGTTTTCTTCCAAGATTGCCCTGTATTTGGCTCCATCCATCTTCCCATCAACTCTGACCAGCTTCCCTGTCTCTGCTGAAGAGATGCACCCCCCGAGCATGATGCTGCCACCACCATATTTTACAGTGGGGATGGTGTGTTCAGAGTGATGTGCAGTGTTATTTTTCCGCCACACATAGGCCCGGTTCACATTAGCGGTTGCTATCCGGAATCGCCGTGCCGGAGCCGGACCGCATGCGGACCGGACGAAACGGACGCACGGCATAGCAATGAAAGTCTATGCGACCGTTCACATGCGTCCGTTTCGTCCGGATCCGGAATCCGGCGTCCGTTCCAACATGCGCTATTTTTTGGTCCGGCTCCTCCGGCTGACGTATCCGGACCGGAGCCGGACTGTTGCATCCGGCCAATAGAAACCAATGAGAACCGGAGAGCGCACAACACACTGGCTATAAAAACCGGACGTTCTACCCCACTTCCTATGCTTTCTCTATGGTATGGTGGCCATTTTGGATGGGGACCACATGGGCCCAGCGTTCACAGAGTGGAGCAGCAGTGACTTCATGCTGGAGCTCTTTGGCAGCAACATGTTGGATGATGGATCTGATAACGAGGGGGTGAGGCCCTACACAGCAGAAGACCTCATCCTACAGGTGCAGCAGGTACCAGCCCTGTGGGACAAGGGGGATGCGGACCACAGCAACATCAAAAAATGCAGAGGCCTGTGGAAAAAAATTGCCAAGCTGTATGTGGAGGACTTTGAGCACTTGAGCAAGAGACAGCAAGGCACAGAGGGTATGTTGACTAGAAGTTTTTGGGGGGGGCTTGTGGTTAGCTTGTGATGTATTCCACTTTTGCTATGGATTTGTGTCACCCACGTGTTGCCCATCCACCCGTGGCCCACCCACCTGTTCCCCACCTGTGATGTATCCCACCTGTGATGTATCCCACCCACCTGTGATGTATCCCACCCACCTGTACCCCACCTGTGATGTATCCCACCCACTTGTGATGTATCCCACCCACCTGTGATGTATCCCACCCACCTGTGATGTATCCCACCCACCTGTACCCCACCTGTGATGTATCCCACCCACCTGTGATGTATCCCACCCACCTGTACCCCACCTGTGATGTATCCCACCCACCTGTGATGTATCCCACCCACCTGTACCCCACCCACCTGCGATGTACCCCACCTGTGCACATAAAACATACACAATGACCAATTATTAAACATCAATTCTAAAAAATTAACACATTTAATCACTTAAAAACTTGAAACTACAAAATAAACACATTTCAAAAAAACATATTAAAAACCAAACATTCACCCTCGTCCTGGTGGTGTATTAAAATAAAGTCTCAGTCGGTCCCTGTTCCGCAGTGACACTACCCTTGGCCTGGTTGCATACCTCCGCAGGGGCATTAGTGGAAGCACATTCGGGGGTTCCGGAGTCTCTCTTTCCTCCTGCCGCACAAAGTTGTGGAGGATGCATGCTGCCTTCACCACGACAACTGCGTTGGCCGGTTTCAGCAGCATGGGCGTGTGGAACACCCTCCACTTTGACACCAGGATCCCAAATGTGCACTCCACCATTCTCCTTGCACGGCTCAACCGAGCATTGAAGTGTAGCTGGCTGGCATCAAGTCCCCTGTCTGGGTACGGACGCATTACATGGTCGGACAGGGCGAAGGCCTCTTCCCCAACAAACACATAGGGGTAGGCCGGTGCCCTTGTCCCAGGCCAGGGTCTGTCACGGGGGAGACGCAGTCTGCCTTCCCCCATCAGCCGGCAAAGGGTCGTACGCTGGAAAATTCCAGAGTCATTGGAACTACCGTACGACCCCACGTCCACGTACACAAACTTGTAGTCCGCATCTGCCACTGCCATCAGAACAATGCTAAAGTATTTTTTATAGTTGAAATAATGGCTGCCACTCCCAACGGGTTTCTGAATCCGGATGTGTTTCCCATCCAGTGCGCCAACACAATTAGGAAACTTGCACTCGGTCCAGAAGCCCTGGGCGATCTCCTCCCATTTCTTGGTGTCTGGCACTGGCATGTATCTGGCCCTCAGTCGCGCCCAAAGGATCCTCGATGTCCTCAAGACGATGCCTGCCACCGTGCTCTTCCCAATACGAAATGTCACATGTAGCGATGTATATGTTTGTCCAGTTGCCATGTACCTACAAGAGAAATAATCAAAATCAATTTTTCATGTCGTTACAGGAGAAAGGTTCAAGACAAGGTGGCGCAATATACGTGATGCATACGTAAAATTTCTACTGAAGAAAAAACTTGCCGAACGAAGTGGCAGTGGCGGGGGAAAGCGACAAAAAGACTACCAATTTGCCAAGCAATTATCTTTCATAAATGCAAGCTTGGAACCTAGACTGTAAGTACCACTACTGTGGGCAGGAACTGAGAACTGATTTTAGCAGACAACTACCATGACTTCGGCCATGTATTGAACTGGCCTCAATTCCCATGGCTTTAGCGAACTTTTCTCAAAAGCTTTATCAAACGTTTGGTAGAAACGGTTGATAAAGTCTTTGATTAGTGTTTGCTAGCTCTGTGAATTGACGCCACATGCTGTTTGGCACACCAATAAATATTGTTTTTATCTACAGGACTGAAGACAATTTTGAGCAAGAGGAACCGACCCAGGAGGCACGCTTCAGCAGTGAGGAGAGCGTGTTGGATGATGAGGTCGCCGATGTCACATATTGCCCCGAGGAGAGGAGGAGTAGGAGGAGGGAGTCCTTCGCTATCCAAGCTCTCGGCTCTGAGGATGACTTGGGAGAAGAGAGCTTTGATGTTGAGGTTGCAGGACCGAGTGTGGCAGAAGCTGCACCTCCACAATCGACCGGTATGGAAGCTCCAGGGGACCAAGAACAAAGAGAGCACAGAGAGACTGCAGCACAACAAGCGCACAGGACAACCTCGACGCAGGCCAGAGGACGGGAAGATGCTGCCACCCCACCAGTGAGGACCACCCCACCAGTGAGGCGTCGAGGTACCCTCCCCCCAACAAGGAGAGAGACAGAGTCCGAGATGTCCGGGGCTGTCTCCGGACTTCTCGGTATTCTGCAGAGCCACCAAACTCTCATAACCCGGCAGTTGCAAGATGAGGACAGGGGCCATATCATGGAGCAGTACAAGTCCCACATCACTTCACTGCAATGTGAGCTCGAAGCTGTACATGGGCACTACAGGGACGAGCTTAAAATGATGCATGAGATGCACAGAGGAGAAATCGACCAACTGCGTGCGCAGCATCATCAGTCGGTGGGCCAGCTGCAGAACATGATGCAGCAAATGCATCAACAAAGCAAGGAACTGCTGAAATTGCAGGCACACCCGTGTTTTCACACTGTGATGTATCTACTACCATATTTGGAAAAGGTGCCTTCCCAAAACATGATGGCGTGCCATTCAACTTTGCTGGACGCGATCAAACAACACATGGACACGCCATTGTTGCAACCACCAATTTTTAGACCCCCACAACCTACAGCGGTGCCCCCCTGGCAATCTTCATCACAGATGTACACCGGCTACAGAGGCAGTCAATATGGGCCACCGCTGTCATGGTCCAGCTCATCCACGACCAGCACCCAAGAGAGTCCAGATTTCCATGCAGCAACTCCCACCTTTTCTAGTAGTGGTGCCGATCCAATTTGAAAAAAAACGTCATATTGTTCCTGGACATGCTCCTCTGAATACCTCCGATCCTCGGAGGAAGGATACCATCCCAGGGCTTTTAGCCCAACCTTTTCCCTGCCCCATCTCCTTCAACCAAGGTTCAGAGGTGTTCAGATGACCATGTCAGGGTACTTTTTTTTTTGCTGGACTTGAACTTTAGGGCCTGGTGTCCCCGAAAGACACTACCTGGGTCACAACCTTGTGCCTGTTGCACTGCACCTGTAGTCCTGCACCTGTGCCTTTGTTTCCTCTTGTTCCTTACTTTGTTGTTGTTCCTAACCACTTGCACAAGACCCTTTGAACCATGGATGAAGGACACCTTGACTGGTCGGTGAGAGGGCTAGCCTTTTCACTGACCTGTGTCCTTCATCCATGGCTCAGAGGGTCCTGTGCCAGTGGTTAGGTTTTAGAAGCACTAATTTAGGGCCTGGTGTCCCCGAAAGACACTACCTGTAGTCCTGCACCTCTGCCATCGGTTCCTCTTGCTCCTCACTTTGTTCTTGTTCCTAACCACTTGCACAAGACCCTTTGAACCATGGATGAAGGACACCTTGACTGGTCGGTGAGAGGGCTAGCCTTTTCACTGACCTGTGTCCTTCATCCATGGCTCAGAGGGTCCTGTGCCAGTGGTTAGGTTTTAGAAGCACTAATTTAGGGCCTGGTGTCCCCGAAAGACACTACCTGTAGTCCTGCACCTCTGCCATCGGTTCCTCTTGCTTCTCACTTTGTTCTTGTTCCTAACCACTTGCACAAGACCCTTGGAACCATGGATGAAGGACACCTTGACTGGTCGGTAAGAGGGCTAGCCTTTTCACTGACCTGTGTCCTTCATCCATGGCTCAGAGGGTCCTGTGCCAGTGGTTAGGTTTTAGAAAGCACTTCAATTTTAGGGCCTGGTGTCCCCGAAAGACACTACCTGGGTCACAACCTTGTGCCTGTTGCACTGCACCTGTAGTCCTGCACCTCTGCCATCGGTTCCTCTTGCTCCTCACTTTGTTCTTGTTCCTAACCACTTGCACAAGACCCTTGGAACCATGGATGAAGGACACCTTGACTGGTCGGTGAGAGGGCTAGCCTTTTCACTGACCTGTGTCCTTCATCCATGGCTCAGAGGGTCCTGTGCCAGTGGTTAGGTTTTTGAAAGCACTTCAATTTTAGGGCCTGGTGTCCCCGAAAGACACTACCTGGGTCACAACCTTGTGCCTGTTGCACTGCACCTGTAGTCCTGCACCTCTGCCATCGGTTCCTCTTGCTCCTCACTTTGTTCTTGTTCCTAACCACTTGCACAAGACCCTTGGAACCATGGATGAAGGACACCTTGACTGGTCGGTGAGAGGGCTAGCCTTTTCACTGACCTGTGTCCTTCATCCATGGCTCAGAGGGTCCTGTGCCAGTGGTTAGGTTTTAGAAGCACTAATTTAGGGCCTGGTGTCCCCGAAAGACACTACCTGTAGTCCTGCACCTCTGCCATCGGTTCCTCTTGCTCCTCACTTTGTTCTTGTTCCTAACCACTTGCACAAGACCCTTTGAACCATGGATGAAGGACACCTTGACTGGTCGGTGAGAGGGCTAGCCTTTTCACTGACCTGTGTCCTTCATCCATGGCTCAGAGGGTCCTGTGCCAGTGGTTAGGTTTTAAAAGCACTTTAATTTTAGGGACTGGTGTCCCCGAAAGACACTTGGGCAGCTATGCCCTGCAACTCTTCCCGCACAAAGTTGGTGGTTGGTGTTCCTCAACACTGACCGGGCTATACCATAGATATGTTATTTAAGTTTTGTCTTCCATGTTGGAAGAATGTTTCCATGTTGGAAAGTTGTTGTTTTTTCAATAAAAAAATTTGTTTTTACATACCTCAGTGTGATGAGTAGTTGTTCTTGTGGTGTGACTGCTCTCCTGAACGTGGTATCCTTCTTCCTTAGGTCATCCTTCACCATCTCCAAAAGGTTATCAAACCTGTCAGGAGATGGAAAGGAAGAAGCTGTAAAGTATGTTGTGGGACAAGGTGTTGGGTGGAGGATGGGGGAGGTGTGTTTACAGAGGTTTGGGAGTGTTGTGGAGGGTGGGGATGTAGTGTATAGATAGGTATACAGGGGTGTGGGGTCAGGGTGGTGTGTTTAGCTAGGTATACAGGGATGAGGTGTTGTGGGGGTGAGGGTGGGGTGTTTAGGGATGGTGGGGGTTGGTGTATTTAGGCCTAAATACTTACAGGGGAATAGACATCCGAGTGTAGCTGTAGAACTTCTGTGGGTGTCGTCTGAGGTCCCGGTAGAGGGCCTGGAACTCTCCCTTCCTCTGCCTCCTGGCTAGTAGAGGGTGCACCCACCATCTCCTGCGAGGAGCACGCCTTCTCCCCACATAGTAGTAGGTGAACAACAGGAAGGAGAGAATTCCCAGGTAATAGGCGTAAAAAATGACTGGATCCATGGTCCCAACTGCAGTCTCTGTATCCAAGGATGGTCTCCACACGTCCACCTGTCTCCAACAATGACCCCAGAGCTTCTGCTGACCTCCCAGAACCCCAGGTATTTATACAGGTTGTTATCTCTTTAAGAAACCGGATCCGGACCGCAACCGTGTTCACACCGCATGGAAAACGGATGCAAACGGACCAGATCCGGACCGGATCCGTACCGGAACCGTACGGATCCGGTCCGGATGCGGTGCGGTCCGGACATCCGGTGCGGTTTTTACAAAACCGTAAGTGTGAACGGGGCCTTAGCGTTTTGCATTTTGGCCAAAACGTTCCATTTTGGTCTAATCTGACTAAAGCACCTTCTTCCACATGTTTGCTGTGTCCCCCACATGGCTTGTGGGCAAACTGCAAACGGGACTTCTTATGCTTTCTGTTAACAATGCCTTTCTTCTTGCCACTCTTCCATAAAGGCCAACTTAGCACAGTGCATGACTAATAGTTGTCCTATGGACAGAGTCTCCCACCTGAGCTGTAGATCTCTGCAGCTCGTCCAGAGTCACCGTGGGCCTCTTGACTGCATTTCTGATCAGTGCTCTCCTTGTTCGGCCTGAGAGTTTAGGTGGATGGCCTTGTCTTGGTAGGTTTACAGTTGTGCCATACTCCTTCCATTTCTGAATGATCGCTTGAACAGTGCTCCGTGGGATGTGCAAGGCTTTGGAAATCTTTTTGTAGCCTAAGCCTGCTTTACATTTCTCAATAACTTGATCCCTGACCTGTCTGGTGTGTTCTTTGGACTTCATGGTGTTGTTGCTCCCAAGATTCTCTTAGACAACCTCTGAGGCCCTCACAGAGCAGCTGTGTTTGTACTGACATTAGATTACACACAGGTGTACTCTATTTAGTAATTAGCACTCATCAGGCAATGTCTATGGGCAACTGACTGCGCTCAGATCAAAGGGGGCTGAATAATTATGCACACACCACTTTGCAGTTATTTGTAAAAAATGTTTGGAATCATGAATGATTTTCGTTCCACCTCTCATGTGTACACCACTTTGTATTGGTCTGTCATGTGGAATTCCAATAACAGTGATTCATGTTTGTAGCAGTAATGTGACAAAATGTGGAAAACTTCAAGGGGGCCGAATACTTTTGCAACCATATATATATATATATATATATATATATATACACACATACATACTAAATAACATCTGTGCTGTAAGAATAAAGCCTGATGTGTCACTAATAGAGATGTAAGCGAACAGTTCGGGAACAGTTTGCTGGCGAACCTCTCACCCTATACTACTTCCGGGTCGCTATGACCCGGAGTAGTACGGCTGCGCTGGGCTGGTGGTGCGCGTCCTTGATCGCGCGCCTGTTGCTGGGCACTTTCTGCGTATGTGCGTAACGTCATGAGTGACGTCATAGCGACCCGGAAGTAGTATTTACCCATAGAGATTCGCTAGCAAACGGTTTGCTAGCATCTCTAGTCACTAATAGAGATGGTCAATGAGATGGAAATAATTCTGCGATGATGCTGGTTTATGCAAAATGTATGCACTCCCTTTGCTCATGAAATCAAACAATTTGATATGTTAAAATTTGGTTTTGGTGACTAAGAATGAAAGGGTACCTGAGACAAATGAAAAGTTTTATACATACCTGGGGCTTCCTCCAGCCCCCTGCAGGCTAATCCAGTCGCTGTCCTCCTCCGCCACCTGGATCTTCTGCTGAGTCCCGGTAATTCAGCTGGTCAGTGCAGTCCGGCCGCGTGCCGCTCCCACAGCCAGGAACATTCTGCACCTGCGCATTAGTGCTGCGCACTATGCCCGACTGCGGCGGAGTGTGTGTATGCGCACTATGCCTAACTGGTTTAAGTACCTGGACCCATAGCAGAAGAACCAGGTGGCGGAGGAGGACAGCGAGGGACTGACTAGCCTGAAGGGGGCTGGAGGAAGCCTCATGTATGTATAAAACTTTAATTTCATGGGCTTGATTCACAAAACAGTGCTAACTGTTAGCACGCGTTTTCGTGTAAAAAAAACGATTTTTGTGCGAAAAACTTATCGTGCGCAAAAATTTGTGTTTGCGCGTTAACGGTCACGTTTGCTCGATAACGCAAATTTATCGCACTAACGCAAATTTTTGTGCGCGATAACCATTAGCATGCAAAATTTCGCACTAACCACTTTTCACAGGGTGTTAACAGTTAGCACCGTTTTGTGAATCAAGCCCCATCTGTCTCACGTTTACTTTGTTACACGGTAGTACTATACTCTACATATGCACTCCCCTCAGAGCTGCAGGGAATCCACTGAGAATGTTGTGCACATTGAACACAGTGTGGGTGGACTTTACAAAAGCCAATCAAAATTCACCTATTGATTTTCAAGGGGAATATTTAATTGCTGCCCTTCTTGCACTGTTAATGGCACAAGCCTCAAATAGGGTACAGTTGGTCATTACTGCAGTGGCTGGATAGTGTACTGGTTAAAGGGTACCTAAACAGAGGGATATGGATGTTTCCTTTTAACCACTTTACCCCTGCCCATACGAATTTCTCCGTCCCTTTTTCCATCCTTTAACCCCCAGGGACGGAGAAATCTGTACTTTCCGCGCTCCCGCCGCTGCCCGCGCTCCCGCTCGTAAACACACCGCCCGCCGCTAGTAAACACGACGCTGCCCGCTCGCCCGGAGATCAATGAATGGGAAAATCCATTCCCGTTCGTTGATCTAAGCCCCGCAATGATCCGCTGCTCTCCGATGGGCAGCGTGATCATTGTGAAAAAAAACAAACACTCACAGCCTCCTAGTACTTCCTGCGAGCGTCCAGAAGGACGCTCGCAGGTCGCAATAAACAAAAAGTTACTGTTGCCATCTTGTGGCCAAATAGTAAAACTACACCCTAAGCATTTTTTACATAGAAATAAATTAGTGTTACACAAAAAAATAACTCATTACCTCCCACACTCCCCATTATTTTTTTTTTGTAATAAATGTTTTTTTTTTAAATTTACAATTAAAAAAAATACATAAATAGTTACCTTAGGGACTGAACTTTTTAAATATTTGTCAAGAAGGTATAACACTGTTCCTTTATAAACTATGGGCTTGTAATTAGGGATGGACGCAAAACTGAAAAAAATGCACCTTTATTTCCAAATAAAATATTGGCGCCAAACATTGTGATAGGGACATCATTTAAACGGTTTTATAACCGGGACAAAAGGGCAAATAAATTTCATGGGTTTTAATTACAGTAGCATGCATTATTTAAAAACTATAATGGCCGAAAACTGAAAAATAATTAATTTTTTTCCCACATTTTTCCTATTTTCCCATTAAAACACATTTAGAATAAAATAATTCTTGGCATAATGTCCCACCTAAAGAAAGCCTAATTGGTGGTGGAAAAAACAAGATATAGTTCATTTCATTGCGATAAGTAATGATAAAGTTATAGACGAATGAATGGAAAGAGCGCTGAAAGGTGAAAATTGCTCTGGTGCTCAAGGGGTAAAACCCCTCAGTGGTGAAGTGGTTAAACAATACCAGTTGCCTGGCAGTCCAACTGATCTCTTTGGCTGTAATAGTGGCTGGATCACACACCTGAATCAAGCATGCAGCTAATCCAGTCTGACTTCAGTCAGAGCACCTGATCGGCATGCTTGTTCAGGGGCTGTGGCTGAAAGTATTAGAGACACAGAATCAGCAGGAGAGTCAGGCAACTGGTATTATTTTAAAAGGAAAAATCCACATCCTTCTCAGTTTAGGTTCCCTTTAAAGAGAACCAGAGACGAAGCACCCTCATGTATTTTATTACTTTTATCAGTGGGAACATGACAGTAAACACCCTGCTTTTAGTTTTATTCTTCTCAGTCTAATGTATCTGTTATCAACTGTGATAAGAATCCACCGACTGGCTCAGTCTAGGTTTGACCTGGAATCATTATAGCCGAGTCACTCTTCTGTGGAGTCTTTTCAAGCCCAAGCCTGCCCCCTCCTGGCCCCCTACTCAGAGCTGACAAGTGTATCTGTGTGCACTGTGCAGCTAGTCATTATCTACTGTATGCAGTTTCATTTCTATGAGAGACACTTCCTACAGGCAGCCACACAGCATACCAGAATAATAGTTGAAAGCACACAGATGAAAGCCTGCTGCAGCAGCCATGCTTGTCTCATATAGCCTAGAAGGCACATCCAGAACAGTTTATAACCTGGAAGCAGAAGAGATATGAGCCGGCAGCCATATTGGATATTTCCTGGAGCAATAATGGATAAAAAACACTCAAAAAGGCACACCAGAGTGGCGAAATTATCAGGTAGAGCATTTATTCTTTACAAGCTATCAACTGATATGTTTATTTTGTGTAAATCGTTCATCTCTGGTTCCCTTTAAAGGCTCTGCCTTTGACATGTAAGACCAGGGTTCGAATCCTGGCTAGGTCAAGTAATTCAGTAAGGATTTCAAGGCAAGACTCCTTAACCTCCTTGCCGGTTTTCCCGACCTGAGCTCGGGGTAGAAAAAATAAGCTATTAGCGGTGATCCCGAGCTCAGGTCGGGGTAGGCATTGCAGAGCTTTACTTGTAGTTGTGGAGTCCCGCGCGCGATCTCGCTGCGCAGCGGGACTCCAGCCTCTCTCCCCGGCAGTGTGGGGTCTTTCCCTGGCCGCCGGGATCCCCCATGTCCCCGCTATTCTTCCGGGGACCCGGCAGCCAGTTGGAGCAGCAGAGCCGTGGTGGTGGCAGCAGAGCGGTGGTGGCAGCGTGACGTCATCGGGGGCGGGGCTAATATTGAAAACGAACTTCTCTATATTAGAGAAATATAGAGAAGTTCGTTTATATGTATATTAGCGCCATCTTGTGGGCAAAGAGAAAACTGCAGCACAGGAGCCCAGGAAGGTACATTTTTTTTTTTTTTTTGCTGCAGATCTCCCTGCCAGAATGATTTTTTTCAGGTTTTAGGGTCTGAAAGAGTGGAAAAAAATTGCACCGCTTTTAGACCCTAAAATCTGGAAAGAATCAGACCGCCAAGGAGGTTAACACTGCAGGGTGGCCTCTTGAGCACATCTCAGTGGCTGCAGCTCTTGAGTGCTTTGAGTCCGACAGGAGAAAAGCGCTTCAAAAATGTTTGGATCATTATTATTATTAAATTCAGAACAGGGAGTGGAGCCACAGCCAATCAGATATGTTTCATTTCAATGCAAATTATTGATGCCAAAGACCGCAAAGCTCACAGGTCATTGAGTAATTGTGTGTTAGGGTTAGAAAAAGTGGACAAAGCCAACAGCAGCCAAATACATACCCGGGCAACGCCGGGCCATCAGCTAGTATAGCCATATATATATTTATCAAAAAGTGATTGCATCAATGAAATTTTATACATACCTGGGGCTTCCTCCAGCCCCATGAGCAGGGTTTCGCTCCCACGCCGCCGTCTTCCACTGCCTCCAGCTCCGGTATCTGGTCCCATTAGTTCAGCCAGTCTGCGCAAGAGGAAGTGCGCCCTTTGCATATCTCTCCAGTGGCTGCTAGATAAATACGCAAAGAGTGCACTTCCTCTTGCGCAGACTGGCCGCGACTGGCTGAACTAATGGGACCCGATACCGAAGCTGAAGGCAGCGGAGGACAGCGGTGCGAGGAGCGATCCGTGCTTATGTGGCTGGAGGAAGCCCCAGGTATGTATAAAGTGGTAAGTATGACTGATCTCTGGTTTACTGTAAGTGTCAAAAAAGAACCATAAAACCATTTAAAAACTATTGTCCCCTAGTGCTGGAGAGTGATTTTCCCTATCTAGAGCTGGCTGAATCACCATTCAATCACACACATTCAACATGCATAGAGTGTAATGTGAAAACAATCATCACTGTCCTGAAGGCATCTATAGAAGGTTGAGACCAGCACCATCAAAAAAGTTTCAAAGCACTTTTATTGATTAAAAGCAAACAGACACATGACAGCAAAAATGGCGACGTTTCGGAGGAGTTCCTCCTTTCTCAAGCCCTGTCCGTGTCTAACTATATCCTACCTAACATCATCCTTATATACTCTGATATTGGAGAAAATTAACCAATTGTATGCACTGCCACTATGTGGCGACCAATCCCCTTCTACCTGGTCTCACGGACCTGATGGGGAACTTCTCATTACTATGCACACTTCTCAGTGACGTCCTATCACCACGTGATGGGGCGGAATGGCAGGACCCGCACCGCCCCACATCGCTAAACGCCGACCAATTGGCGTGTGCGCAGTAGATGACATAATCCCTCCAGGACCGCCTACCACCCGGCGGACTTGATGGGGAACTGCGCTACACGCCGCGGCTCAAAGAGCTGCCCACTGGTCACACGTCATGGGGCCACGTACGCGGCCAAATGTCCGCATACATAATCCCCAAGCGGCATGACGCGGAAAAGGGAACGCCTTCCGCCCCACCACGTGGTACAAGCGTATCCACGGCAACACACAACAACTATGTGTAACATATACACTAATACAATTATATCACCAATCCATCTACAAAAATACCGTCATGTCATATTCTCTATTTAGTCCCTTAGGTTCCAAAGTGTCTAGTCTCCTAATCCACACTGCCTCACGGTATAGAAGTCTTTTTTCTCTATTGCCACCTCTACGTAAAGGATAAACTTGCTCCAATATTTGATAACCATTGGTTAATTTTCTCCAATATCAGAGTATATAAGGATGATGTTAGGTAGGCTATAGTTAGACACGGACAGGGCTTGAGAAAGGAGGAACTCCTCCGAAACTTCGCCATTTTTGCTGTCATGTGTCTGTTTGCTTTTAATCAAAAAACGAGCTTTGAAACTTTTTTGATGGTGCAATATCGTTGATCATAATTCAGTATGCATCAGCCGATATGGTGGCCTCCTTCCAACAAGATGTGCAGCATAGTAACACATAATGGTATGTAAGCTGTTTCAATAGCCTTCTAATATTCACATTCAAAGTGATGGAGGTGTAAGTCATAATTAGAAAAGATGGTTGTAATATATACACATCTGATATACAGTAAATGGAGCGCGCCACTTCCCAATGTGTAACCGGGTACCCCACGATACATGTACACTGATGGTTATAAACTGTGTAATAGTCTGTTATTTTCATGTCTGTAGCATGTTGAGTCCGTTCTGGAACTCAGCCTGCATAAACAGCATTAGTCCAGCATTTTTCAAAGCAGATATGATTTCCACCCCATGTGGGTCCTGCTCCAGCCAACTGCTTACATATTATGCACAATACAGGTACTTCTTCAGAGACAAGGGAGGGAGCTGTACCCAGACTTCCTATTAACTTCTGCATTGGCTATTTGAAACATGTTGCGCAGTACACTAAAGTGGAACTCCTACTTTGAATGCCTTTAAAAAAAAAACAACCATCATGAAGTCCTATTACCGTCTACGATTACCGTATTTTCAACTACGTTCCCTACATTGGGCTCTATTCACAAAACTTATCATAAATGACTTATTTATCACCTAAATGATAAAAATAACCTTTTAGCACATAGCAAAATAATCACTCAAAGTAAGTCGTTCCTGATTAACTTAATTTCAATAATACTTTTCTTACCGTAATTATATTTTTGCTCTTTGGAAGCTTAAAAAAGTAACATAGATAAGGAGAGAACATAGGAAAACAGGTGAAAAAGCTTTGTGAATCAAGCCCAGTGTGTTAATTCAAATTTCACATTAAGATGTTTAAAAACAAAAATGTAATCGAAAGGTAATTTTCGATTTTCCTTTGAGCATTTATTCACTTCAGATACATGTAAAGTCCAACATTTGAATAGATAAAAGTCTTCAAATCAATTGATCAAAGAATTGTTTCATGTTCATTTTTTTCCACATACAACATGATTTTCTGTACAATTTAATGGATCTGAAAAATCTGATAGGATGATCGCATTTAAGGAAAAATTGAACCTTAACTGATGTGTTATGCTAGGTACACACTATGAGATTTACTGTCAGATTGATTATTTCCAATATGTCCGATCTGAATTACGACCGTTTTCCGATAGTAGTGAACGGAAAACAGTCGTAAATCGATCAGAAATCAGATCAGACATGTTGGATAAAAATCTGACAGTAAATCTGCCCTAAAATCTCATAGTGTGTGCCTAGCATAAATGAACAAATCCTACTGCTAATGGCTCTTCCTGGTGAGTGATCTTTCTATTTTCGACTTCTAGTACTAGTGTAGGGTTCTAGTATATTACCGACACCCAGAGACTTGACAATCCTAAATTCCACATCCCCAAGAGGCCCCTATACAGACAGTCTTTTAGAGATGGCCCGAACGGTTCGCACTTGAACTTGTTCGCGCGAACGCGGGTTCGCGTCGAAACGCGAACTTAATGCGAGTTCGACCAGCTCCCTAGACTACATCATTGGGCTAAACTTTCTACATCACAGTCAGCAGACACATGGCAGCCAACCAGGCTGCACTTCCACCTGGAGGCCCCCCCCCCCCCCCCCCTTATATAAGGCAGCAGCATCAGCCTTTTTCTCACTCTGTGTGCTGCTGTATTAGTGAGAGAAGGGAAAGACATTGGAGAGATAGGGAAAGCGATAGTTAGGTCTGTTAGGTTGCTCCTTGCTGATATTTGTTTATGAAAAGCACCCCAAAACAGCTCTTTTGAGGGCTAATGTTCTTATGATGTGTATTTTTTTTTGTGTGGCCCACTGACACTGCATATACAGCCCTGTGTGTCGCAGCTGGCCCTTGCTAATTGTTATACTGTGCCAGGTCCAGCACATTCAGTGCCTAGTGTGCACATTGTATTATAATACCAGTCACTGCATACCTTTCACTGCATCTGTGTGACAGCACGCTGTTTTATATACCAGTCCGTGCATACCTTTTCACTGCACCTGTGTGACCGCACGCTGTTTTATATACCAGTCACTGCATACCTTTCACTGCATCTGTGTGACTGCACGCTGTTTTATATACCAGCATTCAGTGCATCAATTTTCACTGCACCTGTGTGACTGCACATTGTTATGCCAGCAGTCACTGCATACCTTTTCACTGCACCTGTGTGACTGCACATTGTTATACCAGCAGTCACTGCATACCTTTTACTGCATCTGTGTGACTGCAAACTGTTTTATATAACAGTCAGTGCATACCTTTTACTGCATCCGTGACTGCACATTGTATTATACCAGGAGTCAGTGTTTACCATTCACTGTATCTGTGTGACTGCGCATTGTATTATACCAGCAGTCAGTGTACACCTTTCACTGTGTGATTGCACATTGTATTAGTCAAGTCAGTGCATACCTTTCACTTCATCCCCCCCAATATGGACAAAACAACAGGCAGAGGCAGGCAACCCGGCAGGTCTGTTCGAGGTCGTGATTTCGTGCAGCCCTCGACCAAAGTACAGTGTTCAGAAGAAGGCACGTGACATCAACCCCCAATATTGTCAGGACGTATTTGACTATTTAACACAGAACACCTCAGCTTCCGCACTGATTCTGGCACCCTACTTAAAGACACTGAAGCGGAAAAAAAATTATGATGATATGAATTGGTTGTGTAGTAGGGGTAATTACTAGAACATTGGTAGCAAAATAAAATATTCTCATATTTTTATTTTCAGTTATACAGTTTTTTTTTTTTAATAACATTGCATCATTCTCTAATATTTGCAGTTTACACATTACTCAGCATTCTACAGGCCCTAAAAGTTTTTTACAGAACAGGCAGTGAACTTTTGACCTGTCCTGAACTGTTCTCTGCAAAAGAAAAACACAATACAGCTAAGATAACCTAATCAGAAGTCAGAGCTCTCTGCGACTTTTCAAAGTCGTAGAGCTCAATGGCTATTTGCATAGATAATGACTGGAGTTTAACGCTTCCTGTACTAGGAACAAATATTAGACTTAAGTCTCTGCTCCTAATGCTTTATTTCTTAGCTGTACTACACAACCAATTCATTATATCATAATTTTTTTTTCGCTTCAGTGTCTCTTTAACACTCAGTCGGCAGCCATCACCAAAGTGCCATTATCCCAGGGCTCAGCGGTGTGGAAATGGTTTTGTGTCTGCCTCAGATGAGAGCGATGCAATCTGTATTCTCTGCCACCGAAAATTGAGCCGTGGAAAGACCAAGACCCGTGTAGGGACAACTACCTTACGAAGGCACATGATGAAAAAGCACAAACTGCAATGGGATGAAAAACAGCACACAAAAGCAAAGCCACACACCGCAGTGGAAGCTACCAGGCTGAAATTATTTCTCAAAAAGGCGATACCTAAATTGTACCGCGATGTTGAAAGGCAAGTGGTGTCATCTCTGGCACACAGCGTTGGGTCATGGGCCCATCTGACCACGGATGCCTTGTCTGCAAAGCACAGTCAGGCCTGCCCGAAGACTAAGTCGGTCCCCACACAGCATCTCTGCCGCTTGACTGCCTTCTCCACCACCATTAACAGGGTCCAGGACTCCAGGTGGATTCCTGAATTTTTAAGGCCGCTGCTAGCATGTGTCAATTCTCCTTCGTGATCGTTACCTTGCCGCGGTGAAGGGGCTTGCGTATCACAATGAAGCAATGACCGGCTATATGAGTGTGTTGGGGGGCACACCTGACCCAAGATAATAAGGTCGTTGCTTCATTGTGGACAGACCAAATTCTATCAGCTGGACACTCAGTCACTATTGTTCTGTCATTGAGCTACCTCAGCCTGACTATATGGGCTTGAAAACCACCATTGCCTGCACTCTCGCCATGGTACGCACCAGTCCAGCACGGCCATCACTACACAAACAGCTGTTGCAGTCACTGTGTAACGCACACAGTGAGTTTGGTCTGTCAGTGTGAAGCAGTACACTAATTACACTACCTGATTGATGTATACACACGCAAGATGTTTTAAAGCACTTTATGCCTTCAATTTAGCAATGGAATGTGATTTCTGCCCTTAAAACCCTGCTGTGCGTCAAATCCGTAAATTTCCCCGGGACATTTGGCATGTATCCCACTCAGTCATGCCCCCCTCCAGATGTTATACCCCTTGAAACATCTTTTCCATCACTTTTGTGGCCAGAATTAGTGTTTGTAGTTTTGAAAGTTCGCCTGCCCATTGAAGTCTATTGCGGTTTGCGAAGTTTGTATGTTCGCGAACGCTTGCGGAACTTCGCGTTCGAGTTTCGCGAACCTAAAATTGGAGGTTTGAGCCATCTCTACCGTCTTTCAATAAAGCTCTCAATTCTGTTACATATTCTGCATTTGGATTCCCATTTAATTTTGTTTATGTGGTAGTATCTCCTGCTGTACATTCAAGTTCCTTTGTATACTCAAAGCTCCCCCCACTTAACCACTGGTCTAATGTTTCTTATTTGGCTTATTTTTATTAACACATAAAATAGCCTGAATGGAGGGGAACTATGCAACTGAACACCTGTGTCATCCTCATGTGTTGCATCATAACCTGAGAGGTCGCCATTTTTTCGTACTAGACAGAGAGGTAAAACAGGTAGACTTGTCTTCATGCTGGTAATTCTCAGATAAGTACATATGTTTCCCTGAACAAGCCAGATTTAGTGATGAAGCATGCTGGCTTGATAGCACAGAATGCACAGCTGCCATTCAAAAGATCCGCCCTAAAGCCAAACCAATATCTCCGGTGGCTGAAGGAAACGTTTGTTTTTTAAACATGAAGTCTATGGACACATTCATTATACATTTTCATAATTGTTAAGACAAGTTTGATTTCACAAGGGGAACTTACTGTGTGAGCAGAGATCCCATATGGATCCAGTCATGGAGGTTTCACTAATTGTTAAGAAAACTAAGTTCAAAGCTCCACAGGAAGTGCCAGTTTTGAGAGATAACACGCCATGGGACAGAAGACACACTTTGTTAAAGCAGTTAAACAAACATAACACTAAACTAGAGGTGATATTCCACCACGATCAAGGAGATCTTAGAGGGTTTGAACACAAATACAAGCAGGTGAATTCCAGTCTGACCTGGTGAAAGAGGATTCTGGCGATGTTCCAGGGACACTCAGACTGGGCCTCTGCGGTTCAAAACTTTTTTTCTACACCCACTGGTTGTCATGATGGGTATTACAATCATATACATCATTGCACAGGTGAGTTTGTGTTTGAAATTACGCAAACAAATCAACATGGTTAGGAGATTGGTGTTAAATACACAATCTTATAAGCCAATATTTCCAAGCTAAGCTACATCATACAAGGATAGTAGTTTTTTTTCCAAACTTCCGACAGTAAATATAGAAAGAAGCTGATTGTTAAAAGGTGTTTTTTTTTAGAAGACACTTGGCACTGCTCCTTTGCTTTTTTAAGTACCAACAAGTTCCACTTTTTCATAAACATGCAAGTGTGCAAGTGATATGCATGTGACACGGATACTGAGCGGATGGGCAAAATAGGCCTAGACCAGGCATGGGCAAACTTGGGCCTCCAGCTATTAAGGAACTACAAGTCCCACAATGCATTGCAGGAGTCTGACAGCCACAGTCATGACTCTTATAGGCAAATGCATTGTGGGACTTGTAGTTCCGGAACAGCTGGAGGGCCGAGTTTGCCCATGCCTGGCCTAGACGTAGGGCGTCCCAGAGAGCCAGGTTAAAAGGAGGCCAAGAGGTCTTGCTCTCTCTCCCAGGGGCAAACACCTAGATCAGAGAGAGTGTGTGAGCACGAACATGGAAAAGTGAAACATAAAAACAGCTCATAGCGCTGTCTGAACCATAGAGGTTCAAGGTTAAATACTAAGAGGAACATAGGTAAGAATTCTGCATATCAAGTCTTCTCAGGGGGGACTGTTAGGATTAGATTCTTTCAGTGTGAATTCTGATTTCCATTAGAGAGGCAGTTTCGGCAAGAAGACTGGATATCCGAAGTGTCTCTTTAACCATTTAAGCCGTCTGGACATGATTAGCACGTCTAGGCGGCTGCTGTTGCGCTGATGCGGACTCCCACGCACACGTGTTGCCCCCTGTTAGCCCAGAGATCAATGAATGGGAACATAATTCCCATTCATTGATCTAAGTCCCCGGTAGAAAGACCAACTGCTTCTTATCTGAAGCCGCCGTCTTTCTGATAAAAAAAAAAATTCCTGTCCTACTTATGCTTCCTGGAAGCGAGCACTCTCGCTTCCAGGACTAAAAAAAATGTTTTTTTGACTGTGGCCATCTTGTGGCCAAATAGTAAAACTACATCTACATACATTTTTTTAATGAAATAAACACACATTATTACATTTAAAATTAACTGTTTACCTCCCACACCATAAATTACCCAAATAAAATTAAATGAAAAAAAAAATTACAATAAGATACAAAAACAAAACAAATAGTTACCTAAAGGTCTGAACGTTGTTTTTTTTTTTCACGATTGAGATTTGAGAAAAAAAGAATATATCAATAGCAAAACAGGTAAACATTACACACTTGGATAAGTAGCAGGGAATAACAAAAACAAGTTAACATGTTTAAAACAGCAAATATCAAATTGCATAGCATTCAGTTAGATTAGATGAAGACATACTGCAAACATTATTACAGTAGTATAATTAGCTCAATCAGATTATATTTAACAGTATTTCACTAGGCATTGCCTATGTCCATGTGCCGAAATAGGACAGAACAGAAAATAATAATAAAAAAAAAAAGAAGGTAACTGTGTTGCGGCCTAACTCATAATATGTTTATATCCATCTGAGACCTGAAATAGGGTATATTGGGTATATTGCTCCGAGCAGTCTTGGGACATGAGGGACACCTTTTGAAGGCTCCTGCATTGTTGCTGATATACAGAAGTAACACTCAGATGGGGTACTAAAATGTAAATGCCAGCCGGCAACAGCCCCCAACCAGAAAAAAAAAAAAAAAGGAAAAATAGAAAAGAAAATAGTAATGTTCCGGCACATGGAACGATAGATCACAAAAGAATAATAAAGCAAAACAATTAACAGAAATATCATCTGTTACCCACTCAGACACGACTTGGAGGGTCGTATCTGAATCACAGTGGGATGAAACTCGTTCAGAGTATATAAAACACACTGTTTGGGGACCTAGAGGGCATCAACAAATGAACAAAAATCCTTACATGATAACCCGCTATATCCACCTTAGTCAAATAACATTTTTAGGTTAAATATATCCCTAGGAAAATATAAGCTCAATTTAGCATAAGCAGCAGCACTGTCTTCCCCCTTCCCCATCCTAGAACCGATAAACTACACCTTCCTATCCCATTCCCACCTAACAAATCTTCCCTCCTTATTCATCAAGCAGTACCTATCCTGGCTTTAGAGGATCAACATTAGGACAGGATTTCTCGGAGTTGCCCGCTCTAATAAGTGTATTAAAACACTTTCTAGCTCATTCACAACAGAAAGAAAAATAACTAAAAAAAAAAAAAAACCAACACAAATAAAAAGAAAAACAAGAGGTATAGGCTTCCTTAAGTAAACCTATTAAAATAGTAACACACTCATGCCCTTTAAGACCCAGATTTACAGTAGTTATGCTGATATCTTATGCTGGTGATACACGGGTCGACCGGCGGCTCGATTAGCCGCCAGATCGACCCCAGCCGCATCCCCGCTCATCTGCGCGGATCGATTGCCGCTCGTCCCCGCCGGCGTTTCCTTATCAGCGCTCGATTCCCTGCCATTGTCCGCAGGCGGGAATCGAGCGGGCGGGGGTCGAGCGGCTTGATCGGGCCAGCTGAATATTATCAGCTGGCCGGATCAGCTGGTCGATACACGGTACAGAAACGTTCCGTGTATCCCCAGCATTAGGAAGTATAACACGTCAGCATAGTTCAACCTGTAGGTATAAAAGTTAGCATACTATTTGCAATATTATATCAATCAAAATCAAATAGGTTAATCAAGAAAAGCAAAAACATAAAACATTTAGCTATACAACCTAGCAGTCTTGTTTCATAGGGAAGTGCATGACTGTCTTTCTGTTAGGGTAGCAAGAGTATTATCTTAATATAGCAAGTGTGAACACTATAGCAGGAGGTAGATTAGGGGGGGAGCAGGATCTAGCTAGTAAGTCAAATATAGAGTATTTGGAGGGAAAGGGTCAGAAAATTGGTAGAACCTCAATCCTCATCTGAGGAATCTTGAGCAGAATCAGGATCAGGTGATTTTTCATGAGAATCAGTATCCATGCTGGCAGGCCTGTGACCGTTTTCGTCCGGAGGGTCAGCTACTTTCTTAGAACGTCGACCAGTGCTAGGTGTCAGATCAGGAACAGAGCATTCACCATCCCAGTTAGGGATCACAATCGTAGGCAAGCCCAGATCTTTACAGAAGTCCCGGAGGCCTAGACCATTCTTTAAACTGTACATTTTCCCCTCTGAGAGAACTGTCAGGGCGAACGGAAATCTCCATCTGTAAGAAAGTCCTTTATCCTTGATCGCTTGAAGGAGAGGTTTTAAAGCTCTTCGCTTAGCTAAAGTGATCGCCGACAGATCCTGGTAAAGGTAGGCAGGTTGATCATTAAATAAAATCTTATCCTGATTCCTGGCTGCTCGCATGATCTCTTCCTTTAATTGAAATGATTCCAAACAGCAGATTATGTCCCTGGATAGATCGGAATCCATTATACGGGATCTAAGAGCCCTGTGGGCTCTAACAAAGCCAATTGATGTACCTGTGGATCTTCCGAGTAACTAGTTAAAGATAGTTTGAAGGACATCAGGAATCTGGTCGGCCGTTACAGATTCAGGGATTCATCTGGCTCTAATATTACACCTCCTCTCCCTATTGTCTAAGTCTTCTAGGTGGCGATTGTGCTCCAATAGCTTTTCAGCCTGGGTGATAGCTACTTTGTGTAGTAGCTGAATCTGCGTGTCTTGCTTCTGGCCAGCAGCTTCCAGATAGTGCATACGGCTGCCTATGGCGACCACCTCCGTATGCACTTCAGCTATGGCAGAGTGTAAGGAGCTTTTAATGTCGTTCGCCATTGCGCGGATGTCAGCCAGTGTGGGGGGATTCAGATGTGGGTCACCCACCTTCAGTTTATTTGGAGGAGAAGTCTCTGGAGAGGAGTGCGCCGTTTACGTCTCTTTGATCGGCGCCATCTTGGAGGCCTGCACTGTGTTTTTCTGAGCACGGAATATCTCAGGCACCATTCTCCCGATCTGTGTCTGGGTGAGTTTGGAGTCTGCTGCAGTGTTCTGCAAGCTGTGAGTACTCCTCATAGCCGGTTAGGGATTATATATCGCCGGTTTATTGCAGCTGCTGGTGGATGCTGTCCGGGAGCTCAAGTTCAGACGGCCATCTTCCGTCAGTGCCAAGCCACGCCCCATCTGAACTTTTTTAATATGCATGTGAAGAGGGCATATTACGAAAATGTTTTAAATTATAAGCTTGTAAATAGTGCTGGATGCAAAACTGAAAAAATGCACATTTATTTCCAAATAAAGTATTGGCACCATATATTGTGATATGGACATAATGTAAATGGTGTAATAACCAGGACAAATGGCCAAATAAAATACATAGGTTTTAATTATGGTAGCATGTATTCTTTTAAAGTTATAATGGCCGAAAACTGAGAAATAATGATTTTTTTTCAATTTTTTTCTTAATATTCCTGTGAAAATGCATTTACAAAAAAATAATCCTTAGCAAAATGTACCACCCAAAGAAAGCTCAATTGAAATGGTTAAAATACATTTTTAGCGAAGAACAATTCTGAGGGTTTAATGGAACAAACCCTTGCAAGGAAGACCATAGAGCGATATCAGCTCAAATGTGCAGACTGGCTGACTGTAGTGAGGGAAAAACATGAGTTTTGTTATATTTCTAAAGGAAAACAATGGCCAACGAAAACATAAATTTACATTCCTGGTATTTAGTGTACAGGCCACCAGAATCTCCAATTTTGGTGTAGGTCCTGGGCCCTGCGCAGTAAAAAAAAATGTGCCTGTCATGACATCAGATCAGGCCCCCCAATTACAGGCCCAGCACGTGATTGATAGACATAACACACTTCTGATCCTTCTCTAGGGTGGGATCCAGAGTTAACCCTTGACTGGCTGTTTATGAGGAACAGACCGTCTAAGGTAAAAGCACTTCTAACTTCCTTTCCTGTATCATTGTATATATGCTGCATTGGTCTTAGGGTAATGTAACAGAGTGTTCTTAATATGAACCAGAGCCAGTCGCTAGGATTGAACTCGATATGCCACGAAACTCAAGATGAACTTTAGATTCGTGCTTAGCTGAGGCATCCTTTAAGTCGTATGCCTGCATTCCATTTCTGCTGTATACCTGTATTGCCAAATAAATCTACTTAGATATTTAAAGATGTCAGTGAGTTTCCTCCATTGCCTGCTGCTGTGACGAATGTAAAGTTATCGCAGTTCCTGCAATGAGGTGCCTTACGAAGGTGTGGTAATCCCTAGCAACCGCCGCTTCATCGTGCCGGGCACCATCAGCCTCCTGTGTGGTACATAGTTTAGAAAAGTGTGCAGGAGGCTGATGGCACGTGGCGTGATGACGTGTTGGGCATGCTTCTGGATCGCACATGGGCACCTCGCTTGGAAGTCGCTGAATTACCGGACAGTGGGATCACAGAAGAGGCCAGGAATACGCCGGGGCACCATGCAGGCTACAGGGGGCTGGCGAAGCCACAGGTAAGTCCCGATTTTGATTTTAAAGAGGAACTGTCGCGAAATCTTAAAATTTAAAACACATACAAATAAGAAGTACATTTCTCCCAGAGTAAAATGAGCCATAAATTACTTTTCTCCTATGTTGCTGTCACTTACAGTGAGTAGTAGAAATCTGACATTACCGACAGGTTTTGGGCTAGTCCATCTCTTCATGGGGATTCTCAGCGTGGCCTTTATTCTTTATAAAGACATTCCCTGAAAATGATTAATACAAAGATGCTGGTCAGCCTCCCTGCTTGCTGCACACTATTTTGGCAGTTGGACGGAGCAACTGCCATTCACTCAGTGCTTTTAAAAATAAAGAAAACCCTGAGAAACCCCCTATGAGAAGATGGGCTATTCCAAAATATGTCGGCAATGTCAAATTTCTACTACTTACTTTAAGTGACAGCAACATAGGAGAAAAGTAATTTATGGCTCATTTTACTCTGGGAGAAATGTACGGTACTTCTTATTTGTGTTTGTGTGTATTGTGTGTTTTAAATTTTAAGATTTTCGCGACAGTTCCTCTTTAAGAACAGCTCAGGGTCCCTTTAAATTAGGGCCTCCAATTCAATTCGTGCTTTTGCACCCCTCCATTTTTATAAGTTAGATTTTTTCATAATGTTCAATTCAGATATTTTTGAATGATTTTAAGTAAGGATAGTACAGTGAGGTTCCAGGAGTTTAGAGATGAACTTTATTTACAGTGTAGGAATTCAAGTGACTTTACCTCCACCACATTATTACATGGAACAATTGACTGATTTGTTAAAAATGTGGAAAGACATATACAGTGCACTATTTGCATAGGTCAATACAATACAAGGTATGTATTATATGTACAATCTTACTAGTTGGGAGAGCAAGTCCCTGAGGGGCTTACAATCTAATACCCACCATAATCATATGTCAATCATAGTCTAGAGTCATACATAACGGTACATTTTGGGATTCATAAGAAAACCAGAGTGTCCGGAGAAAACCTACACAGACACAGGGAAAATAGAGATAGTGCCCTACCTGGTATTTGAACCAGAGGTCCAGTGCTGCAAGGTGTGAGTGCTATCCAGTACGCCATAGTGCCACCAGAATATGTGGCTTTGTTTATTGTCCTTACATCTCTGTACAGCTCTGTTTTTTATTTGGTTATGAGGGTCTAATGCTGGGCATACACGGCAGGCTTATCAATCGAGCCCGATGGCTCGATTGATGATATCCGACAGGTCCGATGACCTGCCGGATAGATTCCCCGCTCGATTCCCGCCGGCGGACAATAGCAGGGAATAGAGCGGCTAATTAGGAGCACCCGCGGGGATCGATCCGCGCGGACGAGCGGGGGTCAATCTGGCGGCTAATCGGCCGCCGGATCGACCCATGCATGCTCAGCATTAGTTACCCATCAGATCATATGCTTTTACAATATGGAGATTGGTCAACAGCAATACAGGGCAGTACATACTGTCAACTGGATCACACAGTTGGTCCTCCTCTTTTTCTGCCAGCTGCTGTAGAGAATCACATCAAACACAAAGAAAAACTCAGGTACTTATGCAACGTTTTTAAAACTATTATTTTTTTAATACATGAATGAATGATTCTGTAAAATTGAGAATAAAACTTATAAAATGAACAGTGCATTTTTAAAGTAATATCAAGGTACAAATAAACGGATGAGATTAGCATGTGTATGCAAAGTGCCAAGCATACAAATACCTAGGCTGTGTTCCTTTTTTTCTTTCTCTGCCTGAAAGAGTTAACATGCAAGTGACAGTTTCTCGCCAATTGAGACCTAGCCTGACTATAGCCTAACTCTCATTGATAAGGAATTACAGACATAAATGTCTTTCCATGCAGAGCTTCTGAAAGCAGGGAAGAGATAAAAAGGTATGGCATGCTTTAAAGTCTTTTTTTTTTTTATTGAGACAAGACAATGGCTCATATGCAGTCAACTTTTTCTCCTAAGATTATTTTTTAATTTATCTTTCAGATAACTTTTAAGCACTCTGCAATTAAAAAAAAGTACCAGAAATTAGGTGGAAACGTTCTGTCAAAATTATCTTGAGTATTTTCTTGCTTGCTGGTGGCTTAAATGGGCCAGTATGTAGTTAACTTTTCCTCTTAAAGGAATACTATTGATACCCAAGTGTTCTAAAATTACAATGTACAAATAATGTCTAAGTAGCTGTGTAAACATTTTCCTACTTTCCATGTTAGATATCAGAGGCAAAAGCTGTAATTTATTGAGGGTAAGATTTAGCTATATTGGGACAAATCAATTGCAGAAGGGGTGTCTGCTTCAATGCACAGCCAGAGTTGCATATCAGACTACAGAAAGCAAATCTCAAACATATCAAACTCTGAAAGCAATAACAGTATGAAAAGCTGTGAGAATTAGTTACATTTCCTCTGCTCTCTTCAGACAGGTCAGTCAGAAACACAGGACACAGGAGCTGCAGCTGTTGGGAGCTCTCTCTCTCCGTCACACACAGAGCTACATATAGAGTTAACTGATCAAGTGTGAGGGGAATTTCCCCTCTCCTCATGGCTCAGTCAGCCGTCAGTTTTGGCGTCAGTAAAGTTTGAAAGTATTTTGCTAACAGTAAACAAAGAAGTTGATACTAAAATGTATACACCAGTACTTAGCAGCACTTCCCAAACAATTCCTGTGTCAATTGAAAAAAATATGTGAATCGATAGTATTCCTTTAAGTTATCTCCTAGGAGATAACTTTCAACTTCTCTTTAAAATAACTTTTCAGCATTTTACAATTGAAGTACTTCAATTCAAGTACCTAAATGTTGGTGAAAAAGTACTATCAAAATATTTTAGTATTTTCTTGCTTTCTGGTGGTTTAAAATGCATTTTATGACAAGGTGGAAAAATATCACCTATGTGATAGTCAGGAAAAAAAGTGAATTGCATATGGGTCAACGGCCTATATGCAATTCACTTTTTCTCCTTAGTTTCCTTCAAATTCATATTTTCCCACCTTGTTAATAAAATGCTTTTTAAACCCCCCAGCAAGCAAGAAAATACTAAAAATATTTTTGATTGCACCTTTTTGACTACTTTTGGTTCATCTTCAATTGCAAAGTGCTGAAAAGTTGTTTTAAAAAGACAATGAAAAATTATCACCTAGGGGAAAACTTTGGAGAAAAAGTTAATTGCATATGGGCCAATGAAACATTAAAAACTAGATTTAAGCATAAAATAAACCTGTGGGTTATCTCAAAAAGTCATTTTTAGGAGTAGGATAGATTCAATTGTTTAACTCATCATGATTTTGTTATTACAATTATTTATTTTATTTTATTCATAATTAGTTATTTCACTATTATGGAAGAAGTTTTAAATCAGGATGATACCATTTATTGGCTAACTAAAAAAAATAAGAATAAGCAAGCTTTCTGCCTTGCAGCCTTCGTTGGGCTTACATCCTGTTTGTAAGCCCGACGAAGGCTGCAAGGCCGAAAGCTTGCTTATTCTTATTCTTTTTAGTAAGCCAATAAATGGTATCATCCTGATTTAAAATGTCTTGCTTTTACTGATGGCTAACACGGTACAATACCCTACTGCTATCACTATTATGGAGTTTGCAAGTGTTTCTGTACAACATCCTAAAGCTCATTACTTTTTAATATTTTGGGGCTGCTGCGATCTTCAATATTTTTACATCTTCTATGCATGATTATAATTTTTTACATGCTTAGAAAAAATATCTAACAGGAAGTCATCTTCATAAAGAGAGAATGGTGGTAAAGCTAGCCATAAGTGCTAGATTAGTGGTGGATCAGGTACATGATCCATATCTACTTTGTATTGATGGTTTACCTTGTCTACCACCTTGCAGTAGATAATATGCAAGATTTCAGAAGAAATATAAATTGCACTATCACAGTAAGCCCTGTAATGCTCAGTGTAGTTATGCAGCTGTTGACCGTGTACCAGTCCTACTTATGCTCCCAGATTGGTAATGCCCTGGTTTTTCATAAGGTTTTTGGTACAATGTCATGTTTTTATTAAATCTAGCATATAATTTGTATATGACAGGATAAATCCCAGTGTTGGCCACCCCTCTAATATGAGTCATGTACAATAAAGAAAAACAAAAATCAATAGGGTTTATAGGCCAGTGTGAGAATCTAATACATAGATTGTAAAAAGTACCATTTATTGAACATTTCTAAAAATCAGGTATTTAAACATCAATAAAACATGGATTCCATGATCATGTGAGTGAACTATACAATAAGCAGCCTAACACACGTTTTGTAGCACACTACTACTTCTTCAAAGGCATAGAATATAGCAAGTAGATATCTGTGATGGAGATGAAATCATATCATACAAACATGGCACTTTAGTATCCTCCCAGAGTCTCAAAGTATCCCTGTAGAGTAGGGCAAGAAGGTAGGGAAAACAGTTGGGGTCCTGTATCCAAACAGTAAATGGCAAAGTACTGGCAGGTAAAAGAAGTTCATAATGTTCAATAACAATATAATATAATTAAAAACAACAATCAATCTGTGCAGGGGTACATGATAATACAATATTCAATGCCAAAAAATGTAAATGCCATTCTCCTAAAAGTCCTAATATAATCGAATTGCAAATGCACTCCATCCTAAATGCCATGTTAAGGCAAAGAGAAAATGTGGTGTGAACCAAGCTGAAAGAAATGGATAATAGCCAGGAGGAGGAAATCGTGTTAAAAGGTAATAAGCCAATGCTCAGAGACTTAAAGCCACGTGAAAACCTCACTGTGAGTTAGTACAGAAATAGGTGAAGAGTCTTCAGAATGGCCCAAAAAGGTGAGAAGGCTCACAGAGGCAGACGGGAGGACAAGAGAGGAGAAGAGCGTAGCCCCTGCAAACACACTAGCGGCTTCTTCCGGGCTTCTTCTTCCGCCAAATAGCGATGGCCTGCTTGCAGGGGCCACGCTTTTCTCCTCTCTTGTCCTCCGTCTGCCTCGATAAGCCTTCACATCACACAGATTGCCTTTTTTGCTGTCACTTTACAGCGCTTTCTTGTGCCATCGTGTTTAACACCAGTGTGTCGCCATTGATGTTTCTTACTCACCTTTTTGGGCCAATTCTGAGCACTCTTCACATATTTCTCTACTAACTCACAGTGGGGTTTACACTCACCTTTGGTGAGTGTCTGAGCATTGGCTTATTACCTTTCAAGACTTCCTCCTCTTCCTGGCTATTATCCATTTCTTTCAGCTTGGTTCACACCACAATTTCTCTTTGCCTTACCATGGCAGTTAGGATGGAGTGCATTTGCAATTAGATTATATAGGACTTTTAGGGGAATGGAATTTACATTTTTTGGCATTGAATATTGTATTATCATGTACCCCTGCACAGTTTGACTGTTTTTTTTATTTATTGTTTTTAATTACATTGTATTGTGATTGAATAAAGCTGTTTTATATTTTCATACATCGGTTTTAGTGGTGCGGTTTTTATTGGATCTACTTTTCTCTAGTTGTATACTCTATATGATTGATCCTTTCTGCACACTATAGATGTTTGTACAGCTTTGTTACATTTATTCAATTTTGTGCATGGTGCTCACCCATTTTGGATATGTAGAGCTGTATGTATGCATAGGGGTGGGCAACGAAACGTGCGTTAGGCCGCTTATTGTATAGTTCACTCACATGATCATGGAATCCATGTTTTATTGATATTCAGCATCTAATCTACTGAAAAAAAGTATTGTGTCTGGAAACCTTAAGGTAGTATTCTAGGCCCACCCAGTCACTTTAGGCCTCGTTCACATCAGGGACGTTTCTGTGCGCTTTTCACAGTGCACTGCCCTGTGCGTTCAGCAAGGTATTGATTTTGCTATGTAATTAAATGTAGCTGGTTCACATCAATGCGCTGCGCTGAGCAGCGTTACAAAAACTTTGGGTTGCATGCATTTCTGTGCGTTGAGCTGTAAAGCGCACATCAATGCAAGTGAATGGGTGCGCTTTTTAAGCGCATAGAAGCGCGTCCAAGCGCATAGAAGCGCATGCGTTTTTTACCCCTATTTGGAAAAAAAATACATTTACATAGAAAAACAAAGCTTTATTGACAACTGCTACATTAAGCAAAACGTGCCTTAAAGAAGCACAGCACAACGCACAGAAACGCGCAGTAAAGCGCGCACAAGCGCATACGGTTTTTTACCACGCGCTTTCACACGTTTCTCAGCAACGCAGATGTGAACGAGGCCTTAGACAGCAGTGTAAGTATTTGAGCCCTGCATTCAGCTGGGCTTCCATGCATATAAACTTAGCTACTGCATCCTCTTACAATGCTCTACACACCCTCTGCACCAATGGAAAGCGTGGACAGACTTGTGCAGTTTGGGATCAATCCAACCGAAAGTTTTTTTCTCCCCACCCACCCAGCCCGCCGTGTGAAGTCACAACACTTGCGCCGCTTCACTGGTCCTCCACCCCCCCCCCTTCCCCTGCACATTGCAACAGAACATGTAGTGAGCCCACAGGCTAACTACCTGTCTGTACAGTCTTGGCCCAGCTATGTTGCCTGAGGGATTGGATCCCAAACTCTGTTGGGCGACATCGATCTAGCATGTATATGGCCCTTTAGTCTAGAGTTTGTGCTAGAGGGAAGTAGAGGCTTGTGTAACTTTGCTGGCAGCACTGATATGGTGATAAAAGTGCCAAGTAGGCAGTTTAACATGATTTCAGGTACATTTGAAGCAGTGAGAAACTTTTGATTGTGTACCAAGTTTAAATTCATCTCCACATTTTGCACATCACTGGAAATGATAGGCAACACGTCCGTTCTTTAGCTTTTTCCTGCATGAGAATTTTGTTTCCTTGAACATCTGCCATGGCTTTTAGTCTTCTTTTTATTAGGGCGATCACCTGTTAAAGGAAATGTTGGCACTTAGTATGTTTCCCATACAAAATGTTTTATTTCTATGCAGAAAGGAAATGAAAGCGATGAACATATGCAGTAATAATAAATTAGTTTTATTCCATTGCACCATATTAAGGCAATTTAAAGTGAAAGATCCAAACACTTGACATGATAACCAGAGGTTGATAGAAAATGTGTATTTGTAAAACTGATATTAGATTTCTTTAATAAGAGTTACCTACTTGGAATAGTTTACATCTTGAGAAAATTTCAGACCTTGTAGTGTTATTTTTGAACATAAGTTGATGCTCCACAGCCAATGTCTGATAGGGTTGTCTACAGTATGAAACGTTGAAACGTAAAGTGAGCACTATGTCCTGGTTGGCTTTTATTTATAAGTGAAGTATGTGTAGAGTGCAAATAACAGTCATGTGTGTCTCATTGACTGATCTTTCAAAGTAGAAACTTCCTTTTAATATATGTAATGCCATATTGAAACAGTATTTCTGTAGTGCAACTAAATCTATTGGATTAACATAAAATACTAAGCAATATGAATCATAACAAAATCAGACAGGTGCATAAACTTGGGCAGCCCAAAGAAATGCTCTTTTTGCAAATATAACAGCCTCTAGATGGCTACTATAGCCTCTGGATTCTAGATGGAGATATTTTTGGCCATTCTTCTATACACAAAATCTCTCTAGTTCAATTAAATTTGATGGCTGCCATGCATGGACAGCCTGCTTCAAATCACATTCTAGATTTTCAAGAAACCAAGATCAGCAGCACCACTCTTGAAGAAATAGCTCTTTATTCAGACACGTAATTAAAATCACACGCCAAAAAATGGGCTTAGACGCAGCTAAAGCCCACTGTTTCGAATGCTTCTTTGTCAAGCTGTAAGCTTGCAGCTTGACAAAGAAGCATTCGAAACAGTAGGCTGTAGCTGCGTCTAAGCCCATTTTTTGGCATGTGATTTTAATTACGTGTCTGAATAAAGAGTTATTTCTTCAAGAGTGGTGCTGCTGATCTTGGTTTCTTGAATCGGCGACCCTTGGGCATCAGGGTCATATCAGCTATCTATCTCCTATCTCCATTGGAGTGCTTGGTCTAACACTGTGTAGATTTTCAGTGATAATCAAATCAGGGGACTGAGAAGGACATTCCAGAACGTTGTACTTTTCCCTCTGCATGAACGCCTTTTTACTTATATAGGATACCCTAGGATGGCTGGCTGCCTGTCGGCACACTGTGGATAGCGATCTGTGCTACCCACGGTGTGTCAACATCTATCCAGCCATCCTAGGAAATCCCGCAAGCGGACCCGGTGGAGCAGAGACGTTACGGCGGTTTCTCTGTGGCGGCTTTCCTGCAACGATCCTCCCCCCAGTGATTGCCTGCCCGCAGCGACCTCCCCTCCCTCCCTGCATCAATCTTTCTCTGTCCTCCCACCCGCTGCGTCCCCCTTTCCTTCTCTCCCCTGCCACGCGAGATCCTTGGCACTTGCAGGAAGTGAGGATTACTCATCATGCCTCTGTCCATCGGCGATCGCACACCCTCCTCCATCCCCTACAGCTCCGTCTACTGTCCACAGCACCGGGAGATGTCTTGATGACGTCATCAAGCCGCATCCCGGTACTGTAGACCGGAGCTGTAAAGTGGGGGCGGATGTGCGAGTGCCGCTGAACAGAGGCACGGTGAGTAATCCTCACTTGCTGCATAGTGCAGAGGATGGGGGGCACCTATACTTGTCTTACCAATACTGGCATACCTATACTAGAGCACCTATACTTGGCTTACCTTTACTGGCTTACCTTTAGTAACGCACCTGTAGCTGGCTTACCTGTACTGGCATACTTACAGTGGTTTGCAAAAGTATTCGGCCCCCTTGAAGTTTTCCACATTTTGTCATATTACTGCCCCAAACATGAATCAATTTTATTGGAATTCCACGTAATAGACCAATACAAAGTGGTGTACACATGAGATGTGAAACCAAAATCATACATGATTCCAAACATTTTTTTTACAAATAAATAACTGCAAAGTGTGGTGTGCGTAATTATTCAGCCCCCTTTGGTCTGAGTGCAGTCAGTTGCCCATAGACATTGCCGGATGAGTGCTAATGACTAAATAGAGTGCACCTAATGTCAGTACAAATACAGCTGCTCTGTGATGGAGGTTGTCTAAGAGAAAATTAGAAGCAACACCATCATGAAGTCCAAAGAACACACCAGACTGTCATTGCTGCAGCCCGATCAGCGCTGACAGCAGAGCTCCATGCACCGGTCAGGAGCCCATTTCAAAGCTCTATAATGCTCCCAGTCGCTCGTGGAGCGTGACTGCAAATTGTAAGTGCTTTGAGTCCACCAGGAGAAAAGCTCAATATAAATGTTATGTCTTGTATTGTTGTGTGTCATGGTCTTATGGACCATGACAAACAATGGGGTGGGTGCATGTGCTTCATTTGTGTATGTTTCTTATAGGCACATGTAGAGAGTGGTGTGCGTGATGTCAAGATGCCAAGCCCTCCATTTGAGTTTACACACTGATTGATGAAGAGAAAGCCAAGCTACTTTTAATTATGACTTTACTATAAAATCATAACTTCACTTACATCAGTTCTCCATTATTTCAGTAATGAAGGTTGAAAAGTTAGCTCTTTAAAATATGCATAGAAATTGCAAATAGTCTGTTTCAATTCTATGCTCATAAATTATACAAACTAAGAACTGCAGTATCTCTATGCTGAGTCACTATCAACACCAACTATAATATTTATAAGCAGATTTAAATTTTTGTTAATAATTAAAAAAAAGAAAAAGAAATCCAGCATATAAAAATGGCCTTTACTTACGTCTTTTTCGACTCATGAAAGTATTTCTTTTCTTAACTTCACTGGGTTTCTGCATCACTTCTGGCTCACCTGTAAGCAAAACTACATGATTACAATAATAGGAAAGGGTAGATGACTGAGCATGCTCCCAGTCTTTGATATTCCTGTACTTTGCTAAGGTCTTATAATAGCATTTTTAGGGACTGAAAAATGTTTTTTTCCCACCAGCTATAGTTATCTTATTAGAGGGTAGGTATGGGAAACTACTCATACACTATAAGAGTGCATTCACACTATGCATGTACACAACTCTGTCGCATATGACCTCACTGCCCATACTATTTATTTTTTGTCTAAGTTTACCTATGAGTGCACACTGCCATACTGTAGCTAGGACCTACACGCTGTTGGAGCTGGTGTGGTTGGCCTAAAAAGAAACAGATTTTGCCATACTTGAAGTCAGTTATCATTTACATCATTTTGATCTGGTTATGCTTAGTGTTTACTTACTCAACAATTGTATTGTATTTCTCCATAGAGAGGGGGAGGATTTGTAACTAGCAACACACTTTGAGAACATCTGCTAAAGTCCCTGCAAAGACAAAAATATATTTGGGGACAGCGATCCATCTGGACAGATCACTATATAGGAGCCAAGTGACAACAGGGGACAGCTGTACACAATTTCCTGCCCCAATGGTCAAGAACACATGTTGCTTTGTAGCTTCACTCAGTATACACTTAAAATGATTTAAAA
The DNA here is from genome assembly GCF_040937935.1 of Hyperolius riggenbachi. NCBI lineage: Eukaryota > Metazoa > Chordata > Amphibia > Anura > Hyperoliidae > Hyperolius > Hyperolius riggenbachi. The sequence continues at coordinate 169,584,726 of NC_090651.1, forward strand.
TAAACACGAGTTAACTTCAAATAAACATTACATAGTTACCTTGTCATCAGTTCCTCTCAAAAGCTCACCATTTTCTTCTGACAATGATCCCTTCCAGTTCTGACAACATTTTGTCAGCTGTTATGCCAAAAGCTGTTATGGGGTAATGGCCATTTTCAAAATGGAGGACAGAGAATTCCTTTGATCACAGTGGACAAACAGGACACGGCACAAGAGAAAGGGATTGAGGAGTAGACTACACAGGAGGTAAGTATAACGTGTGTATGTATATTATGACTTAATTTTCAGTTCAGGTTTTCTTTAAGATTAAATAACTCCAGGGCTAAACCATGCTGCGTCTGGGTAAACAGGCTTCCATAGTTACATAGTTATTTGGGTTGAAAAAAGGCATACGTCCATCGAGTTCAACCAGAGAACAAAGTACAACACCAGCCTGCTCCCTCACATATCCCTGTTGATCCAGAGGAAGGTGAAAAACCCTTACAAGGCATGATCCAATTAGCCCCAAAAGGGAAAAAAATCCTTCCCGACTCCAGATGGCAATCAGATAAAATCCCTGGATCAACATCACTGGGCATTACCTAGTAATTGTAGCCATGGATGTCTTTTAACGCAAGGAAAGCATCTAAGCCCCCTTTAAACGCAGGTATAGAATTTGCTATAACTACTTCCTGTGGCAATGCATTCCACATCTTAATCACTCTTACTGTAAAGAACCCTTTCCTAAATAAATGGCTAAAACGTTTTTTCCTCCATGCGCAGATCATGTCCTCTAGTCCTTTAAGAAGGCCTAGGGACAAAAAGCTCATCCGCAAAGCTTTTATATTGCCATCTGATGTATTTATATATGTTAATTAGATCCCCTCTAAGGCGACTTTTCTCTAGACTAAATAAACCTAGTTCATCTAACCTTTCTTGGTAAGTGAGACCTTTCGTCCCACGTATCAATTCTGTTGCTCATCTCTGCACCTGCTCTAAAACTGCAATATCTTTCCTGTAATGTGGTGCCCAGAACTGAAATCCATATTCCAGATGTGGCCTTACTAGAGAGTTAAACGGGCAATATTATGCTAGCATCTCTAGTTTTTATTTCCCTCTTAATGCATCCCAACATTTTATTAGCTTTAGCTGCAGCGTCTTGGCATTGAATACGATTATTTAACTTGTTGTTGATGAGTACTCCTAAGTCCTTCTCCAAGTTTGATGTCCCCAACTGTATCCCATTTATTTTGTATGGTACTAGACCAGGCATGGGCAAACTTGGCCCTCCAGCTGTTAAGGAACTACAAGTCCCACAATGCATTGCAGGAGTCTGACAGCCACAGTCATGACTCATAAAGGCAAATGCATTGTGGGACTTGTAGTTCCGTAACAGCTGGAGGGCCGAGTTTGCCCATGCCTGTGCTAGACCATTGATACAACCAAAATGCATGACTTTACATATTTCAACATTGAATTGCATCTGCCATTTTATGTGCCCATATAGCCATCCTATCCAGATCCTGTTGCAATAGATCACTATCTTCCTGAGAGATGATGATTCTGCACAATTTTGTATCATCTGCAAAAATAGCAAAATTGCTTTCTACTGCATCTACTAGGTCATTAATAAATAAATTGAAGAACACTGGACCCAGTACCAGGGCTGTGGAGTCGGTCCAAAAATCCCCCGACTCCGACTCCTCAGTTTAGGATTCCACCGACTCAGACTCCTCTAATTTGCATATTACAATTTTGTTGATTAAAAGTATGTAACGTGAAATTCGTCTCTTAACTGTAGTGGATGATTGGTGTCAGCACACCTTCTGGGGAAAAAACACAGGAAACAAAAAACACGGGAGCCCAATAGTGTAATATGTTTAGTCAAAATTGTCAATGTAGAAGATAAGAATCTACTCACAAGAGTGGGTTGCAAGGGGGCAACCGACCACAGGAAGCAGGTGGAGACAATTAACCCAACTCCACTCGGGGAGGTCACTAAGGACCTGGATGCGGTCGCTCTCCTTGGAAAAAAGAAGGGAGGCAGATGTCCACCGTGGTGTAAACCACATATGTTCTGCCTCCACCCCTCACACGGGTATCGTATGGGGGTTAGGGATGCACTAAATGGTTTAAAGAGGCGCCCTGGTGGTATATAAAAGCGTTTAAAAGCAGTTTAAAACCGAGAAAGGTTTGAGGTTGCTTACCTCAAGGACGACAAATCTTTGTAGGGACAAAAGATTTTATTGGTAGCACAGGCAACGCGTTTCACGGGTCTGAGCCCGCTTCCTCAGGCCAATAGCAGTGCCAGGCCAATTGAAATAGCCAACTAAGGGAGCTCCCTTAGCTTGCTATTTCAATTGGCCTGGCACTGCTATTGGCCTGAGGAAGTGGGCTCAGACCCGTGAAACGCTTTGCCTGTGCTACCAATAAAATCTTTTGTCCCTACAAAGATTTGTCGTCCTTGAGGTAAGCAACCTCAAACCTTTCTCGGTTTTAAACTGCTTTTAAACGCTTTTATATACCACCAGGGCGCCTCTTTAAACCATTTAGTTCGTCTCTTAACTGCCAACGCTTAGGAATTTTACAAGACAACTGAAGTGAGAAGGATATGTAGACTACTATATTTATTCCCTTTAGACTAAAACTAGTCCTTGTTAAGAGTACTTGTAAAAGGTACAAACCAGAACAAAGAACATCTATCAGGCCCTAGGCAATGTAACTGTGGGTGCATGTAAGAATGATGTGCAGGTGCTCTGCAGGGGAACAAGGAGATTCTTCCTCTATTACACATTATTCATGTACAATCTGAACATGGATCAGGTCCTAGGCAATGTAACTGTGGGTACATGTAAGAGTGATGTGCAGGTACACTGCAGGTGAATGAGGAGATTCTTCCTCTATTACACATTCTTCATGCACAATCTGAACCAGGTTTATGGGTGACAGACAACACCTCTCTGTTCAATGTGCACAACATTCTCAGTGGATTCCCTGCAGCTCTGTGCAGAGTGCATATGTAGAGTATAGTACTACTGTGTAACAAAGTAAACCTGAGACAGATGAAATTAAAGTTTTATACATACTTGGGGCTTCCTCCAGGCCCCTTCAGGCTAATCAGTCCCTCGTTGTCCTCCTCCACCACCTGCATCTTCTGCTATGAGTCCAAGTACTTGAGCCAGTCTGGCATAGTGCGCATGCACACACTCCGCCGCTGGAAGCGTACTACACCTGCGCAGCACTATTGCGCAGGTGCAGAATGTTCCTGGCTGTGGGAGCGGCACGTGGCTGGACTGCGCTGACTGGCTGAATTACCAGGACTCATAGCAGAAGATCCAGGTGGTGGAGGAGGACAGCGAGGGACTGATTGGCCTGAAGGGGGCTGGAGGAAGCCCCAGGTATGTATAAAAAAAATACAGGTACCCTTTAATTTGTAGTCACCAAACCAAATTTTAACAACATATCAAATTATTTGATTTCATGAGCAAAGAGAGTGCTCTCTTGCATTTGCATAAATCAGAATCAACGCAGAATTATTTCCATCTCATTGACCATCTCTATTAGTGGCACAGCTACACATCAGGCTTTATTCTTACAGCATAGATGTTATTTAGTATATATATAAGAGATTCCCGTGTACATATCATATATACAGTCACAATCAGATACTGTATGTATATCTGACTTTAAAAATACGGGGATTGCTTTATTGAAGCAGCACAAGTAACTAATTTTGATTGGTTTATTTCATTTTTGTGGACTGAGCACAGCTATTACTGTATATATACTCATTATTTATGATGCAATTTAGACAAATGGGTCCTAAAAATTGGTATCACAGATAATCCTCCACAAGTCTGAGACTTCTCAATATGACCAATGTAAGACTAAGGAAGTAGGAGGAAATAAATTATATATAAAAGTACAAATTTTATTAATGACCAAAATACAAACACATATATATGTAAATCTATTTAAAATTGACCAGAACACACAGGTGTGCCACCATGTCTAGGCCAGATGGAAAGATGTAGGGGATCCCCTAAAGAAAATATTGATAGTGTGCAATCCATCAAATATCTTAATGCAAAAAGAGGGGGAAGCGACTCCTAGCAGGTAACATTGAAACAAACAAAAAAAAAAACAAAAAAAAAAACCCTTGGAGAAAAATATATCATTGGTTTTGAAGGCCAAGTGTCCAGGACCTAAATGGAAAAAGACATCCTAGTAGAAAAAGCACAGGTGTATCAGATTCCGGCTGTGTTGCTATAATATTTCCAGAGATTTTGCAGGATCAAAAGGCTGAATAACGGCTGATAGAGAGATTCAATCCATCACAATAGGTGGTCTTACTGCATATGTTATCACAAAATATTTTAATTATATTTATTTTGTGATAACATATGCAGTAAGACCACCTATTGTGATGGATTGAATCTCTCTATCAGCCGTTATTCAGCCTTTTGATCCTGCAAAATCACTGGAAATATTATAGCAACACAGCCGGAATCTGATACACCTGTGCTTTTTCTACTAGGATGTCTTTTTCCATTTAGGTCCTGGACACTTGGCCTTTAAAACCAATGAAACATTGCAGCAACACAGCCGGAATCTGATACACCTGTGCTTTTTTACTAGGATGTCTTTTTCCATTTAGGTCCTGGACACTTGGCCTTCAAAACCAATGATATATTTTTCTCCAAGGGTTTTTTTTTTGTTTCTTTTTTTGTTTCAATGTTACCTGCTAGGAGTCGCTTCCCCCTCTTTTTGCATTAAGATATTTGATGGATTGCGCACTATCAATATTTTCTTTAGGGGATCCCCTACATCTTTCCATCTGGCCTAGACATGGTGGCACACCTGTGTGTTCTGGTCAATTTTAAATAGATTTACATATATATGTGTTTGTATTTTGGTCATTAATAAAATTTGTACTTTGATATATAATTTATTTCCTCCTGCTTCCTTAGTCTTACATTATTTATGATGACTATTATCTGAGAAATAGAACATTTTATCATATTTTCTATTTTAGTTACAGTTACAAATTCATTAGGAGTCGGTGCATTTTTTCCTGACTCCGACTCCAGGAACCCAAAATTGCTCCGACTCCGACACCACGACTCCGACTCCACAGCCCTGCCCAGTACAGACCCCTGTGGGACCCCACTGCTAACAGTCACCCAATTTGAGTATGATCTATTGACCACAACTCTTTGTTTTCTGTCCATTACCCAGTTCCCTATCCATGCACACAGACTCTTCCCCAGTCCTTGCATCCTCATCTTTTGCACCAGACTTTTGTAGGGAACAGTGTCGAAGGCCTTTGCAACGTCCAAGTAGATCACATCTACAGCATTCCCAATATCCACATTAGCGTTCACTACATCATAAAAGCTGAGCATGTTAGTCAAACAGGACCTGTCATTAGTAAACCCATGCTGAGAAATAAGATTAGTTTCTACTATGAAGTCATGTATAGTATCTCTAGTAACCCCTTAAATAGTTTGCATACAACTGATGTTAAGCTTACAGGTCTATAATTTTCTGGATCTGATTGTTTGCCCTTCTTAAATAATGGGAAAACGTGGGCTATACGCCAATCCACTGGGACTCTGCCAGTTGAAAGAGAGTCACAGAAGATAAGATAAAGGGGTTTATCTATAACTGAACTTAATTCCCTTAGGAGCCAAGAATGCATGCCATCCGGGCCAGGAGCCTTGTCTATTTTTAATTTATTTAGTCTTGCCTTCACTTCTTCCGGTGTTAAATATTTAATATTACAATTGGAAATTGGGCCTCTGCATCTGTAATTTGCAACAGTGATGTTTCCCTTGTGAAGACAGAAGCAAAGAAAGAATTTAATAACTCTGCCTTACCTTGGTCATCCACCATTGAGTTCCCACCCTCATCCTTTAGGAGTCTAATACAGTCAACCTTTCTTTTTGTAGAGTTGATGTACTTGTAAAACTTCTTTGGGTTAGAGTTGATATTTCTAGTGATTTGATTTTCAGCTTTAATCTTTGTCAGCCTAATTTCTTTTTTTACAACTTGTATTGCACTCCTTATAATTGCTTAATGCAGCCTCGGTTCTCTCCTGTTTTAGGACCTTATAGGCATTCTTTTTCGACTTCATTTTATCTCTAACCTTTCTATTCATCGATAGAGGCCTTTGTTTTTATTCCTAGACGTTTTGTTTCCATATGAGATACACATACTACAATATTGATTGAGAATAAGTTTAAAAGCTTGCCAGCCTCTGTTGCTATGTAGTGTCCCCCCAAGCCCCCCTGCGCTTTGCTACACCCCCATAAATTACAGCTGCGCTTTCGACACGCAGCGGGCTGTGTTTACCTATGTAGTGTCACGCTGATTGGAGGGAAGGGACGCGGGCGGGGACCGGAGCTATACAGGAGGCGGGGGGAGCGGCGAGAGTGACACTACATAGGTAAACACAGCATGCTGCGACGCGCTGCATGTCGACAGCCTGGCTGTGATTTATGGGGGCATAGCAGAGCGCAGAGGGGGGGGGGGGCCTGGGGGGCCACTACATAGCAACAAAGGCTGGGCTGTATAGGCAGACCCAGCCTCTGTGTGCGGATATCATTCTTAGAATTCGGGTTCTCTTTAAGTGTCCTCCCCTTGTAGTACATTATCCCAGTTCACCAAACTTAGTGCCTGCCTGAGTTGATTGAACTTTGCTTTTCTAAAATTCCTAGTTTTAGTGGTCCTGCTTCCCTGCGGCCCTTCAATCACCAGATAAAACGTTATCATGTTGTGATCACTATTTCCCAAATGTTCTTGGGGAACGTTCATCTAACTGAGGATTACAGTTAGAATATAACAGTAATTTTCTGCCCTGTTAGGCAAAGTCAGAGTCCAGTTCTTATAGGATTGGTTCTCATGAAACTATGTCAGACAACTAAAACTCCATCAATGGTAAAAATTTAAGCGAACAATCATATTTTCAATAAGATCATTCAAATTTAAACATAAGATCGCATTTAGTCAATACACACCACTAAAGAATCCAACCTACAATCATCTCTCGATGCAGTTATGATCATATCTATTACAAAATCAGCCAAACAGAAGGATAATTTCTTTAAAAGGAACTCGAGGTGTGAAACCTAATAAAGCTAATCTGGTCAGATTTGTCATATACATCTGATCTGCATCCTTATTCAGGGTCTATGGATTAAAGTATTAGAGGCAGAGGATCAGCAGACAGCCAGGCAATGTGCATTATTTAAAAGGAAATAAACATGTCAGCCTCCATATGCCTCTCACCTCTCGTTCCCTTTAAGAAAACGATTCATAATGTAATCACGTCTGAAGAAGTCACATAGGTCGTGATGAAACATGTCACGTGAGGCGCTGCTTCACCCGGACATTCAGTCTGCGTATCATCTCCACCACTCTTCCTTCCCCTGCCACATGGTACGCGTTGTGACTCGTCTCCATGTACGCACAGTGTTAAGACTTCACACGAGATATCCGCTGACCAGAAGGGCCTGTTTGGAGATGCCGCGGTCCGTTCTAGCTTCACCTGGTGGACTGACGACGCTGTCCTGGTCACGTGAGTGAATCCTCCATACATGGGACAGTTGTGGCAGGGGTTGAGGTTTGACACAACACATAGTAACTGTAATGAGGGTGTACACATATTATTGTAGAGGCGTGTATTTATAATATACACATGGGATTGATTGAGTGCATATCTGCGGACTTTCCTAGGAATTGCTGGATATCGTGGTTAGTTCTGGGCCTGAAGAATTAAGTATGCATACATTTTGATTACAATAGAAGTGCACTCCGATCAGGACGTTGTTCTCCCAGATACCTGTCGGTCCCACAGTGTTTTTATGGGAGGGTATATGTGTGTTTACAGTCCTTGTTTGTCTATTTGCCATTTTGCTATGGTTATTATTGCCAATAAAAATTCATACTATGTTTTTGCATACCAGCTCTGAGCTCCCCACACTTTTTTGAGTGTTGATAATGTGATCATTCAAGATCGATAGGGCCCATCAGCTTCTGTGTTTTCATGCAATACGATCTGATTAATCTGATTGAAAATACGATTGTTCACTAAAAAGTGTACCGTTAATGGGCACCTTAACAATTCTCCAAGATCACTGTAAGGCAGTCAGCTCCTTTAATGTTTATGTGCTTAAAACACCCAAGCTGCCGGCTAGGTATACTTTATGTTAACTGTGACATAAATGTGTACAAAGGATTGCAAAGTCAACAGAAAACCGCCTGATATAGAAATTGCCATTTAAAGGGACTCCGAGCAGTGCAGAAACTATGGAAAGATGCATATCATTTTAAAGCTCTCTTTCTCCTCTTTCCAATGATATATAAACCGCCGCCCTACGCCTTTTAGTTTTCGCTATTGAAATTGCCGTGGCCGCGATTTCGATCACGAAAATAGAGAAAACTAAAAGACATAGGGCGACGATTTAGGGGTCGTCAGAAAGAGGAGAAAGAGAGCTTTAAAATGATATCCAACTTTCCATAGTTACATTGTATTACACAGGGCGACTTTTTCTCAAAGTCAGCAGCTGCATTCAGCAGAATGGAGCTGCTGACTTTAGAAAAAAGTCGCCCTGTGTAATACAAGTAACTATGGAAAGTTGGATATCATTTTAAAGCTCTATTTCTCCTTTTTCTGACGACACCTAAATCGTCTCCCTACGCCTTTTAGTTTTCTCTGGTTTCATGATCGAAATCGCAGCCGCGACAATTTCAATCGCGAAAATAGCGAAAACTAAAAGGTGTAGGACGGCGGTTTATATATCATTGGAAAGAGGAGAAAGAGAGCTTTAAAATGATATGCATCTTTCCATAGTTTCTGCACTGCTCGGAGTCCCTTTAAGATTGTGCATTTCTTACACATGCAATTAATTACACATTTCTTAGATGAATGTTGTATTTAAATTGATAAGCAATACCTTCTGCAGGTGATTGAAGTCGGTACCCAGTTAATTCACACCACCCCACAGGGTAGATATCAGGAGATTCGCAATCCACCCACTGGTCGTAGTCATCACCCCAGCCATCAAAATGGATACGGAGTAGACGATGCACAACACGTTTCACAGCAGCGACACAAACTAAGCTTGGTTCCATCAAATCTACTGCCTCCAGTTTCATACCTGGTTCAAATCCATGATTAGAACATTCCTGACAGAGAGAAAAAAAATCCAAATGTTAAAGGTTATTCAAATCACTAATAGATGAGACAATGCTCACTTCCAGATTAGGATATACTGCTGCAGCTGCAAATAAGGGTAAAGTTTTACTTGCATCAGACTGGTCATTATTAGACCATGCCTCTCAGTTCATAATAAAATATAAACCATCTACCTGGGGTATCTGTACCACCAGATTATTTACTGTACAACAGGCAATACAGCATCAACAAGAAACAAGCTTCACATAACTGCCTACTCACAGATCTGCTCAAGACTTGGTTTTATGGTGATGCCGACTGCCTGTATGAACTGCAATTTGCGGCTACTCAAAGTACAAGGAATTTGCATTTGTCCAATGCAATTTTAATATTAATATTTTGTTGTTTGTTTTGGGTGTGTGCGTGCGTGGGGTGATCATGCCAGTGATAATAAGGCAAGTGAAAACTTGTCACTACACATTGATTGGTATTTTAAGTGTTAATTCATAAGAAGCTTGCCTTATTAGCTTGTTGTGATACATTTTCATGAGAGTGAGTGATTTTTTTTTATCACTCCAGTCCAGTCCTTAAAGAGAACCTGAACTAAAAAGTAAGTCAAAATAAACATAAACACGTCATACTTACCTCCCGTGTAGTCTACTCCTCAATCTCTTTCTCCTCTCCTGCGTCCTGCGTATGGCCATTACCCCATAACCGCTTCTTGGTCAGCATACTGTTAAACTGTAATATCGCCATAGGGAAACATGGACATTACCTTGCACATTTAATTGTAACTGACAGCAGCTGATATTTAACTGACAGCAAGTGATATATTTCAGTTCTGACAAACTATTATCAGAACTGGAAGGGATCACTGTAAGAAGAAAATGTTGAGCTTCTGAGAGGAACTGATGGCGAGGTAAGTATGTAATATTCATTTGCAGCTATGTCATGTGTTTATTTTAGATAATTTTACTCAGTTCAGGTTCCCTTTAAAACAAACCTGTAAGCAAACTTAAAGTCACATACCTCAGTAGAAGAAATGTTGGGCATTAGAGTGAGCGTTCAGGGTTAGAGGAGATTGCTCATTGCTGGAGGCGCTTGAAGCAGGTGAGAGAAGTGCTACTTCCGATGCCCGATACTCTGCACTGCAGTACAACCCGGTCTGGGGAAGTGCAGGAGGGGAACAGGGACAGAAACTGGCATAAGGGGACAGAAGGAGGCACAAAGAGGGACAGAAAGGAGCACAATGGGACAGAAAGGAGCACAATGGGACAGAAGGAGGCACAAAGGGACAGAAAGGGGCACAGGGAGACAGAAGGATGCAGAGAGGGGAAGGAGGCACACAGGGGGATAGAAACTGGCACAAGTGGACAGAATGAGGCACAAAGAGACACAGTGGAGGCACAAGGGGACACTGAGGGAACAGGGGGACAGAGGTGGCACAGAGGAGGACACTGGAGGTACAGGGGATCAGAGGTGACACAGAGGGGGATACTGAATGCATGGAGGGCACAGAGGACATAGATAGCACAGTGTTTCAACTTATGGACAGATTCAGGTTGAGAATGAACCTATCGTCCTTATCTCGCTTATTAACTGGGGACTACCTGTATATTTTTAATTCTATGTTATTGTTGAAGACTTTAGTGGAAAATGGCATTTTAATAACAAATTGGTGATTACATTAGCACAATGTGAAAATTACATCATGAGACCATTTCCCACAAAGCGCGCTTCTGAGATTCTGTGTGTAGCGGCAGCAGCCCAGGATTAAGTACTTATGAGATGGCATCACGTGCCGAGTAACATCAACCAGCGCCATGTAGGGTCATAGAACTGGATCGGGCTGGGAGCCAAGGACAAATGGACCCGTGGTGGAGTGCATGTGAGGGGCGGACCTTCATTCTGAACAGGTACAGTAGCAATAAAAAGTATGTGAACCCTTTGGAATTATATGGATTTCTGCACATATTGGTCATAAAATGTGATCTGATCTTCATCTAAGTCACAACAATAGACAATCACAGTCTACTTAAACTAACACGACACACATAATTAAATGTTTCCATGTTTTTATTAAACACACCATGTAAACATTCACAGTGCAGGTGGAAAAGGTATGTGAACCCTTGGATTTAATAACTGGTTGAACCTCCTTTGGCAGCAATAACTTCAACCAAACGTTTCCTGTAGTTGCAGATCAGATATGCACAATGGTCAGGAGTAATTTTTGACCATTCCCCTACAGAACTGTTTCAGTTCAGCAATATTCTTTTGATGTCTGGTATAAATCACTTTCTTGAGGTAATGCCATAGCATCTCAATCGGGTTGACGCCAAGATTCTGACTGGGGCACTCCAGAAGGCGTATTTTCTTCTGTTTAAACCATTCTGTTGTTGATTTACTTCTATGCTTTGGGTCGTTGTCCTGTTGCAACACCCATCTTCTGCTGAGCTTCAGGTGGTGGACAGATGGCCTTACGTTCTCCTGCAAAATGTCTTGATAAACTTGGGAATTCATTTTTCCTTTGATGATAGCAATTCGTCCATGTCCTGATGCAGCAAAGCAGCCCCAAACCATGATGCCCCCCACCACACTTCACAGTTGGGATGAGGCTTTGACGTTGGTGTGCTGTGCCTCTTTTTCTCCACATAGTGCTGTGTGTTTCTTCCAAACAACTTTGGTTTCATCTGTCCACAGAATATTTTGCCATACTGCTGTGGAGCATCCAGGTGCTCTTTTTCAAAATGTAAACGTACAGCAATGTTTTTGTGGACAGCAGTGGCTTCCTCTGCGGTATACTCCCATGAGCTCTATTCTTGTTTAGTGTTTTACAGATCATAGATTCACTAGCAGGGATGTTGGCATATACCAGAGACTTTTGTAAGTCTTTAGCCGACACTCTAGGATTCTTCTTCACCTCATTAAGCATTCTGCACTGTGCTTTTATAGTCATCTTTAAAGAGAATCTGTATTGTTAAAATCGCTCAAAAGTAAACATACCAGTGCGTTAGGGGACATCTCCTATTACCCTCTGTCACAATTTCGCCGCTCCTCGACGCATTAAAAGTGGTTAAAAACAGTTTTTAAAAGTTTGTTTGTAAACAAACAAAATGGCCACCAAAACAGGAAGTAGGTTGATGTACAGTATGTCCACACATAGAAAATACATCCATACACAAGCAGGCTGTATACAGCATTCCTTTTGAATCTCAAGAGATCATTTGTGTGTTTCTTGTCCCTGTTCTCATGCACTGAAGTTTCAGGCTGCTCTTTTCTTCCTGCAAACAGCTTTGCCCTTGTCTGTAATTCTTCAGTATGTGAAAGCCCAGCCAGCTCAGAGGACGATTTATCCAGCTTGTAAAAGATAAGAGAGAAGAGAGAAGCTGCTCTAATCTAAATAATACACAGGCAGTGTGCAGAGAGGGGGGAGTTCATAGCAGAACCACAACACTGAAGAACTTGGCAGCCTTCCAGACACAGGCCGACAAGTCTGACAGGGGAAAGATACATTGATTTATTACAGAGACAGTGATAGTATAAAGTGCTGCAGTTAGCCAGAACACATTAGAATAGCTTTTGGAACTTGTAGAATGATAAAAAACAGGATGCAATTTTTGTTACGGAGTCTCTTTAAAGAGAGTCTGAAGCGAGAATAAATCTCGCTTCAGACCTCATAAATAGCAGGGGCATGTGTGCCCCTGCTAAAACGCCGCTATAGCGCGGCTTAACGGGGGTCCCTTCACCCCTAAATCCCCCTCGATACACCGGGGGAGCGCTTCCTGGTTGGGGCAGGGCTAACCGCCGCAGCCCTGCCCCACGCGCGTCTGTCAGCGCGTATCTCCGCCCCTCTCAGTCTTCCTTCACTGAGAGGGGCGGGGGAGAGGCGGCGATGCGCCGCTGACAGACGCGACTGGAGGCAGGGCTGCAGCCGTTAGCCCTGCCTCCAGGAAGAGACAGCCAGCGACTTTTTCACGACACACTTTTGCGGGGGGTGGGTTGGGGGTGAAGGGACCCCCGTTTAGCCGCGGGATAGCGGCGTTTTAGCAGGGGCACACGTGCCCCTGCTATTTATGAGCTCTGAAGCGAGATTTATTCTCGCTTCAGAGTCTCTTTAAAGGACGGCCACTCCTAGGGAGAGTAGCATCAGCGTTGAACTTTCTCCATTTATAGACAATTTGTCTTACTGTGGACTGATAAACAGCAAGGCTTTTGGATATACTTTTATAACCCTTTCCAGTTTTATGAAAGTCAACAATTCTTAATCGTAGGTCTTCCAAGAGCTCTTTTGTGCGAGGCATCATTCAATGCTCTTGGGCATTGCTTCTTGGGAAGAGCAAACCCAAAACTGGTGTGTGTTTTTATAGGGCAGGGCAGCTGTAACCAACATCTCCAATCTAATCTCATTGATTGGACTCCAGCTGGCTGGCAGCATACTCCAATTAGCTCTTGGAGATGTCATTAGTGTAATGCTGGGCATACACGGCTCGATTTTGCCTTTCGATTCTCCCGCCTGATTGATTCCCCGCTCGATTCCACAGGCGATTGTCCTATCCTCCGCTTGTTTTTCTTATCTTATTCCATTGTCCTCAATGCGGAATTGAGTGCGGAAACGATCGGGCAGGAGATCGGACATGTTGGAAATTATCTATCGAGTCATCTAAATGGCTCAGAATTGAGCTGTGTATTCCCAGCATAAGGGTTCACATACTTTTTCCACTTGCACTGTGAATGTTTACATGGTGTGTTAAATAAAAACATGGAAACATTTAATTATTTATGTGTTATTAGTTTAAGCAGACTGTGATTGTCTATTGTTGTGACTAAGATGAAGATCAGATCACATTTTATGACCAATTTGTGCAGATATCCATATAATTCAAAAGAGTTTACATACTTTTTATTGCTACTGTATATCAGTGACTAGGCTAGCTCCTCGCCCACACTCCTAGCAGTTACAGTACATCAAACTGCATTCATTAGAAAATCCACAGGTAAGTGTGTATTGCACAATACTGTCTAACGGGTGATCCTAGCCACTTAAACCGAACTGGTAAAATTATAGTGTGAGAGTGTGTCCAAGAAAGAAACAGGGAGGGAAGCATGGGAAGAACAAAAGAGAGGGGAACAGGAGAAGGAATGGGGGGCTCTTTGTTGTGGGAAAAGTGGTGTTGTGGGACCCGCATTTGCAAAGCCAACTGGGCACAATGTGCGAAAATGTATGCAGTTTGTACTGAGCATTATTCTAATTTAAATTCTACTCGAAATACATTTTCAACCGGTTTCCATTATGTATAGAACATTTTCTTATCTGCATTTTGAGGAGAGACTGAACCCTTCGAAAATGACCCTTTTTTAGCCAGTCCTGTTAAGCATTAATGGGTTAGCTGAAATGCCGATATCCCGCGGCAAAACAAGGCTTTAATCACCCCGAAATGCCCATGGCAAATTGCGGAGCTCCTTCCTGTTGGAGGCAGAACTTTGAGCTGCAGCTCTGCCTCCATTCGTGTCTATCTCCCGTTTTGCGGTAATTAGTTGTAGACCGGGCTATTATGGCATGCAAAAGCAAATGCAAATTTGCATGAGCATTGCCTCGTGATCAAGCCAATTAGGCCAAATTTGCAAAGCCATATAGATCAGGTTTTAACTTGGTGTTTGATGCACACATTCCTCTGTTGCTGTGCAATTGCGCAATTCAACTGTTCAAGTCTGATTAGCCCAATCATGCAACTCGATTGGCCCAATCTGATTTGTCCAATCTAATTGATCCAATCGAGCAATCTGAGGTGGCGAACAATGTCTTGAGAGATGGCACGAGCACTCCAGCCCCATGCAGCATAGCGTGTGCCACTAGCTAGTATATAAATATTTCAAGGATTTTTATACTGTATTAACCAGTTCACCCCCAAGGGTTTTTACTCTAACGGACCAGAGCAATTTTCACTTGTCAGTGCTCCTCCCTTTTATTCCCTAATAACTTTATTACTACTTATCACAAGAAAATGATCTATACCTCGTTTTTTTCGCCACTAATTAGGCTTTCTGTGGGTAGTACATTTTGCTAAGAATTTTTTTATTCTAAATGCGTTTTAATGGGAAAAAAAACAAAAAAATTAAAAAAAATCATTATTTCTCAGTTTTCAGCCATTATAGTTTTAAAATTAAACATTCTCCTGTGGATAAAACAAACACATTTTATTTGCCCAGCTGTCCTGTTTATTAAACCATTTAAATTATGTCCCTATCACAATGTATGGCGACAATATATTATTTTGAAATCTAGGTGTTATTTTTCTGGGTTGTTTTTTTTGCCCCTATATAATAAATTAAAATCATTTTCCCCCATAAAATATAGATTAAAAAAGCTGAGTCCCTAAGGCAACTATTTATTTATTTATTTTAAGCTGATTTTTTTTTTTACACAAGTGTTTTTTTTAGGGGGGGGGGGGGGGGGGCAGAGGGTTGTAAGTGTAATTTTATTAATGTTATTAATAGTGTGTATGTACTTGCATATGTATGTGCTTTGTATGTGTAATATACTTTTTGGCCACAAGATGGCGCTAGTGAACACTATTTTACTCTTTATTAAACTTTAACAGTTTCCTGTTTTATGAATGGACGCTGCCGCTGTTCGCTGTCGCGTCCATTTACTCCAGGCAGTGTGATTGGGTAGAGGACCTCTCGGTCCTTTTCCCCAATCGCCCAGCACGGGAACCCGACGGAAACGGCGGCGGTAGTGGCGCGCACACGTGCGGAGCGGCGGCGGGAACGCGCAACGTATTAAAACGTCGTGTTGCCATTAACAGGCAAAAGCATGACGTTTTAATACGCTAGGTTGCCGGTAAATGGTTAAAAAACATCTGTTGTGCACCATGAAAGGAGTGTGTTTGCTGAAATCCAGTTTTATGAAAGAATGACCACTGAATACAGCTGTACCATAAGTAAATGTATTTTTTACAAGTAAAGAATGTAGCAGTATTCATTAGCTATCCCTTTAGCCAAATAAGAGTGGCCAGTGAGAGGACTGGAGACTACCTTACCATGGCTATAAGAAGCAGCAGTGGTAAGTGGCTGGAGAGAAGCTTGCCTGGAGCATCAGCTCCTCTACTTTCTCACTGAAATGAAGACTTTTTGGCCTCAATTCACCAGAGAGGATTTACTAAGAGAAAAAAGGTAGGTAGTTTATCTCATGAGGTATTTTAACACTCTGGAGTCAATTCACCAGTGTGAGAGGACAGAGAGAAAAGTGTTCGATAGCAGGGGATAATGGAGAGATATGCATGAGGAAAGTGTGAGAAAGCAGAGAGTTAGGTAATCAGTATTAATAGGGGTCAATTCACCAGAGGTTATCAACCTATTTATCTCTTGGGAGGTAATTTACATCCTGTGATATCTCCAAATAGCAATTCTCCAGAAGTATAGGGGAAAATATCGACAGAGAGAAATGCAAGAGATAAATGTGAGATAAGTATGAGATAAATAAGTGATAGTTAGTAGTTAGTTTTTCTCCAAATCACAATTCACCAGGGAAGAAAGGGGGTGTGGCCATTCGTTATTTTTTCATCTCTTTATCCCCTGAATGAACCTGGAGATATCGTGGTTTTCACACAGCAGCTGCTGCTGTGGAAGATGGAGCCTTTTGAGCTTACTCTGTTAGGCCTGGTGCACACCAAAAACCGCTAGCAGATCCGCAAAATGCTAGCAGATTTTGAAACGCTTTTTCTTATTTTTCTGTAGCGTTTCAGCTAGCATTTTGCGGTTTTGTGAAGCGTTTTTGGTGTAGTAGATTTCATGTATTGTTACAGTAAAGCTGTTACTGAACAGCTACTGTAACAAAATCCGCCTGGCAAACCACTCTGAAGTGCCGTTTTTTAGAGCGGTTTGCGTTTTTTCCTATACTTAACATTGAGGCAGAAACGCCTCCGCAATCCAAAATCTGCAGCAGCCCGGGAGTATGCGTTTCTGCAAAACGCCTCCCGCTCTGGTGTGCACCAGCCCATTGAAATACATTACCCAAGCGTATCCGCAGCCGCAAGCGGATCGCAAAACGCAGCCGAACCGCTCTGGTGTGCACTAGGCCTTAGCGCTTGCTTCTATTATGAGGAGACGAAGGCGCAGGAGGAGGTTCTGTTTAATCGCCCCTCGTATTTTTCGTGAGAGAACAGTTCTTGATAATTTTACTGAGACAGAGGTGGTGAAGAAGTAAAGAACTCACTCGTGATATGATTTATGATATGATCCGGCAGTAAAAGGTGGGAATACTCTGGTCAGGTAGTGGTAAAACTACGCCTCCTACCCACAATGCTTCACTTTCAAGCTTACAGAGAGGAAAAGTATCCCATGTAAATCATTAATACCGATTACCTAACTCTCTGCTTTCTCACACTTTCCTCATGCATATCTCTCCATTATCCCCTGCTATCGAACACTTTTCTCTCTGTCCACTCACACTGGTGAATTGACTCCAGGGTGTTAAAATACCTCATGAGATAAACTACCTACCTTTTTTCTCTTAGTAAATCCTCTCTGGTGAATTGACGCCATTAATGATTTACATGGGATACTTTTCCTCTCTGTAAGCTTGAAAGTGAAGCATTGTGGGTAGGAGGCGTAGTTTTACCACTACCTGACCAGAGTATTCCCGCCTTTTACTGCCGGACCATATCATAAATCATATCACGAGTGAGTCTGAACTTCTTCACCACCTCTAGAACTGTTCTCTCACGAAAAATACGAGGGGCGATTAAACAGAACCTCCTCCTGCGCCTTCGTCTCCTCATAATAGAAGCAAGCTCTAAGGCCTAGTGCACACCAGAGCGGTTCGGCTGCGTTTTGCGATCAGCTTGTGGCTGCGGATACGCTTGGGTAATGTATTTCAATGGGCTGGTGCACACCAGAGCGGGAGGCGTTTTGCAGAAACGCATACTCCCGGGCTGCTGCAGATTTTGGATTGCGGAGGCGTTTCTGCCTCAATGTTAAGTATAGGAAAAACGCAAACCGCTCTTCAGAGCGGTTTGCCAGGCGGTTTTTGTTACAGTAGCTGTTCAGTAACAGCTTTACTGTAACAATACATGAAATCTACTACACCAAAAAACGCTTCACAAAACCGCAAAATGCTAGCTGAAACGCTACAGAAAAATAAGCGTTTCAAAATCTGCTAGCATTTTGCGGATCTGCTAGCGGTTTTTGGTGTGCACCAGGCCTAACAGAGTAAGCTCAAAAGGCTCCATCTTCCACAGCAGCAGCTGCTGTGTGAAAACCACGATATCTCCAGGTTCATTCAGGGGATAAAGAGATGAAAAAATAACGAATGGCCACACCCCCTTTCTTCCCTGGTGAATTGTGATTTGGAGAAAAACTAACTACTAACTATCACTTATTTATCTCATACTTATCTCACATTTATCTCTTGCATTTCTCTCTGTCGATATTTTCCCCTATACTTCTGGAGAATTGCTATTTGGAGATATCACAGGAGGTAAATTACCTCCCAAGAGATAAATAGGTTGGTAACCTCTGGTGAATTGACGCCTTTGCCACCTAATGGCAGATCTGCTCCAGCAAGAGCCTGCAAAACAGGACTTTAAAACTTTATAGAAATCAAGCTGTGAAACTTAGTTTATGAAAGTACAAAAATGTATATAAGCAGACTTACTGCCTATCTGTATATATATTATTGTAAATAGTCATAAAAATGCAACTTACAGTGCTGAATAACAATGCAGGTGCTGCTTTGGAATTAGTTTTCTTCAAATAGCTTTCCCAGGAAAAATTATCTTTGGTATAACCTGAAAAGATACACGTGATGGCGCTTAGGAAAAAACATATATGAATGTAGGATAGGTTTTTCATGTTGCTTGGAGCATACCTGTCCAGTTTCTCTGCATTTGTAATCTGAAAGTATAGCCTGCATGCAAAAGTTTTTTATGCACACTTCCCTAAGAGCACCTAAGTGCAAGTTAATATCTGAGGCTTCCTGAGATTACTACTTGCTGGGTCATCAGCAGGGGTGTAGCAATAGGGGTTGCATAGGTTGCGACCGCATCAGGGCCCTTGGGCCAGAGGGGCCCCGAAGGGCCCTCCCTCAACTGCAATATTATCTCTCTATTGGTGCTGTGCTCATAATAATCACTCCTATAGATACTTTGAATAGTTGTAATCATTAACAAACTGCTCTCCATTCCCTTCTTGCACCTCTGACACTGTAGTTGCCATTGGCAGGTTTTGGTGCGCCGTATCAATTGTTATGTACAGTATAGAGTGCTTGGGGGGCCCCAACGTAAAACTTGCATCGGGGCCCACAGCTCCTTAGCTACGCAACTGATCATCAGTGCTGTTGCTTAAAGAGAGACTGAAGAGAGTATAAAACTCGCTTCAGCTCTTATATTCAGCAGGGGCATGTGTGCCCCTGCTAAAACGCCGCTATCCCGCGGCTGAACGGGGGTCCCTTACCCCCCAAACCCCTTCGTCTACTCACGGGGATCTCTTTCTGTTTCAGGCAGGGCTAAAGCACGCAGCCCTGCTTCACACGCGTCTATCAGCGTGTATCTCCGCCTCTCCCCCGCCCCTCTCAGTCTTCCTTCACTGAGAGGGGCGGAGGATAGGCGGCGATGCGCCGCTGATAGACGGCGCTGAGAGGCAGGGCTGCAGCCGTTAGCCCGCCTCAACGACAAGTTGGTCGTAGATTTTGCAAGGGGGGATTTGGGGGGTAAGGGACCCCTGTTCAGCCGCGGGATAGCGGCGTTTTAGCAGGGGCACACATGCCCCTGCTGAATATAAGCTCTGAAGCGAGATTTATTCTCGCTTCAGAGTCTCTTTAAGATGGTGAGGCCTAACGCTAGAGGTCCATAGCAGATGAGAGGCAATGTGGGGATGGCAGAAGGAACCACCCTGCGAGGCAGAAGAAGGGAAAGTAGGAGGAGCCATGTAGTAAGAACACCAACCAAACGGAGCATAAAACAAACCACACACCGCAGAGCAGCAACCACATGCAGAGCTGGATTTACAACTCAGGAGCCTGTAGGCACAGGCGTTCTGGTGCCCTAAACCCCGCCCCTCACCTCGGGCCACAGCCCCATATTAGGTAGGCATCCCTCCTCCCCTATTTGGTAACCCCATTAATCTAGGTAGATGTGTCCCCACCCCAAGTATAGGGAGCCATATTTTCCCCCACTTCAGTATTAAGTAGCCCTCCAAATGGGTAGGGGGAGAGGGAGTCGTCTCTCCTACATAAGGAGTCTGTAGGCATGTGCCTAGAATGCCTTATGGTAAATGCAGCCCTGACCACATGGTTGCGTTTGGTGACTTTTAGTGTGAAATAGCCCTAAGATGCCTGGCAGTGCAGACCAAAGTTGTATTCAGTTTATCTATATTAGGGTTTCAGGCATAAATTGCATCTTATTTGTATTCAAGGTATGTATTTAAGTCCCTGGGGGATGCTGCACAACTATGCTGGTTTCATTTCAGTTTCAGCCTGATTAGGAGAACTGCCAATTTTTTGCTGTTCAAAGTTTTATGGAGTCCACAAAGAATGTGGAAAAGAATAAAGGTAACTTAAAGTACACCTGAATTGGGCATAAAATAATGAATGAAGTCCATGGTGGGTTATATTACTTCCTCCTGAGTCTCCAGTTGCTGCTTGTTTTCCTCAGGGTCCTTCCTATTCTCTGTGCCCAATCCTTTTATCCCTCCAGCTTGCATCTGAGCGGCAAAGTGCGATTCTGAACTGCACATGTGCGAGTTACAAATTGCACATGCGTAGTGAAAGAAAGCGCTTGTGGATGAGCACTTACTTTTGCAGTTCTAAATTGCGCCGCTTGGGGGAAACTTACATAAAAGTATTAGTCGAAGAGATCTGGTCGAATACTCGGGAGGACCAGGGACGAGGAATGGGAGAGCCCCAAGAACAAAGAGCAACATCTAGACACTCAGGAGGAGGTATTCTAGCCCACCATGGACTTCATTCAAATGTTTTCCCCCAAACTCAGGGATTCTTTCAGGTACCTTTATTCGATTCCAAATTGTTTGTGAGTGACCATTGAGACCCCGTAGAACTTAAGCCTGCACTAAGTTCAACACAATCGCTGTAAAAATTCTACATGCAAACATGTACAACCCTGAGTTTACTCCGAGCTTGACGAAGATCTGACCTGGCTGACTGGCCATAAACGTACTAAATATGTCAACTTCTTGCAGAACAGCAAGCTAATTCCGCTTCCCTCCTTGATCAGCCAACATTGCCTTACACCTCACCAAACCCTCTATCTCCATCAAATCTATCATTATTGGTCCTCTCTAGGTACCCCCCCCCCCGCACCTGACTCAACATCAACTTACAGTGAGATGCAAAAGTTTGGGCAACCTTGTTAATTGTTATAATCTTCCTGTATAAATCATTGGTTGTTACGATAAAAAATGTCAGTTAAATATATCATTTAGTCTATCAGATCAAATAATCTTCCACCAATTCTAGCCCGTGCAGCATCCTACTTGGTATCACCAACTTCTTGTGCTCCACCACCCTAAGGGGCTGCTCTCACCTTTTATAATGGCTGCCTAGACCCCACAGACAGCTCAAATAGCATGAGATTCCATATGGCAATTTTCAACTCCCTTGTGTTCTCCACTTCACACTCATAGCAGGACCAATCAATTAAAAGACAAAATAAAATATAATATAATTGCGTAGGCTGCTTTTACTCTAACGCATGGGGGAAACCACTACCCAGGAAGTATCACCGTGCTTCTTCTAGGGATCACCCAAAAAACACACAGTGTGTCCCCAACACCTGTCAGGACCATGTTCACCTGAAAGCAAGGCTGCCCAAATCACAGACAGCTCCACAGCATATGTTTGCATGATCCCTTTACTTCCTCTACATATGCTGTGGAGCGGTCTGTGGGGTCTAGGCAGCCATTATAAAAGGTGAGAGCAGCCCCTTAGGGTGGTGGAGCACAAGAAGTTGGTGATACCAAGTAGGATGCTGCACGGGCTAGAATTGGTGGAAGATTATTTGATCTGACAGTCTATGCGATGAGGATAGTTTTTTTCTGTTTTATGCCTCCCTTCTGAGGTTGCCGGACGGAAAGACTGAAGCAGAGTGTACCTCGCAGATTGCACGGCTGGGACTTTATATGCATTGTAGTGGACTGTGAGGCAGCACAAGGTTTTTTTCTTTTCATTTTATTATATGTTGGTATAACATTGGGACTTTGCAGCATACCCACGGATAATCTTAGGTTGTAATGTGTAGTTGTGGAGCTCGCTGAAAATATCTGTCTGATATACTTCAAATATATCATATAGGAGACACACACAGTAATATTTGAGAAGTGAAATGAAGTTTATTGGATTTACAGAAAGTGTGCAATAATTGTTTAAATAAAATTAGGCACGTGCATACATTTGGGCACCACAAAAAAGAAATGAAATCAATAGTTAGCAGATCCCCCTTTTGCAGAAATTACAGCCTCTAAACGCTTCCTGTAAGTTCCAATGAGTCTGGATTCTGGTTGAAGGTATTTTGGACCATTCATCATTACAAAACATCTCTGGTCATTAAAGGAATAGTATCAAACTTCATCAATTTCTGGCAGTAGCATAAATCAAAATTCAATCAACAGTCTGATGGAACACAGCATATCTTTTTGCTGTGCAGTGTCTTATTTTATTTATTTTACCTTATAGATTGCGTCCCCTGAGAAACTGACGGCGACGGGGAATGGGGCAGCTCATTATATGAGAGGGGATTCCTCTATGAGTGTAGCAGTGCCTATCCTACTTTCCCCACATCATAGCGCATTATTCAGCGCATGACCCGCCTAAGTAGCCTGCTATGAGGAGCGAGAGACAAGACAACCTCTCTCGCTCCTACTCTGCCCAGCCAATCTGCCCCAGGAGGCTTGTGTGTGTCGGGCTCGGGCTGCCGCCGCCGCATCGTCATTGCTGTTTGCTACGGAATGGCAAACACATTAGCTGGAGGAGGGCGTGTCATGAGCCTTCCTCCCCTTCCGCTCCTGCTTCCAATGCTTTCAGGAGCAATGACACGCCCTCCTCCAGCTAATGTGTTTGCCGTTCCGTAGCAAACAGCAATGACGATGCGGCGGCGGCAGCCCGAGCCCGACACACAGAAGCCTCCTGGGGCAGATTGGCTGGGCAGAGTAGGAGCATGAGAGGTTTTCGTGTCTCTCGCTCCTCATAGCAGGCTACTTAGGCGGGTCATGCGCTGAATAATGCGCTATGATGTGGGGAAAGTAGGATAGGCACTGCTACACTGTCATAGAGGAATCCCCTCTCATATAATGAGCTGCCCCATTCCCCGTCGCCGTCAGTTTCTCAGGGGACGCAATCTATAAGGTAAAATAAATAAAATAAGACACTGCACAGCAAAAAGATATGCTCTGTTCCATCAGACTGTTGATTGAATTTTGATTTATGCTACTGCCAGAAATTGATGAAGTTTGATAGTATTCCTTTAAACACTTTACCCCCGCCCGTACGAATTTCTCCGTCCCTTTTCCCATCCTTTATCCCCCAGGGACGGAGAAATCCGTACTTTCCGCGCTCCCGCCGCTGCCCGCGCTCCCGCTCGTAAACACGCCGCCCGCCGCTAGTAAACACGCCGCCGCCTGCTCGCCCGGAGATCAATGAATGGGAAAATCCATTCCCGTTCGTTGATCTAAGCCCCGCAATGATCCGCTGCTCTCCGATGGGCAGCGCGATCATTGTGAAAAAAAAAAAAAAACACTCACAGCCTCCTACTACTTCCTGCGAGCGTCGCAATAAACAAAAAGTTACTGTTGCCATCTTGTGGCCAAATAGTAAAACAACATCCTAAGCATTTTTTTACATAGAAATAAATTAGTTATACACAAAAAATTAACTCATTACCTCCCACACTCCCCATTTTTTTTTTTTAATAAAAAAAAAAATTTAAAAATTTACAATTAAAAAAAATACATAAATAGTTACCTTAGGGACTGAACTTTTTAAATATTTATGTCAAGAGGGTATAACACTTACTTTATAAACTATGGGCTTGTAATTAGGGATGGACGCAAAACTGAAAAGAATGCACCTTTATTTCCAAATAAATTTTGGCGCCAAACATTGTGATAGGGACATAATTTAAACGGTTTTATAACCGGGACAAAAGGGCAAATAAATTTCATGGGTTTTAATTACAGTAGCATGCATTATTTAAAAACTATAATGGCCGAAAACTGAAAAATAATTTTTTTCCCACATTTTTCCTATTTTCCCATTAAAACACATTTAGAATAAAATAATTCTTGGCATAATGTCCCACCTAAAGAAAGCCTAATTGGTAGCGGAAAAAACAAGATATAGTTCATTTCATTGCGATAAGCAATGATAAAGTTATAGACGAATGAATGGAAGGAGCGCTGAAAGGTGAAAATTGCTCTGGTGCTCAGGGGGTAAAACCCCTCAGTGGTGAAGTGGTTAAGATTTGATGGCTTCCAAGTATGGACAGCTTTTTTAATTATATTCAGGTCTGGGGACAGAGATGGCCATTCCAGAACGTTGTACTTGTTCCTCTGCATGAATGCCTTAGTGGATTTTGAGCAGTGTTTAAGATCTTTGTTGAAGCATCCAGCCCCGACGCAGCTTCAGCTTTGTCAGCGATTCCTGGACATTGGTCTCCAGAATCTGCTGATACCGAGTGGAATCCATGCGTCCCTCAACTTTGACAAGATTCACAGTCCCTGCACTGACCACACAGCCCCATAGCGTATATGTTATTTGCTATAGCAGCATAGAGGGTGATATAGCGTCTGGGAACGCGGAGAATCACTCGCGTTTCCAGCCTGTCGGCGGCTGTCGTCGAACCCGGAAGTAGCCGCCGGCGGGGACAGGAGGATCGGAGCGAGGCCACCATACAGCTTCAGGGGGCTGAGGGATGCCCCAGGTGAGTAAAAATCATTTTTTTTTTTTCGACTTAAGAATTCCTTTAACTTGAACTGAGCCTGTGGTCTTCCATTTCCTCAATATGTTCCTAACTGTGAAAACAGACAGCTGAAATATCCGAGACAGCTTTCTGTTTCCTTCCCCTAAACCATGATGGTGAACAATCTTTGTCTTTAGGTCATTTGAGAGTGGTTTTGAGATCCCTATGTTGCTACTCTTCAGAGAAAATTAAGAGGAGGGAAACTTACAATTGACCCCCTTAAATACTCTTTCTCATAATTGGACTCACCTGTGTATGTAGGTCAGGGGTCACTGAGCTTACCAAGCCAATTTGAGTTCCAATAATTAGTTCTCAAGGTTTTGGAATCAAGAAAATGACAACAGTGCCCAAATTTATGCACCTGCCTAATTTTATTTAAACAATTATTGTGCACTTTCTGTAAATCCAATAAACTACATTTCACTTCTCAAATATCACTGTGTGTGTCTCCTATATGATATATTTAACTGACATTTATCATCATAACAACCAACCATTTATACAGGAAAATCATGACAATTAACAAGGTTGCCCAAACTTTCGTATCCCACTGTATTTCGAAAGGGGGGTGCTCAGAGTTCTCACTTATGGAATAATTTCCTACCTTGATGGCCTCTCATAGCAGCCCGCCCGGAGCATAATAGGTCTCCAATCTTAGCTAACTGGCAAGGTGAACTGGGCGTCCAACTCGCTGTAGCCAAATGGGGTCATTGCTTCGAGGCCTCAATGAAGGGGAGTGTCATGGACACTGCTATAGTTTACCTGCTGGTAGCATTTGTGTAAACAGCCATGGACTTCTGTTGCCTACCAGCAGGTGGACCCCTATCATGGACACTGCTGCAGTTTGCTTGCGGGTGGCAGCATTTGTGTGAACTGCCATGTACTTCCGCTGCCTACCAGCGGGTGGCCCCCTCTGGTTTTTGGATAGTTTCAGTAGGTTGGTCCACCTGCTCATGGTATTGATAACCTAACAGGTTTGATCTGCCTATTTAAAGAGACACTGAAGCGAAAAAAAATATGATATGATTTGTATGTGTAGTACAGCTAAGAAATAAAACATTAGGAGCAGAGATATAAGTCTAATATTGTTTCTAGTACAGGAAGAGTTAAGAAACTCCAGTTGTTATCTATGCAAAAGAGCCACTGAGCTCCACTACTTTCAAAGTCACAGAGAGCTCTGTCTTCTGAAGCTTATTATCTCAAGTGTCAGTCATTGTATTTTCTTTTTCACTGCAGAGGACAGGTCAAAAGTTCGCTAGCTTTGTAAAATCATTTAGCATGCTGAGTAGTGTGTGTAAACTGCAAATATTAGAGAATGATGCAATGTTATAGAAAAATATATATATATAACTGAAAATAAAAATATGATAATATTTTCTTTGCTACTAATGTTCTAGTAATTATCCATACTACACATACAACTCATTATATTATCATTTTTTTTCCGGTTCAGTGTCTCTTTAAGGCCTCTAGTTGCTCCAGACCAGTATTTAGCTCCTTGTGCCTGGACAACCCTTGTTCTTGATCTTGCTTTTTGTTACTGACCCTTGCCTTTGTCTGCTGATTTTTGTACTGTGAACCTTGTATAATTGTATATATTTTGAGCTTATTTACAGTAGAGATAGTCAGGATTGTATTGTTGCTGGTGTCTGGTATCCAGGCCACTGTCCAGCCTGATGGTATCCAGTCTGATCCCAGGCTGTTGTATCTTGGTTTACCACTCCAGCTTTGCCTCTAAAGACTTTATCAGTTCCAGTTCCCTTTGCACCAGACTCATCTGTTCCACTTTAGCCTGCACTAGACTCGCCTGTTCCAGCCTCGCCAGTTCCAATTTCATGTGCACCAGCTTCATCTGCTCCAGCCCGCCAGTTCCAGTTTCATGTGCGCCAGCTTCAACTGTTTTGGCCTCACCAGTTCCAGTTTCATTTGTACTAGCTTCATCTGTTCCCGTCCAACCTGCACACAAGCTTTCACAGTGTCCAACCACTTCAGAAGAGCTACCACAAACTCCAAGTACTCAGTTTTATCAAATGTGTTCCACCCTTCCCAGGCTTTTTCTATCCACCTTTTGCCAGCACTCATCTTGACAAAAGAATGTAAGGTTGGCTCTGGGGACCCTGGTGGGGGATTGGTAACAACTTTGTGGAGTGTCCGGAGGCGGCTCCTGAAGGGGGGGATTATGTAATGGACACTGCTACGATTTACCTGCAGGTGGCATTTGTGTAAATAGCCATGGACTTCTGCGGCCTACCAGCAGGTGGCCCCTGTCATGGACACTACGTTTGCATGCGGTTGGCAGCATTTGTGTGAAATGCCATGGACTTCTGCTGCCTACCAGCGGGTGGCCCCCTCTGGTTTTTGGACAGTTGTTTCAGTACGCTGGTCCACCTGCTCATGCTATTGATCGCCTGCCAGGATTGATCTACCTATGTAAGGCACTAGTTGCTCCAGAACAGTGCCAGAGTATTCAGCTCCTAGTGTCAGAGTGTCTGGACAACCCTTGTTCCTGATCTATTTTGCCTTCTGCTGCCTTCCTTGCTCTCTTGCCTTTGCATTGCCTCTGTCTGTCAATTTTGTACTGTGAACCTTGTATAATAATTGTACATATTTTTGTGCTTATTTACAGTAGATAGTCAGGATTGTTTTGTTACTGGTGTCCGGTGTGAAGATTGCTGGGATTTGTAGTTCTGTTCAATTTCTGCAGTGTTCTCACTTATATACTGTATGCACAGTATATATCTGTAAATAGTGCACAAGCAATAATAAATATAATTTCACTACTATCTAGGTGCCTGACTTTGTGTACTTGCTGCCAAAAGTGGTTATGTGGTTTATGTCCATGCAGATTTGTGACAGGTAGCTACTGGGGCTGCACGATTTCTCGGTTTTAAACCGAAACCGCGGTTCCTGTGAAGACGATTTGGGGATCGTCTGGATCCAGCGGTTTTCGGTCTTTAGTGCCCGCGCTTGGCCGCATGGCCATGGTCCGCCTACCGCAGCACCGAGCCACAGAAGCAGTGCATATTTATGATGTTAATGAGCCGGGCAGCGGGGGGAGGAGAGTTCCGTCCAAGCGGCACACAGCTTCTCCAATCGCTGGATAGCAATGGAATAACGGCAGCGGTAGGCGGAGCTGTACTAGAGCGTACAGCTCCGCCAACCGCTGCCGTCATACCATCGGTATCCAGCGATTGGAGAAGCTGTGTGCCGTTCTGGACTGAACTCTCCTCCCCCCGCTGCCCGGCTCATTAACATCATAAATATGCACTGCTGCCACTGGATTCCCCCCCCCCCCCCCGAGTCCCGTACGGCGTACCTACCTATCTATACTGGGCACTTTACTAGTTATACTGGGGCACTATACTAACTGTACTGGGGCACTACCTACCCATACTGGGCACTATACTAGCTATACTGGGGCACTATACTAACTATACTGGGGCACTACCTACCCATACTGGGCACTATACTAGCCATACTGGGGCACTATAGTAGCCATACTGGGGCACTATAGTAGCCATACTGGGGCACTATACTAGCCATACTGGGCACTATACTAGCTATACTGGGGCACTATGCTAGCTATACTGGGGCACTATGCTAGCTATACTGGGGCACTATGCTAGCTATACTGGGGCACTATGCTAGCTATACTGGGGCACTATGCTAGCTATACTGGGGCACTATGCTAGCTATACTGGGGCACTATACTAGCTATACTGGGGCACTATACTAGCTATACTGGGCACTATACTAGCTATACTGTGCACTATACTAGCTATACTGGGCACTATACTAGCTATACTGGGGCACTATACTAGCTATACTGGGCACTATACTAGCTATACTGGACACTATACTAGCTATACTGGGCGCTATACTAGATACTATACTAGCCATACTGGGCACTATACTAGCTATACTGGGCACTATACTAGCTATACTGGGCACTATACTAGCTATACTGGGGCACTATACTAACTATACTGGGGCACTTCCTACCCATACTGGGCACTATACTAGCTATACTGGGGCACTACCTACCTATACTGGGCACTTAACGAGCTATACTGGGGCACTACCTACCCATACTGGGCACTATACTAGCTATACTGGGGCACTATACTAACTATACTGGGGCACTACCTACCCATATTGGGCACTATACTGGCTATACTGGGCACTACCTACCCATACTGGGCACTACCTACCCATACTGCCGGACACTATACTATCTATACTGGGACACTATACTGGGGCACTATGCTAGCTATACTGGAGCACTATACTAGCTATACTGGGGTAACTATACTAGCCACACTGGGGCAACTAAACTCCCTATATTGGGGCTACTATGCTAGCTATGCCGCAGCACCCCAGTCCTCCCCCCCCCCCAAAACCCGCTGCACACGACACTGTACACTAGGACGCCACCCATCCCCCCCCCCCCCTCAGTCCCCAGAGAAAAATGTGGTCAGAAAGTGGACCCTGCCGTACGCCACAGTCCACACAATATTGTTCAAGCAATGGGTACATTGTGAATTAAGTGCTAAAGCTTGTTTTGGAAAAAATCGTGAAAAAAATCGAAATCACAATTTCTGACAGAAAAAAATCGCAATTTCAATTTTTACCCAAAATCGTGCAGCCCTAGTAGCTACTATTACTCCCTGTTTGAAACAAATTTCAAACTGGACCTGAACTCTTGCACTGGGCAAAAGGAAAACAGAGAAATTCACCCTGTATGTATTTAGAGAGTTTAGCCTGTTTTATTCCCCCTCATTTGTGTCAAATCACTAGTTGTAATTTGATCCCCCATGTGTCACATAGCAGATAAGCCTATTTGAAAGCACAGACTGTAAACAATATGTCTGCTTCCATGAATCAGGAAGTAGAAACTGTGCAAATGCATTTATTTTTTGATTTGTATCCGCTGTAACAAATACATGCTCTTTGTTTAAAGGTTATTATGCTGTTGCGTATCTTTTAGAGCAGAGAGGAGTTCTGAGTTCAGGTCTGCTTTAAGAGCCTCCTTCAAGCTTACCTGTCCCCAGTCAAAATGTCCAGAATTTAAAAGTGTCCACTGGGGATCGCTGCTGTACTTGCAAATGCTCATGCGGTTTGCGCGGCGATGCCTGGGGAGATTTTCTTAATGATTTGGGGGGTATTTGGAAGCACTGTACACTACTGTACGATATTAATCAGCCAAGAGTAAACGTCACTAAGTAGGAGGTATTTTACCCTTTCAAATGGATTTCCATTGGCTGTAGGACTTCATCCTCACTACAGACCTGTTTTTCTCAGACAAATTGCCATCAGCTTTCACTGGTGGTGAGTTTGATCCACCAAAAGGTGCCCATTAACGGTACAATTTTTCACTAAATGTGATCTTTCATGTGCTTTACATGATCAAAACTAATCTGAAGGTAATTATCGATTTTTCCCATTTACTGAACGATTCTTTCTTCAAATTCGATCATAAAATCCAACTTTCTGATTAATTTTAACCTATTAAGCAATTGACCAAAGAATCGTTTCTTAATGATTGCCTTCGTAAACTGTGAATTTTTTATGCAACTGGATCATTCAAATTGCATCGAAAGATCACATTTGGTGAAAAAATTGAACTGTAAATGGGCCAGTTCCTCTTTACCCTATAAAGGTATTTCACTATGAAAGACCTAAAAAAAAACAATCCCTTTCTCCATCCTAACACTCAACCAATCTTCACAAATGATCCGAATGATGGCCTCACTGCCATACTAGATTTCAGAAACATTCAATATGGAACAATACATCCACACAGAGTTCAAGAAAAAAAAAAATCACAGTTCTACCCTACATCCTATCGTGGTCCACATATAGAGTCGTTATATCTTTCAGTGCAAGAAGACCTCAGACAACGAGACAAATACCTAAATAAACCCAAACCCAATCTAACAAAAGCAGAACGTACAGCCCTAAAAATAAAGAAATAATCATAAGGGCCACTGATGAGGGTGGTGGCATCGTCATTTTAGATGCCAATGACTACACTACAGAAGCCCACAGTCTGCTACATGATTGTACATATTACACCAAACTACCAGGAGACCCTTCACAAGAATACAAATTCAAATACGACAAACTCATCATGCTAGCATTCAGAGAAGGCATTATCTCAAAGGACGAAAAAGAATTTTTGACCACCACACATCCGAAATTACCATTTTTCTATTTTCTACCAAAAATTCATAAATCTATCACAAATCCCCTAGGTCACCCTATTAACTCCGGCATATCTTCACTCACGTCACCCTTATCTGAATACGTTGACCACTTTCTACAGAAATACGTCATTACTCTACCATCTTACCTGAAGGACTCCAGCCAACTATTGGAGGAACTCGCGTCCATAAAGTAGCTGCCCGAATACCACTGGGTAACCCTAGATGTAGTGGCCCTATACACGAATATCAAGCACAAGATCGTTCTCCGCTCATTAGCTGATTACTTACATTTAGATTCCTCCATGCCCACTCCCCAAAAAAAGTCATACTTCACGCCATTCAATTCATACTGACTCACAACATCTTTTCATTCCAAGACACAATCTATTTACAGACCCGGGGCACAGCTATGGGGGCGAACTTCGCTCCATCCTACGCAAATCTCACCATGGGCCTTTTTCGAACAACTATTTCTGGACCACAACCCATATCAAAACAATATTGTTAGATACTGGAGATACATAGACGATGTCATACTCATATGGGAAGGAAACACTGATACAATCCACCACTTCGTTCATTCCATCAATAATAATGATTGGGGTTTATCCTTCACTGCTAATACAGATCCATATACCATTGACTTTCTGGATATCACACTATGGGCTCGATTCAGTAAACGGTGCTAAGTGTTAGCACGCCTACTTAGCACGCCTCTTCATGCCTAAACCAGCTGTTCGCGCATTAAACGCGTGCGAAACGCAGTTTTGCACGCGCAAAGTCAGGTGCGCGCGAAACGTTGCATCGTGGTGTGCCGAAAATTTCGCACCTAATGGCCCTGTAACATCGCATTGGATGCGACCTTAACGTCGCACCCATGCGACGTTAAAGTCGCATGCATGCAATGTTAAAGGCGCATCCAATGCGACGTTATAGGGCCATCGCGATGCGACGTTTCGCGCGCACTGGACAGGACTTTGCGCGCGGACTGATTTGGAAAACGGTGCTAACCTAGTTAGCACCCTAGTTAACACGCCCAAAGTGTTTAGGCGTGCTAACTGGGTTAGCACAGTTTACTGAATCGAGCCCTACATGTAGACAAAAACCTTGTCTGGATAGGCTGTGTTTGGGGTATGATTTGTGAATATTTATTTTGTGTTAGCCTATACGGGCTCTCATCTGTTGGCCTGTTCTGCCAACGTATTGCTTGTCACAAGGGCAGGTTATAAGGTAGATAACCTGAGTGGTATTACAGCTGAAAGATTGACGAATATTATATATTTCATAAGTGATGTTACATTTGAAGGAAAGAGTGCCCGGACGTAGGTATTCGCATGCCAAGCACTTGCTGGAATTACATCTTTGTATACATGGCCTATTTGGGATGGTCGATTCGTCAGAAGTGAGGGCTCAAGGTCTACTGGGTGCTAATATGTTTTTTAAAGTTTTCGCCGTTCACAATACTAGTTTAGGTATGGCATCAAGGTTGGAGCATAGGTAGGGGTCTTTGTGTAATGTCGACCAGTGTTTGTTTAAAGCTGACCTTATATTTTTATGGTTCGAACAAAAGCGAGTAATGAAAGAGGGTTGATTTGCCACCGTAGGTTTTTCTTTTTCCCATGTGGCAAGGAGAGATTTTTGGTCTAAGAGTCTCGCTCGGTTTCTTGCTGATGTGATTAGTGATCCAGGGAATGAACGTTCTCGAAATTTGTTTTGAAAAATTTCTGCTTGTAACTCAAATGTGGGTGAATCTGAACAGTTCTTCCTAATTCTCCTGAATTGGCCAAACGGGATGTTGGTTTTCCACGGTTTGTGGTGCAAACTTCTAAAATGAACATACGAGTTCGCATCCACTTTCTTAAAAAAAGACCCCTACCTATGCTCCAACCTTGATGCCAGACCTAAACTAGTATTTAGAACGGCGAAAACTTTAAAAAACATATTAGCACCCAGTAGACCTTGAGCCCTCACTTCTGACGATTCGACCATCCCAAATAGGCCATGTATACAAAGATGTAATTCCAGCAAGTGCTTGGCATACGAATACCTACGTCCGGGCACTCTTTCTTTCAAATGTAACATCACTTATGAAATATATAATATTTGTCAATCTTTCAGCTGTAATACCACTCAGGTTATCTACCTTATAACCTGCCCTTTTGACAAGCAATACATTGGCAGAACAAGCCAACAGATGAGAGCCCATATAGGCCAACACAAAATAAATATTCACAAATCATACCCCAAACACAGCCTATCCAGGCATTTTGCACAGCATCATAACTCAAACCCAAAACTTTACTTATTTACACCAATTGAACACATCTCGGACAATCTTTCCCCCACTGAACGGATGGCTCGTTTACGAGCACGAGAGATGTATTGGATTTTTAACCTCAGAACACTCAAACCAGAAGGGCTAAATTAATGCCTGGAGCATAACTTCTGATCAATATTCTCTGACCAACATCAAAAAATCATTTTATGGCCTTCCCATGATCATTACCACCATCACGTATTCCTCATCACTATCATTAATTCTCATTACATTTGCATCTACTCAACCTGAACCCCATTTGCCTAGCAGCTACCCACAATGGGACAGCACCCCCTAGAAATTCAGATCCAACTGATGTAGTGCCCCCCATTTAAGCCCACCACTGTACAGCTTGTCAACCCATCCCTCCCCCTCCCCCTCAATTCTCCACCTCCCCTCCACCGTTCCCCTTTACCCATGTCCAAACACCAGCCTCACCTCCACCCTCACTCATCACCTCACACACTTCCCTGTCACTCCCACACCAAACATTAGGATATTTGCATATCCTATCAAATATTCATCACTCATACTCAGTATATAAAAAACATTTTGTTGTTCCCATTTAATCATCCCACCACTTCACACCTATATATACCTATGAATATTTACATATTTCTACCACTTACATATAATTACAACTTCAAAAAATTAAAAACATAACTTAGATTAATCACACCTTTCCTAACTCAGCATTACCTAATAATTTTTCAAACAAAATTCATTTTTCAATTATTCTATGTATCATATTTCATTAGTACTGCGGCTCCTCAGCAACAGGAGGGAACTGGGCAGCAACATCCCAGTCTTCTGCTTCACTGAATCATGGTTACACGACGGCATCCCTGATAGTGCCCTCCATCTCCCTGGTTTTAGTATCATCCGAGCAGACCGTGACAGCGTGCTCTCTGGGAAAAGGAGAGGGGGAGACCTCTGTTTCTACATCAGCTCAGCCTGGTGCTCCAACACCTCTGTTCTTGCCAAGAGATGCACCCCAGACCTGGAACTCCTTCTGGTAAACTGCAGACCCGTATACTCACCCAGGGAGTTTTCCTCCTTTGTCCTTGCTGGGGTGTACATTCCCCCTGACGCTGATGTCAAAACGGCCCTGCGTGAGCTCACTGATACCGTCACACAGTGGGAGACGTCCCTCCTGGCCTCGTTATTCATTATCTTGGGGGACTTTAACAAGGCGAACGTACGCCAGGAGCTGCCACGCTACCACCAGCATGTCACCTGCCCCACCAGGAACACCAACACTCTGGACCACTGCTATACGGTCCTGAAAGACGCATACAAGGCAAACCCGTGGGCAGCACTAGATTCATCGGATCACTGCATCATTCACCTGATACCCACCTACAGGCGACGTCTGGAAACGTCAAAACCAGTCCTTCAAGCCTGCTTCGACTGTACAGACTGGAAGGCTCTGGAAACACCGAACCTAGATGAGTGGGCAGACATTGTATCCTCGTACATCAGCTTCTGTGAGGACCAGTGCGTACCAACAAAAATTCGCAAACACTACCCCAACGATAAACCATGGTTCTCCAATAAACTTCGGCAACTGCGCAGAAGTAAGGAACTGGCGTTCAAGTCTGGCAACCGGGAGGAGTATAGGAGTGCAAAAAACACCCTAAACAGGGAACTGCGAGCCGCCAAAAAGAACTACGCGGAAAAACTGGAACATAACCTCTCCTCAAGGGACACAAGGACTGTCTGGAAGGGGCTTAAGGCTGCCACGAACTACAAGCCCCCCCCCCCCAGCACGCAACTCCCAGCACGCAACTCCCAGCACCGAGCTCGCCGAAAACCTCAGTGAGTTCTATTGCAGATTCGAGAACCTGCCAGTTCCAGCAAGGTCCCCTGAGCCTCCTGCCCTCTCCTCTGACTTAGCTGCCCCACACCCAAGCCCACCCCCTCTAGCGGTGAACAAGGACGATGTCAGGAAACACCTGGCAAAGTTAAATGCAAGGAAAGCCTCAGGCCCAGACGGAGTTTCACCAGCCTGTCTGAACACTTGCGCGCAGCAGCTCGCTCCTATTCTCTCATCCATCTTTACCAAATCTATCCAGGAAGGCAGGGTTCCTGCTTGCTTCAAGAGGTCCACAATCATCCCTGTCCCCAAAAAACATGGTGTCTCAGACCTCAACAATTTCAGGCCGGTGGCTCTCACATCTGTCATCATGAAATCCTTTGAAAGCTTGGTTTTGCCTCTCCTCAAGCTGTCCACTGAGACCCTGCTGGACCCGTTCCAGTTTGCGTATAGAGCAAACAGGTCTACTGACGACGCCATAAACATCTGCCTGGAGCTCGTAAATGAACACCTGGATAAATCTGACTCATACACCAGGATCCTTCTACTTGACTTCAGCTCGGCGTTTAACACCATCAGCCCCCAAATACTTCAAGAGAATCTTGCTGCCCTTGAGGTCCACCCCACCCTTCGCCTCTAGACCACAGATTTCCTAAGCAACAGATCCCAGGTCGTCAAGCTGGGCACTATCATCTCTCAACCAAGGACCACCAACACAGGGGCCCCTCAAGGTTGCGTTTTGTCGCCGTTCCTATTCTCCCTATACACCAACAATTGCAAGTCCACTGCGGACGCTGTCAAAGTCATCAAGTTCGCCGATGATACCCCTATTGTTGGCCTCATCTCTGGGAATGATGAGCAGGGGTATCGCCTCCAGGTTGACAGAATTTGCCACTGGTGTAAGGAGAACGGCTTGGTCCTGAACACTGCAAAAACGGTGAAGATGATTGTAGACTTTAGGAAACATGCCACCACTCCACCCCCGATCAGCATTGACGGCACGGTAGTTGTTAATATTCCCTGTGCACGCCTCCTCGGCACGACAATCTCTAAGGACCTGACTTTAAAAGCCAACACAACCACCACCCAGAAAAAAGCCCAGCAGATACTATTTTTCCTACGCCAACTAAAGAAGTTCGGTATGGCCCGTGAGCTTCTGACCAGCTTCTACACAGCCACAATTGAATCTGTCCTCTGCTCCTCCATCTTGGTCTGGTATGCTGGCTCCTCCGCCAGCGATAGACACAAACTGCAGAGGGTCATCAGATCAGCGGAGAGGATCATCGGGAAACCACTCCCCTCTCTTGATCAAATCTTCAACTCAAGACTGCGCTCCAGAGCTCAAAAAATAGCTAATGATCCGTCCCACTCAGGCTTTCGCTTCTTCAGTAGACTCCCCTTAGGCCGGAGATTCCGATCCATCTACACCAGGACCACGAGGCACAGAAATAGTTTCTTTCCCTCAGCCATAAACTATCTGAACTCTTAGAACTCTAAACCTGACCGCACGGAAGCATACTGCTATGTAAATGTGTTCATATGTGACCAATTGCTTTAACTGTATCTTTATATTGTTGATGCGTGCATGCAGTTGTTTTGTATGTCCTGCTCTTTTTTCACACTTGCCCTGTACTTTGCCAAACCCAATTCCGGGCACGGCCCAGTCGTGCTTGGCGAAATAAAATATTCTGATTCTGAATTATTATAACCTTAAATTCAGTTACTCATGAAAACTTCCTAATTCTTTGCCGCCATCTAGTGGCAAGAAAAAAACACTACACTACATCTTCTATTGCCAGCCCAGTTAACATACAGAGGTACTGGCAAAATATTCTGATAGCCTATGAGGCTACCTCTTCCAAAATGGCGCCACCTATACTTCCAGTAATAGCGGCATGCGTAATGTCATCATCACGCATAAGCAGCACCCCTCTTCACTCCCGGCGAGCGCGCAGTTCTGCGGCTGCCAATTACACCTGCAATTTATTTAGCCCAGCGCGGGATTCCACCCACTAGAGGCTCCCTTTGCTACATCATTCATTTAGTTGGGTAAGTGTCCTGAGTTTACTGTTTATTACATTCGGCATACTAGTGCTCCCCCTGTTGCTAAACTTTGAAACCATGCACATTGCTGCTTGTTCTTATCAATACTAGTGACCAGCCCATTATATTATGCAGGAAAGCACAGATTTTAGAGTCTAACACAGCCTGCAACCTGTGTTTTTTCCCCAAATTGAGCTGGCCAGGTCTTCCTGTCACTATATCTTCTGTTGTA
The DNA here is from genome assembly GCF_040937935.1 of Hyperolius riggenbachi. Lineage (NCBI taxonomy): Eukaryota > Metazoa > Chordata > Amphibia > Anura > Hyperoliidae > Hyperolius > Hyperolius riggenbachi. The sequence continues at coordinate 169,622,468 of NC_090651.1, forward strand.
TTTAATCTATTTTATATAACAATGTATTTTAGCATTAACTATTATCAGCCTTTGAAGCAATTTTATGTACTTATGAACTCAAGCATTTTTATGGTTCAACTCATTCATTGATCTAATTATTTGATACAATTTTTATTTTTCCATATAAAAAATAATAAATACAAAATTATAATATATTTATTTTTGCTGATACCCTTTTTTTCCCCCTACCCAAATATATGTGACCCATACACACCAATTCATTGGTTACCTATACCCCTAACAATAGATATGAATCACCATTCCAAATATAAAAACATGAAATTAGAATTGAGATATTCAATCGAAATGGATGATATAATTGTGTGCTGTAAATGTATATATATTATTATTTTAAGAGTATGGCATATTGAGGAGTTTTCTCTACTGATGTAGGCACTGCTATTGGCCTGAGGAAGCGGGCTCGGACCCACGAAACGCGTTGCCTGTACTACTAATAAAAACCTTTGCTAATACAAAGAGTTTTTTCGTCATTGAAGTAAGCTACCTCAAAACCCTTTTCTCATTTAAACTGTTTTTAGATGCTTTTATACTACACCAGGGCACCTCTTATACCCTTACTGTGCAATTTACACCCCCATACCATACCTCACCCGTCTGAGGGGTGGAGATAGAACACACGTGACCTTGACCACGGTGGACCTCTGTCCCCTTTCATTCACCAAGGAGAGCAACCGCATCCAGGTCCCCAGTGACCACCCCGAGCGGAGTCGGGTTTGTTGTCTCCACCTGCTTCCTGTGGTCTTTTGCCCCTGTGCAACCCACCTTTGTGAGTAGTATTTTACTTTCTATCATTGCCAATTGTCTTGACATACTGCACCATTGGGCTCCCACTTTTGTTTCCTGTGCCTTTTTCCTAGAGGGTGCCAGCACACCCACATTCCACTTCCTCTTTAATGGTTCACTGCTAAACAAATGTTGCTCTGTCAGAACTTTGCAGAACACAGTGCCACAGACATATTGAGCTTACTTGAAGAGGACAAATCCCTTTGTTCTAGAGTGTTACTCCTGTTTCCCTGAAGTCTTTGCCAAAATGCTGAGCTTTTAATTTTAACTGACATGTAAAGAAGCATTTGAAATTATTTTCTGCATGCCGATTGAATAAGGCCTCTTTTCCACAGGCAGTTGAACTGTGTGCTCAGCAAGCAGTTGTCAGGCAGCAGCGAGCAGTTACCACGCAGCATCTAGCAGTTACCAGGTAGCAGCAGCAAACATTTGTGAGAGTTTGAGAGGCATTTCACTGCCTATCAACTGCCCGTGGAAAAGAGGCCTTAAAGAGAATCTGTACTCTAATATTCTTGCACTAAAAAGCATACCATTCTATTCCTTATTTTCTCCTGTGCCCCTCTGTGCTGTTTCTGCCACTCTCTGCTGCAATCCTGGCTTGTAATTAACAGTTTTAGGCAGTGTTTACGAACAAACTAACCCGCTTGTGATAGGCTCACATAAATAGAGTGTGTGAGTCATACAGAGTGTGCAGGGGGCCTGCAGACGGTGTGTATCACTTCTATCCAATCACAAGCAGCCCTGCACATTCCACACATTCAAGCCTTAGCCCGACAGACACGACAGAGGAAAGGAGATAAGATTTATTACAGAGACAGTGCAATTAGGAAAGGCTGCACTAAGCCAGAGCACATTAGAACAGGCATAGGAACTTATAGAATAGAAGAACTAAGGCTGAAAATTTTGTTACAGAGTCTCTTTAAGGACCATACACACGGCATACAAAATGTCTGTACAAACACGTGTTGAGTGACGGTTTGTTCGTGTGTACGCTGCAAAAGACAAAGACTGTCAGCAGACTGTCTGCAGAGACAGCCATGTTTGAGCGATTCAACTGGTGAATCGCTTGTGACTTTTGTCTCACAAACCATTGCTTAGTCTGTTGGTGTCCTGTCATGTGTACGAAAGTCTTCTACAGACAGCAGAGTCGCTACCATAGTACTACTACTATACGTAGTCTGTGGCAGACAGCTTCCGTCATGTCTTTACTCTTCCTGTTGTCACGTGTGTACAACTGTCACAAACTCAAATTGTCGCCGCCATAAATATGCTGTTGTCTCGTCTGTCTGTCATTGCCTCGCAACTACACACAAATGTATGCCGTGTATGGGCCTTTAGTCAACTGCTGCAATTGAAACCGGATTAAACTTCCACAATGTTTCTGTGGCAATCTATCTGTAAACCTGTTTGATTGCAGTCTAAACAAGCCCTAATACAGTTCTTAAACTGGCACTTTATTTTACACAATACTTAGACGGGTCAAAAAGTGCAAAAAGCTCAGACCTAAACCTCTTGTTCACACTACAAGAGCTTTTTAAACACTAGAGATTCTGAAAAGCGGTTTCTAAAGCAATGCTATGGGGGATTTTTACAAAATCACATTGCTCAAGTGAGAACACATACATAGGATAACATTAGCAAGAGCTTTTAAAATCAAAGCACTTAGAAGTAGTGTAAACAAGCCCTTGATGAATTTGAATAAAGTGTACCACCGAAAGCCAGACCTCATCATTCCTCTAAAGTGAAAAAAAATTAGGTTAGTAAAAACATACATTTGTTAAATAGCATTGTTTAAGTTTAATTAAGAAAAAATATTTCTACCCTTTGGAGGTGTCAGCTCTATGTTATTCTTTTCACAGAATCCAACAGGAAAAATAGAGTTTGATGTTGCATGATAACAAAACCAATCTGACCCGTCAGTAGAGAGTGAACTATCCATGGCAACCATCAAATAACCTTCCATCAGCACCTAGAGAATACAAAAATGAAAGAATAGTATAAAAATGGGGAGCTGAAGTATTGTAGAAGAGAAGTATGGTGTTTTCTCTAAGAGCCTATTAAGTAATATACAATGGGTATCCAGTGAAGACCAGTACTCATCATATAAATTAGGACACTGAATGCCAAATGATTTTTTAATGGCTTTTTGGTTTAGGTCTTTCATTCACACTGCACATAGTAGATTGTTACATGTTGAATGTTTTGAGATTTTAATCGAGTGATTTAAAAATCTGATGACTTGATTTCTGCATGTGGCGAGGGCCCTGCCATTTGGAGAATTAAGTTGTCGGTATTGGATGTCATGCGATTGAGATATCAAAACTATGGATCAGTTATATATGCGACATTGGTCATCTGATTGCAAAAGCAATCTCTCATTTGGAAGTATGAGGGAAACATAGTTTGAATGGAGGAATGTCAATGCCCAATCCTAGCAGTAGACTTTGTCCATAATGTTTGTAGACCTCTTAGGATGTAAATGCTAATCATCCTCACAGTGTAACCAGAGCTATGGTCAAGCAAGTGTTTTTCATTACCTCTCTGGCCAAAGCAGAACAAAGGACTGTTCAGTCCTGGTTTAGACCAGTTTTGACCATGTAAGTTTGCAAAGCTGAATATTTAATATAGCAGCTAGGTTTAGTGGTCAACGAATAGAAGTTCAGCATTATTCAACCAGACCAATCAGAAGACAGAATGTGTCATAGATAAAGTGCTCAGGCAGGAAAGATTCTGGTATTCAGTCATGCATTCATTCTCTCTTCACTCACACATATACTCAAACATATACACACACACACATATACACACACACACACGCACGCACGCACAGAAAGAAGATCTCTACAGACAATAGCCTTCATATACATACAAACTACACAGCAATTTAATCATTTTGTTTTTTTATTTTTTGTAACTGATTTCGATGTAACCAAGACCTGTAACCTTATTGATTTTTGAACATTTATGGAAGTCAATAATGCTGAATTAAACCAACACATCTTTTAAATGATTTATCTTGGTCTCCAAAAACATTGTTTTTATTCAAACAAAAACCCCTATTTAACACAGATTAATAAAAACAGATGTACAGAACTGTACTCTTATAATAGCCATGTACAGTATTTTGTTGTTATCAAACAGTGGTCATATAATGGAGTCCTTAAAAAGTTATAGTCACTAATACAATTACCGTAAGCAGAAAATTATTTTAACATGCAAACATTCACTGACTGAGGAAAATAAATAAATTTAGCCTATCAGCGTCTGTAGCTGTTTATCACCTGGCAGCTAAAGGGCTCTGACTAGTTGCATTTCCATCCTTACCTAGGTCAGGAGAAATTTCCACATTAGGAAAATTTTGCACACATGACTTCACTTTTACACTACATAGAGCTAACAAAGATCATCTATTTGTACTAACCAGCAACTCGTGTGTGTGTGTGTGTGTGTGTGTGTGTGTGTGTGTGTGTGTGTGTGTGTGTGTGTGTGTGTGTGTGTGTTTACAATACTATATTGTTTCACAGGTTCAACAATGTTAGGCATACTAGTTCTGACTAGGAATGGTGTTTAGAAGTTAAGTATCGTGCACACTTACAGAGGAACTTCAGTGAAAATAATATACTAACAAAGTGCTTCATTTTTACAATAATTATGTATAAATGATTTAGTCAGTGTTTGCCCATTGTAAAATCTTTTAAATCCCTGATTTACATTCTGACATTTATTACATGGTGACATTTTTACTGTTGGCAGGTGATGTAGGTGCTGCATGCTTTTTTGGCAGTTGGAAACAGCTGTAGACCGCTATTTCCCACAATGCAACAAGGTTCACAGACAGGAAACTGCCAGGAGTACCACGGTCCTCAGAGTTTCTTGTGGGAGGGGTTTCACCACAATATCAGTCATACAGCACCTCCTGATGGTCTGTTTGTGAAAAGGATTAGATTTCTCATGTAAAAGGGGGTATCAGCTACTGATTGGATAAAGTTAAATTTTTGATCAGAGTTTCTTTTTAAGAGAACTCAACTCCTCAGGTGACAGTTGGGACTGTGCAGATACATCAGTAGCCTACCGACTAGCAATCCTAGGTCTTTTTTCAGACAGACAATTGACAGGCAAGGAATTCACTGCCTGTCAGCTGCTCTCCTGCATCCACCAGTCGCTTGTTAGCTTGTTAAGCCTTTTAATTCAAAAGCTATAAGTCTTAAAGTTGAAGATTTTTTTGCTGGTTTTCAGTCTTTTTTGCATTAAAAGACATTTAACATTTCTCTGAATACATTTAATTTATATTGATGTTTTCAAAACATATTTTATTTATGTTTTCAAAATATATTTTCAGTACATATAAAAATACCAGCGCTGCGTAATATGTTGGCGCTTTATAAATACAATAAATAAATAAATAAATAAGATGTGCACAACAGATATTCGTGTCTCGCCCACATATACAGTTGTGTTCAAAATTATTCAACCCCCAATGCTGTAAAGGGTTTTAGGCAATTTAGTGTACATTTGTAATTGTGTTCAGAATGAAATCTTACAAGGACTTTTTAAAGAACAAAATGCAACTAAAATGGCATCAATTGTTTTTGTAATACAGTATTAAATGTTTTTTTGTGATTTCTTCATTAACACAATTATTCAACCCCTTAAAGACTACCACTCTTAAGAACAGAGGTTCATTAAAGTCTTTTCAATCAGGTATTGAAAACACCTGTGAATGTTAATTAACAGCAGTCAAGCATAATACGCACCAATTAGGCAGATTTAAAATGACTGTGATACTTAGCTCCTTCTAGACATTTACTAGTGTGTTTACAAACATGGTGAAGTCAAGAGAATGGTCCAGGAAGACCTTCTCTTCACAGGAAGGGCAATGGCTATAAGAAGATTGCAAATATGTTAAACATACCAAAAGACACCATAGGAAGCAGTCATTCGCAAATTCAAGGCAAAGGGCAATGTTGAAACACTACCTGGTCGTGGCAGAAAGAAGATGCTGACTTCGACTGCTGTGTGCTACCTGAAGCGCAAAGTGGAGAAAAGTCCCCGTGTGACTGCTGAGGAACTGAAAAAAGATTTGTCAGATGCGGGTACTGAAGTTTCAGCTCAGACAATAAGGCGCACACTGCATAATGAAGGCCTCCATGCCAGAACTCCCAGGTGCACCCCCTTGCTGTCTCCAAAGAATAAGAAGAGTCTACTGCAGTATGCCAAATGTCATGTGGACAAACCACAAAAGTTTTGGGATAGTGTTCTGTGGACTGATGAAACAAAATTAGAACTGTTTGGGCCCATGGAACAACACTATGTTTGGAGGAGGAAGAACAAGGCCTATGAAGAAAAGAACACCTTGCCTACTGTGAAGCATGGTGAGGGGTCAATCATGCTTTGGGGCTGTTTTGCTTCTGCAGGTAGAGGGAAGCTTCAATGTGTGCAAGGTACCATGAATTCTCTTCAGTACCAGGAGATATTGGATGAAAATGTGATGCAGTCCGTCACAAACCTGAGGCTTGGGAGACGTTGGACCTTTCAACAGGACAATGATCCCAAGCATACCTCCAAGTCCACTAGAGCAGTGTTTCTCAACATTTTATTGGCATGTACCCCTTTTAAAACCCCCTAGTTGGTTTGGTTGCCATCTGAGACAAGTAACTTTCTTAAAGCAGGAGGATCAGCTATACCATGCCAGGGAAAAAAAACACATGTATAAGTAGATAGATACTTGATCTACTTACATAACACATGTATTGTACTGTCCACGTTTTGATTTCAGTGAATTTTATATAGTAAATGAAGAAAATTCTGTTCTTGGTGGGGGCCATGTCTTTTGCCCACAGCTGAGGCTAAATACTGATATTCTTCCCTTAACTTTTTTTTCTTTTCTCCCCAACCGCTGAGTCACCTCAGCCTTGCTTGTAAACACAAGTGAGCAGGGGGGTTTCAGATAAGCAGCTAGGTAGGGAAATAAAGGGAAGGAGGAATATATTATAGATAAAAAAAACCCAGCATGCAACTGTTTGGCACTGACTACTAAAGGGCCATTGCTCCTAAAGTATGTGATAACTCCAAACCATAACAGCAGAAAAAGTTTTGAAAGTTTTGAATGCAAGATTAGCATCTTTATCACTTAAAGAACAAGCGACACCCATGCTAACCTATAAATAAAAAACACATATACACTATCCACGTAATGATTCCTGTGAATTTTACAAAGGAAAAGCAGAAAATCCTATTCTAGGCAGTGGCCATCTTGCCAAGCTAATGCTGACATATCCTCCCTGACTCTTGTTTTCCCCCCTCCTTTCTCTTGCTCATTGTGTATTCATTAGCTGCCCTCCTCCCAGAGTCTTTTTTTTTTTATTTACACATCCAATCACTGAGTCACCTCAGCCTTGCTTGTAAACACAAGTGATCAGCTAGGCAGGGAAATAAATGGATGGAAAAGGAGGAATATATTATAGATAAAAAAAACTCCCAGCATCCAACTTTTTGGCACTGTTTGGCACTAGGGCCAGTGCTCCTAAAGTATGTGATAACTACAATCCATAACAGCAGAAAAAGTTTTGCAAGTTTTGAATGCTGGATTAGCATCTTTATCACTTAATACACTCAGACCAGTTGCTGTTGAAATGTGATTTTTATGGTGACAATCCCGCTTTAAAGGAATGGTAGTTTGCCGAAACAAACCTCCATATCATAATGCCCAACATAAACTCTAACCTGAAGTTAGCTGGCCACTGGTTTTACTGAACTATCTTGTCACAGTATTTAATGAGCAGCATTTAATGAGCAAACTTACCTTGCACACAGTTGCTGCACATATATTACCAAGATTCAAAGGGTCAATGGCTTCCAATTTCATTCCTACTTCAAACCAGACTCCTGCTGGATATACGACTCTTACCTAAAGTAAATAAAATCATTATTTATTATGTAATAATACAAATAAGGAATGCACATAACTTTAAGCTGGGTTTCAATACTTTTTCTCCTTTTATATAAAATACAGCTACACATACAAAAGCAGTGCAGATAAAACACAGTCGAACAACACATCTTGTAAATGGTAGCGGTGGAAAAACAATATAGATGAAGTACAGAGCACAGGCCCTAATTGTCAATTTTTACACCCATATGAATATTTGTACTCTTTTGCCTATACAAACTATTTTGTACTGTCAATTCTTGCAATAAACACCTTTGGTTAATGAAAAAAAACAACAGAGCACCAGCCCTACCTGCCCTTATAAACATATAGCTACAGGGAAAGAAACAAGTAAGGTGTTGGAAGGAGGGTCATTAAAGGGGAACTTCAGCCTAAACAAACATACTGTCATCAAGTTACATTAGTTATGTTAATTAGAATAGATAGGTAATATAATTTCTTACCCACCCTGTTTTAAAAGAACAGCCAAATGTTTGTGATTCATGGGGGCTGCCATCTTTGTCATGGGAGCAGCCATCTTTTTGGTTGAAAGGAGGTGACAAGGAGCAGGAGACACAGTTCCAACTGTCCTGTGTCCTGTTCACCCCTCCCAGCTGCACACGCTAGGCTTCAAATGTCAAATTCAAAATGTAGAAAAAAGAAAATTGCACCAAATCAGCAGAACGAGAACAACAACATCAGAAATCCCATCATGCTTTGCACAGCATCAGGGGAAAAAAGCCCGGGCAGTTTTCTTCTGTGCAGCTAAAAATGAGACTTGTACAAGAGAAATAAAGTTCTGATGCTGTGAAACTGTTAAAGAAACACCAGGCCTTTTCAGTGCTGCTGAGTCGATTTTTAGTCTGGAGGTTCACTTTAAGATGTATACCATCTAACATTCTTCCTTATCATTGTATTCTAAACCTCATCTATACTTTTTTTTTCTCACACCTCTTTCTTGCCCCCAAACCCACTTATATTCATGCAGACCACCCAAATTTCAGTGATTAATATATGCTGGAAGGTTTGTTGGATTTTTGTACGGGTCTGAAGTAAATTGGTTGAAAGCTTTTAATATTAGCCAATACATTATTTCATAAAAATTTAAAATCTCCTTAATGAGGAGCTTTACTGAATGCAACTTAATGATCAAAATTGCTTATATTTCACAATATTCACTTATAAATTATTTAAACAATGTTTGCCCACTGCTAAATTTTGCCTCTCCCTGATTTACATTCTTAAAGAGAAACTCCAACCAAGAATTGAACTTTATCCCAATCAGTAGCTGATACCCCCTTTTACATAAGAAATATATTGCTTTTCACAAACAGACCATCAGGGGGCGCTGTATGACTGATATTGTGGTGAAACCCCTCCCACAAGAAGCTCTGGGACCGCTGTACTTTTGGCAGTTTGTTACAATGTAACAAGGTTCACAGACAGGAATTAGCTGTTTCCAGCTGTCTCTAACAGCCAAAACAGCTAGCAGCAGCTACATAACCTGCCCACAGTAAAAATGTCACCATGTAATAAATGTCAGAATGTAAATCGGGGAGAGGAAAGATTTTACAATGAGCAAGCACTGACTAAATCATTTATACATAATTATTGTAAAAATGAAGCACTTTTTTTATTACATTATTTTCACAGGAGTTCCTCTTTAAAATTATCTATCACTGGTGGCAACATAGTTACTGTTGGTAAGGAGTATCACTACGGAATGTTTGTTTGTTGTGTTCTGAATGAGCAGAAGCAACACCTTGTCATAGAGTTCTCTGGGGCAGAAGGCTACATAACTTAACAGCCTATGGTAAACATCACTGAGAGAGCAGGATTACATATCAATATACAGCAATATATAGATATTCAATGCTAAAACCAGAATAGAATTGTGTCTCCTGAATAATGAACTTTATTACATCCTACCATATGTTGTTGTTGTGTTGTCTCTTTAATCACTATAAATATCATACAGTAACCAGTGACCCCCCCCCCCCCCCCCCCACAATTATAAGGACCAGCAGATCCACCGCCTGCTTCAACAGGAGACAAGGTCTGTCTGAGCCAGGTGGAGGTGAGATTGTGACTTTAGTGGAGCCAGATGGAATCTTATCAATAATCGTAAACTCCCCCCCCCCACCCCCGTGCATACCACAGAGTGCACCTGCGCCCCGACAGCAGAGAGCACCCATGCCGTCACCACAAAGCGTGCCCATCTCCTCCCTTCTTCCCCTGCTGCAAGCAGTCGTTACAGCATGTGCAGCAATGCATCCATGCGGTATTACAACTGCTTATTAAAATATAAGATGAAAATGGCCGCGTAAAAGATAAAGTACAATCTGTGCTGTACAGCTTACCTCTGGAGACACTGTTTAATAAACAGTGTGAATGGAAGACTTAACAGCTCTTTCTTTATCCATGCTGAGTCATAATGTATCACAGGTCCTGTCCTCCTATAATACCCTAGTTACATAGTTTTTTGGTTAAAAAAACAACTCTCCAAGTTTAACCAGGAAAATTGGTACAACACTGTCCAACATTGCCCTGCACCCTTCACATATCCCAGTTGATCCAGAAGAAGGGAAACCCTCTTACAAAACTGGGACAAACTAGCCATAGGGCCCATTTCCACTATCGCGAATTCGCATGCGTTTTTCGCATGCAAATTCGCATAGCAATACAAGTGAATGGGACTCTTGTCAGGATTCCTTTGCATTTTTCTGTGCAGAAAAAATTCGCATGGCAGAGCCATCAGAATTCGCATATCGCATACCGCTATGCGAATCGCATACAATGTATTTAATAGGAAATTCGCATGAGGTTTGGGTATGCGAATTTTCGTGCGAATTCGCATAGAAACAATGGAAAAGCACACCAGCACTGCCATGGTTAAATTCGCATACATCGTCATCCATGCGAATTTTCATGCAAATTCGCATAGAACCGCATGCGAAATTCGTATCCGCATGCAAATTTTTACCACGGCGATTCGCACCGCACAAGTGGAAATGCAGCCTTAGCAGGGTAAAAATAAATAAATAAACTCTACCAACTTTGGATGGCAGTTAGATAAATGCATACTTGGAAAATGCTGCTTGTAGAATATCAATAAAATAACAGATATTCTACCAGGGCTGTGGAGTCGGAGTCGTGGAGTCGGGGCAATTTTGGGTGCCTGGAGTCGGAGTCGGGAAAAAATGCACCGACTCCAACTCCTAATGATTTTAAACTGCAATTAAAATAGAAAATATGATAAAATGTTCTATTTCTCAGATAATGGTCATCATAAATAATTTATACATACAGTAATAGCTGTGCTTAGTCCACAAAAATGAAATAAACCAATCAAAATTAGTTACTTGTGCTGCTTCAATAAAGCAGTCCCAGTATTTTTAAAGTCAGATATACATATCTGATTGTGACTGTATATATGATATGTACACAGGAATCTCATATATACTAAATAACATCTATGCTGTAAGTATAAAGCCTGATGTGTAGCCGTGTCACTAATAGAGATGGTCAACGAGATGGAAATAATTCTGCGTTGATTCTGCTTTATGCAAATGTATGCACTCCCTTTACTCATGAAATCAAATAATTTGATATGTTGTTAAAATTTGGTTTGGTGACTACGAATTAAATGGTTCCTGAGAAGGATGAAAAGAAGTTTTATACATACCTGGGGCTTCCTCCAGCCCCCTTCAGGCCAATTAGTCCCTCGCTGTCCACCTCCACCACCTGGATCTTCTGCTATGAGTCCTGGTAATTCAGCCAGTCCGGCTGCATGCAGCTTCCACACCCAGGAGCGTTCTGCACCTGCGCAACAGTGCTGCGCAGGTGTAGTACACTCCCGGTGGCGGAGTGTGTGCGTGCGCACTACGCCAGACTGGCTCAAGTACCTGGACTCATAGCAGAAGATCCAGGTGGCGGAGGAGGACAGCGAGGGACTGATTAGCCTGAAGGGAGCTGGAGGAAGCCCCAGGTATGTATAAAACTTTAATTTCATCTGTCTCAGGTTTACTTTGTTACCCAGTAGTACTGTACTCTACATATGCACTCTTAACAGAGCTGCAGGGAATCCACTGAGAATGTTGTGCACATTGAACATAGAGGTGTTGTCTATCACCCATAAACCTGGTTCAGATTGTGCATGAAGAATGTGTAATAGAGGAAGAATCTCCTTATTCCCCTGAAGAGTACCTGCACATCACTCTTACATGTACCCACAGTTACACTGCTTAGGGCCTGATAGATGTTCTTTGTTCCGGCCTGTACCTTTTACAAGTACTCTTACCAAGGACTAGTTTTAGTCTATGACTAAAGGGAATAAATATGGCAGTCCCCATATCCTTCTCATTTCAGTTGTCTTTTAAAATTCCTAAGCGTTGGCAGTTAAGAGACGAATTTCATGTTACATACTTTCAATCAACAAGATTGTAATATGCAAATTAGAGGAGTCGGAGTCGAGGAGTCGGAGTCGGAGGAATCCTAAATGGAGGAGTCGAAGTCGGTGGATTTTTGTACCGACTCCACAGCCCTGTATTCTACTATTGGTCAGTGGTAATTCCAATACTTTACTATGGCTAAACCTAACCCTACTCTCACACAAGCTTCCTTCTACCGATGTCTAACCCTATCTGACCCCCCTTGCACACTCTAACCTACACCCCCTCCACATGATTCCTAACCCCTAATTGACCCCCTATCCATGCCTAACCCCCTTTGCAAACTCAAACATTATCGGCTATTAACAGCAATTTGGGCACCCAATAAAATATTGGGTAACTAGACTGCGGGCATTCAAGGCGACTGCTATTTTAGCCAGTGCCTCCAACGACCAAATTTCTGTTAATAGCTGATATTAATATGAGCACCTGTTCCTAGATAAACTCTCTAGAGCAACTGGAAATCACCAAGTAAGTAGCTGAGGATGTCCTTCAATGCAAGGAAACCATCAAAGCCTTTAAATGCAGATACAGAATTTTCCATAACCGCTGCCTGGGGTAGGATTTTTCAAATTGTAACCACTCTTACTGTAAAGAACAGCTTTCTATCTACACAGATGGCAAAACCTTTTTTCTTCCATATACAAATCATGTATCCTTTGTACAAGCCTACGGACACAAAGTTGATCTGTCAAGCTTTTGTGTTGCCCTCTGATGTACTGTATTTATATAGATACCAAAAGAGAAAAAAAACGAGAAAAAAATGCTTGGCACTAATCATAAGTGTTTATTGCCATCAATTTCAAGTGATATCAATCCATGGTAAACAATAACATGTGCATGAAGGATGATACTTTTGACAGGCAAGTGGGGGGTGTCGTGTATGGTTGTGGGAGCCGCTACGTGAACGGCCTGATGACCGTTTCACTTGGATAAGCTTCTTCTGAGGCTCTAAAGTGCACTCCACTGGATTTGGTATTTCTGCCTCTATTTGTTTTGACCTGCCTGACATTGTCCTGTCTCCTGCTCCTATAAAATGGATAGCAACTTTGACCTGTTTGCCACCTGTCTTGGCAGCTAGTATAGTGTCCTTGTTAGTCCGGTTGTCTGTCCTTCTCCTCTGTGTTTAACTATGCCTTGGCGACCAACTATTCACCACTGCAGACTCACCCGTTCTCTCTGTCACTGGCCCGTCACCCACTAGGGGTGGTGGTCTAATCACCCTTGTGGGACAATCTGGTAAAGATCACTAGCCACTAAGATTCAGCGCCTTGGGAGAATTCACGTCTATTACTAGTGTGGTGTCAGTGGTGACTGCTTCCTGTAATAGGGGTATTGGGAATTCTACATGATTCTTGCTCTTCTCAGTAACTAATTGTTACCTTGTTGTATCAAGAACTTAAATAAACTCCACAAAAGATTGTTCAAACCCTTATCTCACAATTTCACCTTGTTGCAGATTCTACTTTGGTGCAATTCCTCCTGATCCCGTGAAATAACCACTGGGTAGTTTTGTTAATTTGCTGTTTACAGTGGCAACAATCTGTTGCCGCATAAGCGTTGGCATCTGTGAGTTTAACCATTTCATATCATGGGCTGAAGGGAACGTGTACCTTTATAAAGGTCTTATTTGCACTAAAGGTACGCAAATAGGAGTTTTATAAATGTTTATATTGCAGGAAGTGGTTAAAAAAATTTCTGATGGCCAACCTATTAGCATTCCTAGAAATCTGTAGATCGAATGCTAGGTACACTCGATACAATTTTCTAATAGATTTACTGTCAGATCAATTACTTCCAACAGGTCTAATCTGATTTCCGATTTTTGTTTTTAACCAGTTCACCCCCAAGGGTTTTTATCCTAACGGACCAGAGCAATTTTCAGTTGTCAGCGCTCCTCCCTTTTATTCCCTAATAACTTTATTACTACTTATCACAAGAAAATGATCTATACCTCGTTTTTTTCGCCACCAATTAGGCTTTCTGTGGATAGTACATTTTGCTAAGAATTTTTTTATTCTAAATGCATTTTAATGAGAAAAACAGAAAAAAAAAAGAAAAAAAATCATTATTTCTCAGTGTTCAGCCTTTATAGTTTTAAAATTAAACATTCTCCTGTGGATAAAACAAACACGTTTTATTTGCCCAGTGGTCCCGATAATTAAACCGTTTAGATTATGTCCCTACCACAATGTATGGCGACAGTATATTATTTTGAAATATAAGTGGTTATTTTTCTGTTTGTTCTGGCCATAACTACAAGCCCCTATGTAATAAATTAAAATTAATTTTCCCCCATAAAATATAGAATAAAAAAAGCTGAGTCCCTAAGGCAACTATTTATTTATTTTTTTTAAGCTGATTTTTTTTTTTACAAGTGTTTTTTTTGGGGGGGAGGGTTGGAAGTGTAATTTTATTAATGATGTGTATATACTTGAAAATGTATGTATTTTGTAAGTGTAATATACTTTTTGGCCACAAGATGGCGCTGGTGAACACTCATAGGACGTGTTCACTTTTTTTTTTTTTTTTTTTGCACACTTTATTAAACTGTTACATTTCCTGTTTATGTGAATGGACGTAGCCGCTGTTCGCGGTCACGTCCATTCACTCCAGGCACTGCGATTGGGTAGAGGACTGTTCAGTCCTCTTCCCCAATCGCCCAGCACGGGATCCCGACGGTAATGGCGGCGGTAGCGGCGGACACACGGCGGTAGCAGCGGCGGGAATGCGCGACGTATTAAAACGTCATGTTGCTGTTAATAGAGGTAAGCATGACGTTTTAATACGTTAGGATGGCGGTAAATGGTTAAAGAGAACCAGAGACCAAGCACCCTCATGTATTTTATTACATTTATCAGTGGGAAGATGACAGTAAATACCTACCCTGCTTTTAGTTTCATTCTTATCTGCTTAATTAGTCTATTATCAGCTGTGATAAGAATCCCCGACTGGCTCAGTCTAGGTTTGACCTGGAATCATTAGAGCTGAGTCACTCTTCTGTGGAGTCTTTTCAAGCCCAAGCCTGCCACCTCCTGGCTCAGATTTCCTGCTTTGCATACTGAGAGCTGTGATGACATGGGAGGGGCTGCTGCTGCTGAGAGAGAATCTCTGAAACAGACAAGTGTGGCTGCAAGCCTGCAATATGATCTGTGTGCTCTGTGTGCTCTCAGCATAGATACTGAGGATGACTAAAGTTTCATTCCTATGAGAGAGACTTCCTACAGGCAGCTGCACATCATACCAAAATGAAAGCACACAGATGAAAGGCTCCAGCCTTTCTCATATAGCATAGATAGCAGCCTAGTCTCATATAGCCTAGACAGCACATCCAGAACAACTCATAACCCAGAAGCAGAAGGGATTTGAGCCGGCGGCCATATTTGATTTTTCCTGGAGCAATAATGGATAAAAACACTAAAAAAAGGCACACCAGAGCGGCGAAATTATCAGGTAGAGCATTTATTCTTTACAAGCTATCGACTGATATGTTTATTTTGTGTGAAACGTTCATCTCTGGTTCCCTTTAACAATTTTCCATAGAAGTGAATGGAAAATCAATAGAAAAATTGATCGGAAATCAGATCGGACCTGCCAGAAAATCAATCTGTCAGAACATTTTAGTGTGTACCTAGCATAAGGCGTGGGTAGCTATGCTCATGAGAGAAAAACAGTTGGTGAGGGAAGTGGTCAATTTACATGTATACAGTCATTAACCCTCTGCACTCGGCTGACATTATTTCTTTCAGTTTTTGTTAATTTTCTTTTGCCTAATTTTAGGGCTATCGTTACCAATTTTGTCTCATGTTCACTTTTAAAAAAGCTGTCCATACCATAGATTTTTCTTTAACCCAATACCACTTTGTGGTATGCATGTATAACACTTTATATACTCACATATAATCCAAATTTTGGGACCAAAAAGTGTCCCAAAAGTTGGGGGGTCGGCTTATATATGCTTATACATGAGTCAGGTGTGCTGGACCCCATATACAGTGCAGGCATTGGAAGCGTACCTGTATCTATAGTTACTGCTCCTCATTTCTGGCAGCCATCTTCTTGTTTCCCGTGCAGTTCTGTACTCACTACTTGAGGTCAGCTGTGAATACAGAGCTGCAAGGGAGATGCAAACATGGCTGCCTGGAACAGGAAGACAGTGAAGCCCTGGACCTCTAGCAGCAAGTACAGAGCTGGGAAGACAAGCATGCTTCCAATACACACTCTACATCCCAAACGGGGGGAGGGGGGGGGGGAGAGGCACTCTGCATCACATACAGGAGGAGTCACTCTGCATCACATAAGGGGGGAAACACTATGCATCACATACATGAGGGGAAGCTGGAAGTAACATGGAGGGGGGGGGGGGCTGCTAATGCCTGGTTGCAGGGGAAGGGGGGGGGGTTGGGGTTGGCCTATATATGAGATGGCTTATACACAAATATATACAGTATTATAAAGTAATAGCCTATACCCATACACTGCAGACAAACAGAGCTGGAATGATAACGGTATGCTTGACCATTTCTTGAACAAGTTTCTGAGCTGAGGACAAGAGTGGACACCTGTGTGACCTTGAAATTAGAAATCTACTGGGAGAAAAAAAAAGAAAATTGTATTCTATACTCTACCTTTACTACTATCAAAAGAAAGCAAAAAGCACTTTTTCTAACCACAAATATAATGGATTCTGCTGAGGCGCCAGCCAGACAAGCTTTCACTTTAGTACTGGAAATGTGGATAAAAGTTCTTTACTACTGTATCAGTATCAGATTCTGAATGAGCCCTATGCTGTTTGATCCATATCATAAGGGTTCTAGTCATGCAGGCAGATGTTGCCACAGTGCCATAGGCCTAAATATGGCAACTACTGTTATCTAGGATTTTTTTAAAGGAAACATCCAAGGAAGAAAAAAAAATGAGATCTACTTACCGGGGGCTTTATCCATGCTCTGGCAGCTGATATGTCCCTCGCCGCAGCTCTCCAGACAACGTGAGAGTGATTGACAGCGGCGCTCGTGCAGTCACAGTAGATCTGAAACGGAGGAGATCCCGGGAATCCAGGGCTGCAGCGAGGGTCACAGCGGCTGCCAGGGGCTGGAGGAAGCCCCGGGTAAGTAGATCTCATTTTTTTTTTCTATCTCCGATGCTTCCTTTTACTTTTACCTTAACCACTTGAGCACTGAGGAGTTTTTCCCCTTTACGACCAGAGCAATTTTCACCTTTCAGTGCTCCTCCCTTTCTTTCTCCAATAACTTAATCACGACTAATCACAACCAAATGATCTACATCTTTTTTTTTTGCCATCAATTAGGCTTTCTTTGGGAGGTACATTATGCTAAAATTATTTTATTCTAAATGCATTTTAATGGGAATAATAAGAAAAAAATGTCATAAAACCCACACATTTTATTTGCCCATCTGTCCTGATTATTGCAACGTTTAAAATATTCCCCTAGTACAATGCATCGCGCCAATATTATATTTGGAAATAAAGGTGCATTTTTTCAGTTTTGCTTCCACCGCTAATTACAATCCCATAAATTAACAAATAACAGTAATATACCCTCTTGACATGCGTATTAAAAAAAAAGTTCAGTCCCTAAATTAACTATTTATGTGTTTTTTTTAATGTCATTTTTAATTATATATATATATATATATATATATATATATATATATATATATACATACACAGTAAAGACCAAAAGTTTGGACACACCTTCTCATTCAAAGAGTTTTCTTTATTTTCATGACTATGAACATTGCAGATTCACACTGAAGGCATCCGAACTAATAATGAACACATGTGGAAGTATAGTACATAACCAAAAAGTGTGAAACAACTGAAAGTATGGCAAAATATTCTAGGTTCTTCAAAGTAGCCACCTTTTGCTTTGATTACTGCTTTGCACACACTTGGCATTCTCTTGATGAGCTTCAAGAGGTAGTCACCTGTGTTAATTCATAGTTTGGATGCCTTCAGTGTGAATCTACAATGTTCATAGTTATGAAGATAAAGAAAACTCTTTGAATGAGAAGGTGTGTATATATTTACAGTATATATATATATATATTTGGGTACTATGGGAGAGTGTGGGAGGGAAGGAGTTAATGTTACATGTTACATTGAGACATTGCGGCATAGGGAGATGTACTGGATCCAAATTCTGAAGACCTTAGTACCCATGGGGTTAAATGAGGTTCTTGAGAAAATCTTCTGATCCAACCTCCCACATAATTCTATAAAAACCTGATTTTTAGTACTCACAATTTTTTTTACTATTTTAATGGTCCTCTCTTTTACTTATTCAATTTATGATCTTAACTCCACCCATTTAATCTGTTTAATAATATTTTATATATTTTTTTATATATATTTTTATAATTTTTATAATTGCTATGTTAACTTGTGTTTGATTCCTATGTTGTTTTTATCAAATTCAGAGCACTTATTACAATTTTTCCAGCATTGCTATTTGCACATAACCTGGGCAATCATATATACGTTCACCACTAGATGGTGACACTGTTACCTGATTACCACAAAAAAATGGTGTTAATGTATATACTCTTCCAGTGTATTATGATATTTATTTTAAAATTTTTAACAACTAATACTGGATGTTAACTTGGCTGGGAATAGAACCAGGGACCCAGCACTTGCAGGGCGAGAGTGCTAGCCACTAGGCTACCGTGCTTTCTTAATGTCCATGTATGCATTCCTGCCTCATGACCACTTCCAGGTGTGCCTCTATTGACACACCTTGCTGACATGGCAGTTTTTGATTGGTTCATTAGGATCAATTAGTGCAACTACACTCCCTATATAAGCAGAGCCTCCTCATACATCTACACAGAGGCGCTCACTTCTGCATCTAGACCCATTTAGGTAAGTCACTCTTGCTGAGGTGTTGAAATTTTATTTTTATTTTTTTATATCAATATAGACTGTTAGCAATTTTTCTTGCAAGTTAGCTCTAGGGCCATAAAATAGTACTATATGTTATACTCACTAAACTGACTATCCTTTCATCTAGAAGCTGATGAACTTTAACATATCAATGGACAATTATGGAGATTTACTAAGTTTTGTTTACATTTTGGATTCTTGTGGATATTTTATGATTAATTAGATGCGATTTTTAGACATAGAGCGAGTTTTACTACACTGCGAACAAAAATGTTACAATTTTACCATGTCTTCTCATGTTTTTATACTGCGCCTTTACTTTAAGCTATTTCTATGGGTCATTATGTTTGTATATATTTCTGTTTGTTTTATAGTTATACTCCTGTTTGCCTGATGAAGCAGGACCACACCTGCGAAACGCGTTGCACTAAGTGGAGTTAAATAAAACGTTTTTTTGTATTGATATATTGTGACTCAATTGAGTTCTATATTTTTGAGGGAGGTAAGTCCACCTGAACATCCCCCTCTTTTAGACGGTTTTTAAACATTTTTATTCTACTCTGGCGCCTCTGTACACCAAGCCTTGCTGAAATCTTGATTCCACCCTTGGAGGAGGGGTGCTACCCCGTTTCCTATCTACAGAGAGCGACATCTTAATAACCTGAGTGGGGTCAGGTTCTAATACTCCCCCACCTGCATTTGAAGTGGTTGCCTATGGGTAACCCATGTTTGTGAGTATATCTTAATATTTTGCTTTAAACCACAACCAACTTAACAATACTTCACCATATTGGGCTCTCGATTTCTCTTTGTTCTTCCAAGCACAATTTTACATGTATGTGTGGATATTTATATTAAATCAAATGTATTTAGGTATAATTTTACTATTTGGCCACATTATTATCCTTGCTCATTATTTACGATTTGCGTATGCGAGTACGTGAATAGGAAGTAATGCGTGGCTGTGTTACTCCAGAAGATATAATGATGCAGGCATATCTCATTGATATTGGCGATGATTCACACAGGGACTTAAATTAATAAATGGGAACTGCATTCCCATTCATTCATCTCCCCGCTAACGGGCGGCAACTATTACTCCCACAGGAGCGAATGCGGGAGAGAGCGGCAGCCACCCACAGCAGAAGACGAGTATTTACGCCCCTGGGACTTCAAGTGACGTTTCCCAGGACGTACTATAGTTATACTGCACCTGCTGCAGTAAGTGGTTAAGATTCCTCATGTCTTCAAATGCCCAATCATTGTCTTTGGAATTCTGAGAGGAAGGACTTTCTCACCAAGGGCATTGGTCCCATTATTTGAAATCTTCTCTGAAAAGTGAAATCTCAGCTTAACTACCCAATATACAATAGGTTTTCTCCAAGGCTGCTGGCAGTAACCTTGCAGAGAACTCATCCTGCATGGTCTTCCATAGTCTCCTCCTTGTATGCTAGGCTACACAAAGAGGCATCCAGCACATCTATTTCCCACAAAAGAGAGGCAATTGTGGTAGGTGTGCATTAATCCAGAAGGTAGATGTTGGGACCTTCTGGATTTAATGCACACCTTGCTATGCCCCAGACTGCTGTAGGTGCAGACCAATAATCATGTCCAAGCTGACTCCTATTCATTTCTAAAGTACCTACAATGGGCAGAAGTATTAGGACCATGAAAAAGGTTGCCTAGAATTTCTACATCAGTCACTGAGAATGCAAGATGATTACCAGCCAGTTGTCATTCAAGGAAGGAGATACAAGCTGTAAAGGTGGAGCATGAACATATCTCACTGACCAAACCTTTGCTATAATATCCTTCAGCTGTCAGAGGATCGCAAACTGCAGTTTTTGTCCATGAAAAAACACTAATTACAAAAATGGGCAAATCTTGCACAGTTTGGCCCTGGATAACTGAAGGATTTGTTGCAACTGTAGCCTTCTGTCCTCTGTCATGCTGCCCCTACACTTTGGAACTCACTGCCACACCCAATCAGGACATCTCCACCCCTGGAAGAATTTAAGTCCAAACTGAAAAGCCACCTGTTTAGTCTGGCATTTATGAACACCTGACTTTTTCCTCTGTTATACAGTCTACTGTGCAACTATGTATTAACCTGAGACATATCTATGCACTTTAAGCCCTGTAGATTTTGAGTGCATGTTATTGTATTGTATATCTTATAAAACAGTATTCGCCAACCCCGTCCTCAAGGCCAACCAACACTGCATGTTTTGTATAAATCCACAGAGGTAGTTAATCAGCTCTGCTGCAGCACTAATTACCCCACCTGTGCATGTTTGTGGTTTCCTGCAGAACATGTACTGTTGGTGGGCCTTGAGAAGGGTTGGGGAACTCTGTTATAAAAGACACAGTTAACCACCCTGGCGTTCTGATTAAATCGCCAGGGTGGCTGCGGGAGGGTTTTTCTTTAAATAAAAAAAAAACTATTTCATGCAGCCAACTGAAAGTTGGCTGCATGAAAGCCCACTAGAGGGCGCTCCGGAGGCGATCTTCCGATCGCCTCCGGCGCCCAGAATAAACAAGGAAGGCCGCAATGAGCGGCCTTCCTTGTTTTGCTTACATCGTCGCCATAGCGACGAGCGGAGTGACGTCATCGACGTCAGCCGACGTCCTGACGTCAGCCGCCTCCGATCCAGCCCTTAGCGCTGGCCGGAACTTTTTGTTCCGGCTACGCTGGGCTCAGGCGGCTGGGGGGACCCTCTTTCGCCGCTGCTCGCGGCGAATCGCCGCAGAGCGGCGGCGATCAGGCAGCACACGCGGCTGGCAAAGTGCCAGCTGCGTGTGCTGCTTTTTATTTCATCAGAATCGGCCCAGCAGGGCCTGAGCGGCAGCCTCTGGCGGTGTTGGACGAGCTGAGCTCGTCCAGACCGCTCAGCAGGTTAAGGTAGCCATACACTGGTCGATTTGCCATCAGATTCGACCAACAGATAGATCCCTCTCTGATCGACTCTGATCAGAGAGGGATCGTATGGCTGCCTTTACTGCAAACAGATTGTGAATCAATTTCAGCCTGAAACCGATCACAATCTGCTGAGCTGCCGCTGTCGCCCCCCGCATACATTAACTGAAGCCTGGTCCCGGGCATCTTCTCTGCATCGGCTCCCGGCGGGCATCTTCTCCGCATCAGCTTCCGCATCCCGGCATCCGGCATAACTTTCTGTCACTCCAGTGACAGCGTAAGTTCAAATAGAGCGCCCTCTATTTGTACTTCCGCTGTCACTGCAGTGACACAGGAAGTTATGCTGAATGCCGGGATGCGGAAGCTGATGCGGAGAAGATGCCAGCCGGGAGGTGATGCGGAGAAGATCCCGGGAGCCAGTTTCAGGTAATGTATACCTGCGTCGGTCGTACGCCGCTAGCGATGCGCTCCTTACCCGCGGCGATCGACGGTAATTTTCCGCACGGCGCGATCGACGGGACCGATCTATTTCGTGACGAAATAGATCGAAAATTAGCGTGTTGCGTGAACGATTTGTCAGCAGATGCGATTCCAGTGATCGAATCTGCTGTCGATCGGCGGGAAATCGGGCCAGTGTATGGCCAGCTTTACTGTGAAACAAAAATTACACTTTATGTAATGATACCAAAGGTAATTTGCAGGGATAAAGCCTTAAATGATAATAGTGGCCCTTTAAAGCCCCACTTTAGACAATAATGTTTCAAGAAGATTTGTTTAGGCACTAAGTTCTACAACTGGTTTACGCTCCTGCATAAATTCCTTAATTAACTTGTGTGAAATAATTAACTAGTAAAATACCTAGACAGGAACTCATACAATAGCCAGTTCTGGCACCACGTACCAATCTTCTCAAAGAGATTAAGACTGTGTGATTTGAGTGCTTTTAGCTGTACGTTTTGGGTTAATGGGGTTGATTCACTTGGGCGTAACTAGACTTAATTGGGCCCCCCTGAAAAAATGATAGCATGGGGTCCCCAAACCCCATGAGGGAGTCGGCGAATGGCAGCACAGAGTGTTCGGCTGTGAAGCAGCGTCTAGAACAGGCATGGGCAAACTTGGCCCTCCAGCTGTTGAGGAACTACAAGTCCCACAATGCATTGCAGGAGTCTGACAGCCACAGTCATGACTCATAAAGGCAAATGCATTGTGGGATTTGTAGTTCCTTAACAGCTGAAGGGCCAAGTTTGCCCATGTCTGGTCTAGAAGCAGACATTTTTTTACAGCTACTCACTACTCTGCATGGCAGGAGGAGGTGGTAGGGACTTTTTTTTGAGCGAATGGGAAGGGTTTTTGTTTTTGCTAATTGGCTGCATTGTGAAGAGGAAGGAGGAGGGGCCCCTAAAGCCACTGGGACCCCTGCAATGGCAGGGTTTGCAGTGGTGATTGCTACGCCCATGGATTCACTAAAGTAAATAGCGTGAGCAACCTCTTGTTATTTGCGCTATTACATCAGCGCGCCTTAATGTTAAAGTCCCTTCCGTTGAAAGATCTATGACCTTCCACTTAGACAGAGATTTCGGACACTGATCAGGATGTTTCGCTCCAGAACTTCTTGGTAGTCTTTGTTACCTGCACAGTCTAGAGTAATCCCAAGCCAAACAGACAAAATGAGAACTAAAAATAACAAGAAACTTCCATGTTTCATAGGTAAGGTGTTCTTTTCTTTAAAAGCTTATTTTTTTGTGTGGACATAGAACTGATGTAATTTATCTGAAGTCCAAAGGATATTCTCTCAAATGCATTGTGGCATGTCAATACGCATTTTAGCAAATTCCATTTTATCGCTTATTTTTTTTAAAGAAAAAAACAAAAAACATTTTTCAACATTGGAGTGTTCCTGGGAATTCTTTCATTGTGGCCACTGTCACTCAAAAATTGATGGACGGTATGACAGGCACTGTTGGCATTTAGTTAATTATTTTACAGGCCGTTACCTTTTAAAAATGTTTTTAATTTTCTTTCTGATCTGGTCAGAAAACATTCTTTTTAACTTTCTCTGGTCCATGTTCAATCTGGGACATACAATGATACAAAACAGCAGAATAACTACTATTCTCTATTTAAAGGACATCCGTCACAATTAATATAAAAAAAATAAGGAAAATAAGGTGGATAAGGTAAACCGAAATAAAAAGCTAAAGAATTGTGTAATTAGAGTTTAAAGAAAAAAGATTTTAATTATTAGAAAGTCAATGTATGGTAACATTGACATCTGACAGGAGTGTTGACAGAACCAAGTGAAAAAGGAGTATGATCTAACTAATTTTTTCCCCCCACATAATTGAAGAGCTACCTACCTTTACTGTATGGTACATTGCCGTGTGCTCCTTATGTGCCATTATCACTGATTTTCCGTTATATTTTCCAACTTCTGCATGTACATGATGAAATCTGCGGGTTAAAGAGGGCATGTACATGGTGAAATCCATGTGACAGAGATTGCGTGTACATAATGGAAATTTTTTGGATAGAGAGGGCTTTGCAAACAGATGCGCGGCAGAGTTGCAGGAAGAGTTTTTCCTCCATTAAAAAAAACCTCAACTTCTACTTGTGCAGCTTTGCAAGACACTGATGGTAACTCACACAGTATAGGTGCAGCAAGGACGCTGGAGTCTTGTTGCCATGGCAATGACACACATACGCTCTGGACTCTGTTGAAAGAACGGCTGCCCTGCAAATATCGTCCGAATCCTCTCTAACCCGCAGAATTCCTCATGTACATG
The DNA here is from genome assembly GCF_040937935.1 of Hyperolius riggenbachi. Classification (NCBI taxonomy): domain Eukaryota; kingdom Metazoa; phylum Chordata; class Amphibia; order Anura; family Hyperoliidae; genus Hyperolius; species Hyperolius riggenbachi. The sequence goes on from NC_090651.1 coordinate 169,647,282, forward strand.
CAGCAGTTAGAGAATACAGTGGAACCTTGCTTTGTGAGCATAATTCGTTCTGGAAACTTGCTTGTAATTCAAAGCACTCTTATATCAAAGCAAACATAAGAATTGGAAACCCAAGTGATTCGTTCCACAATTCAAAAAAGTTATAGGAAAAAAAAACTATAAAATAAAAATGTAAACAAGACTTTCATTATATCTAACAGAATCATTGCTATATGTTGGCTCACCCCAACTTTTTGTGTGTGGCTTTAACAAGAAATGTATCCATCCAGAATCATTGCTATATGTTGGCTCACCCCAACTTTTTGTGTGTGGCTTTAACAAGAAATGTATCCATTGACAGTTACTTTTGCCTACTTTTGAGGATTACATGGAATTGACTTTGCAGTCTCTACACTCAGATTAAGCCCAATTAAGTACAATCCTGCAGTGCCAAAGGGAGAAGAACTATCGGCTCAGTTGTAATGATGTGACGCATGTATACTTTTTTGCTTGTATATCAAGACGTTGCTTGTATATCAAGTCAAAATTTTGCAATAATTTTTGCTTGTAGAGCAAAGCGCTCTTAAACCAAGTAACTCTCAATCCAAGGTTTTACTGTATAACAGAAAATCAGCGATAACAGCACATAAGGAGCACGCAGGAATGTACCATACAATAAAGGTAGGCAGCTGTTCAATTATGCAGGGAATTATTTTTTTTTGTTACATCATATGATCATTAAATCAGACGTCAATGTTATCACACATTGAACTTCTAATAATAATTGATTAAGACCTTTTCTTGTGGGTTACTGGTGAATGTGTCCGGTTTGTTGTAGAATGAATTGGTTAAAAAAATAATGTTAATACTGTACTGTACTTTTCACACATACATTGCATTCTTAGAGGAAGGAAAGTTTCAGTTATGTTATCACACCGATTTGAAGGTCAAAGGTTCAATTAATTTTATTAGTAGTCCACAATGCTCCAGGGGGTTCCCTTTCTCAAAGCACAATGCAGACAGATACATCCTCTGCTTTCTTGGTGACATACAACATGTAGGTATACATGGTACTACTGCTCTTTATTTTAATCACTTTTCAAAAACCATAAGGAACATTGTTTAATGAGTTGTACGGGAATCAATAAATGTGAGCAGGTTTGTAAATACCTTTTTTTTGGAAATACGTTTATAAGTATAGCTTTGTTCTTACTTGTTTGAAAAGATGTGCTACAGCATCACAGTAGGCTCTTCTTAATCCTGGCTCAGAGGGCACGTCTTTGAGTTTTCCCTCTGAAAAAGGATTGTACATGTGAATAACACCTTAAAGCACACAAGTTTCTTGTCACAGACAAATCAAATTCCTAAATATTTGCTATACAATCTGTATAAACATGTGATACCAATTCCTAAATTATTTTAAGGTGTTGTCAGATACTCACCTGAAGGATCCAGTGATGCAGCCGTTTTCGTCCCCACTGCCCAAGATGGGGCCATGCGGGTATGTCCTCTTAGGGACAGAGGACAGGTGCACGTCACCAGACCCCCACGCACCGCCTCTAGTTCTCTTTAAGATGGTAATGGATAACCACACCTTGTCCCCAATCTGAAACTCTGGACTCGCTCTCCTGTTCCTAACAATAATCTTCTTAGCCGTAGCATGGGATTGCTTAACCTTCCTAGCATTAAGGACAAGCAACTCATCCTGCTAAATGTTGCTGTTATCGGTAAGGACGAGTCATGCTCATCCATGCCGTGAGGGAGATTTAAAACTGCTCTGTGGCACCGGATTCACTTTTTTTTTTGCTTCCGTGGGCTCTGTGAGGAGAAGCAGAGAGCCAAGCTGCAGCGTCATGACCCCGAGGTCACTAAATACTAAAATGACTGATTGCTGGCCACAGAAGTGGCTGTAAGAGGCTCCCCCCGGATCAGGTAGTAGTTTTTTTTTTTTACCTTTATTCTTGGGCTCGGTATTGCTTTAGGGCTTCTATCACTAAAAAAGTGTTAAAGGGGAACTGAAGTAAGAGGTATACGGAGGCTGCCATATTTATTTCCTTTTAATCAATACCAGTTGCCTGGCAGCCCTGCTGGTCTATTTCTCTGCAGTAGTATCTGAATAACACCAGAAACAAGCATGCAGCTAGTCTTGTCAGATCTGACTTTAAAGTCTGAAACACCTGATCTGCTGCATGCTTGTTCAGGGGCTGTGGCTAATAGTATTAGAGGCAGAGGATCAGCAGGGCTGCCAGGCAACTGGTATTGCTTAAAAGGAAATAAACATGGCAACCTCCATATACATCTCTCTCCAGTTCCCCTTTAAGAGGCTGGATAAAGGTCTGAACGTGGTTTGCTTTTTCTATAACATAGGATTTTCCAGATTTCTCTGTCGAGTATTATCAAAACCTTGGCAAAAAAAGGCATTTTACATACCTGAAGATTTAATTTTGTGTCCAACTCGATTTGACCAACCAACAGGATGAATAAGAGGGCTATGCATATGACACCAAAAATCATTGTTAATTCCTCCGTCTTCATAAATAAGTCTCAGTCTTCCTCCAATTACTGCATCAACTACTGCTGTCCGCATGCAAGAAATGTCTGCCTTATCCACAACTTCTACCCTCATACCCTGTTTAAAAGGACACTTTAAGCTCTCAGCCATCTGCAAAACAGAAGACAGCAAGCAAAATATTGAGATAACAGAAGAAGTTTAAAAAAAAAATACAAACAAAAAACAGATAACATTACAAGATCAGGAAGTTTGGGAAGAGTACCCCAGTTCTGTGGAAGAGAAGGAACCAAAAAGTCCTCTATTATATGCACACAACTGCTTCTACTTCTGAACTATTTTCATTACCAATCAACAAGGTAAGGCATCAAGTATAGTGAGCAAATTAGAAAAAAAAAACATTTTTTTTTATACCCCTTAGCCAATGTGAATATCTGGAAACACTGGTTTCTGGCACATATTCAGCCTTAATAAAGCAAACAATGCCAATCACACATCGGTACTCTAAGTTCTGCAATCGTGAAGTACATTGTTAGCATCTCCTCCACAGTCAAGCCAGCACCATCTGTAATGTTATAGCTCTTTTATTAGTTAAAATAGCATGACAAGCATCTTCCACAGCAACAGCAGCGCTGTTTCGATCATCAGATCTTTCTCAAGCTGTATAAAGTAATGTCACACTGAACCAGCAAAAACTTGCCCTTAAATAACCCCTTCAGCATACCTTCACCAATCAGAGCCAAGTATCTGCAACCAATCAAAACGCAGAGGCAACAAGGCGACCACAGGGAAAACTACAGCCTCTAGTATTCAAATGTACATATCCCATAATAGTGCCTTCAAAGTTCCCGACTTCCTGCACCCTATGAGCGGACGCAGTAGGAAACCGCTCATATCCCATGTAAACTTTAGCCACTTCTCTTTGATGTATATGCGTGACGCTGACTTGGTTGCCAGGGACACGCTTGTTTGGTTGCTAGGGTAGCGTCAGATACGCCCCTCTGCTGCCAGAGTCCTGCCCACTCGATTGCGAAGAGAGGAGCATCGTATACACCCCCTGGCAGCGTGGGTCACATGACTATACGTCATGGTGACGTAGTCCAACTAGGAAGTGGCTTCTGTGGGGCTTGCACGCCAATACACACTGCGGGGAGAGCCAGGTAAGAGTGAATACGCAACTGCGCATATAATTTACATGGGATATGAGCGGTTTCCTACTGCGTCCGCTCATAGGGTGCAGGAAGTCGGGAACTTTGAAGGCACTATTATGGGATATGTAAATTTGAATACTAGAGGCTGTAGTTTTCCCTGTGGTCCGCCTTGCTGCCTCTTGATTGGTTGCAGATACTTGGCTCTGATTGGTGAAGGTATACTTAAGGGGTTATTTAAGGGCAAGTTTTTGCTGGTTCAGTGTGACATTACTTTATACAGCTTGAGAAAGATCTGATGATCGAAACAGCGCTGCTGTCGCTGTGGAAGATGCTTGTCATGCTATTTTAACTAATAAAAGAGCTATAACATTACAGATAGTGCTGGCTTGACTGTGGAGGAGTTGTTGGAACGTCTGGAGTGCAGAGACGCTGCAAGCCTGAGCACATCTATTTTCTTTCCCCTCCTTGGGTGCTTGCTTTACACTGATCTCTATCGCATTGCACTGCACTAGGGGCAGATAGCAACATGGAGGTGGATCATGAATGCACAAGTGAGATCTACTCATTCTCAGAGGAGGACACTAATCGCATCTTATCAGCAGCTACTAGGAGTAGTTCCTTTCTACAGAAACCTGATGAGAAATTAATTAAAAGGGATCTGGAGATCTGGAGCAAGACGTTGAATAATTATGAATTACATGCCGCAACATTGGCGGAATATCATCAACTAAAAAAGATCCCAAGATCACTGAGAGCACAGGTGGCGCCCATGATGTTTTTTCGAGAAAAGGATTTCTGTGGCGTTTGGGAACGTATATGGAATCGAGCGTCATTTGATGCGATGCTACACATGATAGACCGTATACAACGGGAAATCCCTAAGATTAAGGAGAAGATTGATGGATTTGATAAAAAACTTAGGGGTTTGCTTTCCCCAGCAGCAGCCCAAAATTACACTGATACTTTGAAAGAGAAAATGGAAAAATACAGAAATAATGTGGAAGATACTAAGAGATCTAAATATCATCGTGATCTATCTGACTATACTGATGGCTACGTGTATGTGTGGCAGAAAGAGGGGTTTAGCATCAAAAAGAGGGGACGCAATCCAATTCCCAAACGTGGAAAGGGACCCCGTCAACCTGCTGGCGACAACACATCTTCGTTTGATTTTTTTACCATCGTCAAGGGATTCCTCCCCAAACCCAACAAAAGGCCCAGAAGGAGAGGAGGAAAAAGGTACAAACAAAAAAGGCAGAAACAAGCCCGACAATGTGAGAGGGAGCAAGATGAATTTGCGACACAAGTTACAACGCAACAACAATTAGTAGTTAACCTATCACTTTACAATCTTACTGAAGCTGAAACGTGTGCTGAATCATGGTTTGGGCTTTTGTCCTACTTTTGGACCGGATTTTTTCAAAATCGATGTCGACCTGTGTCGTTTCTTTAGAAATATTAAACTAAAGCAATATTTTGCCTCTGTGCCTCCTTGGCCTGTCTCAAAGGAAGTTAGGGAAGAGCAAGAACTTGCATTGAAACCTTTGGGGTTGCGGAATAAAAGTGTGTTTAATCCCCCCAGTCATCCTGTGATAGGCATGTTTATTTCTAAAGTCAACATGGAGATGCACAATTTGGAAGCAGAATATAATAAGAGGGACTTCCATGTGACACCGAATTTGTCAAGTGGAGAACGTACGGCACTTAAGACACTATATGAAAATAAGTCTATTGTTGTGCGACCGGCCGACAAAGGGGGAGCAGTCGTGGTGCTGGATGCAGAGTATTATCGGCAAGACATTTTACAGCAACTTGCTCAAGAACTAGTATACAAGAAGGTGGAGATAGATCCTTTGTTTAAAATACAGAAAACCATAAAGACACTGGTTGATAATGCTGTGGAGAAAGAACTTGATCAAGAGTGTGCTAAATTTTTGATCAAAACTAATCCCAGGACCCCTATAATATATACTCTACCCAAGATCCACAAGAGTCTGACTGCTCCCCCTGGGAGACCAATTGTTTCAGGGGTGGACTCTGTATTTGTCCCCCTGGCTCAGTTCATAGATAATTGTAACCGATAGTCCAGTCCATTGATTCCTACGTGAAAGACACGAGTATGTTTATTGACAAATTAAATAACTTAATGGCAATTCCTTCAGAATGTTTGTTGGTGACACTTGATGTGGAGAGCCTCTACACCTTCATCCCACATGATGGGGGTGTAGAGGCGGTGGAGTGGTACTTGATGATGCATTCAGATTTGTCTGGTCCTCAGAGGGCCTTTGTGATTTCACTGCTGCGGGTTATTCTTCATGAGAATTACTTTCTCTTTGAAGGTCAGTTTCATGTACAGTGTAGAGGGACAGTGATGGGGTCGAATGTGGCCCCGTCCTATGCAAATTTTTTCATGGGCCAATTTGAGGAAGCATTTGTGTATAATAGTGCTCTTTTCCGCGCAGCATGCAAAATGCTGGTGGAGGTATATGGATGATGTGTTTTGCGTGTGGGCGGGGCCTCATTTGGCCCCTTATCGATTTTATTCTTGAGTTGAGGGACAAATGTCCATGTATTGTTTTGACCACACATGTGGCCACGGATGAGGTTTCTTTTTTGGATACTTTGGTGTACAGGTCTGGTGATCGGTTACTCACGGACCTGTACACCAAACCAACTGATCGTAATTCTCTACTTGAATATGATAGCTTTCATCCCAGGCATATCAAGGATAACACACCTGCTGGACAGATAGCTAGAGTTAAAAGACTAGTGGCAGATCCTCAGAAACGAATAGAGAGGGTTAAACAGATGCAGGATAAATTTGAGAAGAGAGGCTATCCAAGGGAGGTGCTCACTAGGCCAAGACAGTCTAGGAATAGAGGTTTGGTTGGCTCCAGAATTCCTCTAGTGACCACATATAATAGTTGGAGTGATCGTATTGGGATGGCTGTCAAAATCAAAAATTGGAAAATATTGCAGGAGGCCTTCCCTCACATTGAGGAGTTCAGACATCCACCTCTACTGTCTTATAGATGACCGCTTACAATTAGGGATAAGGTTATGAGTACTTTCAAACAGTCTAAAGAAAACAGTGTCAGGAGGGGCACCTACCCGTGTTTACATTGCCACATGTGTGGGTCGGTTAATAAAGGGGACTGCTTTACTCGTCCCTCTAGCGGTAAAATATTTTTATAAATGGTTACTACAATTGCGAGTCTTCTTTTGTTGTCTATTTTCTCAAGTGCCCCTGTGGTTTGGGGTATGTGGGACAGACGACACAACCCCTTAGGGATCGGATTTCATCACATAAGAGCGCAATAAGAAAGGGGGATGAGGATCAGGCAGTCTCCTGTCACTTTAAACAATGTGGTCACTCAGTGGCCCAATTGAGGGTACAAGTAATAGATCATGTCCCTTTAAGCCCTAGGAGGGGAGACCGACAGAGGATGTTACTTATGAAGGAGGCAGAGTGGATCCATAGATTGGGAACTTTGGGGAGGGGTGGCCTAAACAGGGAATACAATTTGCTACCATGTATATAGTTATGATGATGTGATTCAATATTGGTGTCTTCTATCTACAGGGTGATAGATTGTATTTTAATATTGTGCTTAACTGTTAATGTTTTTATTTTTATATTTAGGAGTTCCAGATATCTGCGGTCGGAAGACGTAGAGGCAGCTTTACTTCTATCCCTGTCTGTTAGAGCGGTGTGTGTTGGCCGGTGAGTTACCAACTTTAGCCACTTCTCTTTGATGTATATGCGTGACGCTGACTTGGTTGCCAGGGACACGCTTGTTTGGTTGCTAGGGTAGCGTCAGATACGCCCCTCTGCTGCCCACTCGATTGCGAAGAGAGGAGCATCGTATGCTCCTCGCTGTGTTGTGAACCACATGACGTTTTGGTTTTTGTAGATAGGATGCGGACTCTGTTATTCTTACAAGGTTACGTTTATCTAATTACTTAGGGAGCGTTGTATACGCCCCTTCGATATATGGATTACGGAATTGTACGTCATTGTGATGTGGTGTTTCTAGGAGGCGGCCTCCGCTTTACATGCGGAGATGCGTCTGTTTGGTTGCTAGGAGGGGAGCGCAGCATACGCCCCCTGGCAGCGTGGGTCACATGACTATACGTCATGGTGACGTAGTCCAACTAGGAAGTGGCTTCTGTGGGGCTTGCACACCAATACACACTGCGGGGAGAGCCAGGTAAGAGTGAATACGCAACTGCGCATATAATTTACATGGGATATGAGCGGTTTCCTACTGCGTCCGCTCATAGGGTGCAGGAAGTCAGGAACTTTGAAGGCACTATTATGGGATATGTAAATTTGAATACTAGAGGCTGTAGTTTTCCCTGTGGTCCGCCTTGCTGCCTCTGCGTTTTGATTGGTTGCAGATACTTGGCTCTGATTGGTGAAGGTATACTGAAGGGGTTATTTAAGGGCAAGTTTTTGCTGGTTCAGTGTGACATTACTTTATACAGCTTGAGAAAGATCTGATGATCGAAACAGCGCTGCTGTCGCTGTGGAAGATGCTTGTCATGCTATTTTAACTAATAAAAGAGCTATAAAATTACAGATGGTGCTGGCTTGACTGTGGAGGTTTGCTTTACACTGATTTCTAGTACATTGTTAGCATGACAGTGAGACGTGTCATAAATAATATCAAAAAGAGATAAAGGCCTCAGTGACAAACTTGCTTCAAGACTGCATATTTAAGTATATCAACAATAACAGGTTTATTAATACAATATATTTCCAAGATACATGCAAATTAAAAACAAGATTTAAAAAATCTCCATAGTCTGAGTATACGCAGACAGTCCCTATAATTCCAATTAATGTAGGTAATATAAAATATATATATATCTGAAATCACCATCAAGGGGCCAAAAAATGCTATATGTGATAATACACTATAGCAATAAAGTGCTGTGCAAATTAACCTGTCTAGAAGATGGCGCTGGACTAGCTGCCACGGCTCACAGAGCTCCCACAACCTCTCTCTCTTTTTAGTAGTTTTAAGGTAGTTTTTTTTTTTATTTAGTTTTGTTAGTTTGGTTATTTTTGTAGCAATAGTTTAGAAGATTTAAGTTTTTCATAGTAGGTTGCACTAGTAGGTTGTACTAGTAGTAGCCGCTGCGGTCTTGTACAATCTGTGCAAGGCAGCCACCTAACCATGGGGCAACGAACAGGCCTACCTCTACAGTGCCTCCTTGCCAAAGACCTGGAAGCCTCCCCGCCAGCAAGTCCTGTCCTCCAGCCGAAGAAGCTCCTCACACAGAGTGGACTCCGGGACGAATGTGACCCTCTTCACTACAGCAGAGAAGCCGGCTTCTCACAAATCGCCGGCAGACCACGCGGTAACGAGCGCAGCGACCGCGACATGCAAGAGACCTACTCCATTGAAAACCCGCAGGAAACTGCGATCCGCTCCTCCAGTGGCAAACAGCTGACCACCGCTGCAGCAGCTACTAGCGAACCCGCCGAAAGCCGCAATCTGCTCCCCTAGGGGTAGGCCCCCGAACCCCCTGCAACACGAGTACCCACCGGAGGCCGCGATCCACTCCACCAGAGGCCCAGCCACTCATCCCTTAGATATTCCACTCCACCGCCAACGGGACCACACACCGCAGCCAGGAATCCGCTACCACCACAGCTGACATCCGCATCCTGGCCCCTGCATTCCGCCCCCAACAGGCTCCCTCCCCCAGCAACCAGCTCCAAAGGCTCCATCCCCAACAACCACTAACACCAGGCCACTGCAACACGCAGCCTGCCCTCCCAACTCCAGGACCACACACAGCTATTCCAGGCTCCTGCACCCGATCTCGTACATCTTGGCACTACTTTTGTACCTCTTGCTAAACTGCCCCTGTTTTCTGGTTTCTCTTGGGCTCTGCCACCCCTGTTGCCCTGCTATCCTCTGCCCTGCTCCTCCACTGAACCTCACTCACCACTGCAAATTATTTTAGCTTGTGGCCCATGTTCCATGCTCGGGTTCCCCCTGTAGCTCTCTGCTTTTGTAATCCTTGCAGCCTCTGCCATATGCTTATTGAGAGGTCAGCGACAACCTTGATCCCGTCCTCCTGCTACTGAAGTGTATTGGCCCACACTGCTACTGCACTGTATTGGCCCACACAAAGGCAATCCACGCACAATGCCCTTGGCAACGGGGCCAAAGATCTACACCTATGCCTCCTGCGCCGCCTCACCACCCACACTCCTCCTTCACCAGAGCGCAGCTACTAGAATGGGAACAGAGCACAGTCCGGGTCCTTGAGGAAAGGCTCCTGTTCGACTCAGTCTAGAGCCATGCCCAGAAAATCCCCACCCCTCCACAATGGCCCTGCAGGAGCCAGCATAGGAGAGGCTGCCGAGCCAGTGCCAGAGTAAGGCTAAAGAGAAAGGGCCTGCGGTCAGCCATCCCCGCAGTCCTCCTGGCAAATGTCCACTCCCTCCCCAACAAGTTGGATGAGCTGAGACTCCAAGAGGGAACTCAGAGATAACACCCCAGTTTTCTGCTTCACAGAGACGTGGCTAAACAACGACATCCCCGAAAGTGCCCTGCATCTCCCAGGCTACAGCCTCTTTCGGGGCAGACCGCAACTATACCCTAGTGGGGAAAAGGAAAGGTGGCGGCATTTGTTTCTACATCAGCACTGCCTGGTGCACTAACCCCTCCATACTCGCCAGGAAATGCTGCAGGAACTTGAACTCATTCTTGTAAACTGCAGGCCAGCATACTCGCCCAGGGAATTCTCCTCCTATGTCTTTGCAGGAGTGTACATTCCACCTGATGCAGATGTCAGACTTCAACAGGGCCAACCTCCACCAGGAGCTACCTCGCTTCCACCAGCCTGTCACCTGTCCCACTAGAAATATCAACACTCTAGACCACTGCCATACCGTCCTGAAAGATGCGTACAAGGCCACCCCATGGGCAGCACTAGGCTCATCCGACCACTGCCTTATCCATCTGATACCCATGTAAAGAAGACGCTTGGAAACTACAAAACCAACCCTTAAGTCCACCAAAGTCTGGTCAGCTGGTGCCAAACTTCAACTCCAGGCCTGCTTTGACTGTACAGACTGGAAGGCACTGGAGGCACCGAACTTAGACGAATGGGCAGACAACGTTTCCTCATAAATCAGGTTTTGTGAGGACTATTGCATATCAACTAAAACGTTCAAACTCTACCCGAACGACAAACCATGGTTCTCTAATAAACTAAGGCAACTACGGAGAAATAAGGAAGTGCCGCACAAGTTAGACAACCAGGAGAACTACAGAAGTGCAAACAACATCCTTAACAGGGAGTTGAGAACTGCCAAAAGGTGCTACATGGCAAAACTAGAACAGAACCTCTCCTCAAAGGACTTACGGGCCGCGTGGAAGGGGCTTAAGGCTGCCACTGACTACAAGCCACCCCCTCAGCAGACAACTCCCAGCACTGAGCTCGCTGAGAGCCTCAGCGACTTCTACTGCAGGTTTGAGAACCAAGTGACACTCGCAAGACCTCCAGAGCCTCCTGCTCCCCCCCCCCACCACCACCACAAGGGTCCCGCAACCATGCCTACCCCCTCTGGTTGTAAAGAAAGACGAGATTCGGCAGCACCAGTTAGGGATAAATGCTCCGAAAGCCTTGGGCCCGGATGTCGTGTCACCAGCCTGTCTGAAAACATGCGCACAGCAACTTGCTCCCATCCTCTCCTCCATCTTCACCAGATCGCTGCAGGAAGGCAAAGTTCCGGCGTGTTTCAAGAGGTCCACCATCATCCCTGTCCCCAAAAAACAGGGTGTCTATGACCTCAACATTTTAGGCCTGTGGCTCTTACTTCTGTCATTCTGAAAACTTTTGAAAGCGTGGTGCTGCCCCTCCTAAAAACCTCCACAGAGGAGCTGCTGGATCCTTTCCAGTTTGCGTATAGAGCAAACAGGTCCACCAACAACGCCATAAACATCTGTCTGGAGCTGGTCAAGGACCACATGGATAGACCAGACTCATACGCCAGTATCCTCCTACTTGACTTTAGCTCGGGGTTAATACTATCAGCGCTCAAATTCTTCAGGGGAACCTTGCTGCCCTACCCTATGCCTGTGGATCCCAGACTTCCTGACCATCAGATCCCAGCCTGTTAAGCTAGGCCCCATCCACTCACAATCAAGGACCACCAACACAGGGGCCCCTCAAGGCTGTGTACTGTCACCATTTCTATTCTCTCTATACAGAAATAACTGCAGATCCACAGTAGACTCTGTCAAAGTTATCAAGTTTGCTGACGACACCACCATAGTTGGCCTCATCACCAAAGATGACGAGAAGGAGTACCGCCACAAGATTGAGAGAATTTGCCACTGCTGCATGGAGAATGGCCTGGTCCTTAATACTGCAAAAACTGTGGAGATGGTTGTAGACTTTAGAAAGCACACCCCACACCCACTTCGAATCCACATCGATGGCACGGAGATTGAATTAGTTCCCTGTGCACACCTCTTGGGCACTACCATCTCCAGTGATCTGACATGGAGGACCAACACCACCTCCACTCAGCAGAGGCTATTTTTTCTCCGCCAACTGAAGAAGTTCGGTATATCCCGCAAACTCCTGACGATTTTCTACTCTGCCACAATAGAATCTGTGCTCTGCTCACCAATTCTGGTCTGGTACGCTGGATCCTCCGCCAATGACAGGCGTAAACTACAAAGGATCATCAGATCAGCGGAGAGGATAACTGGGAAACCACTCCCCCCTCTGGATAACCTCTACAATAAGAGACTGCGTTCCAGAGCTTTGAGGATCGCCAACGACCCCACTCATCCCGGCTTTCGCTTCTTCAATCGGGTCCGTTCAGGCCGCAGGTTTCGGTCCATCGCCACCAGGACCTCAAGGCACAGAAACCGCTTCTTCCCCTCAGCTGTAAACTCTCTGAACTCTCAACTCCCCCACGATGATCATTCCTCCCTACAAGCCGGTTACTGATAATACTTGACCATACCGACACACCCTGCACAAATCTGTGGCAATCTCTGTATTGAGGAAGCCATGTAGTAATCTTGTTATTTATTTATCTGTTGTTTTTCTATTTGCACTATATTGAAGTTCTCTTGTTATGCTGTATTTTTATTGTACTGTATTGTGTTGTACTATATTGTTGTATTGCAACTGTATTGCCACCTTTTAGCTCTTTGCATGCCAAGCCCAATTCCGGGAACGGCCCTTGTTGTGCTTGGTGAAATAAAAAGATTCTGATTCTGGAATACAAATAGCTCAAAATATATCAAGAAAAAAACCACAATTGCGCACACTGTATGCCTTACATACAATGTAAAGTGCCATATCAAAGCTAAAACAACTAAGAGAAAATGGTGATGAGAAACTGTGCAAATACAATTCTGTGCAAACCTGCAAAACACAACATATACGAGTTATAGCTGCCGAACTGATCGACCTATAAGGGCCAATATTGTGCCAAAATAAAGTGCATCCATGGCTTTACCTGCATGGAATGAAGTAGGGAGCCGAGATCCTCTGCCTTACGCAGAACAGCGTCTGCTTCAATGGAGGCTGCTGAGCAAGTATTCGGAATCTGTTTAGTAGGCGGTGCGGAAGTGGGCGGGGATCCGCTGCGCAATGTGTAGTACGTGGCCACGTACTTGACTAACAGTGGTGAGGCGCTGACGTCAGCTCCTGACCGCTGGGTCCTAAGACTCAAAGTATGCGACCACAGGGTCCCACCCCCGAGTAAGTGCATGAAAAAGTGCACAGAGAAAGTCGCACTACAAAGGAAAATAGCGCTGCAAAGTAAGTTATAATGGCACAATACCGCAGAGAATAAAATTGCCCATAAATGATATTATATACAAAAATAAGCAGTAGATACAAAAAGAAAATGCAAAAATATGTACATAAATTATTATGGAGACAAAAGAGTATATTATATATATCGGGCTTTTAACAATGTGGCAGTCTTCTGAGGACATCTTGTGGCGAAACAGATGAAGCACAGCCAGAAGGACTATCCAGAGGATCCAGCAATGGAATAATCTTCTACCAAAGCAACAAACTCTGCGTTATACAAAAGAAAATAGGAATATAGAAAAAAAACAATTATTTCGTCATTCTAAAAGGTAAGTATATATTCATTGCATGTCCATCACCACAATCCCCCGAATCATGCAACCAAGAAACAAGAGAGCAACGGCAAGAGAATAGCCATTAGCTGTACAACCTAAGAAGTAGGAGAACATCACAAGGTTTGTGACCCCATACAATACAGCATGGAATGATATTTATGGGATTTTGAAAAAACACTGGGGCATCTTGCATAACGATCCTATAATCAGTAAGTGTATCTCTAACCACCCGAGTGTAACAGCTAAACGGGCCCCAACCCTGAAAAATATTCTGCCTACTAGTCATTTCTCACGTGGGATAAGGAAATTGCAGGTCAAGGTAAGCCACAGATGTGGCACGTGTTCTATATGCCCGTGGATGAACACCACTAAAGAGTTCCGTAGCAACATGACTGGTAGAAAATATGAAAGCAGGGATTTTATTAACTGCAAAACAAGAGGTGTGATATATCTCTTAGAGTGCCCCCGTAATAGACAATATATAGGTCAGACCAAAAATCAGCTCAGGATACAACTACAGAAACCTCTTTCAACAGTGCGATTAGCAGAAAGGGACAAAAGAGAGGGCAAAAATTTGGGGAATAGAACAGGTTCAGTCTAGTGAGAGGGGAGGTAATATTTCGGTCAGCCTTCTCGAGAGAGAGAACTTAGATGGATTCATGAACTCGAAACCCAGTATCTATTTGGCCTCAATGAGGATTATAATTATGGATGTTTTCTGAATTGAAATAGTGTCTAATTATATATATATATATATATATATATATATATATATATATATATATATATATATATATATATAGTTTTCATTTTTTTAATTTGACTTTTAGAAGTGACATCGTATATAACAAGCATCTATATGGTGTTTTCTCACGCCCAGTGGGAATAGGTGAGTATAGTGATACAGCACTAGTTCTTTGTTTCTTTCTACAGTATAAAAACTTAGGGTCGGTCAGTGAGTAGCAAGCCTAATTTTTCTTGTTTACTATCTTTGCACTTCTGTTTTGGATTGGGAGTTCCATCTGCTTCATTAAGGATTTTTGTAATATTAGGTACACATTCTGTTCTTCATAACATCTTCGGGGGTCTGTAAGTGAGTAACAGACCTTATTTCTTTGCTTGCTACACTTTATAATTACTTGGGGGTGGAATGTTATCCTTCTAATCCCTGGACTTTCTGGAATATTTCTCACACTTTTTTTGCCCACAAAAAATTTACTGAATTTGCAGACACTCTTGTTTATTCCACCTTGGCTCCGTCAGTAAGTAGCGGCCCCTGTTTCTTGGTTGCATGATTCGGGGGATTGTGATGGGCATGCAATGAATATATACTTACTTTTTAGAATTACAAAATAATTGTAAATAAAAATGTTTTTTTCTATATTCCTATTTTCTTTTCTATAGCGCAGAGTTTGTTGCTTTGGTAGGAGGTTATTCCATTGCTGGATCCTCTAGATCAGGGGTCTCAAACTCAATTTACCTGGGGGCCGCAGGAGGCAAAGTCAGGATGAGGCTGGGCCGCATAAGGGATTTCACAAAAAAAGTCCTCAAGTGTCATTATTAACAGTCTTAATGATTTCTTCTGAATATGAAGTGTCCTACCTTTTAGTTTGCTTCAGTGCTCCCATTACAATTAATCCGCCGTGTCCCCGCCGCAAAATGAGGGCTGCAGAGCCCCCAAATCGCCCAGGGGGCAATCCGCCGGCATTTCCTGGAAGGGGCAGAGCTTTCAGCTTCAGCTCTGCCCCTCCTGACGTCAATCGTGGCGGATCGCCGCCTCTGCCCGCTCCTCTCACTCTTCCTTCACAGAGAGGGGCGGGGAGAGGCGCGATTGACGTCAGGAGGGGCAGAGCTACAGCTGGAAGCTCTGCCCCTTAGCGCAGTCGTGGATGTTTGCCCGGGGGATTTGGGGGCTCTGCAGCCCTCGTTTAGCGGCGGGGATGCAGCGGATTACTTGGGAGCACTAAAGCGAACTATAATGTAAAATAGTTCACTTCCGTGTCTCTTTTGCTTTTGCCGGCGTGGGCCACAAAATATTGTACCGAGGGCCGCAAATGGCCCGCGGGCCGCGAGTTTGAGACCCCTGCTCTAGATAGTCCTTCTGGCTGTGCTTCATCTGTTTCGCCACAAGATGTCCTCAGAAAACCACCACATTGTTAAAAACCTGATATACCTGTATATAATCCAGTATAAGTCTAGAAATCTAGGTCTGATTCACTTCATAAAAGTATAGGGGTCGACTTATACACGAGCCACAGGCAACACTGAGCACACCGAGGTATGTGTGTACTAATAGTGACATTCCCATTTGCAGAAATTTACCCTGTGGTAACAAAAGACAACAAACGAGCCAAATATCATTCAATAATGCCATGGATGTATAGTGTCAGACTAAATACAGAGAAAAAGCCGTCCATATAGCAATAAAGTAATATTCAATAAATCATACAATAAGCACCATAAGGTATAAGCAAACTTAAGAGATATATGAACCACCCGAGTGGGTAAACAGTAAGGAGGGAAAAGAAGGAAAAGGCTTACCACCAGAAACCCCGTGATGACACCTGGCCCGTGCCCCCGCTGCTTCATTACTGTTTACCCACTCGGGTGGTTCATATATCTCTTAAGTAGCTGATGTTCGATAGGACTTTGAAGTTACCAGATGGAGGATTGGATTTGTCATTTGTTATTTATTATTTAGCTTACCATTTGTCCCTGTGTGTATATATTATATATTATTTAGTGTACATTGTATTTACTTGGTTGATGGCCATTATTTTATGTCTCATTTTACCTTGACACCAGACCTGTATCCCCAGCTATATGTTTTTATTTGCTTTTAAAGGGACAAGTCCCTAATAAATTTGCTTATACCTTATGGTGCTTATTGTATCATTTATTGAATATTACTTTATTGCTATATGGATGGCTTTTTCTCTGTATTTAGTCTGACACTATACATCCATGGCATTATTAAATGATATTTGGCTCATTTGTTGTCTTTTGCTTTCATTAAATGGAATCTCTTTGGTTTCTTATAGAGCCTACTACGAATTTAAAATGAACCTGGATTTGTTGGATACATTAGAATCCTGTTGGGAAGATAAACTTAAAACACTATTTGTGAAGGATACTGTGAGCAGGGTTGGCGATGGAGTATCTGAGGACGCCAAACGCATTTTTCATGAGTTGAAAGATGCCCACATTTCCTACATCAAGACTTGGTGGAATGTTAAGTCATTGGAGGGTTATGATACTGAGGGCATTTATCCACGTGGGCTACGGGTACACATTTTTCCATCCTGGCAGCTCAACTCAGATAGGAAAAAAATCTGGGAAGAGGGACTAGCCAAATGCTCACATATAATTGTTGAGATGTTACTTGACTATGATAAGGCATTACTTGAACATCTGAGGAGTAAGATCACGGAATTAAAAAACCAGGCCATTCAGGCAGGACCAAAAGACAGGATAGAGACTTTTATGGCAGATTTATATTGATTTAAATAACCAGATGGATCACTTAGAGGTCTTAAAATATATTTTCTTATTTTGCAGGCGTTTAACGCTTAAAAAAATGTATGGCACCAAGCCTCTACAGGATCAGGAATTGATTGATCTTGGATTTGACACACATGATCAACAGGCATTGGATGACTTATTGGACCTATTACAAGAAAGTGAGGACTGTCAGGTGAGTAATAAAGGCTTAAGGCCACCTTCTAAGTTTATACCTTCTTTCACACCAGAAAGTAAGATATTTTTTGAGTTCGTTTGTAAGGATTTACAAACTATCAACACCTCTCAAAGATTACCGAGCAATTTAGACCCTATGGAGCAGAAGGCTCTTCAGTCACTTCGCAGTAGAACAGATATACTCATAAAAGAGGCAGACAAGGGGGACAACGTAGTGGTCTGGCCAGTTGAGATGTATTTGCGGGAGGCTGGACGGCAACTTCATGATAATAGATACTATCGAATATTGCCCGGAAATCCACTTGAAAGATACCAATCAGAGTTTAAATCCCTCCTTGATACAGCCAAAATGGAGGGCGCAATTTCTGATAGAGATTCACAATTTTTATGGAAACAGAGTCCGACAATTCCAACCTTCTACATGCTCCCTAAGGTCCATAAGAACCCCGCATGCCCTCCAGGAAGACCAATTATTTCGGGGATAGGAAGCATGACTGAAAAGGCTTGTCAATTTATTGACTCCTCCTTGCAGCCCATGGTAATTACATTAGAGTCCTATATTAGAGATACAGGTGACCTTTTGAATCACCTGGAAGGCTTGGAACTGTCAGAAGACATTTTACTAGTTACATGTGATGTTGAATCACTTTATTCCAACGTAGGACATGCTGAAAGTATTAGAGCTATCAGATACTTTTTGGATATGGGGAATCTGGCCCCACATAAAAAAGAATTTCTCCTGGAGATGAGTGCATTAATATTAACGCATAATTTTTTTACCTTTGACGCTAAGTATTACCTACAGGTTAGAGGTGTTGCAATGGGGGCCAAGTGTGCCCCCTCGATTGCTAATCTGTATCTTGGATGGTGGGAACGAGAGATCGTGTGGTCAGAGAAGTACAATCTGTACCACCCACACATACTTGGGTGGTACAGGTTTATTGATGATCTGCTAATATTGTGG
This sequence comes from Hyperolius riggenbachi, assembly GCF_040937935.1. Classification (NCBI taxonomy): domain Eukaryota; kingdom Metazoa; phylum Chordata; class Amphibia; order Anura; family Hyperoliidae; genus Hyperolius; species Hyperolius riggenbachi. Next base: position 169,665,723 of record NC_090651.1, read on the forward strand.
CAGGGGCCTCTGGATCTCTGTGAAAAAATTTTCAAGGCTTTGAATGAAAATGACTTGAACCTATTCCTTACATACCATATTTCCAGAGATCAGGTTGAATTTTTGGATCTATTGATAAGGAAAGGCCCCACTGGTACCATATCCACCACTATATATAGAAAACCAACAGCTGTGAACAGTCTATTGCAATTTAGTTCACACCACACCACTAAACTGAAGAAGAACATACCTGTGGGTCAATTTATTAGAGTCAAGCGTAATTGCTCAGGAATAGCAGAGTTTGAACATGAAGCTGAAGCTTTAAGGAGACGCTTTCAAGCAAGGGGATATCCTAGAAGATGTCTCGAGACAGCATTAAGGAGAGCAAGAGCAACGCCTAGATCTGAGTTATTACAACAGAGATGAATGACCCACAAAAATAGAAATCAGAGTGAGAAGGTGCAAATCACTACTCCTTTTAATTGTCAGTGGAATTAATTATATAAAGTCATTTCCAAACATTGGAACATTTTATCGAACGATAAGGACTTAAAGCCTTTTCTAACTACACATCCAAGCATTACAGCTAAAAGAGCGCCCACTTTGAGAAATGTATTGTGCAGCAGCCATTTTCAGAGGCCATGTCGTAGTGGAGTAACAAAGGGAAGCTTTGCATGTGGTAATTTGCTCAGTTTGTCCTAACATGAGGACTACAAAATTTGTGATTAGCAAAACCAATGGGAAAAAATTCTTTATCAATGAATTTATCAACTGCAAGACTGCTGCTGTTGTATACCTGTTACAATGCCCATGTGGCTGGCAATATGTCGGCCAGACTAAGAATGCACTTAAGTTGAGGCTGCAGAAACATGTATCAGTAGCAAAGCTGGCTGGACGTGATAAAATTAATGGGAAAACTTCGACTATGCTGGCCACACATGCACTGAATAGCCATGGGGGTTCTTTAAGAGGCTGGTTGTTTATCGGATTACAACACAATAAATCTAATATTCGGGGAGGAGATGTAGTTAACAGGCTCCTCCGAGCTGAATTAAGGTGGATTTATAAATTACAAACCCGTAGCCCTGCAGGACTGAATGAGGAATTCAGTTTTGCCTGTTATCTTCCTCAGTGACTGTTTTTATCAGGATGGCTGACTTTCCACCATGTCTTGATGTTTTAGGTTGTCTCATGGTATGATTCTTATTAACTTTTTTCTTTAAATGTCTATAGAATTGTCAGGATTTGCCCCAATGATTTTCTATGGGTAAGTAATATCCCTTTGTGGATATCTTTATCCTAGCACTTTTTTGCACAGCTCACTTTATAGTGTTTGTGGTTCCTTTGTGGATATTTTTATCCTAGCACTTTTTTTGCACAGCTCACTTTATAGTGTTACAGCACTGTAAGTGTCACGATTTTGCACAGGTTATACAGTAAGATTCACTTAAGCACTTACTTCATTTTTATATGCTGGAAGTAACAGCATTTTGTCATTATTTATTTGATCATACACCCTCAACTATGCACAGGTCACTTTTAAATAGGTCTGTCCAGACTGTGAGTGAGTAGCAGTCGAGAGCAGCCAGATCTAGATTTGCATGCACATGTCACTTTTAATTAGTCTGCATGGATTGCAAGTAAGTAGCAATCCTATGCAGACTTGTAGAGTCACTTTTGTTGTAGTATGGGTGGAGGTTTTATAATAGGCAAACCGTTTAACAACCATAAACTCATCATTAACTTGCTGTATAAATTTATAGATTGCACTTGGACACTTTATCTTCAAGATGACACACATTCAAAGGACTGGAAACGTCTGCATGAAGCACTTTCATATATGTTTTTTATTATGTTGGTTATTATATATATATCTGTTTTTTGATATTTTGTTTTTATGAATAATTGATAGTTTCACTGTTTTACACCATTTGACCACTTTGGGGCATTGCAATGCACTTTAGACATGTATATGTGATACACTGGACTTTATTCCTCCAATTTAATTTGTTTTGTATATATGGCGTAATTTGATGGGCATTTCCTAACTGCTTTCAGATTCTTCTATGGGTGCAATTGTCCAGATTCATTGTTTTATTATTATTAAATTATTACTATGTTTAAAATTACTAGTTTTCATACTCTTAGCCCTTAATGCGGGCAAATATATTCAGCTTGTTTTGTATTATGTGTCACGGCGCTGATGCGTCCTTTGGAACGCATCGTGCACTCTGGACACAACATGTCATGGCGCCGGTGCGTCAGCTGGAACGCACAGCGCGATGGCATCAGGAGGCGTGGCCACGCCTACCCGGAAATGGACAGAGCGGAGGCAGCGGTATTGATCGCTGCTAAAGGATTATAAAAGGAGACTATCCTACCCTAATTCTTTTATCTCCGAGGAAGCAGAGGGGTCTGCGATACATGTGAGATTTAGCGGGGGCACGGGCCAGGTGTCATCACAGGGTTTCTGGTGGTAAGCCTTTTCCTTTTTTTCCCTCCTTACTGTTTACCCACTCGGGTGGTTCATATATCTCTTAAGTAGCTGATGTTCGATAGGACTTTGAAGTTACCAGATGGAGGATTGGTTTTGTCATTTGTTATTTATTATTTAGCTTACCATTTGTCCCTGTGTGTATATATTATATATTATTCAGTGTACATTGTATTTACTTGGTTGATGGCCATTATTTTATGTGTCATTTTACCTTGACACCAGACCTGTATCCCCAGCTATATGTTTTTATTTGCTTTTAAAGGGACAAGTCCCTAATAAATTTGCTTATACCTTATGGTGCTTATTGTATGATTTATTGAATATTACTTTATTGCTATATGGATGGCTTTTTCGCTGTATTTAATTTACCCTGTGGTAAGCGACATTTTCTTGATAAAAGAAATGCCAAGAAAACACAGGTCTGAAAGGCCTGGCCACAACAATTAACAAGGAAAGTGGCAGGGAGCTGTATGAAAGTGAGTGAATAATTGCAGCACTTGGGGGCCTGGAGGAGTTATTGGCTGCACTTCAAGGGACAGGAGGGGTTAATGGCTGCAATACTGTATGCAGTGCAGTCCCCAGGTGCAGCCATTAACTTTGCTGGGTAGACTTATACTTGAGTCAATAAAAAATTCCAGCTTAAGAGGGTTGAATATTGGAGTCGACTTATACACGAGGTCGACTTGTAATTGAGTATATACGGTATATATAATATTTTTGCATTTTCTTTTTGTATCTACTGCTTATTTTTGTATATAATATCATTTATGGGCAATTTTATTCTCTGCGGTATCGTGCCATTATAACTTACTTTGCAGTGCTATTTTCGTTTGTAGTGCAACTTTCTCGGCACACTTTTTCATGCACTTACTCGGGAATGCGACCTTGATTCCATGCAGGGTAAGCCATTGATGCACTTTATTTTGGCACAATAATGGCTCTTATCGATCAGTTTGGCAGCTATATATGTTGTATTTTGCAGGTTTGCACAGAATTGTATTTGCACAGTTTCCCCATTTTCTCTTAGTTGTTTTAGCGTTGATATGGCACATTGTATGTAAGACATACAGTGTGCACAATTGTGTTTTTTTCCCTTGATATATTCTGAGCAGTTTGTATTGTGATAGACAGGTTAATTTGCACAGCACTTTATTGCTATAGTGTATTATTCCATACAGCATCCTCTTTTTTTGGTTCCTTGATGGTGATTTTATATATATATATATATATATATATATATTTTATACTACCTACATTAATTGGAAGTATAGGGACTGTCTATGTATACTAAGACTATGGAGATTTTTTTTTTATTATTGTTTTTAATTCGTATGTATCTTGGAAATATATTGTATTAATAAACTTGTTATTGTTGATATACTTAAAGGAAACCAGAGCCGAAGCACCCTCATGTATTTTACCATATATATCAGTGGGAACATTAGAGAAAACACCTACCCTGCTCTCTGTTTTATTCTTCACTGTACAGCTTGCTTCTTCATAAATAAAGGTAATAGCTGCGTTTCTGTTTATGCTTGTGTTTCTTCCAGTATAAAGCAATCAGCAGGTAAAGCAACACCCCCTATCAGGTGGGGACTCACCAGATGGTGCGGCCTTCAGGGCCCGATATCACGTCTGGGGTATTGGCCACCCCCCACAGCCTCTCTGGCAACTTCCCTCCGGTCCTTCAAGGACTCAAGTTCATCACCAGCTGTTTATAATAAAAATGGAGACGCCTCATCGCGTAAAAGTCTACTTATGGCTTTGTTTTAAAAAATATGCATATATATGCAAAAATGATCAGCAAAACCGTAAAAAGGTTTCAGTAATAAGTGTTCCCAACATGGGATAGTAACAACTCAATATGAGCAATTAGGGATCACTTAAAGCAAAATAATGCACTCAGCTAGGAAGGATAGAGCACCCAAGGATCACCTAACATCCTGCCCGATGTCACGCCTGCTATTAGTGCTATTACTGCTCACTGGAAAGGATAAAATAACTCCTGCGCAAGTCCCACCGGTCGCGTCCGACCTGGCCTTCGCGCTGACGTCACGCCGCAACTCCGCCCAACGTTTTGTTGCTATGGCAACTCCTCGGGGGCTACGGAGCTTTAAGTGATCCCTAATTGCTCATATTGAGCTGTTACTATCCTATGTTGCCAACACTTATTACTGGAACTTTTTTTTACGGTTTTGCTGATATATGCATATTTTTTAAAACAAATAAAGCCATAAGTAGACTTTTACGCGATGATGAGTCTTCATTTTTATTATAAACAGCTGGTGATGAACTTGAGTCCCTGAAGGACCGGATGGGAGGTGCCAGAGAGGCTGTGGGGTGGCCAATACTCCAGACGCGATATCGGGCCCTGAAGGCCGCACCATCCGATGAGTCCCCACCTGACGGGGAATGTTGCTTTACCTGCTGATTGCTTTATACTGGAAGAAACACAAGCACAAACAGAAGCACAGCTATTACCTTTATTTATGCTTAAAAGTAGTACACACACTGAATAGCAGTGCTCCACACCTGTTACATGATTTGGGACTTTGTAGTGTGTATGTGGTGCTTGCACATGGACTTTTGCACGAAATTATAACTGACTCACAGTATAATTTCGCTGAGGATTGAGGAGTCCCCTATATGAGCGCAGTGTTCCAAGTGTGATTTCATTCTACAGCTTGCTTCTTATCAGCCCTGATAAAATCCCCGACTGAGCATTCAGTCTGGCTTTGCTCAGGAATCATTATAGCTGAGTCTGTATTCTCTGGTGTCTTTTCAAGCCCAAGCCTGCCCCCTTGTGGCTCTGCTCAGGAATCATTAGAGCTGAGTCATTATAGCAAAGCCAGACTGAATGCTCAGTCGGGGATTTTATCAAGGCTGATAAGAAGTAAGCTGAACAGTGAAGAATGAAACAGAGAGCAGGGTAGGTGTTTTCTCTAATGTTCCCACTGATATATATGGTAAAATACATGAGGGTGCTTCGTCTCTGGTTCACTTGAAGTATGCAGTCTTGAAGCAGGTTTATTGTCACTGGGGCCTGTTCTCTTTTTGATATTTTTTTACTACCCTATATAGTGATAAATTATTGGTGGATGCTCACAATTCTTGGTTTACTTTTAGTGAGATGTGTCAGTCTTGTAAATAAAATGCCTTTTCAAACAGACTTCAATTCACTAAGCTTATCTCCTGCCTTTAATAACATTTCTAGAGTTATAAAGCATGGAGTATTCAGGAAACATTTTACCTCAGGCAAACCTAAAGTTAACTCTCCTGTCTTTAAGTTAACTCTTCAATCCTTAAAATAACTCCAGAATTCTAAAGTTAAAGACAGGCTTGTTAATTAACTGCGCGTGAAAATAACTACAGAGGAGGTAACTTATGCTGGGAATACACGTTTCGTTTTTGCCTTCGTTTTAGCCTTCGTTTCGATTGTGCCTTTTGTCCTTTTCGTTCCCGAAATAATCGAACGTACGGTTAATATCACCACCCACGGTTTCGTTTTTTTTTTCGATTCTGATGGTTTCGTTTTTCCAATAATCGAAGGCTGCAAAGAAACGAAACGAAAATCCCTTTTTACAGGGACGGACTAACATAAACGAACATATAATCGATCTGAACAGCCATCAAGCCTACCAATGGCTCGATTAGATGGATAAAGAGAGATAATATCAAACATGTTCGATCACTAGTCGTTCGTTTTTGGGGTCTATTAATCGAAACTATAATGAGATTATGACTATTTTCACATACGTTTTCAACACTCGATTCGTTTACTGAACGAATCGAAGGCTAAAACGAAGGCAAAAACGAAACGTGTATTCCCAGCATAAAGGAATAAAGACAAAAGATAACTCTCTCACTGCGTGGTGGCAAGTTTACGCTTGCCTTATCTTCAGCATGATCTTAGTGAATTGAGGCCAATGGAGATAATAAGGCAGGAGATGACTTGCCACCACACAGTGAGAGAGTTATCTTATTTGTTCAGTCGTTAAGTTACCTCCTCTGTAGATCTATAAAGATCCACCACTTGTAACCTTCAGATGTGCACCAACTATAGGAAGCAAGGTGACATCGAGTGAATTCAGAATGCCGAGAGAACAGAATTGGTTAGAGAAATGGCAGATGAAAGGAAATTTCCGATGTGGACACTGCTCTATATGCTCTCAGATTAATAGAGGTAGTAGATTAACCACTTACCGACCGCCCACTGCACAGGGGCGGCCAGGAAAATGGATCCCGCAAGGACCGCTGCATGTACAAGAGGCGGCGGTCCTTGTACGGGCATGGGCGGAGAGATTGCGTCATCCGTGACGCGATCCTCCACCGGGGATCAATGGCCGGGGATTTAGCCTCCAGCTCGCCGGCCACTTAAGGTCCGTACACACGCCGGACTGAGGGCAATGACGGGTCCGTCGTCACCTCCCGCTGGGTGGGCGTTCCAGCGACAGTCCGGCGTGTGTACAGTCTGTCGGCGGACTGATACGGCTGTTTCTGAGCGATCCGCCGAACGGATCGCTCAGAAACAGCCGTATCAGTCTGCAGACAGAGTGTACACACACCGGACTGTCGCTGGAACGCCCACCCAGCGGAAGGGTCACGACGGACCCGTCGTTGCCTCCAGTCCGGCGTCTGTACGGACCTTTAGCAGCGCCGGCGGGCGGAGGAATACACATATCCGCATGCAAAGCGTATAATAGGCTTTGTAATGTATACAAAGCCTATTATACAGGCTGCCTCCTGCCCTGGTGGTCCCAGTGTCCAAAGGAACCACCAGGGCAGGCTGCAGCCACACTAGTCTGCACCCAATCACACTGATCTCCCCCCCCCCCTGATCTCCCACAGCACCCCTCAGACCCCCCCCCCCTGCCCACCCCCCAGACCCCTGTTTGCACCCAATCACTCCCCTAATCACCCATCAATCACTCCCTGTCACTATCTGTCAACACTGTTTTTTTTTTATTCCCTAAACTGCCCCCTGCTCCCTCCTGATCATCCCCCCCCCCACCCCTCAGATTCTCCCCAGACCCCCCCCCCCTCCCCCTTGTGTACTGTATGCATCTATCCCCCCTGTAATAACCCACTGATCACCTATGAATCACCTGTCAATCACCCATCAATCACCCCCTGTCACTGCCACCCATCAATCAGCCCCTAACCTGCCCCTTGCGGGCAATCTCATCACCCACCCACACCAATAGATTGCCCGCAGATCCGACGTCAGATCACTTCCCAAGTGCATTGTTTACATCTGTTCTCTACCCTAAACACCCACTAATTACCCATCAATCACCCCCTATCACCACCTGTCACTGTTACCCATCAGATCAGACCCTAATCTGCCCCTTGCGGGCACCCAATCACCCGCCTACACGCTCAGATTGCCCTCAGACCCCCCTTTAACAATTCGCCAGTCATTATATACATCTGTTCTTCCCTGTAATAACCCATTGATCACCTGTCAATCACCCCCTGTCACTGCCACCCATCAATCAGCCCCTAACCTGCCCCTTGCGGGCAATCTGATCACCCACCCACACCAATAGATCGCCCCCAGATCCGACGTCAGATCACCTCCCAAGTGCATTGTTTACATCTGTTCTCTACCCTAAACACCCACTAATTACCCATCAATCACCCCGTCACCGATACCCATCAGATTAGACCCCTATCTGCCCCTAGGGCACTCAATCACCCGCCCACACCCTCAGAACGCCCTCAGACCCCAGCCCTGATCACTTCGCCAGTGCATTGCTTGCATCTATTCCCCTGTCTAATCACACCTTGAGACACCCATCAATCACCTCCTGTCACCCCCTAGCACACCTACCCATCAGATCAGGCCCTAATTTGCCCCATGTGGGCTCCTGATCACTCGGCCAAACCCTCAGATCCCCATCAGACCCTCTTCCGATCACCTCCCCAGTTCATTGATTGCATCTATTTTCCCCTCTAACCACCCCCTAAGACACCCATCAATCACCTCCTGTAACCCTCCTAGCACTCTTATCCATCAGATCAGGCCCAATACAACCTGTCATCTAAAAGGCCACCCTGCTTATGACCGATTCCACAAAATTTGCCCCCTCATAGACTACCGGTCATCAAAATTTTCAGATGCTTATACCCCTGAACAGTCATTTTGATACATTTGGTTTCCAGACTACTCACGGTTTTGGGCCCGTAAAATGCCAGGGCAGTATAGGAACCCCACAAGTGACGCCGTTTTAGAAAAAAAGACACCCCAAGGTATTCTGTTAGGTGTATGACGAGTTCATAGAAGATATTATTTTTTGTCAAAAGTTAGCGGAAATTGATTTTTATTGTTTTTTTTTCACAAAGTGTCATTTTTCACTAACTTGTGACAAAAAATAAAATCTTCTATGAACTCGCCTTACACCTAATGGAATACCTTGGGGTGTCTTCTTTCTAAAATGGGGTCACTTGTGGGGTTCCTATACTGCCCTGGCATTTTAGGGGCCCTAAACCGTGAGGAGTAGTCTAGAAAACAAATGCCTCAAAATGACCTGAGAATAGGACGTTGGGCCCCTTAGCGCACCTGGGATGCAAAAAAAGTGTCACACATGTGGTATCGCCGTACTCAGGAGAAGTAGTATATTGCGTTTTGGGGTGTATTTTTACACATACCCATGCTGGGTGGGAGAAATCTCTCTGTAAATGGACAATTGTGTGTAAAAAAAAAATCAAACAATTGTCATTTACAGAAATATTTCTCCCACTCAGCATGGGTATGTGTAAAAATACACCCCAAAACACATTATACTACTTCTCCTGAGTACGGCGGTACCACATGTGTGGCACTTTTTTACACCCTAACTGCGCTAAGGGGCCCAAAGTCCAATGAGTACCTTTAGGATTTCACAGGTCATTTTGCCACATCTGGTTTCAAGACTACTCCTCACGGTTTAGGGCCCCTAAAATGCCAGGGCAGTACAGGAACCCCACAAATGACCCCATTCTAGAAAGAAGACACCCAAAGGTATTCCGTTAGGAGTATGGTGAGTTCATAGAAGATTTTATTTTTTGTCACAAGTTAGCGGAAAATGACACTTTGTGAAAAAACAATTAAAATCAATTTCCGCTAACTTGTGACAAAAAATAAAATCTTCTATGAACTCGCCTTACACCTAATGGAATACCTTTGGGTGTCTTCTTTCTAGAATGGGGTCATTAGTGGGGTTCCTATACTGCCCTGGCATTTTAGGGGCCCTAAACCGTGAGTAGTCATGAAACAAAAATGACCTGTGAAATCCTTAAGGTACTCATTGGACTTTGAGCCCCTTAGCGCAGTTAGGGTGCAAAAAAGTGCCACACATGTGGTGTCGCCGTACTCAGGAGAAGTAGTATAATGTGTTTTGGGGTGTATTTTTACACATACCCATGCTGAGTGGGAGAAATATCTCTGTAAATGGACAATTGTGTGTAAAAAAAAAATCAAACAATTGTCATTTACAGAGATATTTCTCCCACCCAGCATGGGTATGTGTAAAAATACACCCCCAAAACACATTAACCAGTACAGCCTATCTGGACGAGCTTCCTCGTCCAGATAGGCACTGCTGCCGCCGGCTGGTGTGCACGATCGGGCGCTGCCCGCCACTAGCCCCCCGATCAGTGAATGGGAATATAATTCCCATTCACCGATCTACCTTCTCCGCAGAAATACCGACGCTTTCTCTCCAGAGAGCGCGGTATTTCTGCCCCCAGGAAACATCTCCCCAGCATTTTAGTTCCTAGATGCGAGATCGTTCGCATCCAGGACTTTTTTCACTGTGGCCATCTTGTGGCCAAATAGTAAACTGCACCAACATACAATTTTAATAAAAAAAAATAAAAATTATTTTACATTTAAAATTAGCAGTTTCCCTCCCACACCAAAAATTACCCACATACACTTTTTTTTTTATTAAAAAAACAATAAAAAATACAATTAAAAAAAAACAACAACATAAATAGTTACCCAAGGGTCTGAACTTTTTAAATATGCATGTCAAGAGAATATGTTGTTATATTATTTAAAATTATAAGCTTATAAATAGTGATGGACGCAAATTGAAAAAAATGCACCTTTATTTCTAAATGAAATATCGGCACCATAAATTGTGATAGGGACATCGTTTAAACGGTGTAATAACCGGGACAGATGGGCAAATAAAATACATGAGTTTTAATTACGGTAGCGTATATTAATTTCAAACTATAATGGCCAAAAACTGAGAAATAATGAATTTTTTTCATTTCTTTCTTAATCTTCCTGTTAAAATAGATTTAGAAAAAAATAATTCTGAGCAAAATGTACTACCCAAAGAAAGCCTAATTAGTGGCAGAAAAAACAAGATATAGATCAATTCATTGTGATAAGTAGCAATAAAGTAATAGTGGAATGAATGGGAGGTGAACGTTGCTCGGATGCATGAGATTTTCGGACTGCGGTGCTGAACCGGTTATACTACTTCTCCTGAGTACTGCAATACCACATGTGTGGCACTTTTTTACAGCCTAACTGCGCTAAGGGGCCCAAAGTCCAATGAGCACCTTTAGGCTTTACAGGGGTGCTTACAAATTAGCACCCCCCAAAATGCGAGGACAGTAAACACACCCCACAAATGACCCCATTTTGGAAAGTAGACACTTCAAGGTATTCAGAGAGGGGCATGGTGAGTCCGAGGCAGATTTCATTTTTTTTTTGTCACAACTTTTTTTTTTCTTGTCACAAACTGTCATTTTCCGCTAACTTGTGACAAAAAATAATATCTTCTATGAACTCCCCATGCCTCTCAGTGAATACTTTGGGATGTCTTCTTTCCAAAATGGGGTCATTTGGGTGGTATTTATACTATCCTGGAATTCTAGCCCCTCATGAAACATGACAGGTGGTCAGAGATGCTACAAAATGGGAAAATTCACTTTTTGCACCATAGTTTGTAAACGCTATAACTTTTCCCCAAACCAATAAATATAGGCTGAATGGGTTTTTTTTTATCAAAAACATGCTTTTCCACATTTTTCGTGCTGCATGTATACAGAAATTTTACTTTATTTGAAAAATGTCAGCACAGAAAGTTAAAAAAATCATTTTTTTGACAAAATTCATGTATTTTTTGATGAATATAATAAAAAGTAAAAATCGCAGCAAAAATCAAATAGCACCAAAAGAAAGCTTTATTAGTGACAAGAAAAGGAGCAAAAATTCATTTAGGTGGTAGGTTGTATGAGCGAGCAAAAAACCGTGAAAGCTTCAGTGGTCTGAATGGAAAAAAGGGGTCTGGTCCTTAAAGAGACTCCGTAACAAAAATTGCATCCTGTTTTTTATCATCCTACAAGTTCCAAAAGCTATTCTAATGTGTTCTGGCTAACTGCAGCACTTTATACTATCACTGTCTCTGTAATAAATCAATGTATCTTTCCCCTGTCAGACTTGTCGGCCTGTGTCTGGAAGGCTGCCAAGTTCTTCAGTGTTGTGGTTCTGCTATGAACTCACCCTTCCTGGCCCCTCTATGCACACTGCCTGTGTGTTATTTAGATTAGAGCAGCTTCTCTCTTCTCTCTTATCTTTTACAAGCTGGATAAATCCTCCTCTGAGCTGGCTGGGCTTTCACATACTGAGGAATTACAAACAAGGGCAAAGCTGTTTGCAGGAAGAAAAGAGCAGCCTGAAACTTCAGTGCATGGGGGAAAGAAACACACAAATGATCTCTTGAGATTCAAAAGGAATGCTGTATACAGCCTGTTTGTGTATGAATGTATTTTTCTATGTGTGGACATACTGTACATCAACCTACTTCCTGTTTTGGTGGCCATTTTGTTTGTTTACAAACAAACTTTTAAAAACTGTTTTTAACCACTTTTAATGCGGCGAGGAGCGGCGAAATTGTGACAGAGGGTAATAGGAGATGTCCCCTAACGCAGTGGTATGTTTACTTTTGAGCGATTTTAACAATACAGATTCTCTTTAAGGGGGGTAAAGCCTACGGTCCTCAAGTGGTTAAGAGTAGGCCCCATAGATATAAGGGTGAAGAACTTTTTTAACTGCCAAACTAAGTTTGTAGTATACATCGTTTGGTGCCCCTGCCAACGCTTCTATATAGGAATGACAACACGAGAAATGAAAACCAGAGTGTTGGAACATTTTAGATCGATTGAACCAGGGAAGGGATGTCCAAGGTTAATAGAACATATGAGAACAGTACAGAATTGGAATCCTGATTGCTTGTTGTTTGCGGCTCTGGACTTTATGCCAGTACCCCATAGAGGGGGATACAGGGAGCGTTTGCTCCTACGTAAAGAGACCTCCTGGATTATCAGGTCTGATGCAATGGGCCCCCTTGGACTTAATGAGAATGTTGAGATGGCTTGTTTCCTGGACCCGTAGTCCTTGTAGTTATACGGTTTCCTGACCCTAAATGTAACCAGTTAGATAGTGGCATAGTTAGAATGAGAACAAAAATGTACGGCCCTAGTTAGATCTTGCTTTGTTTTTAATGTGTAAGCTTGCTGCAATTGTGGAGAAGGGCTAATAATTGCACGTTTTAAAGGGAAGTGGGATTAAATATTTACAGAAGGGCACTGTCAATAGCTCAGTAGAATTTCTTTGTATGGCTCCTGTTACTAATCATTTTCAAACAAGTTTGACTTTTTGTGTCTTTGTTTGCCCTTTAATTCGCATTTTTTTTTCTCTGCGATTATTCCATTGTGTGATGCAGAGGTAGCCTTTCTCCAGGATGCACCAAGCTATTTATTTTATGTATCAAGAGTCAATGTGGTATGTTACGTCCTGGATTTTAAATTTACATGCGCATGTTCTTATGTTTAAATGTGAGTGCACTACTACTTTTTAAATCTTTTAATTAAACGGAGTTACACTATGTCACCTCTTATTTGAGTTTAATTAAAGGGAAGGTTCAAGCAAAAAAAAAAAAATGAGTTTTACTTACCTGGGGCTTCTACCAGCCTCATGTAGCCATCCTGTGCCCTTGTAGTCACTCACTGCTGCTCCAGTCCCCCGCTGGCAGCTTTCTGACCTCGGAGGTCAGGGCCACATTGCATACATTTTTACGCATTCCAGCTAGTGCAGGAACAAAAATTTACGCGTTGCACCACTAACACGTAAAAATGTATGCGTTAATGTTCCTGCACTAGCGGGAATGTGTAAAAATGTACGCAATTCGGCCCTGACCTCCGAGGTCAGAAAGCTCCCAGCGGGGGACTGGAGCAGCAGTGAGTGACTACGAGGGCACAGGATGGCTGCATGGGGCTGGTAGAAGCCCCAGGTAAGTGAAACTCATTTTTTTTTTTTTGCTTGGACCTTCCCTTTAAGGAAGAAGGCTGCTGATAAAACTGAGGAGGTTCATGAAACGCTTTAGCTGAACTGTCATGGTCAGCCAGTATATCTGGTGAGCTTTGAGTCCTCCTGTTTACGGATACATAGAGTGGTGGTGATTCTTGCTTCTTGTACACAGGGTTGAGGCTACTACTTCTGGTGGAGGGCTTTTTTATGTAAAGCTCCAACAGTATTACGCTATCCATGTTTTTTTGTCTGAGCCATATTTAGGAGGAAGAGGTTGGATACTAGGAGACATATCTGCATTAATACCCCATCTACTGTATAACGTGATCTTTGCTGACTGTGATTAATCAGCCTATCAATCTGGTGAGAGAGATACCTACCAATGTGTTAACTGTATGCTGATTTGTGAAGCGGAAAAGAGGACTTTGGAAAGTTCACTTACTGTCAGGGGGCAGTGGTACATGGACATTTGTGCCAATTAAGACTTGTGCTTATTTCTTTTTGCTTATTATTTTTTGTGTGCTGGACTAACAGGTGTAGAGCGCCGCACTTATCTCATCTATTATTTATTTTATGTATTATTTTTTACTGCCATCTTATGGTTATTGAAGAGTATGCTGATGTTGCTTAGGCTGAAGCATTTACGCAATAATACGCATTAACCTATGCGTTTGTGATATGTCTACACACGTACGTTAGTGGGCGCATGCGTATATTTGTACACGTGGTACGGCGGCACAGGAAACTGGAAGTAACCTTTCACCACGGGACGCCGCGATCGCCACACACGTCTCTGAAGACGCTAAACCTAGCGAAACGGTCATTAGGCGGGCGGCAGCCACCACTACGTCCCACAACCTAATCCACGCTCCTAATAGGTATGTGCATTTTAAATAAAGAACTTTGTATGAAGAAATGTGTATATCAATGAGCAGAGTACCATAAACCTCATTTTATGGAATGTGAATGCAGTGCCAGACTCCATGTTCTTCACACTTGCCTATGGATGTTGATCTGTTTTTCCAGTCTGGAGCACGCTAGAATCTATCCATACATATGTACCCAAGGAATCTAACTGTCTAACTGTTTTTTGCATGCTGCCGTAGTGCCTGCTACTGTTGCTTCTCCTCTATTGCCTTAATTATAATGTATTTACTCGGTATCATGGCATTTGTGTCCAAAACTCTGAGTGCTTCTCATTAATTTTAATAGCACTGATATTGGCCTGAGGAAGTAGGCTTGTACCCAAGAAACGCATTGCCCCTGCAAATAATATCTACCTTGTTTACTATTGATTGTGTCATACTGAGAGGTAAGCCATCTCTACCTTTTTTATTTTATCTGCTTTTAACTACAGTGGCTTGCAAAAGTATTCAGCCCCCTTGAAGTTTTCCACATTTTGTCACATTACTGCCACAAACATGCATCAATTTTATTGGAATTCCACATGAAAGACCAATACAAAGTGGTGTACACGTGAGAAGTGGAACGAAAATCATACATGATTCCAAACATTTTTTACATATAAATAACTGCAAAGTGGGGAGTGCGTAATTATTCAGCCCCCTTTGGTCTGAGTGCAGTCAGTTGCCAGTAGACATTGCCTGATGAGTGCTAATGACTAAATAGAGTGCACCTGTGTGTAATCTAATGTCAGTACAAATACAGCTGCTGTGTGACGGCGTCAGAGGTTGTCTAAGAGAATACTGGGAGCAACAACACCGTGAAGTCCAAAGAACACACCTGACAGGTCAGGGATAAAGGTATCGAGAAATGTAAAGTAGACTTAGGCTACAAAAAGATTTCCAAAGCCTTGAACATCCCACGGAGCACTGTTCAAGCAATCATTCAGAAATGGAAGGAGTATGGCACAACTGTAAACCTACCAAGACAAGGCCATCCACCTAAACTCACAGGTCGAACAAGGCCACAGCAAGCATGTGGAAGAAGGTGCTCTGGTCAGAAGAGACCAAAATGGAACTTTTTGGCCAAAATGCAAAACACTATGTGTGGCAGAAAACTAACACTGCATATCACTCTGAACACACCATCCCCACTGTCAAATATGGTGGTGGCAGCATCATTCTCTGGGGGTGATTCTCTTCAGCAGGGACAGGGAAGCTGGTCAGAGTTGATGGGAAGATGGATGGAGCCAAATACAGGGCAATCTTGGAAGAAAACCTCGGTGTTTGCAAAAGACTTGAGACTGGGGCGGAGGTTCACCTTCCAGCAGGACAACAACGCTAAACATAAAGCCAGGGCAACAATGGAATGGATTAAAACAAAACATATCCATGTGTTAGAATGGCCCAGTCAAAGTCCAGATCTAAATCCAATCGAAAATCTGTGGCAAGATCTAAAAACTGCTGTTCATAAATGCTGTCCATCTAATCTGACTGAGCTGGCGCTGTTTTGCAAAGAAGAATGGCCAAGGATTTCAGTCTCTAGATGTGCAAAGCTGGTAGAGACATACCCTAAAAGACTGGCAGCTGTAATTGCAGCAAAAGGTGGTTCTACAAAGTATTGACTCAGGGGGCTGAATAATTGCGCACACCCCACTTTGCAGATATTTATTTGTAAAAAATGTTTGGAATAATGTATGATTTTCATTCCACTTCTCACATGTACACCACTTTGTATTGGTCTTTCACGTGGAATTCCAATATAATTGATTCATGTTTGTGGCAGTAATGTGACAAAATGTGGAAAACTTCAAGGGGGCCGAATACTTTTGCAAGCCACTGTAAATTGTTGGATGTTGGCTGTTGATCCAGGGATTTTATCTGATTGCCATCTGGAGTCGGGAAGGAATTTTTTCCCTTTTGGGCTAACTAGACCATGACTTGTAAGGGTTTTTCGCCTTCCTCTGGGTCAACAGGGATAAGTGAGGGAGCAGGATGGTGTTGTACTTTGTTTTTTGGTTGAACTCGATGTACATAATCTTTTTTTCAACCCAAATAACTATGTAACTATGTAAGTTTTATCTACTGTGGGCGTCACTTCACTAGTTCCAGGTACCAACCCAACCGCAATCTCAGTTCTGCACATGACTCTCGCATTCAAGCATACAAGATTTCGCAGGTGCTTCATCCCTCCTCTGGAATCCTCTGCCACAACACATCCATCACTCTCCAACTTTTTTTTTGTAAATTCTTTATTTAACAGTTTTTAAACATTTAACAGATAAGAGAAACAGGACATCATATCAGGACGTAAAATATAACAACCAGGAAAGAGATCTACAAATACAGGTCATGTATGGAAGTAGATTTGATATATATAAATTACAGCAAACCAGCACTGTAGCTGATAGGAAATACAATGAACCTGTCAATTTTTCATATCTACAGGGTGAGAAAAAAAAATAAACATCTTGAAAAAGGGAGCAACTTATCAGATGTAGAGCCTTATGTTTTTAAAGAGCTAATAGGTGTCTGGGAGCCCAGAGGGATCACACATCCCAGAACACCTGTTTGTATTGTGGAATGATAGGACTCACATCAAACATGCCCAAACTTTAGTAGAGATATGGGAATACACAATTCTAGAATAAAGGTGCTTCAAAGGTCTGATCCTAGTTGGTCAAGGGCGTACATAGTGAAAGAAAAGATATAAAATGCAAAATAAAAATAAGACACTAAGGGCCATATGCAATTCACTTTTTCACCTGACTTTTCTCCCAGGAGATAATTTTTCAACTTCGATTTAAAATAACTTTTCAGAACTTTTCAACTAAAAAAATACCATAAGTAGTTGAAAAATAACTATCACAATTATTTTGATTATTTTCTTGCTTCCTGGAGGCTTAAAAGGCATTTTATTGACAACTTTAAAAATATCACCTAGGAGAAAAGTCAGGTGAAAAAGTGAATTGCATATGGCCCCAAAAGGCTAAAACCGAGGAGAGAAAAGGAAGAAAAGGGAAGAAGGAAGAGAAGAATCTTGTCGCACGGCGGAACACTCCTCTCCTATGTGTCACAGATAAGTGTTAATGCAGTTGAGGCTCATAAGTGACAATGTGAGGGGCAGGGGAGAGGTGAGTATGAATTAAAGTGATCACGGATGGGAAGCAGAGAGCAGATCCTTATATTTATCAGATTCCAAAAACTCATGCCAAGGCATCCAGGTACGGGAGCACTGTTCGGTGGTATTATAGATGGAAGCCGTAAGAGACTCAATCTCACATATAAATTTGAGCTCTGCTATCCACTCTAAAATTGAGGGGGGCTTAATATCTTTCCAATGTTTTGCTATAGAGATTCTTGCTGCTTGTAGTAAGTGTTTTGTTAGGGACTTCTTTACTTTTTTGATTGGCTTATGTGTGTGGTATAAAAGATAGAAAGCAGGATCAGCCACCGGGTCAGCATCCGTGAGCTCTTTAATATAGAATTGCACTTTTGACCAGAAATTTTTTATCAAATGACAGTCCCAAAAGATATGGAGCAGTGTCCCAGTTTGTTGCTTACATCTCCAACACTTAGGATCAGCATTGGGGTATATCTTATGCAATCTGCTAGGTGTGAGGTACCAGCGAGTTAGAATTTTATAGTTAGATTCCTGAACCCTAGAATAGATAGAGGTTTTATGATTCAGGAGGATAATCTTATCCCACTGCTGATCCGAAAAGGAGATCTGTAAGTCTGTCTCCCATTTTTCTTTAAGAGAGCGTGACCAGGATTCATCAGAGCAAAGCAATTGGTAAATATTGGTCAGGGATTTTCGTATAGGGCCTTGGCCATTACACAGCATCTCAAAGGGGGTTAAAGGTCTGGATAATTGCTCTTTTGAGCCAACTGATCGAGCAAAGTGGATAAATTGTAATAAACTCCAAGGGTCTAAAAAGGGGCAATTACGTAGATCCTGCAATTGTTTGATCGTGCACCAGTTTTTGCCTATCAGGAGGTCCCTAGCTCTCAAAGCAGAGCCCATACGCCAGGGTACATATGCGTTGCTATGACAACCTGGAGGAAACAACACATTATCCAAAATAGAGAACAAAGGTGAGGGCCAAGGAGAGAGATCAAATTTATTGCGATATTTCCGTAGGTTATCCAGGGTAGATTTGATTGATACAGACACTGCAGGTGAAGTTCTGCTGGACCACGGTAAAAGAGTAAGGTCCTGTTCCACTAAGGCTGACTCTACCTGAATCCACCTCTTTTGAGCATTATGTCTGTGCCAATCGACCACCCTGACCAAACTAGCTGCAGCATGGTATTTCCTGGTGTCAGGGACTGCCATACCTCCCTGTGTCTTGGGAAGGACCATAGCGGCATATCTAATTCTCGCCGGCTTACCTTTCCAAATAAAGTTGAGGAACAGTCTTTTGGCTAAATTAAAGTGTTTCGGAGGGGGGGGGGGGGGGTGATAGGGAGAGCTTGGTATAAATAGAGAAGGCGAGGCATAATATTCATTTTGAGAATATTTATACGGCCGAACCAAGAGAAATGTGGGCGATTCCAGTCCTGGAGGTCCTGGGAGAGTTTGCGCATAAGAGGGGGGAAGTTCAATTTATAGATATCTTCTAAATTAGCTGGTATTTGTACTCCTAAATATGTGATTGCGTTGGAATCCCACTTAAATGCAAAGTTAGATTGTAACTGGCTTTTTAAGGAGGATGGGAGAAGGATGCTTAAGGCGTGACATTTATCTATATTAATTTTATAATTGGAAAGGGATTTGTATCTGTCTAATTCCAGTAAGAGATTAGGTAGGGAGGTAATAGGGGTGTTTAAATAAAACATAAGGTCATCGTAGGCCGCCACCTTGTGCTCCATGGAGTTTACTTGAATCCCTCTAATGTTTATATTTTGGCAAATTGTGCGTAGGAAGGGCTCAATAGTCAGAGCGAAGATCAGAGGGGATAGGGGGCAGCCCTGTCGTGTGCCATTAGAGATTGTAAAGGGATCTGAGACAACACCATTCGCTTTCACGTGTGCTGACGGGCCGGAGTATAGCGCCATGATTCTGGAAAGCATATTATGTCCAAGACCAATATGCCTAAGTGTACCTTCAAGGAACCCCCAGCCCACCCTGTCAAAAGCTTTTTCTGCATCGGTGGAGAGCAGGAGGGCTGGGGATCCCTTGCTACGCAGCCAATTAATCAGGTCCAGGGTACGAATGGTGTTGTCTCGTGCTTCACGTCCAGAAATAAACCCTGCTTGATCTGGGTGAACCAGGTCGGGCATAAGTGGGGCTAATCGGTTAGCTAGAACCTTGGACATAATCTTTAAGTCTACATTTAAGAGTGAGATCGGGCGAAAATTAGAGCACAAGGTGGCGTCCTTGCCTGGTTTTGGGATGACCGTGATATGCGCTTTTAGCATGTCTCGAGGTAAGGAATGAGCAGGCCCCTTTTCCGGAGTTAGGTCATTAAAGACCTTAATTAAATAAGGGCAGAGAATATCTTTAAAGGACTTATAATAATCTAAAGGAAACCTATCTGGGCCAGGGGCCTTACCGGAGGGAGAGTCTTTGATAACCTGTCTAACTTCCAGTTCGGAAATTGGGTCTTCTAACTCCAGTATCGCTTCTTCTGTCAGTGTAGGAAGACCAGAATTACGTAAATATTGCAGAATATCTTGTCTAGGGGCAAGGTGGGTTGCAGAGTTAAGAGGATCGTTAAGGTTGTATAGTGCCCGATAGTAAGTGCGAAATGTCTCAGCAATCTCCCCGTTTTTAATATGTTTGTGACCTCTGGAGTCTTGTATGCTAGATATATTGTTAGAAGCATATTGCACTTTCAAGGCTCTAGCAAGTATCTTACTGCACTTATTACCATATTCGTAAAATGTCCTCCTACATTTAGTAGCTATTTGTTTTTCTCTAAAAAATAATAAGCTTCTGAGTTTTTCCCTCTCAGTTTCTAAAAGTAAAAGCTCAGCAGCCGAAAGCGAGTTCTTATGTCTAGCTTCCAGCTCCCCAATAGTCCTTAAGCTATTCGCTATCGTTTCCTCTATCTTTTTTTACACGACTGGCTTCTTGAATGAATACTCCTCGGATGACACACTTATGAGCTTCCCACAAAGTGGGAGAGGTTACCTCATCATTGTCATTAGTCGAGAAGTAATTCTCCAATGCCCTTGAAATACGTTGTTTGATTTCAGGTCGTTGCAGTAGAGAGGTGTTAAGACGCCAAGATCTAGGTAAGTAGGGTTTTGGCCTAATTCCCAATGTTAAGGAAGCCGGCGAGTGGTCAGAGAGGATGGACTGGCCTATATCAGATGTTATTTGCTCAGAGAGAAGGTTTTGGGAGACCAATATGAGGTCAATTCTGGTGTATAAGTTATGTAATTTAGAGAAGAAGGTGTAATCCTTGGTGTTAGGATGCTGAACTCTCCAAATATCAACTAGTTGCCTACTTGACAATAAACTCCTACATTGTCTGAGAGCTTTGTTAGTGCATGATCTTCGGCCCGAGGAGTTATCTAAAGTAGGGTCTAAAACCATATTAAAATCTCCTCCCAGGACTACACTTCCCTCTGCGAAAGAATCTAGAGCCTCAAGGGCTCTCATCAAGAAAGCTGTCTGACCACTGTTAGGGGCTTATATAGTACCAAGTGTGAATTTACGTTGGAGTAAGGTACCTTTAATAAAAAGGTATCTACCAGAGGAATCTCGACATTCCTGCAAGAGAGAGAGTTCAACATTCTTTGCCAGTAGTATTGCAACCCCTTTTGTTTTGGAATCAGGCGAGGAGCTAAAGTAAGCCTGTGTAAAGTGTTTATCTATTAATTTAGGAGGCGTGGAGCCCTTAAAATGCGTCTCCTGGAGAAATGCCACCTGCACTCTCTGTTTGTGTAGAAGGCGTAATAGGGCTTTTCGCTTTTCAGGCGTGTTCAGGCCCCTCACATTTATTGTCTGTACTTTAAGGAACATCTAGATCATATAGAAAGCTGCAGGTCAAGAGAGGAGATTCCGCCACAGGACAAAAATAAGAGACAGGATAGTGCAGTGTAAGAAAAGTAAAAGGAGTAAGAAGACAAAAGTTGTTAGCAGTATTTGCTAACCACTGCAAGCATATGGACCGTAGTGATAATAAAATTAGATGAACAATAAAGGTGTTTATCGCCCTATGGGCGTCCATTTGGGAGAACGAAGGGAACACAGCGACCTCACTAGACACTCCGGGCACCCAATACTCAGTTATATGGGGGTCCAAGGAGTATCCAGCCCAGTGGCCTAGCTCCAGGGAAAGCGAGGTAATGCTTTAGGGGAAAGGTTGTAAGTGGCCTATACATGAAATGGTCCATGGCATTTGAACATCACTACGGTATTGTAAAGGAACTTCTTAAAAGTTAGGCTAAGTGGGGACCTATACAACAAAAAGGGCCGGTATGTGTATATGGCTATATCATTATAGTGTTAGATCAGTTTAAGAGAAATCCGACATATGTTTATATGCATATAAAATCAAAACAGATAACCTATAGCAAATAACAGTATCATATGAAGCAAACATGATAACAATATAATCTTATACTAAAGGAGTTATGTAGCTGACAGATAGAGACAGGCCAGGAACCTAGCCAAACATTCTATGTCTAAGCTATAAATAGTTAGCTTCGCATCTGGAAACAGAAAGTGATTCATGGCATACATAATAAGCTCCATGTGTTTAGATACAGGGCCTGGTGTAAAGACAAATAAGCCTTTCACTGGGCGATATACGAAACATGTCTGGGTGATTATAGATGGAGATTCTACAAGTGGCAGACAAACAAAAATGTCCTTGCCACTGTCGCTTAGAAGAAAAGCCGATGACTGTAGATCTGCCCAAGTGTAGATTGCGACAGAGGCAGAATAATGTCTGATGGCAACCGCTTCATGTCCAAAGCATAGGTCGGCATCTCTGCAAAAGATTTTATGAAAGAGAACTCAAAACTGTCAGTGTATACTCACGACCCTGAGGGTTGCCCCCTGGATTTTTTCCCTCCTTGGCGTTGAGGTCCATTTAGGAGCAATAGATCGGGGTCCCACTGCGGGAGAGGTATCTCCGGGATCGCCAGCGTTTTGCAAAAATCAGATAGCTCTGAAGGCATACGCAATATGGCAGAACGTAGGTCTTTTCTTGCGAAGAGATGAAAGGGAAATCCCCAGCTGTATGTAAAGCCATTATCTTGTAGAGTGGTCAAAAGAGGCCGTAGGGCCCGTCTTTGGGCTAAAGTAAAAGGTGCGAGATCCTGGAAGATTGTAATGGTGGCTCCATCGAAATCTATGGGACCTGCTCGACGAGCGGCGGCCATGATGGGGTCTTTTTCTTCAAAATGGTGAACCCTGCATATAATGTCCCTTGGAGGGGCTTCTCCTTGGGGTAAGGCTCGCAGCGCACGGTGTATCCGGTCTATCCTGATCGGCGGCGAATTCTGGCGATCAAGGATGCGATCGAATATTGCTCTGGTCGTGTGTATTAGGTCTTCAGAGCGCGTAGCTTCTGGTAGGCCCCTCAAGCGCACATTGTTTCGCCGACTGCGATTCTGTAAGTCTTCAATCTGGGATCTATATAAAGATTGTAGTGCCGATTGCTTTTTCTGCGCAGTTTTCAAGTTGTTCACCTCAGTCTGTAAGGTGGATACCTACCTCTCAACCTCCGTCACCCTGTCAGTAATGGCGGATATGTCAGCTCGTAGATTAGCGATCTCCGTTTTAGTAGTGTTCTGAAGAGTTCAGTCTGGTGTTCCATATCGCGTTTGGTAGGAAGGCCTCTTAGGAAATCCCAGATATCCTCTAGGTTTTTAGGTCCAGAGGTTTCGATAATTTTTGCTGCGGATTTCGTGGAGGAAGAAGCCTCCGCCATCTTGTCAGTCCGCTGCCTCGTGGTGGGGCCTGTAAAGTATTTGGCCACTGAGGATGCCGGAGTGGCAGTAGTAGCCGCTGCTGGAGAAGTTTTTGTTTCTCTGCGGTTCCCCTTGATATTGGAGGTCTCTGTAGTGGCTGAAGACTCCCCGACATCCCCCATTATAGTCAAAAGAGAAGCTGCTGGCCCGGAGCTCTGCGAGAAGACGTCTTCACGCCGCCATGCTCGGCTCCGCCCCCCCACTCTCCAACTTTTGATATCTTTAAACGTGCCCTCAAATCTCACTTTTTCTGTCAAGCATATGCTCTACCTTAGGCCAGTTCACCTTTTGATCCCTGGCCAAGTTACCTAAAACACACTGCCTCTAGGTATGAATATTCTATACTACTCCACCTCTTGTCACCTCCCACCCCCTATTCCTTTAGATTGTAAGCTTACAAGGGCACTTACAAGCTTACAAATTTTGTTACTGTTATTACCAATTCTGTATTTTGTACCAACTCTGTGTATTGTATATTGGTGAATACCATTGTCTGTATTATTTTGTACCCCATGTTTGTTTCTTAATTTGTACAGTGCCACGGAATATGTTGGCGCTTTATACGTGCATACTCTTGTATAAGCCGACCCCCAAACTTTTAGCCTAAAAAAAACCCTGAAAAAATGATTGACTCATGTATAAACCGAGGGTAGGAAATTAAGCAGTAGGAGAGGCACAGGTGGAATTTCAGAAGGAATTTTAGTAATGGCTGTGTGTTTCCCTTAATATTGACAATGCACCCCAAACTGCAGTACTGCCTCCTCACTGCTCCTATACCCCAAACTGCCAATACTTTCTAACGCACTGCTTTTTCTGCACCCAAGACTGCCAATACTGCCTCCATGCAGCTTCTCCTGCACCCCAAACTGTCTGCCACTGTTTCCTTCTATACTTCCTCTTCCCCCCTTCCCCTTGTGCACTTCACTTCTCCTCCTGTAACCCCCCCTACACTGCCCCAGTCACACGGTCAGTGCCATATCTGCACCACACTTATGGGCTTTGTCCTCAGTTTCCTCTCCACCCCCACCAGTCGTGGGGTGGCATATTTACTGATCTGCGGCCGCAGATTTGCCCTGCAAAGAAAGTGGTGGCTGTGGGCTGTGTCCCCATCCCCAATCCAACCTGAGCTGTGTACATATTTACATATCTGTGAATTTGCACTGCTAACAAATTGGTGGCTCTGGGTTGTGTCCCCATCCTCTCCTCACCCCCAGCAGAGCGGCGCTGCGTGACATTTACCATACATTCATGCATCCGCCACCCACTGTGTGCAGTGTCCCCTCTGGCATATGGAGAGCAATGCCTGCTTTTTATGCACGCTAATCCACACCGCCAGAAATCCTCTTTATTGGTCAGTCGGAGTCTCATCTCAGTGACACTACTAGAGGGCGTCAAAGCAAATGAGACTCCAACTGACCAATGAAGAGGATTTCTGGCGGCATGGATTAGCGTGCATAAGAAGCAGACACCGGTCTCCATATAGCGGTGGGGACACTGCGCACAGCAGGTGGCGGACGCATGAATGTTCGGTAAATATTTCACGCAGCGCCGCTCTGCTGGGGGTGATGAGGGGACGGGGACAAAACCCAGAGCCATCAATTTGTTTGCAGTGCAAATCCACGGATCGGTAACTATGCTCACAGCTCAGCTTTGGTTGGTTGGGGAGGGGACGGGGACAGCCCACAGCCACCACTTTGTTAGCAGTGCAAATCCGTGGCCGGGAATCGGTAAAGATGCCGTGCCCCTCTAGTGGGGGACTGGTGACACAGTAGTGACTTGTGTATAAGCCGAGCCCCCCAGTTTTGGAACACTTTTTTTGCCCCAAAACTCGGCTTGTATGCGAGTATATACGGTAAATGAATGTCAATAATAATAGACGTGAATTACCTTAGCATGGAAGTCGACTGGAATTGTTCTTGAACCAATTAACCGTGTTTTCAAGAAATCCCTCCAATTGTTATGCTTTGCATGTATACCTGTAAGAAGAAATATTATTTTATATTAATAATCCAAATCTAAGAGGTCTATTCTCTACAAGAGTGAAAGTCAACAGCGAGACTCAATGCAGTATTTAATTCATTCATTTCATATAATTAATGTTTATTGATATAAAGAGATCTCAATACAATCAAATACATTACAGATGCCAACCCCATAAAAAGTACTCTCAATAAGAACCTCCCCACCAGCAACCTCAATCTCTTTATATTCTTCCGAGTTCATAATTTCAATCCATCCCATTCATTTTATACAAAAACTCTCCCACCTATGCAATTGCAGGGAAATTTGTTCTTCTGCATCTTTTATTGTAAGCAACTTTTTTACCCAATCAAAGAGCAACAGAAGATCCAGGCATCTCCAGGCAAAACCTCAAGCAGACTGGGTGCAAGCACCTTCATTTCATGCTGCAATATCTTATAACACTTCATAGCACAGCAAGGTTTATTTTTGAAGAAACTAGTAAGAAATAATCTGTGCACATATTGTTTTGCTGAAGCTAACGTCCTTCTTTGCTGTACATGTTTTGAATGCAAGTTGTGTAATTTGCCCATATTTCAAGCTCTGCACATCTATGCAGGTAGTTAATTCAGGTGCAGGCAGGCAACAATGGCATTTCAAAAGGAGCTCCTCTCTTTATCAAGTCCACATGCCCTCTGAATATGAACACTCACAGCAGCCTTATATAGTAGTTGCTCCACTAGGAAACCAATCAAAATGACCAGGATGCCCTGTTGCCAACCAATCCCATGAGAGTCTACCTCCCAAAACACTCCCACTTGCAAGAGGACCTGATGGGGAACTGCTCCTACTCAGGAGCACCAATCCCCATCAAGTAAACATGAAAACGCCGACCAATGGTCAAAAACGTCAGACGCATAACATATGCGTAACAAAATAATAATACGCATGCGTCAATCAATGAGTATGCGTATATACCCGGAAAGCATCAATCGTCATATACATTGACGTATCAAACAACCAATCTGGTATGCAAAAAAAAAACAAAACAAAAAAAACGCCAAAATATAACCGGAGTCTAGAAAAATGGGCTATTACCTCTTACCTAATGAAAAAACAAGTGGAAGATTTAAAAAAAAACCACAAATACAAAAAGTGTCGCTGACTGGCGGAAGCCAAAAAACAGCAGCCAGTCAGCGCACAAATACCAAAAAACAAGAAACTTTATGTACATTCCCAAATTGGTGGCCGCATCAAGACGGCGGCCTGTTCGGGATGACAAAGGAAAACATTCATCACTGACTGGCGGCCGCCCAAGATGTCAGCCAGTCAGTGCACAATAAATCAAAACTAAAGCCTTGTACATTCCCGGACCAGTGGCCGCAAACACTACGGTGGCCGGTCCGAGATGACCGAACTACAAAATATAAATTAAAAGGTATCCATTCCCTGACTGGCGGCCAGTCAGAGATAAGGACCCCAAAACAATAAAAATGCAAAAAATACAAAAATAAACCCCACAGGAAAGAGAAGGCCCCAGTCATTATTATAAGCACCAAAACATCTATTATTACACACATGAACCCAAATCGCACTCTCGATTGAGACCCCCAGGTCCCATTGCATCCAACCTCCTGATCTAGAATACCTCACGTCTTAACAACAATATGACCCTGTCACCTCCTCTGCGTGGGGTGGCGTGAGGGGGGGGGGGGACAAAGTTAATGACTTGGCCCCTCAACTGGCTGACATTATGGCGATGAGAAACAAAATGGCTAGCAACAGCATGTTCACTAGTATCTGAGCAAATAGCCAATTTATGTGAGGAGATGGGATCTTTTAATGCCTGTGTAGTCATCCCCACTTAACCTTCCTGGCGGTCCCCCGGACGTAGTTCGGGGTAAGCCGCGCAGGAGGTTTTCTCAGGCCCTGCTGGGCCGATTCGCGTAATTTTTTTTTTCTGGACGCAGCTAGCACTTTGCTAGCTGCGTTAGCATACCGATCGCCGCCGCCCCGCGCCCGATCGCCACTATCCGTCGCGCCGTGCCGCCCCCCCCTTTAGACCCCCTGCGCTGCCTGGCCAATCAGTGCCAGGCAGCGCTGAAGGGTGGGCCGGGACTCCCAATGACGTCACGACGTTGCTGACGTCGGTGACGTCATCCCGCCCCGTCGCCATGGCGATGGGGGAAGCCCTCTAGGAAATCCCGTTCTTTGAACGGGATTTCCTAATCGGAGATCGCCGAAGGCGATCAAAGAGGGCGGGGGGATGCCGCTGAGCAGCGGCTATCAGGCTCGCTACATGATTAAAAAAAAAAAAACTGCTGCGCTGCCTCCTGGCCAGGAGGGTTAAAGCCGCATGGGCAGTGAAGCAAATGTAGAGTCACATGTGTAATGTCTTGATCGGAAACTTATGACCAGTAGTTGGGTGTTTAAACACATCACCCTTAAAACCCCCCTGGCGGTATAATTCCCACGGCTGCGCAGCCGCGGGAGGGTTTTTCGCCATTTTTTTTTTTAGCATGTAGCTAGCCTAGCGCTAGCTACATGCTTCCCCCCCTTCCCCCGCGGCGTCCGGAATAAATCAGTGACAAATTTGCCCTCCATCTTGTTAACAACCATGTCTAAATAAAAAACAGACGTTACAGTCACAAGTAAACGTAAGAGCAATGCAGGGGCAACACGAATGCAACTCCACTATGAACTGCTCTAGGGTCAAACGTGGCCCCGCCCAAATAAAAAAAATATCATCAATGTACAGTACCGCCACCATCCTTTGGAGTGGTGGAGGAACAGATGGTTAGTATAAACAAAGGATTCCTTGTAGAGGCCCAAGTACAAATTAGCATAAGAAGAGACCATGTTAGACCATTGACGTGTCCCTGCATTGCTCATAAAAGGTATCCTCAAACAAGAAATAATTCCTCCTCAAGATGACCTCCAACAGGTCAACCAAGAAACACCTCTGGTCATCAAACACATCAGAACAGGTCTGTAAATAATGTTAAATGGCCTCCACACAGGTGTAGAGGGACTCCACATCAATGGTCACCAACAAATCATCGTCACCAAGATGATCAAATTTGGAGATCTCTTCAGTAAATATTTGAGTATCCCTAGGTATGAAGGCAGTGAGACCTTCATAGGCCTCAAAATACAATCCATATATTGAACTATTGGAGAACAAATGGAATTAACACCAGCAATGATTGGTTGACCCAGAGGATTGACCAATCGTTTGTGCACTTTTTGGAAGAACATACATAACTGAAGTAACAGGATTATCCTGCACCAAGAAGGTGGCAAGATCTTTGTCAATTATGTTATTGGCCAATGCATTTGTTTACAACCGATCAATCATTTTCTTTAAGTCCCAAATTGGGTCCCTGTTTAAAATTCGATAGGCACTCCTATCGTTCAACTGTCGCAAAATTTCCAATCAATATTTAGCAGCATCCATTACTACAATTGATCCCCCCTTATCTGCGGGTTTGATCATCAAGACCTTATTGGCCTTCAGTTGTTTCAAAGCTTCACGTTCCGACCTACTGAAATTGTTAACAACCAAATGTTTAGTTCATTGGAGATTTTGAATATCCCTTTGCACATTTGTAAAGAAAGTATCAATAACTTGATTTGATGTAGGACAAAAAGAACTCTTATTGCGCAAAGGAGTGTCCTTCAATCTCAACGGTCCCATAGTAGGCAGGGGGACCTGAGGTGGTCTAGAAAAATTACTGAAAAAACACTTGAGTTTCATAGTTCTAGTACAAGACCAAAGATCATATTCCAGTTGAAGAAAATCTGCATTACTTGTAATGCTGAAGGAGATACCTCGATTCAGGACCTTAATTTGAGTATTGTTCAAAGTGTAAGATTAAATATTGATCACAAATGATTCTTGAGCTCTCTGAGTGTCATCTGAGATCCCTGCATCCATGAGCTTCAGTTTGCATCCAAATTTTTTTTTAAACCAAAGTAAAAGGTTTATTGAAAGAATTTTTGTTCTTATACAAGACAAGAGCATAATACAGAGTTTAGTCATACACGCATTATAGCAACTACAGTAAATAGGCATTTACATAGAAGGGCAAATGAGATCCATACATACAAACCCATCCTATACATATAATAAGGACATTATATATGTTTTCTTAGCGTATTCAGGAATGCATCGTGTAGTCAGAGGCAATTTAGTACAATAACAATAAGATTAAGGAGGCATATATATAAGACATTTCTTGTAACATCAAATTATTGATTTTTCCATCTATCCCATACCAGGTGGAATTTTTTTTGTGATCCCCTGTGTATGGATACAAGTTTTTTTTGTAGGGTAATGCAGTGCTAATGCGTTAAACCCAATTATCATAAGAGGGTGGCGTGGGCGCAAGCCATCTACACGCCACCTCTTGTCTTCCTATAAATAGCACTTCTGTCAGAAATGATTTAAGTGCATTGTCTAGCGCTTCATCTTGTATGACTCCAAGGAGACACAATAAAGGGTCATAGCTTACGGGGCAGCGTATTTTGTCATGTAAGAATTTTAATAACTTGGGACCAGAAGGACGATACAGCTGGACATCTCCAGATAAGATGGTAGAAAGAAGGGGGTATTTTTTGGCACTTGGGGCAAATATTTGAAAATTATGGATTATATTTACATAGTTGTTTAGAGGTTAGATAGGCCTGATGCAGGATATATATTTGCGTGATACGTTCAAGTATACATGGAGATACTTTCTTGGGGGCAAATAGGGCGTCATCCCAATCCTCATCAGAGATGTCCAGTCCGCATGCGACCCATCTGTTTCGTGACTCAGTGGTGAGTTTCTCAGCACCAAAATCTAGTCGTGTTTTGTACAGCTCTCCTATCATGTGTCGGACTGGACCGTTTTTAAGCATTTCAATGATAGGACAGCCATACAATTTAACCACTTCAGCCTACAGCTTCGAAAATCTTATGCATCCAAGCAATGTTCACCTCCCATTCATTCGCTAATAACTTTATCGCTACTTATCAAAATTAATTGATCTATATCTCGTTTTTTCCGCCACTAATTAGGCTTTCTTTAGGTAGTACATTTTGCTAAGAGCCACTTTACTGTAAATACATTTTAACAGGAAGATTAAGATAGAAATGGAAAGAAAACATTATTTCTCAGTTTTTAGCCATTATAGTTTAAAATTAATACATGCTACAGTAATTAAAACCCATGCATTTTATGTGCCCATTTGTCCCGCTTATTACACCATTTAAATTACGTCCCTATCACAATTTATGGCGCCGATATTTTATTTAGAAATTAAGGTGCATTTTTTCAATTTGCGTCGATCACTATTTACAAGCTTATAATTTTAAAAAATGTAATAAGATACTCTCTTGACATGTATATTTAAAAAGTTCAGACCCTTAGGTAACTATTTATGTAGTTTTTTTTTTTTTTAATTGTAATTTTTTTTATTATTTTTTTTAATACAAAAATGTATTTGGGTAATTTTAGTTTGGGAGGTAAATAGCCAATTTTAGATGTAAAATAATGTATTTTTTATTCAATACAGGTATGTGGGTGCAGTTTACTATTTGGCCACAAGATGGCCACATTCAAAAAGTTCCTAGATGCGAACGATGTCGCATCTAGGAACTAAAATGAAGAGAAGTTGTTTCCTGGGGGCAGAAATACCACGCTCTCTGAAGAGAAAGCGTCGGTATTTTTGCCGGGGACTTGGATCGGTGAATGGGAATTATATTCCCATTCACTGATCGGGGGGGCAGCGAGAGGCAGCGGGGGCGCGCGCGGGCGCGCGCCCGATCGCGCGCACCACACGGCTGCAGCACCACTGCCTATCTGGACGGATATATGCGTCCAGATATGGCGAAGTGGTTAATAGGTGTCTTAGGTAATTGCTTACAAAAAGCATGTCTTAATTGCCAGTATCGAAACTCTTGATTAAGGGGGACATGGTAGGTAGATACTAGGGAACTAAAGGAAGTTATCTGGCCATTAGATGTAATATTTTCAAGAAATACTATCCCTCTAGAAATCCAGAAAATGGGGTCGGGTATAGTGTTAAATTCTGAGAGGTTGGGGCTATTCCATAAGCGGGTATGTTTCCCTATACCTTTGTTGCTATATATTTTAGTGATAGCTTTCCAGACTCGAGAGGGCTGCATCAGAATTGTATTTTGTTTTTTCCTCGTGGAATAGAACATCTCAGAGTGTCCATTGAAGGGCTCTCCCAGGCAGGATCCGAAGGGTAGCCAAGGGGCTCCACATTAGTTGTTGAAGGGACAGTAAACCAAGCAGATATGTGCTGTAGCTGTGATGCATAGTAATATTTTTGGAATACTGGAAATGCAATGCCTCCAAGGTTTAATGGGTTTTGTAAAAGTGAACTTTTAAGTTTAGCCCTACCCTTGCCCCAGAGAAAGCTCAAAAGTGTCGATTTTAACTTTTTAAAGAATGAATTAGGGATATACATAGGAAAATGATGATTTATATATAGTATTTTGGGAAGTAGTACCATCTTAATTAAACTATTTCTGCCCATTACAGCTAGAGGTAATTTGCCCAAGTATTACATCTGGAGTGTACAAGGAGGAGCAAGCTATAGTTTTAGCCATTTTAGCTAGGAGCGTGCCTGCCTTTTCACCTTGTTCATAGACCATTTATTGAAAAAGATTTTGCTTAGCGCTAGTTCTTCAACTAATTCCTTATGGGCATTTTGGGTGGTTTTCCAAGCTTGTTTGTTGGAGGGTGAGTTATTGTTGTGATAGAGAGATTCTGCCTGGGTGGCCTGTGTGGCTAAAGTGTCTAGTCTGGTTCTAGTGTCTCCTTTACATTTAGCCACTATCTGTATCAGAGCACCCCTCAAAAATGCCTTGAAGGTATCCCATACCAGGGCACGGTTCTCATCATCTCTGTGGATGAAGAAGAATTCTGTAATTTGTTTTGTGAGCAGATTTTCATTGGGTAGTAGATCGAGCCAGAAAGGGTTGAATTTCCAGAATTTAAATGGG
This sequence comes from Hyperolius riggenbachi, assembly GCF_040937935.1. Lineage (NCBI taxonomy): Eukaryota > Metazoa > Chordata > Amphibia > Anura > Hyperoliidae > Hyperolius > Hyperolius riggenbachi. The sequence goes on from NC_090651.1 coordinate 169,698,323, forward strand.
GGAGTAACGCCCCATTGTAGCTTAAGGCATATTGGAGAGTGGTCCGAAACTAGGTGCAGCAGAATGGAGACAGTAATTGTTAAAGGAAGAAGATATCTGGTAAGTAGAAACATATCTAGACGGGAAAAATAATTATAGGTACTAGATTCGCAAGTATAGCAGGGGTTCTGTGGATATTTAATCCTCCAAACATCAGCTAAATCGATTTCAGTTATTAGATAGGAGAGTTGGATCTGTTTATTAGCCTGTGGGGGAGATCTGTCGAGGGCGGTATTGCAAACATTATTAAAATCTCCCATCCAGATTGCAGATACTCCTGGGTACTTAAGCATAAATTTAAGCCCTTCCTTTAATACTTGAGAACTGTACGGGGGAGGTATGTATATTGCCAAAAGTAAAATAGGTTCACTGGCTATTATACAAGTGCATAAATATATAGCGACCAATGGGATCTGTCACCACTTCCAGTGCCCTAAAAAGTACATGTCTCCCAATGAGAATAGATACTCCACGAGAATATTGTGAGTATGGCGCATGGAAGGACCAGCCAATCCAGCCTCGACGTAGAGCCAGTAGTTTACTACCTGTAAGGTGAGTTTCTGTTCGCGTTATAATGTCAGGTTTATGTCCCTTTAAGTATTGTAATACAATATTTCTCTTAAAGGGACTCCGAGCAGTGCAGAAACTATGGAAAGTTGCATACCATTTTGAAGCTCTCTTTCTCCTCTTTCCAATGATATAGAAACTGCCGCCCTACGCCTTTTAGTTTTCGCAATGTTCGTGATCGAATTCGCGGCAAATGTGATTTTGATCGCAAAAATAACGAAAACTAAAAGGCGTAGGGCGGTGGTTTAGGTATCGTTGGAAAGAGGAGAAAGAGAGCTTCAAAATGGTATGCATCTTTCCATAGTTACTTGTATTACACAGGACGGCACTTTCCCCAGTGTCAGCAGCTGAATGGAGCTGCGGACACTGGGGAAAGTGCCGTCCTGAGTAATACAAGCAACTATGGAAAGATGCATACCATTTTGAAGCTCTCTTTCTCCTCTTTCCAACACCACCTAAACAACCGCCCTACACCTTTTAGTTTTCGTTATTTTCACGATCAAAATCGCATTTGCCACGACTGCGATTGCGAAAATAGCGAAAACTAAAAGGCGTAGGGTAGCGGTTTATATATCGTTGGAAAGAGGAGAAAGAGAGCTTCAAAATGGTATGCAACTTTCCATAGTTTCTGCACTGCTCGGAGTCCCTTTAATTTTATCACTGAGTCCACGTACATTCCAATTAATCACATTAAGTGATTGCATTGTCGCCATTTTGATAAGTTAGTAATGACAGATCCCACTGCAGCCGTGTTAAACCATGTAGGTTGCATGTTTGTATATACTTATATTTCTTGCCTTGTACCATAACATTCCAATACAGTATAGCCCAAAATGTACCCACCCTGCTCAGCCATAAAACTAGACCGAGCTTAATCCCTAAACCCAAACAGAACAAAAATGCAGTTGAGTACAGGTGCAAAGGCACACCTACATACACCTGTCGGGGGAACCGGTCGATGTGTGACAGCCACATCTCTTTTTTGCATCAGCAAAGGAATATAATTTGGTATTGGAGAGTGCAGAGGCACCTATCTACCATAGACACATATGTAACACATTGACTTTTTAGTGATAATGTTTTAATCCTTAGCCTGGAGTGCAGGAAAGTCGACACATGAAGGAAGGAGGGAAAAAGGGAGTCCAGTGACGGCAAGAAGATTCAAGTCTTCTACGGTGTAGACATATGTATAGGAGACAATGAAGGGAGACAAAGGATGAACAATATAGGGTTAATATAGTGCACTCTAATAGTAAGGATCCTGCTTATGCAGTGCTCATGTATAAAACACAAATTAACTATTATAGTAACGCGTGTGGCTTCCCATCACAGTACTAGAACATATGAACCTTAACGCAAGTGCAGATTGCCCAATAGCAGCTTTGTTGCACAGAAAGCAGTATTGATCACCATCCCCCCCCCTCCTCCCCTATAGCCCACCCACAGATAATATATACATACGGTCTTCTTTTTGCAAATAGAGAGTATGCGCACGTATCTGCAGGGCACTAAATAGATGCTGTAGACTACATATTGTGAGATGTGGCAAGGATTGGTTGAGGAACATAACACCCTTCATAGTAAGCGACCTTTGCGAAGCTTAGTAATAGTACGTTCTGTCCTTATATGATTGAGTGGCGAAATATGCGGATCCATAGGAACCTCGCATTACTTTATGTTATCATTAGAAGATGAACAAAGTATTGCAGAGGCAGTTCAAAAGATGTAGTATTATGGAGGTGCAGTTAGGTGTTCAGTTTAAAGACAGAAGCACGTTGGGGTGAAAAACGTAGTAAATCCATGGGCGAGGGGGGGGGGGTTCCAACAAGTTTGCTGGGGACATGGAATATTGCCACATGCTTATGCTGCAGGGCATGAAGGGCCTTTTAAGCATACAGGCTCAAATACACTTACGGTTAGCGTTCAAGCAGTGAAAAAACATATCAGTCATCATCTCTGGATGTAGAGCGAGGAGTTTTTGATTGTGCTTCAAGCCATCTGGAAACGTCTTTAGGGTGCTCGAAGAAGTTCATTTTCCCATCTACTTCTATACGCAGCTTGGCGGGAAACAACATGGCGTATGAGATACAGGCATCTCTTAAAGAACGCTTCACGGTAGCAAACTGCGCACGCTGCTTTTGCACCTCCGCTGAGTAATCCAGGTAAAAGGAGATCCTGGTATTCTGGTACGCAATGTCTCCTTTTTCTCTTGCCGCTTTTAGAATAGCATCTCGGTCAAGATAATTTAATACTTTGAATATGAAGGTTTGTGGAGGTAGGCCAGGGGCCGGTACTCTTGGTGAAATGCGATGGGCCCGTTCCACAACGAAAACCGCAGAGAAGCGGTCACGCCCAAATATATCTATTAGGAGTTTTTCAGTGAAATCCTCGGGAACCGTACCCTCTGCTTTCTCTGGAAGCCCCACTATGCGTATATTTGGGTAACGGTTGCTGTTTTCAAAGTCTTCCTGTCTATTGCAGGCCATCTTAACATCTTGCTTCATAGCGCGGATGGTGGGTGGAATGGGCTTTACCTCATCTTTAGGCTTCCCAATGCGATCCTCAGTGTCGGTCACCCGGGAGCGGAGGGTATGCATGTCTTGTCGCAAGAAGGACACATCAGCCCTTACCTCCTCCAATTTAGTGTTTATTTTAGTAACGGTAGCTTGGCAGCTGGTAATGGCCTCCATTACGAAGGTGTGGGCGGCTCCCCGTCTGGAGAGTCCAGGGAGTCTTCCTCCTCCTGGCCGTGCTTAAACTTTTTGAAGCTTGGAAGCGGCCTCAGTGTTGCGTATCCGAGACATCTTGTATCCAAGAGTATTCGGCCCCCTTGAAGTTTTCCACATTTTGTCACATTACTGCCACAAACATGAATGAATTGTATTGGAATTCCACGTGAAAGACCAATACAAAGTGGTGTACACGTGAGAAGTGGAACGAAAATCATATATGATTCCAAACATTTAAAAAAAAAAAATAACTGCAAAGTGGGGTGTGCATAATTATTCAGCCCCCTGAGTCAATACTTTGTAGAACCACCTTTTGCTGCAATTACAGCTGCCAGTCTTTTAGGGTATGTCTCTACCAGCTATGCACATCTAGAGACTGAAATCCTTGGCCATTCTTCTTTTCAAAACAGCTCCAGCTCAGTCAGATTAGATAGACAGCATTTGTGAACAGCAGTTTTCAGATCTTGCCACAGATTATCGATTGGATTTAGATCTGGACTTTGACTGGGCCATTCTAACACATGGATATGCTTTGTTTTAAACCATTCCATTGTTGCCCTGGCTTTATGTTTAGGGTCGTTGTCCTGCTGGAAGGTGAACCTCCGCCCCAGTCTAAAGTCTTTTGCAGACTCCAAGAGGTTTTCTTCCAAGATTGCCCTGTATTTGGCTCCATCCATCTTCCCATCAACTCTGACCAGCTTCCCTGTCCCTGCTGAAGAGAAGCACCCCAAGAGCATGATGCTGCCACCACCATATTTGACAGTGGGGATGGTGTGTTCAGAGCGATGTGCAGTGTTAGTTTTCCGAAATCACATAGCGTTTTGCATTTTGGCCAAAAAGTTCCATTTTGGTTTCATCTGACCAGAGCACCTTCTTCCACATGTTTGCTGTGTCCCCCACAGGGCTTGTGGCAAACTGCAAATGGGACTTCTTATGCTTTTCTGTTAACAATGGCTTTCTTCTTGCCACTCTTCCATAAAGGCCAACTTTGTGCAGTGCACGATTAATAGTTGTCCTATGGACAGATTCCCCCACCTGAGCTGTAGATCTCTGCAGCTCATCCAGAGTCACCATGGGCCTTTTGACTGAATTTCTGATCAGCGCTCTCCTTGTTCGGCCTGTGAGTTTAGGTGGACGGCCTTGTCTTGGTAGGTTTACAGTTGTGCCATACTCCTTCCGTTTCTGAATGATCGCTTGAACAGGGCTCCGTGGGATGTTCAAGGCTTTGGAAATGTTTGTAGCCCGAGCCTGCTTTAAATTTCTCAATAACTTTATCCCTGACCTGTCTGGTGTGTTCTTTGGACTTCATGGTGTTGTTGCTCCCAATATTCTCTTAGACAACCTCTGAGGCCGTCATAGAGCAGCTGTATTTGTACTGACATTAGATTACACACAGGTGCACTCTATTTAGTCGTTAGCACTCATCAGGCAATGTCTATGGGCAACTGACTGCACTCAGACCAAAGGGGGCTGAATAATTATGCACACCCCACTTTGCAGTTATTTATTTTTAAAAAAGGTTTGGAATCATGTATGATTTTCGTTCCACTTTTCACGTGTACACTACTTTGTATTGGTCTTTCACGTGCAATTCCAATAACATTGGTTCATGTTTGTGGCAGTAATGTGACAAAATGTGGAAAACTTCAAGGGGGCCGAATACTTTTGCAAGCCAAAGAGTTTTCTTTTTTTTCATGACTATGAACATTGTAGATTCACACTTAAGGCATCCAACCTATGAATTAACACATGTGGAAGTATAGTACATAACCAAAAAGTGTGAAACAACTGAAAATATGTCATATTCTAGGTTCTTCAAAGTAGCCACCTTTTGCTTTGATTACTGCTTTGCACACTCTTGGCATTCTCTTGATGAGCTTCAAGAGGTAATCACCTGAAATGGTTTTCACTTCGCAGGTTTGCCCTGTCAGGTTTAATAAGTGGGATTTCTTGCCTTATAAATGGGGTTGGGACCATCAGTTGCGTTGTGGAGAAGTCAGGTGGATACACAGCTGATAGCCCTACTGAATAGACTGTTAGAATTTGTATTATGGCAAGAAAAAAAGCAGCCAAGTAATGAAAAACAAGTGGCCATCATTACTTTAAGAAATGAAGGTCAGTCAGTCTGAAAAATTGAGAAAACTTTGAAAGTGTCCCCAATTGCAGTCTCAAAAACCATCAAACGCTACAAAGAAACTGGCTCACATGCGGACCGCCCCAGGAAAGGAAGACCAAGAGTCACCTCTGCTGCGGAGGATAAGTTTATCCGGGTCACCAGCCTCAGAAATCGCAGGTTAAAAGCAGTTCAGATTAGAGACCAGGTCAATGCTACACAGAGTTCTAGCAGCAGACACGTCTCTAGAACAACTGTTAAGAGTAGACTGTGTGAATCAGGCCTTCATGGTAGAATATCTGCTAGGAACCCACTGCTAAGGACAGGCAACAAGCAGAAGAGACTTGTTTGGGCTAAAGAACACAAGGAATGGACATTAGACCAGTGGAAATCTGTGCTTTGGTCTGATGAGTCCAAATTTGAGATTTTTGGTTCCAACCACCGGGTCTTTGTGTGACGCACAAAAGGTGAATGGATGGTCTCTGCATGCCTGGTTCCCACTGTGAAGCATGGAGGAGGAGGTGTGATGGTGCTTTGCTGGTGACACTGTTGGGGATTTATTCAAAATTGAAGGCATACTGAACCAGCATGGCAACCACAGCATCTTGCAGCGGCATGCTATTCCATCCGGTTTGCATTTAGTTCAGCCATCATTTATTTTTCAACAGGACAATAACCCCAAACACACCTCCAGGATGTGTAAGGGCTATTTGACCAGGAAGGAGAGTGATGGGGTGCTGTGCAGATGACCTGGCCTCCACCGGGACCAGACCTGAACCCAATCGAGATGGTTTGGGGTGAGCTGGACCCCAGAGTGAAGGCAAAAGGGCCAACAAGTGCTAAGCATCTCTGGGAACTCCTTCAAGACTGTTGGAAGACCATTTCAGGTGACTACCTCTTGAAGCTCATCAAGAGAATGCCAAGAGTGTGCAAAGCAGTAATCAAAGCAAAAGGTGGCTACTTTGAAGAACCTAGTACCTGACATATTTTCAGTTGTTTCACACTTTTTGGTTATGTACTATACTTCCACATGTGTTAATTCATAGTTTGGATGCCTTCAGTGTGAATCTACAATGTTCATAGTCATGCAAATAAAGAACTATTTGAATGAGGTGGTGTGTCCAAACTTTTGGTCTGTACTGTGTGTGTGTGTGTGTGTATATATATATATATATATATATATATATATATATATATATATATATATATGCATACCCACTTCCTCAGGCCAAATAGCAGTGCCTAAAATTGCCTTATTTGTGGCTACAAGCACTATTAGGCACTGCTATTTGGCCTGAGGAAGTGGGTATGCACAAACGAAACGCGTTGCCAGTGCAATAAAATTCTATCAATACGTGAATTTGTCTTCATTGAGGTAAGCCACTCACTTTTTTCATTTTATTTGTTTTTAACGCATTTTATCTTCTCTGGGCGCCTCTTTCCCCTTTTTTTCTAGTTAAAGGCACCACACCTTTGTAATGGGAGACAAGGGTTTGAGTCCTGGTTGGAGCTAGTACCATTTCACCAAGGAGTCTCCCTAATGCTCCAGGGTGGCCAACTAAGTATGCATTTAGTGGAGAACTATAAGAGAAAAGAGTTAATGTGTACACTTACAACCAACCTTATGGATAACAGATGCTAGCATGCACGCACGCACGCACGCACGCACACACACACACCTGAACAAACTGCTCAATTTCACACACATATCTGTCTATCATATGCATTTTTTTTATCTCAATCCAAGGATTTAGACTTGGAAGACAACTACTTATGATAGATGGTAAATATGGTTCATGTGGTTACCAGAACCCCAGGATCATCTGAAGGATAAAAAAAGAGACCAGGAGCCCAATGTTGCTGTACCGTTATGAATAGAGATAAGTGTGCTGTAGTATGAGCGTATATACTCAAAAAGGTAGTTTGCAAATCCTTGCAACCACCATTACAGCCTGCAAGAATACAACCGTCAACGGTTGGTTATCCAGGTCTGTAAACAGAACCTGCTTGGTTGCACTCCTGGAGTTCTTTAGGCTAAAACAAAAAAACTGACACCTCCCGGACTTCCGGTCCAGGCGCCTGGATGAGCGGCCGGTAATCACCTCGCTCCGCTGAGACGGCTTGGCTCTTAAACTGCCTGCCCCCACTTAAACTGCCTGCAACACACCAGTGTCCCCTCTACAGCGATATGGACCGGTACCTTACACGCTCAGAGACAAAAAAGGGAGAACGCAGAAAGAATCATAAATCCAAGATGGCCGACGCAGCACACAGCCGTGAAGACACAGACGGCTCCCGGCACTCCTGGAAATCTACGGAGCAGCAATCTCACGACTGGGATGTAGATGGGGGAAGACCTTGCAGATACACGTGGGTGAGTGTAACACCAATTAGCACAAGCGAACTTGAATGATCTGGCTACCGCAGTTGTTCAGAAACTAGCCCCAAAATTTCAGGGCATGATCCAAGCAGCCATGACACAATCCCTGAAACAAATCCAAAAAGAAGTCCAGGCACACACTTGCCGCATACAGCAGGCTGAGAAACGTATCTCCAACATAGAGAACGAGAATTCACAGTGTAATCTCAAAATAGACCAATTAGAAATGGACAATACATCCATGTATAACAAACTACAGCATCTTAAAAACAGATCCTGCAGAAGCAATATCAGGGTGGTAGGCCTTCCAGAAACACATACAGCCTCTACTTTAAACCACTTCAGCTCATCAGTACTACCTGAGCTCCTAAGCCTACAAGCCCCTTGTAAAGTAGAAAGAGTCCACAGGGTGAACCCTCCGCAAAATGGAGGAACAAACAAACCGCCTCGAGTAATAATGGTGAAATACCTAGACTATGCAGAAAAAGAACAGATAATCAAAGCATTTCGCCAGCTACAACACCCGGTAGAATACAAGGTTCCAATATCAAATTATTTAAAGATTACTTTCTGGAAGTCTCTCGTCAGCGACAGACATTCAATAAAGCATGCACTGCATGCATTGAGGAAAAAATGGCGATTCACACTAGCATACCCAGCAACCCTTCAGCTCACAGACTCCCAAGGAAAACAACATTCCTTTAGAGATGCCAAAGATGCAGAGCATTTTATTTCACAATATGCTGCAGAAGAATCCGCAGAAGGAGCTGAAGAAACATCATAATAATACCACAGAATATGAAAATTTGGTAGGTGCTGCACTGTTTACAATTTCCCTGCCTAAGCAGGCTACTAGCATTTTGTGGAAGGGCCTAGCCCAAACAGCGTGGATGTATGTTCTCAGAAGTCAGGGAAGAAGTGAAGTCACATTCTCTGTTAGTTATGCTGACTTTCAGCGTCGTGTTTGATGTTTTAATACAAGAAATCAGAGTTTATTTTCACACAGGAGTGTTATGCTGGGTTTTGAATATTTTGGGGGGTGGGTTTGCATCTTTGAATGTCCTAATGGCATAACTTTGATGCTTTCTGGCTTATAATCACAATAGCACAACTGCTGGTGGATTTTCTAGAATCTAAGTCTAACTACATCTGTGCCACTAGAATCTAAAGCCGCGTACACACACTAGACTGAAATCAGTCAAGACAGCTGCTCATGGCTTTTTTTGGCCAAAAATCTATCATGTATATATTTGCTGCTCCAACCCCCCACCACCAGTTTTCGCTTGAAGATTTACATGCTGGATCTTTGAGCAACAGCAACAGACTAACACATTGTTCCTCTTTTTACTTCACGTGCCAGAAGACACTCCATTGAACTATGTGCACCATCCCTTCCCCCTTCCTGTAACAACGATTCAAGTCACTTTATTCTACCAGAGCAACGCGTCTGTACAGAAATTGTTCTCCGAAATGTCACCTACAGATTGAGCTCTATCGGACGGTCAATACAAATAAGTGTGTTTGTATATGCACTGTAAAACTTCTGCCTTCCTGTCACTAGAAAAGACCTATCAACATCTGTCAGATATTATCTATATGTAATTTCTGTCAATATGTCGTTATTGTAAAGGTGCCCATACACTAGAATGAGTATGGGAAGATTCGACCAAGAGACAAATTTATCTCTAATAGAATTTGATTAGAAATAAATATGTCTGGGGGAGTGGCTTGCGGACGCACGCCTGCTGAGCTCCTGAGCCCACGTTTCACCCTTGGCTGTTTATGCCCGCCTAACTGCTCCAAACTTTTTCATGACGGGTCGGAGGAAGAAGGGAAAAGATCCTGCTCCCCCCAAGGCTGGTAAATCCCAGATTAGACACTTTCTGAGGCCGTTAGAGAAGCGGATGGCGGAGGCCCGCTCATCCAAGATGGCGCCGGAGGCCGCGGATGCTCCGCGCTCTCCAACTACTCAGCAGCAGAAATCTCCCACATCGGAACAAAGACCTTCTGCTTTGAACCAAGCCACACCCGTTAATGCGGATCATCGTGCATCTGAGTCGCCTCGACTTACAGCCATTGAGCACGAGAAGCGGAGGGCAGAGGCTCGTCCATACAAGATGGCGCCGGAGACTGCGACCTCCCCACGCTCTCCATCTACTCAACACAAATCTCCGGCTTTAACCCTAGGCTCACCGTCTAACATGGATCCTCGTCCACCCGGGTCACCTCGATCTACTACCAGTGAGTATGTGGAAGTTGACCTCCACAACTACATTCGTTCGCTGTCCACCAAAGAGGACTTTGAAAAGTGCGTCACACGCATTGAAGCAACTTACCGTAGAGAGATGGTAGATCTCAAACAAGACATCAATGCCTTTGGTTGCCAGATTGATGATATTGAGACAGCGCAAGACGAACTTTACGCCAAAATTGAGGATCAACAATTTCAAATAGACTCCCAAGGTCAGCAGCTACAGGCCTCCTTCCTCCAGATGGATGATTACGAAAACCGTAATCGAAGAAATAACTTGAGAATTCGGGGCCTCCCGGAATCAGTGGACACAGCGGAATTGCGAAACTCCTTAACCTCACTGTTTAATTCTCTATTAGGCCGCCCGTTGGACACCCAAATAGAGCTTGATCGAGCACACCGAGCAATGGCTGCCAGACGCCCGGATCCCTCTCTCCCAAGAGACGTGCTTTGCCGCATCCATTTTTTTACCCTGAAGGAAGACATCTTGCGGGCTGCTCGGGCAAAAAAGGATCTAGAATGGGAAGGTGCCAAAATTATCATCCTACCTGATCTCTCCCGCCCTACCCTGCAGATGCGGAAAGCACTGGGCCCTCTCCTCGACATGCTCCGTGATCGTGACATCCAATTCCGCTGGGGATACCCGTTTTGTCTGATCGTACAACACGAAGGGAAGACTGTGTTCCTGACCTCCCCATCTGACCTACCGAAGTTTCTTCGTTCTCTCGACCTCCCGTTGGTGACACTGGGTGAGTGTCCTTTTCCCACATATACACCTAACACAGGCCTCCCACAGCGAGAAAAATGGCGCCTCCAAAGGTCCCGTAACAGGCGCAAAGAAACTTGAACATATTCCCTATCCCTGGGCTCTCAGGTTTATTATTGCACCATGTTTATGCCCTTTTTATTAAAATTAATAGGTTTGGCAGGTCCCCCAGGGAATACTGGAACAAGAAATGATAAACTTTAGTCCAACTTAAAGTTGTTTGGAGCGGTTTCTAATACTCCTAAATATATACCATGCAGCAGTCTGAGGTGGACGTGGCTGTCTCCCCGTCTGTCATGGGCCTCCACGTTATCCTGCACATTGCCTGCCTGAATGTTTTATTTTGGTCAGGTTGTTTCTTATGTGCCTTTCGAGGTATGTTTGGGCTTCCTTGCTCAGTACTCTGCCTCTTTCAGACAGGTTCCTGTCGCTCTCTCTCTCCTTGTTCTCTATCTTCTTCCTCCTCTATGCTCTTTTTCTCACCTTCCCTCCCTCCTCCAACAAGAGGTCCTACAGTCTTCCGAAATGTTATATTTGATGTGGTATCATGGCTGACTTAAATGTAATGACTTATAATGTGAAAAGGTTTAATACTCCAAACAAAAGGTCTCAAGTCCTTTATCACGCTCACAAAGGATTTCAGTCCTCATGTTACAGGAAACCCATTTTAAAGTGGGGCACATACCTTCTATCCATTCCAAGTATTATCCTACATGGTATCACTGCCCTAACCCGGACAGTCGTACTAAAGGAGTGTCTGTTGGATTGCATAAATCCCTACAAGCTGAATTTATAGACCAACTATTAGACCCTATGGGTAGATATATTTTTCTTAAATTAAGAATTCTCTCTAAAACATTCACGCTTGTCTCTATTTAGGCCCCCAACAGACATCAGGGCAAAGCTCTTTTGTCCTATCTCTCTAACTTGCAAAAGTTTGCAGAGGGACAAATTATTATTGGGGCTGACCTCAATATGACGCTAGATCCTGCTCTGGATTAATCTTCAGGCCATTCATCCATCCCTAAATCCACGCTCCGTAAACTTAAACACAAACTGTTTGAACTTCATTTAGTTGACAGCTGGAGAGTGATGAATCCCGGGGAAAGAGACTATACCTTTTTCCCTAACCTACACCGATCTTATAGTAGGATCGATTACATACTTACCTCCCAAACCAGTCTTGACTTTTGTTCCCAATGCAAGATAGGCACCTTCCTTTGGTCGGACTGCTCACCTGTAGTCTGTTCCCTGCTGCTTGGGGAGCGTCAGAGACCAGACTTCACTTGGAGACTTAACTCCTCTCTGCTGGATGACCCTACATGCTTATCTGCACTTAAACAGGCTATCACAGACTTCAGAGACGATCATGCCTCTGACGAGTCAGCCCCCACGGTGAAATGGGAAGCGCTGAAATGTGTCCTTAGAGGTCATCTTATCTCACACAGGGCACGTATAAAAGGGGAGAGGTCGGCTCAGATTTCTGAAGTTCTTCAGGAAATACATAAACTGGAAACGCTTCATAAAACCTCACGGTCCCCTGAGTTAGAGTCCCGTCTCTCCACCATTAGACATAACTTACTCAGGATATTAGATACTGAAACATTAATTCAAAGAGAAAAGCTCAAAGCTCATTTGTATGAATCAGGCAATAAATGTGGCAGAGCCCTTGCACGTTTTATCCACCCTAGATCCACTACCTCCTTCATTCCCTCCATCAACTCCCCACAGGGCGGCTTGGTTTCAAAACCCAGAGACATAGCCAGCACTTTTCGTTCCTACTGCCACGCTCTCTACAACATTACTAGCAAGTTTCATCACTTGCCTAAGTCAGCCTTATGCGCTAAAATAACAGAATACCTCAAGTCCAATAAAGTATTAAAACTTTCTTCAGACACCATCAAAGAGCTGGAGGAGGATTTCACTGAAGTTGAAATAATCTCAGCCATTAGAGCCTCTAAAAATGGTAAATGCCCAGGGCCGGACGGCTATACTGCCCCTTTCTATAAAAAACTCCAAAACCTCCTTGCGCCCTTCTTATGCCAATCATTCAATGCAGTATCCCTTCTCACTCCTTTTCCTCCCCAGTCCCTCCAAACACATATTTCAGTAATCCCTAAAGAGGGTAAAGACCTCAAAGAATGCAGTAATTACCGACCCATATCCCTAATCAATCTAGACATGAAACTTTATGCCAAGATCATAGCTGACCGCCTCAAGCCCCATATCCCTTCCCTCATTCACACTGATCAATGTGGCTTTGTCCCTTACAGAGAAGCCCGTGATAATGTCCTCAAGACAGTCACATTAATAGAGCATGCTCAGAGACATGGAACAAAATGTTGCCTCATGTCCATTGACGCTGAGAAGGCGTTCGACAGGGTCCATTGGCAGTTCTCAGAACTCACCCTTCAAAATATAGGCCTTGGCCCTTTACTACTACAAAGAATCATGGCTCTTTACAATGGTCCATCAGCCAGGGTGAGGGTCAATGAGATCCTGTCGGACGTCTTCCCCGTCAATAATGGAACTAGACAAGGCTGCCCCTTATCCCCTTTACTATATATCCTTACTATGGAACATTTTGCTGAAGCTATTAGGTCTAACCTCTCCATAAAAGGTATTTCCCACAACTCATCCCAATATAAGACTGCGTTATACGCGGATGACTTACTACTCTTCATCACCTCCCCCCATATCTCCATTCCTAACATTCTTGCAGAAGCTGGACGGTTTGGAGCCTTAAGTAATTTTAAAATTAATTAGCCCCATCTACTGTTGAACGTCTTCAACAGATTTTTACCTTTAAATGGAACACTCACCACATACGTTACCTGGGTATTAATATACCTTCTAATTTACAAGGCATGTACCAACTTAACTATCTCCCTCTTTTCCAATCGGTCTCTAAACAACTCCAGAAACCATCCTACACCAGACCATCTTGGTTGGGCAGAATGAATACCCTTAAAATGGACATACTCCCCAAATTCCTTTATATCATTCAAGCAATACCCCTTAACATTCCCAAACCCTTTTTCAGATCTATCAGAAGTTTATTCCCCAAGTACATCTGGGGTGTAAACAAACCCCCACGCCTCCAATACTCCTTATTGTGTAAAGCCAAATCTGATGGGGGTCTTGGCCTCCCTGACATTGAGCTATACCATAAAGCAGCGTCTCTTACGCATATAATTGATTGGTTTCATAACAGAGAATTCAAACAGTGGGTATCCCTGGAGTCTGATCTCCTAGGTTTGGATACTAGATCCTTGCCTTGGACAGATCCCTCATTCCGCAAATCCATCCCTTATGTACCAATTTGGGTAAGGTCCACTCTGTTCACCTGGGATTCATCGCTCTCCAGCCTGTTTATTTCCTCCATCCCCAGCCCTTTGTCGCCACTCTTTGACAACCTGGAGTTCCTACCGGCTCTGCGCGTGAACTTCTTTTTGGGCTTCTCGCGTGGAGACTGGCCCCAATTCAGGCATATCCTTCACAATGGTCAACTACTTGATATGCAACACCTGAACACCTGTCAGCCCCCACTGACCCTCCCAGGCCTCGGTTATCGTGGCTTAATTACCTGCAATTGAGAACTTACATTCAGAAATTTCTGGGATCAACTCAATTTACATGGAAACTTACATATCTAGAAGAATTTTTTTCTTGCTCTCAGAGCATGCTCTTTCCCTTTTGTACCAGATGCTACTAGATTTTCTACCATCCTCCTTCGAACACATCTGTTCCAAATGGGAAAATGACTTGAATCGATCTTTTACCTCACAGGATTGGGACAAAATTTTGACTCTTACACATAAATCTTCAGTTTCTAATAGTGCCCAAGAAAGAAACTACAAATTACTTACGTGTTGGTTCCGTACACCTACTCAGTCATGCTCATGGTCTTCTGATTCATCTAACATGTGTTGGCGCTGTGGTCTAGAAGTGGGGTCCTATATCCACATGTGGTGGGACTGCCCTATTGTAAGGGGTCTTTGGGATGATGTATTCCTTTGGTATGGGGATATGTACTGCTGTGAGGTTGCTGCCTCTCCAGAAATGGCTTTATTGTCTCTATTGCCTGGTTCCATTAAATCAGCCAAAAAAGACCTTCTTCGTCACCTACTCACAGCGGTGCGTGCCAAACATTGGAAGGCCACTACCTCCCCTAGCCGGGGTTAACTAATAGAGGCAATCAATGATATTATGAGAATGGAGGAACTTGTACTCTCTGCTCAGAACAAAAGGGAACTTTTTACCATTCAATGGTCTGTGTGGTTGGATTACAGAGAAGATAAACTTACTCGTTCCCTTACTCTTGTATGAAATCTTCTTACGCTAATCCCTGCATACGTGAGCCTCTGGATCTAATATCCCTCAGTGTCTTCCTAACCAAATGTTTTAAATGCCTCCAGGCCTCTTAGTTGGTAGCTTTTCCCCCTCCCTTCCCCTCCACCTTAACCCTTTCTCCTTCTCTCTCTTCTTTTCCTTTCTCTATCCTAGCTTAAAATCTGAAAACAGGTTCTAAAAGCCCTATATGATGTTCCCATCGCCTATTTCTCTTCTGTATTGCTAGGGACCACCATTTTCTTGATTGTTATAAAACTTGTTCTCTTACTCCAGTACCCCATTGCAATGTCATAATACTACTTGGTTTTGCACTAAGCTATTTTGTCTCATATGAGTGGTCTGCACACCCTCAGTTTTTGGATTAAACGAAATATTTTGTTGCTTTGAACCAATAAAATTTGATTTACACAAAAAAAGAAATAAATATGTCTCTAATAGAATCTGCCCATACACTACAGGCCGATTCCCGTCCGATTTCAGCATGAAATCATTCATCTGAGCCGCCGCTGTCCGCCCCTGCCCCCAAAATGTATAAATGTATGTAAATGATGTAGTGCATTTATACATTTACCTGTCCTGAAGCAGCTCGCCAGGTCCATCCGATATGCGCCTTCGTGACGTCAGAGCACCGCCAGCGTGTATGCGGAGCCAGACGAGATGGACGAAAACCGCATGTAGGCTGACACCGGACAGGTAAATGTATAAATGCACTACACACTGCATACATTTCTACATTGCGGTGGGGGCTTGATTGTCTCGTCGCTCGTTCGCAATTCGGCCGCCGTACCGCCGCGCACCCGACCAACCAATCTCGGGCCAAAATTTTCCAGCATGCGAGATCGACCGTGCGGCCAATTTCTGTCCCGAAATTGGTCACTTTGTCGGTCGGGCATGTACTTGGCAGCACCAATTTTAATCCAATTTGATTATAATAATAGAATTGGATGGTCAATTGGTTGGTCGCCTAGTGTATGGACCCCTTAAGCATGTTTTTGATATCTGCCCAAAGTTGACATTATTTGCTTGTCGCTTGATAATATCAGCATGTCACATTTATCTGCCTATTGTTGGAATTATCTTTGTTGTTGATAATATGGGCATGTCATTGATACCTGCTGGTTGTTTGGCAATATCATTTCTTAATTTTTAGTTTTATAAACTTGATTTGTATTTTTCAGTAGACATTGGGCAAGATTCACAAAGCTTCTTCACCTGTTTTCCTCTGCTTTCACCTTATCTAGGTTACATTTTTAAGCTCCCAAAGAGCAAAATATAATATAATTACCATAAATACTCGCATATAAGACGAATTTTTTAGCCCAAAAAATGGGCTGAAAAGTACCCCCCTCGGCTTATGTGCAAGTCAGCTGCCTGTGCCCCCTGCTGTGTCTGTCCCACCATGCCCCGCAGCAGAGTAAGTGCGGCTGTGAACACCCTGATGTGCCCCGGAGCGTGCAGCATTGCAGAGAGCACACATGTATCTTCCGCTGTCTCTACTCCCCTCTCTCCCGACATGGTGAAGCTGGGAAATGTACGCTCGCTTCTTGTATTTTCAATGCTGCATCCTCCGTGGCAAGGCTGTGCTGCTATGTGCAACATATACATACGTTTATGTGACAGACAGCCACACGCTGTGATTAAGCATGGATCTGTAGTTCGATAACCAGAAAGAGATATGTATGGTTGGCACCAAACGCTAGCTGGAAGATGACACAATGTGGTCGCTCCTATTGCTGGCCGTGCTCACAGTCCAGAAGTATAATCCACAGGGTAGCAGAAAGAACGAAAATGGAGCACCGGCTCTTGCTATTCGGATTTTATTGCGAGCACATAGGCATTACAGGCAGACCAGATAGGTGAGGGTGAAGGTACCTGCCTGACAGCCGTTTCGCAGCTACTGCCGCTTTCTCAAAGGCACAAAAGGTATCTTTACTTATAATTTATAACTGCTTATAATTTTACTGCTTAGTTAAAAGGTTTATAACACCAGAGGTATTGTAATTTGAATACCTTACTGTGTGGGGTACAGATAGAAATGTCTGTTCTCCGAGTGTGGGGGTCTTTGCTTATCCCCCTTACACCATCACATGTATTGCCATGGTAAGGTGTAGCTATCCCACACAGCTGAGGCTGGAAGCTAAGCAGAGGTGAGGGACAATTATAAGAGACATGGATGCACATCTGGCTATGTGGAGGGGGACTGCCTCATACTGGTGGTCTATTTGACTATAGGGAGGGGAGCTGTCTTATACTGGGAGTACATATGACTTTTTTTTTTACTGGGTATTGGGATGCCTCTTATTGGGGGACCTTTTGGTTATTTATCCTGGGGAGAGGGCTATACTGGGGAGGGCTTATATGCGAGTCAATCAGTTTTTCCTGGTTTATGGGGGGGAAAGTGGGCACCTCGGCTTGTACGTGAGTCGGCTTATATGCGAGTATATACGGTAAGGTAAGAAAAGTATTATTGAAATGAAGTTAATCAGGAACAACTTACTTTGAGTGATTATTTTGCTTGTAAAATGTGCTAAAAGGTATTTTTATTAATTAGGTTATAAATAAGTTGTGTATGAGAAGTTTTGTGATAGAGCCCATTATGGTAAAGTTATCGCCTAACAGATGAGTATCAGATGTTTTGTCAGGAGTACTACTTTCCTTAAATACGCCACTGGCAAACAAAATATTCTAAAACAGTAAGTAAACAAGATTTCACAGCGGCTCTGGACAATTTATACAAGCTGAAATCACCATGGCAACAAAGACTTTCTTGGCTGATACTGCATAACTCAGTGAGTGCATACATTTATTAGAGACAAAGGAAGATGAGCTGGACATGACATACAAATATTTACAATCGGGGCTTCTTCCATAATTCCATTTCTCTACCAAAAGAAAACTACGAAAATATAGCACGCTGCAGCACTACAGAGATTAGAGGAAGTGTTTATTATCGACACATCATTTAAAAGCTGTTGACCGCTCCACTTGATATGTCAGCTGTTGACAGCTGACACATCTCCAGTTTACCCCGAATTTGACCCAGTGCAACAGGCACTGCAACCAAAATGCTGGACGGTAATCCAACCTAGGAATGTTGTATTGATTTTTTTCCACCATAACAATTGAAATCAGCAAGACCAAACTCAGACCTTACATTAGAGGACGTTGTCCTTTAGTAAATAATGGTTTAAACCTCAGGAATGCCGGCACAACGCTGTGAAATTATTATTATTTTTTTTTTAACTTGAGCCCTAAGGTAGCCATAGACCTGACGATTATGGGCAGAATTGACAAAGAGATAAATGTATCTCTAAATGAATCTGATTAGAGATAAACTTCTCTCTTGTCGATAAGGGGGGCGAACACCGAGAGCCCAATATAGTGTAGTATCCACTGTAACTTATGGGTATAGAAGGAGAAGTAAAATGTTATACTCACAAATCTGGGTTACCATATCAGGCAACCACTTTGAAGGCAGGTGGGAAGTATTAGAGGTGTCCTCACTCAGGATTAAGAAGTCGCTCTCTGTAGATCGGAAAAAAGGAAACCAAGTCCCCTCCACCAGGGGTGGACAAACTTATTGTACAGTTGTACAAAGGCGCCAAAAGTATAAAAGTAGGATAAAATGTTTTAAAAGAGAACAATGGGGGGTTAGTGGTGGACTTACCTCCCCAAAATAGACACAGAAAAATGTTGCTTGATTAAACAAAAGCGATTTATTTACATACTCCGGACAGATGCAACGCGTTTCGTGGGCACATCCCACTTCATCAGGCAATAAAATTGGAGTACAATCGACTCATACGTTCTCAGCAGAAGCTTAGCGCCTCACAGAGGAAAGTCGACCACTAACCCCCCCATTGTTCTCTTTTAAAACGTTTTATCCTACTTTTATACTTTTGGTGCCTCTGTACAATTGTCTCTTGTCGAAACTGCCCATATACTACAGGTCGATTCCGTAAGATTTCAGCATGACATCTTCAGGGAATCAGCTGAGCCCGTCCCATCGGGGAAGGTGGCAGCTTCAGGACCACCTAACGGCGAAAGGCGTCAAGTGCGGTGGGTGGAGATTAGCAGGGATCCTCTGCTCAGTTACAGAGCGGAGCTCCGTAAACAACCTGCTAGCCGCGATCATGTCTGGCAGGTTGAGGGAGAAAAAACAGCCCGTAATCACTTGTACAGCGCTGCAGTAGATCACAACGCTGTACAAGTGATTACGGGCTGTTTTTTTTTCTGTCACTGAGCTGTCCCCAGGGAAGGCACACAAAGTAATCCCTCTCGTAGGCTGATGCATATGAGAGGGGTCACACTGATTGGATCTCGGGGGGAAGGAGGGGGGGGGGGTAGGGTTGAAACAGTATGAAAATCTATGGTATGATAACCGTCTAAAAAAAAAAAAAAATACCACAGTATGACGGTACCACGGTATTATAGAATTATTTGGACCCAGGCCTCCCCTAACATTAAATAATGTACCTCCCCCTACACACACACACACACACACACACACACACACACACACACACACACACACACACACACACACACACACACACACACACACACACACACACACACACACACACACCTTTATGGTAGCCAGATGTGCCCCACTCCATCAGCATACATATGCTTAAGCAGCCGAATTGCAGTGTTTTTAATAGTAATTTGTGCTCTGTCTTTTGACAGCGCCCAAATTACTCACCATGCGCCGCTATAGCTATAATTCCTATTACGGCCTATGGCAGCACCGGCTGCGCCCAGGTGGGAGGGAGAGGGGATGCAGAAGCTGGGTAAACACATACTTACTTGCCAGGGTCCTGCATACTTGTACTTCTTCCT